>NW_026562414.1:610000-1220000 GCF_027474105.1 Poeciliopsis prolifica | reverse complement strand
TTGCTACAACAGCTTGTCTTTTCTCTTTAAATCAAATAAAATACACAGAGTCTCCTAAGCTCACTGCACTTCTGTTCCTGATAATTGGATACGCACCGATCCTGCTTTTCTTGGCCAATACCTATTTCCAATTTTGTTGGAAATCTGACCAGACCATGATCCTCCCCTCCCCCCACAAAGTCTAAAAGGTAAAAGGGAAAAATGTGCCAGTGGAAGTTGACTCAACACAAAAGAGAAAATTGAGGAATATCATTATCATCTCCATTTACATCTTAAAGCATTTATCTAATTTTTCTTAAATTAAAAAACTACGTCATTGTGAATGTTGTTCGGTAATGTGAATATAGAATGAAAATGGCAGAAGTGATTAATTTCGCTTTATATACTGACAAAATCAGACTTTATACTGATCCTCGATCCAAGCGGATTAAAAGGATCTCTGGCTGATTTAATTAACGCACGTTTAAATGAATGTTTACTCTCTCAGAGCAATTTTTGTGTGATGGATTTGTGCCAAAAATGTGTTTCAATCAGCTTTGTGCACTTTAACTTGAGCCTTACCTGAGCATCTGTGAGCCCCAGCATGGCTGCCAGCTGTTTTCTGTCAGGCTTGGTGACATACTTCTGTATTTCAAATCTCTTCTCCAGGCCTTTCCTCTGCAGGTTGGAAAACACGGCCCTCGACCATGACCTTTTCCTCTTGTACGTCTGAGGCATTGTGTCTTTTGTGAGCACTGCGTAGGGACCTGGACAACAGACAACAAGGGAGGACATAGGGTTAAGCACCACCCGAGAGGTTTCAAGGTTGAAAACACACAAGGAAATGTAATGTTCTCTGTGATGCTCTACTCTACAGGTGGTGTCTACCTGGGAAGGTGTCCTGAAACTGATGCTGGCCTGCGTGTCTGCCGCTGCCGCTGCCTAGTGAGCCCATCATGGAGGACGCGTCGCTCATCCCGGGGTCTATGGAGGAGAAGTAGGGGCTGGCTGGAGGTTGAATGGGGATGTGGAGGCCTGACTGATGGTTTGAGCTAACGATGGAGGTGAGATCTGTTACAAAGTGAGAAATGATGGCCTTCAGTCAGTTTGGACACAAGCACAGGAGGGAGAACATTTTAGGGAGAATTTTGAAATAGGTCTGTGTGGAAATGTGGAATTTTGCTGCTGATTATGACCTGTGTGACCTCTTGTTAAGGGGCTCCTGAGTTTGTGCTAACTTGCTCTCTTAAACGCAACGCATATTGTTGCTTCTAGTTTGCTGCTTTCATTTTCTAAACTGCCTTGCCCTGTGCTTGCTGAGTTCATGAGTAAATATTTCTTGGGGATAATGACTTAAAATGTGGGTATCAGGACTGGATGCTTCTCTGCAAATGTTTTATTACAATCAAGTCACCGCTCACCTCTTAGAGAAGACTTTTCTTTGCATTTTGGATCAAAGTCTGTGGATAAAATCCTATCGATTCCGAATTTGAGGTCTTTACTTGAAGGCGGGGGTGCCTGCTGGGAGTTGAACGGAGTCCTAGAGACAGTGGTGAGCTGCAGTCCGTGTCTGTGGTACGGAGACGCCGGGCTGACTCTGGCTCCGAACACCGATGAAGGCTCCGGCGCGACGGGAGCAGGACGCAGCGGAGAGCCGCCGGAGTGCGCCTGCTGAGCGCGCTGCTGCTGCTGGTGATGGTGGTGATGGTGGTGTCCCATGTGCACCATGAGCGCTGATGATCCGGGGATGTTCTCCGCATCTCCTGCTTGCAAAATGTCTGCGATGCAAAACGACGGCTTCTTTATGGTATCCACAGCGAAGCCTCCGGCGCAGTATGCCGACCAGAGGCTGAAATTGGATGCGTAAAACGGGTTGAGCCCGGCGGTGTACATCCCGGGAGCTTCTAACGACTCGTATTGTTTCTCAAATGATGTTATAAAAAGACAGACATGTAAAACGATAAGCTCGGATAAACGCTTCAGGAGGACAGATGCGAGCCCTTGTTGTGCCAAAAACGCTCTCACTGGTCTGAAACTCTAACCCCGAAGTTCCACTCTGAAATTCCTCCGCCGACGCTGATTGGTCGCTCTCAGAGCCAATAGGTGCGTTGCCTTCACTCATATCGTTTGTTGTTGCAAACTAAGACGAACCCTCTCTCTTTTCTCTCTCTCTTTCTCTTGCGCACACATGAGCAGGGAGCAATTTTGATCCCGAGATGATGGATTGATCACTTAAAGAGAGCCCACTCCTCACCCACATAACGCACTAAAGCAGTCATTACAGCCGAAGGTTGCGTTAATTTGGATTCTTCGTGTAAACTGAGTTGAAGAAGGCACTGTGAGGTCAGTTTCATAACTCAAAAATACCGAGAAACATGGCATGACATTCACTATTTATACACTTAGAGCTTTTTTAGATTTTGTCGCTTTACAGCATCAAACCTTATTGGGAACTTATAAGCAATAGACCAACACAAAAGTGAGAAAAATTATGCTTTTGTTCTGAAAATGTTGTACGAATATAAATCTGAAAAGTGTGGTGTGCACTTTTGTTCCACTGTGTTTTCTCTTACACCCCTAAATAAGTCACATTCAAATTGTTTAACAAACATTATACAGTCATCAACTGTGAGTCAAATAATAAATATAACATTTTCTCAAATGCCTTAATCAGAATCACCAATATGTTGATCAATGATCCAGTTACTGCAAATCGAAGTCATGTCTAAAAAGTTGGATTTTTAGCCTCGATGTCAGTGTTTCAGCTGTTTGAAATGCTGAATGCTGCTTCTCTGTATTTGGTTCTGGTTCTGGGATGAAAAACAGACTGAAACCAGAAGACCGGAGTGGTCTGGAAGGTTGACACAATAACAAATAAAGCCCAGTCTAAGAGCTAAAACTGTCTTTTGGAGAGAAACATTCACCAAAAACATTAAAATAAAATACAAAAAAAAAAAAAGTAAATGTGGAACACGGTGAAACGGAGCCATTACTCTGTGGAAAGGGGGTTGTTTCTTTTTTTAACAGGGACTTAGAAACTGGTCAGGGCTAAAGATTCATTAAGATAATTACTGAGCAAGCTTTGAATAAAACAAACTGTTAAGACTTCACACGACTTGATCCTGGACCTTTCAGCAGGACAACTCATCATGAGGTCAGAGGTACAATATGTTATACATCAGAGAATTTACATGTCTTAAAATGGTCCAATCAAAGTCCAGATCAGTGAATATTTGGCAGAGTGTGAAAATTGCGCAGCAGCTTTTCTCCTTCCAGTCTGCGTGAGATTAAGGTTCTTGTTTTTTTTTTTTTTTTTTTTTTTTTTTTTTTTTACATATATAAAGCAGAATGGCCAAAAATGTCCATCTCCAGCTAAAAGTGTTGCAGGTGTTGCAGTGAAAGCTCGTCACCGACTCAGACTGTTATTTGTGAAATGAGGTGAAAACAATATCTCATTTTCCTTCCGCGTCGGTTTTGTCGATGACATACAGGATATCACACTAAAATACATTGCTGTATGGTCTTCATTTAACAAAATGTGAAGAAAAAATGTTTAGGCGGTATAAATACTTCTGCAAGTCTCTATGAAAAGATCAGGTAATAAACGATCAACAGCGCATTGTCATGAAGCTGCGCCCAGGAGAGTCTCTATTAGCTCCGTCTCATCCTGTTTTTGATGGCCTCTGATTCGTGTTAAATGAGCGGATACGCCTGGTAGATATGCCCCTAAAATAGAAGCCGTTTTAGTATTTTAGGACACAGCAGAAATCCTTATTTCTTCCGGAGGCGAAGAGGAGGGAAACTTTATAATGACTGTTAGAACTTCCCTTGTTCAATATTTGTGCAACTTTATCTCAACCTGCAAGTTGCACGGTGACGCAAATCCGTCCCCATGCTCATAATAAACAGAGGAAATCTATTCCCCCTCCTACGCGCAAAACACAATTAACTTCAGAGGCGATACTTCATCCGCAAGGCCCCCTCTCAAGATTCACGCCGCTTGGCTCCTGGCCAACGTGATTTTGGAATCGGATGATTTTATGGCCTTTTCGGCTGTTTGGTTCTCCTTTGAAACGCGCAGGTTCGCCTTCTCCCCGCGCATTTTACGCTCAGTCAAAAACCGACCCTTCTTCCACTCTCCTAGTCTGATCTTCTCTGTTTGCTCCCACTCCTCCTCCTCCTCCAGCTCCAAACTCCGAGCGCATGTTTCTCTCGCATGTGTAGAAAACAATAGCTTCTGAAGGCCCTGCGCGCACTCATTTAGCCCCGATTCACGCGGGCGGAAGCGCCGATGACCCTGACTGCCCGCTATCATGGTGTTTTCGAGTGACACTTTTCCGGGTTAAAATTAGAAAAATGACATTTAACGTTTGCCCTCCGTCCAGCAGTCAAAACAATCCAGGGAAGAGGATGTGGCGGTGCGCAGCGAGCCGCGAGTTATTTCAGGTGCTGATGAGCTTTTTCAGTGGGAAGCACTTGAGAAAACAGACGGCGGATCAGCGTTTGTACCCACGCAGTGAGGAGAGGAGAGAAGGTTGCAGGTATCTGACGTGCGTTTGCAGAAACGGTTCAGTCAGTAAGAAGACACTTAGATAATTGGAGGAAAAGAAAATGAAGCAATGTGATCTGCAAGAGTGTCTTGCAAAAGATTTCATTTCACTTGAAAGTTTCCTAATTTCACCACCATGAAGCCACAAGGTTCATTGTATTTTACATGGACATAATGTTAAGTGCACTTAGCATTTTTTAACCTGACAAGTGAAGCAAACATTGGAATGTTCTGAATCAGTAGGGACCTGAGCCTCCCCCCCCAGTGATGCTGACACCATTATGTTTAATTCTTTGCTCAGGATAATGAGCCGTATTCTACAACACATTTAGATTTGGTCCAAAAAGTTACATTTTGGTCTCATCCCATCTCAAGTTTGTTTTATTATCCAATGAAAAAATGAAAACATGACTTTTTATTGCTTTGTTTCAACATTGACTTTCCTCTTGTCCTTTTTTGCAAAGAGGCTGTTTTATTTATTGCGACACTAGTAGTTCAGTCAACACATTTTCACATCTGAGCTTTGGATCGTTGTATCTCTTATTGCAGGACATGATTAATCACCTCCTGGCCTGTGTTGATTTGCAGATACGGTATTTATTTATTCTCAAATAATGGACTGAGCAGCACTCTAAGATGTCCAAATCTTGAGACACTGCATTGTAAACTTATCTTTCCATAAACTTTTTAAACAAACCTTTGAGACCTTCACAGATCAGCAGGATTTATAATGCAATTAAATTACATTCACTCTGTTTACCAGGTGACTTCTGAAGGCTTTTGGTTGCTCTGGTTTTTATGGTGGGTGTCAAGTTTTCACAGTTTTGGAAATAATTTGAACTTTACCTTTTGTTTCACTCTTATGCTCTACTTTATGTTGGTTTGTCATTGAAAACTTAAATAAAATATATGGAGGTTCCTGTTTACAAAATCAAAAATGTGACATGGTTCAGTACTTTTTAATGTCACTGTAATATATACATATATATAAAAAAGTCCTTCACATGCAAGTGGGGCCTCATTTTTCTTCTTTTCTCATATTACGATATAATTTCTGAAACCATAAAACTCTGAAAATTTTATATAATAAAAACGACACGCGTGATTTACGGATGATCCGTAAAAACACTGAAATATTTCTGCTAGACTCATCCTGGAAGGTGTTCATCATCATCATGTCTCTCCTCCAAGTCTAACCTCCGCAGAGCAGAATGACTGATGGGAAACGAGACACCCTCAGGACGAGCTGTGTTAGTTAACGCATTCTTTTTTTCCCCTTCCCAAAGCTGCAGGTCGCCGTGGCTCACAGTTTTAAATCCAACAGGGAAGTGTTTTATCACTTTTTAAAGTTAACTCTGTTTGGATCCTTTTACAGTGAATTGCTGTGTTTTAGGGTAACTCAGAATAAACGGCAACAGTCTTTGCATGTTTGAGCTCGACTTATAAAAACTTATAAAAAATATATTTAAAAAAAATAAACTCTTAAAACAAAAAACACAAGATTTATTTCTTTCTGAAATAAAAATATAATGGAAACGGATGTATTCTCTTCCATCAGATCATAATGATGAGTCCCTTCATGGAAACTGGGGCTTGCAGCTCGCTGCAGATAATATAAATATTCTAGTTATAAAGTAGAAACTATAGAGAAATGCTATCTAATATAATTAATAATCAATTAAACACTGCACATGCCAATACTTTGTCCTTAAGTTTTAATTTTTGAGCCATACATGTCACTGATTTTGATTTTGTGGATTAGCCTGGCTCTGGTTTTATTTTTAATGCTATTCAGATTTCACCACGCCTTCTAAACACAAAAAATTATCAAAGAAAAAGCAGAAGTTCAAATGATCATTTTCCATAAGAGGTCACAGCGTTTTGAAATGGAGCAACATTCTTGCCTAAGTGACTTGACAGCCTTGCGTTCATACTCTGCCATGAAGCTAATCAGAGACAAAACAAACACCATGAAAACACAATGTTGAAGTTTTTATGAGTCACATGCTCATTGTAGATGAAAACAAAGGCGTGCAACTGTGCACTACCCGAAGTTTAAAGCCTCTATTGTTGTCGCCTAATTGCTCCCTCTGTGTTTTTCAGGAAGCCTTATCAGAAGGAGAAGGAGAAAAAAAACCTGAATGAGGACCTCGGACTGTTTGCGGCCCATGCAGCTGGGCAGAATGAAGCAATTCCCATTATTACACTGAGAGTTATTGCTCCCCTCCTATAAGACCCCCATCCAGTTCGGGCCAGGCTTACTATTTCTGGCAATGTTTACCTCAGGAAGGAACTTTCGCAGATTTAATGGGACCTGGGCCATTGTACACAGACTTCTGTATGGCACACTGCCATCATTTCCACAGAGAGCAGAGAGAAATGAAGAGAGGGCTACGTCTAAAGTCAATTCAAAACATGATTGTCCCGTTTATGTGACCCTGAGCACATCACCTCTATGAGACCATGAACTCTCTCAGAGGTTCAGTGAAGACAGTTTTCACTTAAACTAAAGCAAATTCAAAATGTCAAACAACAACTATCTTATCTGGTTTATGTCTGATGATATGCTTACTCAATACAGGAAGACCTTTTAGCAGTCATATCTTTTTACACTTGTTGCACATTTTTAACACCCTCATATCAATGTCCAATAAATATAAATTCTGTGTTTTGATTAATTAAAGTTGATCGGTTTAGGTTGCCTGGGAGTACAAATATTAATTATGAGTAAACTAGTGAACAAGGTCTTCTTGTGGCACAGAAAATGTTCCATCAACATTATGTAAAAAGCATTAATGAGTGTTTGAAGGCTGTGACTGTACAACCAGCTCCCCCCAGTGCCTAAAATCTCATTTCTGCAAATGTGGACCTCATTTATTTTTTCACCTTAAACAAATCTGCTTAGATTTGATTATCGTCTGTTTTTAGAAAATATGCATCCACTGCAGACAATGACTTTCTGTTAAATACTTTATACTAAAACAAAAATTGTCTTAGCATTGCAAATATAAATTTAGCTGACAATGCTGTATATGAAAAAAAGTGTATTTGTCGAACAAGTAAAAATTATTTTTGTCTTATGGAATAAACTGAAAGAAATGATTAACACATATTATGTCTCCTATATTTGTGCACTTGAAATGAATAGTTTTAAAAATGTGATATGTTCTCACAGGTTCAAAAGTCAGTTTTCAACCTAAAAAATATTTAACTGAAATTATTCATTTAAAAATGTTTTATGTATTCTTATAATTAGAATATTTAACTGACATTTAAAATATAGCACTTTTTATTATTGTAAAAATTTTCATAAATAAAACAAAAGTAAAACGTGGAGTTAAGCCTTTTCTCTACATTTCAGAAGTTTTATGCGCTAACAAAATGTTTGCGCCATTATTTTTGCGTGAATTTAGCGTAAAAATAATAATTTGAAAGCTCGGAGAAAAAGTCATTTTTAATCTCGTACGATAAAAAAAAAAAAAAAACACTCTCTCTTGGAATAATGCTATTACCAATAGCTGACAACATGGTTATTAGATCAGCTTTTTACATTCATGAAAACAATAGATTAATGTGCAGTAAATAAAGAACATCTTGAAATGGATTCAGAATGAGGGAGGGACAGGGACAACCCTCCCCCCCCTCTCCATCACTCTCAGCTCGGTCCAATTGAAACTATGAAGTGGTCATTAACTGGACATTGGAGTGGTAGACCAACCACACTCACCTCAGCCCACCCTCAGTTGTAAACAACTTGAGGACGGTTTGCTTTAATGGGAGCTTTTAAATGTAATAGTGACTTGGAGACGTGCGGAGATCCGTGTGTTTACGTTACAGATTAGTCGCTTCTTGCGGGTCTGCAGCCGCGCACTGCGGACGCACACACGGTTAATGCGCAACAAGTGTAAGCTGTTCCCATATACATAAAAACTAATTGGAGTCATATCAAACTTCCATTATAAGCAGGTCTTAGCTCGGATAATTTTATTCCAATAACAATAACAAAATCAAATTATGCGTTAAAAAACATAAAAAATTAATATCTGGTGATATTTTTTTATTATCATTTTTTGTGAACTGCAAATAAATGGATTTGAAACCCTCAAACGCCATTTTTAATTATGGAATTAAATATCTATCTATCTATCTATCTATCTATCTATCTATCTATCTATCTATCTATCTATCTATCTATCTATCTATCTATCTATCTATCTATCTATCTATCTATCTATCTATCTATCTATCTATCTATCTATCTATCTATCTATCTATCTATCTATCTATCTATCTATCTATCTATCTATCTATCTATCTATCTATCTATCTCAGGGGACAGTCCACTTTGTCCTATGGGACAAATTTGTCCCGCCAATAGCTACTGGAAACGGTTTCCCCCTCTCTGTCCCTGGAGGGTCGTTTGTGCTGTTTTGTCCATCTTTTATATCTGTTATTTTATTTATATGTGAGAGGCTGCGGGTCCAGATCCAGCTGCTGTCAACAGCAGAGCTGAGGACATTTCATGTTTTTGGGCAAATACAGGACAGTTTGCTCTCACTATATGTTCCTTTTTAATTAAAATGTTTGTGCACAAGGCACGTCTCTGTATTAGTTGAAGTTGTTAAAGTTTAGCGAGTATTTTACGTAGATGCCATTTTAAGCACTATGTAAACGTCACTGCGCAGCGCTTATAATGCAATTTCTGTTTTTTTAATTTCTTGCGGACATTAAGGAACAAATCAAGGACTAGATTTTCTTTTTTAGTGGAACACCGCCACCCAGTGGCTATAACAGACATTGCAAAGACTTTAACGGGCTTGAATTATTTCATGTGGGGAATTCTATTGCCATACTTTAAAAGCAAAGTAGTGGGGCTTTTGAGCTTGATTTAGTTTATTCGGTGGAGGTTTTTGAGCTTAGTTGAACTCAGATAAACCTGCTTGGATTGATTAGTGCAATCCAAGCAGGTGCTGCAGGTGTTTGTGAGAAACACCTGCAGCAGATGCTTTTCTCTCTCTCCCACACATGTTCAAAGATCAAACAAACATGTAGAAAAATGTTCCAACATATGCAAAACTCTGTATCTTTTCAGTTACTTGAAGTCAGGTGACAGCTCAGTAATATGTGGTGTCAACGTTATGTCAGCATACAGACTACAAAAACAGGCTTAGCAGATGAAAACATGGTGTGTGGCATTTTGAGCGGGAGCTCCTTTGTAATGCACCAAATTTAAACCAATCAGTGTGTGCGTGTGTGTGTGTGTGTGTGTGTGTGTGTGTGTGTGTGTGTGTGTGTGTGGTCAGTTAACACATGCTCCTCTGTCTTGCTCACTTAAATCCAGCATGGTTTCACATACAGTTCTCTGGGGATCTCTGGTTTTGACCTTTGATCTCCACTAAAGCATGAAAAGGATCTTTGGAGGTTGATTAGCTTAAGAAAGTGACATTAGAGCCAAGGGTTCCCCTTTTTTCAATATTCAGTATGATAAAATTAACTATTGTAGTTTGCAAAACCTGAAACCATAAACCTGAAACTTTACCACATTGTGTCACATTGTATTCATAAATATAAGTTATGATTACACAGAACATAATAGTGAAATTGAAAAATATGGTTTTCAATTTTGAAAAATAGCTTTATAATAGATATGTGTTTTTGTATTCAACTTCTTGAGTTTAAACTTTGAAGAACCGCCTGTCTCTTCAAATACAGCTGAGACTTTGTCCAATTAAAGCAATGTACATATCAATGTAATGCAAAGAATAAACATCACAGCTGAATGTCTTCTTAAGATACATGTTTATTATTCAGCATATTCAAAAGTCTTTACAGCTAAATTGATAAAGCATTCAATTTAAAAATTCTAGAAACTAAAAGGCACTATTTCTTTACTTGTGAAATGTAAGTGTGGAATTTGTATACATTTTATTCTAGAAAATCTTCAATTTTAACACATGTGCATTTGAGTAAAAGTTCCCTTTTCTATTCATTATACAGTCAACAGGACACTCATAAAGCTCTAAAAAATAAAACATGTCAGTTTTCAATCATATCCACATTGTTAATTTTAGGAATCATCCCAACTGGGATTTTTTAAAAAAAGTTGGCAATACCTTTTCGAAATACCTGTAGTGGCATCTACAAGGAAGCACAATGACTGCCCATATGCAACCAGAAAACTTGGCACAACAAATGAAATTTACTTGTTTCAGACTCGACACATGTTGAGACGTCTTAAAAAAAGAAAAAAAATAAATTTTCCCACAAAAACTCCAGTATTTTTGCTCTAAATAAAATGCTCAAGCTTCTTTTCTAAAAATAAGAGCAAAAATGATTAGAAAAAAAAAAACTACATAAAACATTTTTTTGGCTTCTTTAAGAATGCCTAACAAACTGAAAGTTCCTCTTACACAAACACTCCCTTTAAAACATTGTGATGTACAAGCTTCTTCCATGTCTAGCTTGTAATTGTCTAACAAATTATTCACCTTGCAGAATTATTAATGTCATCAACTTCACTTTCAAGTATGGGGAATAAGTGATCTAGCTGAGATTTTGCCTATGTAATCTCAGTCTGCCAATATAAACTTTGAAACCAGGACATCTTAAATAAAACTCAGATTAAAAGATTAAAGATTGCCAATGAGTCATCAGCATATTAACCCAGACAACACAAAATGAACCTTTTTTGCCCTTTCAAACATAAACCCTGTAGAAAACCCATTATAACTGTGTGAAACAGGAGACAAGGGAATTGTACAACTTTACAGTAGGAAGACTGATAAGTGTGCCTGCAGTGGCTTTGTTTTTGGGTTTTTTTCTGAATGAATGCATGAAGTCAAATTGATTCACCTTCAAGAAAGTGTCAGTAGATTTATTAAGTATTCTGCAAGACAAGAAAGTTTTTTTCCCCCCCAAAATGTTTATTACTTTTAAAAATAGTTTTACATAACAGCATTTTACGAGGCATGAACAGAAAATGTGAAAACGTCTGACAGCATTATAAGAGCTGCAGTTTGTGGAATTGTTTTCGCAGTGTTTCAGCTCAGTTTATGTGTCTTCACTGGCTGGCACCCTTCCTTCATTCAACAGTCTCTCTCTTTCTGCATCGCTGTCTTCATCCAAGTTCATCCTGTTGGCACACCACGGTATCCTGGCCAGCAGGGGGCGGTGCAGTCCATTGTAGAGCGCAGTGCCTGTCAGCAGGACCAAAAATCCCAGAACCTGCAGGCCGTGAAACTGCTCCCAACCCAGCGCCAGGCTCACCACCCAGATGACCAGCGTACGCAGGCTGTCCAGCACCATTCGGGTGGTGGCGCTTATCTCCTTTGTGACGCTGATCCCGGCGAAGTTGAAGAAGGCGATGCTGACCGTGTTACCCAGGAGAGCCAAGAGGATGAGGGGCTTATATCCAATCTGACAGAAGGCATCCAGCGCGTCCTCCAGGACCTGCCGAGGATTGTCGCTGAAGTCCCCAACGTGGATGAAGTACATGGGGATGAGCAGCAGGGAAAGGACGACAAAACCAAACAAACCTAAAGAGACACACATTTAATCAACCAGCTGTTTAAGTGAAATCAAACTAATCTCAGCTAAAATACAAAAGTTTGTGACTCGAGTGGTTCATACCAAAGTAACTTGCTACAACTTCTGAGATTTTAACATTTACAGAATGTACAAAATTGAAAGAATAAATAAATTTGTAATTTATATTGTTGAATCTTTTCTGGCCTCTTACCAGTTTTTTTTCTGTTTTTACCTCTATCAGCTTTTCTATCCTTGCTGGGCCTGGCACTACAATCACCTTCCAGGGGTTGTAGCCCAGGGCACCAATTTTGACAGAAGTGCATTTTTGCAGCAGGCCTACTGATAGCTCAAACAAGACCTTGAAGGTACATTTGTGCTCAGTTTCTCAGCTCCAAGATGATTATATTATGGCAAACAGAGGCTACATGAAATTTCATAAAGCTTACAAAGTGCCATCAGGCAAACTAATACATCAAGTACCATAACTGTTCAGACTCAGTCAATACTCAGCATCCAAATAACAAATTTTAAAGAGTTTTCTTTTAGGCATTATGCCACATTGTCAGAGATGACTTGGTAAACCAGTTGAGATGTTATTTGGTATTCACATCACTGTCCAAAGTGCCACATAAGTGAACTTTTTTTTAAAAATTATCACTTTTGTTGTCATAGCTTTTTTTAAAAACTTGTTTACCTTCAGTTCCAACAGCTCGAAGAGGATGCACATCATGCTTGTAGACAAACTTTTCCTCCAGCACCATCTGCACCGAAACTATGATCTGAGCCATGATGATCAGGAGATCACCTGCAGAGCAGAAAGTGACTTCAACTTTATTTTAAATCCAATTAAAAACAATGCGTCTTTATGGATTTAAGAAAAAGTTTTACCCGTGATGACATCAGTGAGCTTGTGGGAGTCATCTCTGTGGCCACTAACAAAGTCGGCGAGTCCGACTACCACCAAGCCGAGGATGGTGACAAAGATGCCGAGCCACTGACTGGGTGCGAGCCGACGACCCAGAAAAGCTACAGACAGGAGACCGGTGAAGATGATGACGGCTCCACGAAGCATCTGGAAACTGGAGGCGCTCGTCATGTTCAGCGCTAGAGAAAAAAAAAAAAAAAAAAAAAAAAGTTATGCAAACAAGACTGTACAAGTTAATGAATGCAGATAAACTGCAAAAAAGTTATTTTAGCCAATTAATGTAGAAATCAATTATTGATTCTAAACATCTAATTGAAATTGTACATTTCCAATCATTCTTCTTGACTGAATCAGCAAACAAACCAGTTCTGTTGAACTTACCAACATACATGATGGACGTGGCTGTCATGTCACACATCGCAGGAGGGAAGAAGAGTAGAGGGTTGAAGCTCTGGCCGACGTTCATTCTTGGCTCTGGGCTGCGTCTGTCATGGAACAGCAAGATGTAGAAGACGGCGAGACAGCTGAACTCGCCCAGAAACATTCCCACAGCCTGGAAAGAGAGAAAGACAGATTCACCAGTGATTTAATTTACTCAGCAACTGTAACATGCACCATGTGGTTTTTAGGGACAAAAAAGACTGGGACATTTGAGTCCCAGTCTTATCCTTCCTTTCTGTTAATTAAACCAGTGACATGAGCATGCTCAAAATCTCAACTGTAGTGCATGTTAAAATGCATTCAGATGCTGACACTGCAGCATCTGAAACATCAGTGAATCTACTAGTGATGTTTCAGATGCTGCAGTGTCAGTTTTTTGTGACTGACATTTTGCCCTAAAAGGAGTTTCTACAGGAGCACATTGTGTTTTTAAAGTTATATACATTTCTGCAGATGGAGCTATGATCTTTTGTATATTTAAATCTTCTGCTTACAACATTTCTCTACACAGCAGTTTACTGAAGTGCTGGCCAATGCTAGCAATTTTCCACTCCATTTTGATAAGACTTGTTGATATTTAACATATTTCTTTGTGGTTCCCAGGTATTCCTTTGTGATAACATTTTAAAGAAATTGTTCTACCTCAAAAAATTACTTGATGGGGTTAGACTAGTCAATACAGTCTCGCTTTTACTGTGAACAAAATTGCATAACGTGGGAAAGACCTGCACCGATTCCTCAGTGCAGAATAAAAGTACAATAAGTTAAATACTTCAAATAGACAACCAGTTTATACATTATATGTGCCCATTTCTATGAACAAAAATTTAAATAATCTGATACAAAGTATCATTTAAATCATTACTGTACCTGTACAAATGGATGGGAAAAGGTGTGTTCAGGGTTACCATGGCAACCCTTTGCTGAGAACATGTCAGCCCATCTGTCAGAAAAAAAACAAACAAAAAAACTGCATCATGTAGATTCATTATTGACACATGAGTAACCAGTGAAGTATGACAGCGGTGAATATTTGACTTAGAGATGTCAGGAAGCAAATACAGTTTTAAAAAATAAAAATGTCTGCCATATAAGCATGACTACAATATCTACAATAATCTTCTGTTGGACAGTGTCACTTTGCTTTTTTTTTTTTTTACATTTGTTTCCACTTAAAACAACATGCAAACAGCAGCAGAATGACTGAGCTGCTACCTTTGCTGCCAGGAAGCAGCTCTGCAACAGGTAAGCTATTATGTAACTGTAGTGAAATCTAGCCTGCAAGTAGCAGAGATCCCCTCTGAGCAACATGTCAGTGCAGGGATTTTTTGTTAGAAGTAGGTATTGTTTTTCAATGGAACACGATACGAGGAAATGGAAGCAAGAGACAGGAAGGATAACGCTGACATCACAAAATATTGGAGAAGTTAAAAGTCAAATGTTGGGTTTCACCAATGTGATGCACTTTCTGTAGGCTTCTGTAAGACGAGTCAATATTTAAAGAGAATTGTTGATCAAATGTACTTCACTTTCAGGCTTACTCAAAAAAAACCTGATCATTCTATGATTTTAGATTTCCCTTCTATCTGAAAAAACACATGTCTGTCACATTTGAAACTTTACACTGACTTTTCTAATCAAGAGTTCCTTCAGCCTCTGATTTCAGTTTTATGTCCAATCAGTAACAATCAAAGCACATCTGAAGGCATTCAATAAGTTTCAGTAGAATATTTCATAGTTGTTTGAATAAATAGGAATTTATAATTTTTGCCTCACTTTTAATTTTTCTTTTAGTGCAAAATGTATTCTTGCTACATAAATCTGACAAAATAGCAATTAAATATTCTTTATTTTCTACTCTGGTTATTGCAAGCAATTTCTGATTGGATGTCAAACTGATTAAATAGGTAAAAAAAAAGCACACTTGTCATCAATTAAAAAGCAGAACACAAAACACTACCAAAAGGAATTTTTGAAGATAGTAAATATTAGTCATTAAAATTATTAAACTTTAGCTGGATTAGTTTACAAATGTAATTTTCAACAATCTTAACTTAAGAAAAATAAAATGCATTTATATAAATGAATAAAGACCTGTAAAATTGGTATAATTCCTACTCAAAAGTAACACTTCGCGAAACAAGACAAATGCAAATTCTAGCAGTTTTATTGCTGGATATTATGCCTGATACTGAACTTTTTACGACCAAATGACAGCAAGTCATGCGTTGATCTCAGTGCACCATGTAGTTAGCAAAAGCAGGCTGTTCGTTTAAAGATGCATCTCATCGCGCTTCATTCAGCGCAGGTGCTGCTGATTTAGACGTCTGATTGGTGGCAAACCAACTGGGTCGTTTGCTTCTCATTAGAGTCAGTTTCCTGTCAACATCTTATCAACGGGAACATCAGCGTCAATATTTCACCGATTGTACACAAGCTTCTTAACAGACAACGTTGTTTGGGACCTAGCTTGAGAAGAAAAAAATGTTTTGCCATTTGACGCTAACAGCTAACAGCTAGCTCGAGCTGTGTTGTTTAAAACAAACTGAAACACGACTTAACGTAAGAAACAGGTGGTAACGACTAATTCACAAAGATGAAAAGAAAATAAGCATTGAATTTATTACGTTATTCAAGTATACTGCAATCAACTCACCATAAGCACACAACACCATTTTGAAATAAATCAAACAAAGTTACATTTACTCACTTTGCGGATAAGGTGTTGATGGAGCCAGTTGTGAGCATCAGCCCCGCCAGGAACAGCTGATATTTTGTCCAAGCCATGTTAGAGGATGGAAACGAACCTGTGACACAGCAACCACCGAGCTGTGAGCTCCCTTTAAAGGCAGCCCGGTTGTCTATTCATGCACTTTCCGCATACTCTCTGCTGTTTATGAACACCACGTGACAGCTCATAGTCAGCTGACCTAATTGCGTGCTGCCTTCACGGACGTCCGGAAATGACGGACAGCAGAAGCTCTTTTGAAGTGACTGACAACTGCAATTCTGATTAAACCAAATGTATTTTTTTATTTATTTTTGCTTATATTTCACTGCCAAATACTACAATTGAACAAAATAACTGCAAAGGTATTCATACCTGTCACACAATTTCACATTTTGTGGTTTAATATGTTCCACATGTGTTGAAGATGACAGAAAATGATTTAATATTCATCTTATTTTCTTTTTACAAATCAAAATCAGAAATATTTAGATGAGATTTATCCCTCCATTTAGAAGATGCACATTTAGAAGATGAAATGTTTGTCAGCTACCAGCTTCTTTCACATGTTTCATGGCCTGTGGAAAACTACAAATTAATCCTTTTAAGGCAGGGATGGGCAATCCTGCTCCTTGAGGGCCGGTGTCCTACAACTCTTAGATGTCTCCCTGGTCCAACACAGCTGAATCATATAGCTGAATCACCTTCTAACTGCAGTCAAGTTCTCCAGAGTTCTGCTAATGACCTCATTATTTGACTCAGGTGTGTTGAAGTAGAAACACATCTAAAAGTTGAAGAACACCAGCCCTTGAGGCCTGGAATTTCCCACCCCTGTTTCAAGAACAGTTTTTTTTTTTTTTTTTTTTTTTTGCCATTCTTTCATACAAGTCCAATTTGATTCTCACCTGAGTTGTGGACTTCTGCAGCTCCTCAAGAGTTACCCCAGCCCTTTTGGTAACTTCTTTTAAGATCTCATTACCCAGGATTTCAGATTAAATAGCCATACCCCTGGTTGGTTTACATGTTTTAGTTTCAGTTATCTTATCTGCTCCTGTTACTGAAATTAATTATTTGAAGTCTTTTCTTAGACCAGAACCCAGTTGCTCCATCATCATCATCATCATCATCATCATCATCATCATCATCATCATCATCATCATCATCATCATCATCATCATCATATTATTATTATTATTATTATTATTATTATTATTATTATTATTATTATTATTATTATTATTATTATTATCGTCACAGTTCTGATTACAGACACTCACGTGGTTAAGTTTCCTTGACATTTATTATACCAGAAATTAAGGAAAATAAATAAATAAAGACCTGAAACATGCCAGGACCTGACATGCTTCAGTTAAAGCCCTTGGGCCATGACTCTTTGGGTAGACACCTATTATTAACCCATAACTTCAGTAAAAACTTTCTCACAACTGCTTTTTAATTAAGTTTAAACTGTAAAAGTAATAAATACAGAACATTGTTCCAATTCCTTATGAATTTACGAACTGATGACTGATGTTTGCCATCTAAAACAATAACAAACTTTAACAGAAATCTACAGATTTTACAGACATGTTTTATGTTCCTCTCAGTTGTTTGGTGAGCTATTGGGCATCCTGTTTCTGAGGCAGATAAAATTAAATAATAAGAAAAAGCGGAACGACGGTCTGCTTCATTCTGCTGCTAGCCATTTTCAGGCAGTGTTAGCCTAAAAATTTGATATTTTCCACAATTGTTAAGTTAAGTAATTGCCACTAAAACCTTAATCACTAATTTGAGTTTACTTCATTTATTCTATAAAATTTGAATAATTACAAATTAATAAATTTGCATTTGATGAAAAATTAAACATGATTGGCTTTAAGCCTAAAATCATATTTTTTAGTATTCCTGTTATTTTAATGGTTGATCCTATAAAACTAGATTTTAAACAATTTTTTACATCTACATGCATCGACAGAACACTGAAGAGAAAAATGGTGGTGAGTGGACAGCAGGTGGAGTCAAAGTCCAAGGAAGCATCAGGTCTGAAAGTGGGACCACAGTATTTTCTTCCCCTGTGTGGCCTCACGTGGTTTAAAATTAGAACACAAATTCTACTTTCCATCTGGAAGTGGGATTTTATGAGGTCAGTCTGAGGCTTTCTGAACCACACAAAGAACAGGTTATCATTCAATAAAGGTTTAAGGTAAATCAGTAAATACTAGTAAATAAAAAGTAAGAAAAACGAAATCAGTAAAAAAAAAACAACCATTGCCTGAATGCTTGACCTACCCGTTTTGAATTTAACACTGACGTTGCTTTAGAGATATTTTTGTGCCTCTGGTGTTAGAGAGTGCTAAAAAGGACTCCTAGTGATTTCACACACAACATATGAGAACAAGAAGTCATTGGCTGGTATTTCATGTGAAGTGTGTCATCTCTTCTCAGGAAACAACACGAAAAGCTCAAGGCCCCTTTCACTCTCATATTTAACAGTCATAACTGATAAAACTTAAAATTAACCTGTGACACCTAAAAGTAAGAGGGTTCCTGTTCATCTACATGCTGTTGTATGAAATTGTAACATTAAAATCTGAGCCTCAGTTATTGTAATGCATTTTAACCAGAATATGGAAGTTTCACCTTGAAGGGTTTTTCTGTTGGCTTTCTGCTCAGTAAACTGGAATACATCTTAGTTCAGTGGAAAGAGACAACAAGCAATCTTTGTCAGTCCTTTTCTATAGGGAAAATATTTCAGTAAACTTTTTTAAAAAAATGTAACAAATGAAACTTTCCTGTTTTGATGAAATATAAACTAAAAAACAAGTCCAATCCTATATTTATTAAGTATCTTAAAAAAGAAATGTTCAAAAGAAAGGAATTGAATTGCACTTTAACAACAAAATCAAACAGATTTTAGACAGTAAACAAAATAAATAAAAAATGTTTTTATAAATAAATTAGGACACCCTATTCCATTTAGCTGAAATAAATTAGCTCCTTCTAGTCATCTAACACTGTCTGAGGAAACTTGATCTCACTCCTCACTTTCAGCTATGAGATATTTGAGGGATTTCTTGCATTTTGAGGTGGTTTTAAGTTACCACACATCATCTCAATTAAATAGACCTTTTTCACGGCAACCGGAAGCTATACCTGAAAGGGCTGCGGCACTTCCTGTTTTGGTGACTCTAATTCAAGTACTCTGAAAATGGCTCTCCTCCTCCAGTCCTTTTCATCGCCCTTACTTAATTTGCCAGCCCTTTCTTTCGCTGATGCGGAGGAAATCGCATTTATTATGATTATGTCACTGATGTTTGTAGGTCCACTTCCAGATCCCGACATTCTGGCATCAGGAGAAAATCTACGCCAGCTTGGAGTCCCAACCACTTATCACTCTTGTCCTAGATGGTCTTTCAAATTTGGAGCAGGTTCCACCCAAATTTGGGCCTGTGACCCCACATCCGCTTTAAAAGCCGGAAGCGTGAGGGCTAGACTTTGACAAAGTCCAAATTTTAGTTTCGGTTTCTTTATGTCTCTTAATTCTCAACCTGATCTTAAGATATCATTGTTGTGTTACAGGATCCATTTCTGCTTTTACAAAACATTGTTATTTCTTTGTTATTATCAAGTGTCTTCCAATAAACAGTAGACCTGATAAGCTGACCAAGTTCTGTAGCAGTAAGCCATCCCCAAACCTTTACATTTCCAGATCCATGCTTCACAGCTGGCATGATGTTCTAAATTCTAGAGTTTATGCCAAATATATCCTCTGTTCTGGTGTCCAAATATTTTGAATCAATCCAGTAAAATGCTATATGAGAACTCCTGTTCTTTATCTGCATTCTCACAGATAAACTTGAGTCGAGCCTTTATATGTTTTTAGTGAGCGAAGGTTTCCTCCATACACATCTCCTTTTATAGTTATACTTGTGCAGAAAGCCAATGCACATGGCGAAATCTGAAGCAATGTTGTAGGCAGATAGTGCTGTTGCCCCCTTGTGGATGACAAATGACACACATGTGAGAAATATAACCTAAAACCAATGACTAAAAGTCAAAATAACTTTAGTACTATCTACGCTTATTATATAAATATAACAACAAAAACCTTTTGTCCTGTTTGTTTCAATATGATGCCACTTAAAATGCATAAAGCACAAGGGAGAAAAGTAGCCAACAAGCATCAAATTTCAATCTCATTTCAAGTCCATTGAAAAACTTTGTGGAAAATCTTTTACCATGGCTACAAAGAAGCATTGCATGTAAACAGTGAATGGGTTAAGTGAGTTTCATGGCCTATTTGATATAATGTGGTTATCTGACTCCAGTAAATAATGTCTTTGAACAGAAGGACACTGGAGTGATTTTGTTTTGATCACAGATTGCATAAATCATATTCCAAAAGAATCTTCTCCTGACAAAAGAAACAAGAATCAGAACCACAATTAATAAACACTAAATCCAATATAAAGTCTTTTGAAAATAATGTTTTTGTCACTGTGTTTTTTATTTGGTTGTTTGTTTGTGTTAGAAACAGGAAAATAACAGAACAAACTGAACTTCTTGAAGTACTTTATAATATTTTTTGCCAGAATTGGTTTGTACATTGAAATATTATTCCTAAAAAAAACCCGTCTGTGAATGTTTGGAGGTAACATTTGACACCCACAGCTGATATGATAGGCTGATGTTCAGCCTGCAGGGATAAAGTTCAGCTTGAACTCATCTTACATATTGACATGAGATGGGCCACAGAGCGGAGTCTGTTTCTGCTTAAGATCCTTTTCTTTTCTGCATCGGTCTCTCAAATGACTTTGTTGTTGAATTCGAGACACATATTAAAATTAAACAGGCACATCCCTGAGGAGCTAAAACATCTGCAGCTGTCATGCAAAATCGATGAGTCCCCAGCAGCATTAGAGTTTCATGTTCAACGGTCTGAATGTGTTTGATTGACAGCCAGCCCTTGGTGGCGTGAGGTCTTGAGAGGGGTGAAGTGGTGAGACAGAGTCTGATTTAAAGCCACCGATATGTCACATGGTCAGACTGAAAAAGAAAACACATCTTGAGAAATCTATCTATCTTCCTGTTTTCTGCCTAAAAACCACCTGCTGACTATTTCTTATTTATGCTGTTATCCTCCTGCTCTGAGCAATTTCTATCATTTTTTTTTTAAAGTACCAGCTTGAAAGAAATCTCAATAAAATTTGTTTGTGCTTTAAATTTAGGTTGACGTATAGTTATACACAGGAAGATAAACCTAAAAAAGAAAACTGAATGTTAAAATTCATATCTCAGGCTGCAGGCTGTTTCAACAGGAGTTCATTCTCCTCATGAAATGGTTTGTCCCCACCCACATGTGTCCTGATGCACTTTTTTCTTCAGCATCATGTCTAACTTTTTCAAAAAATGAATATGACTGTTTTTCTATTTCCATAAAGCAGATTTGTTTTTGTAAGACCAATTTCAATCAAAAAAATTTTTTTCTTTAAATGAAACACATTTCAAATTTAAATCTGAGGTCTATGAATAATTTGGGGCTTATCTGTAGTGTAATTTCTATGCACTGCAATGCCATATTAGACAATTGACAATTATGGTTTTTGCAGAGAGAAGCATTTTTACATTGTAACTCCTTGTTTGTGCTAACATACCAGATGGGTTGCACAATCACTGGAATGAGTGTCTGTTTTGGGATATTAATTAGTTACTATGTCTGAGATTTGGTCAATTAACCTTTTAGCAACCAGGCAATAAAACTCTTCTTTACATAAGATGTGAAAATTTCTGAGCTATTCATGTTTAAACCCCATTTTGAGATTTTACTGGAATATTTTTTTGTATTGCAATGTGTCAAAACCTTTAAGTTGAAAATGGATGTGGCCTTGCTCATCTGCTTAAGAAGCATTCAAAACTATTCCTTAAAATGTTTTTTTTTCCGACAGTGTAAAATGCATTGTTGCTAAAGGTGCTATAATAATTGATTGATTTTCAGTTTAGTATTGTTCCCTTGTCTCTGTGGTTACACTGTATGCTTTCACATTGATTTAATAAGGTACTGTACCTTTGCAGAAGTGATATTTTAGTATTACAATGCATTTTCTTTTCACGCAAAGGTCACAAGACAGCTGGAGCCACGTTGATTGAGGAAAATCTAATTAGTAATCCATTTGCATTGCAGATTAAGTGGTTGTGTAGAGTCATCCAGCTGAAAGGCAATGAGGAAAAGTAAATTGTTACAGGAGAAGAGAAAGGTAAATTAAAATAAAAGTCAATGCTGTATGAAGAGTGAGTGTGGAGATCTGCGAAGTAAAGTTATTATTTGCTCCAATGGCGGAGTGTTAGTCGCTGATATAGCTTCGTTTTTTAAGAATAAGGGATGCAATCATTGTCAGGGAGTGTTTGTAAGAGTATGAAACATCATTGTTCCCCCTAGTGTGGCCAAACTTTAAATTAATCTTTGTGCACTGCATAGCTGAAGGAAAAGATTAACACTGCATGCTCTGGAATACATTCATGGCCTTCAAACAAAGCTCCCCTATCAGAATGGACTGTAAACTGGATCTGTCAATGTGCAGTACATTGAAACAGTGATGCAAAACGTCATTGTAGAAAACAGCAGTCAGTGTTGCTTCAACACGGACAGATTTGTTCCTATAAACTTTTTCCCTACCTGAAAATGAATATGATCCAGTGGATAGAGCATTAACTGGAAAGAGAAAGAGAAGGAGAGAGAGCCAGACAGAGGTAAGGTAAAACTGAATAGTTAGGACTCATCTAAAACTTGGTGCAGTTGAAATGATGAAGCAGAGGAAACGGGTCTGTATCACATTGGCAAAATAAGATGCATTACTATTAATAGATTTGATTATTTGATATTCTTTGTCTAATAATGAAACACATGAAAGTGGACAATTATTAGGTCAATAGTAAAACAATACTTTCCTATTTTTTATAAAAAATTATCAGTAGCCCCAAGCATGAACTGGTTCCTGTCTCTACAGCTCTTCACCCCTAAACAGAATATGTATGAAAATGTTTGCAATCAATACATATTGGACCACATTTGGGCCCAAACAAAACAAGCTCTTAATTTAGTTGCATATTGTGCAATAACAGCATTGTGCAATAACAGCATATGATAAATCTGCTCTTATTGCAATAAGAAACTAACAATCACGTGTGCTGACCTTCAAAACACTGCCTAGATCAGGATACCTGTCATCTGAATGACAGGTTTCTAGGCGTATGGAAGAAGAGAAGTGTAGATGTAATGCAGCCCCTACAAAGACTGTTTTGTTGTCCACTTTTACGTGGATTTGCTGTTCTGAATTCACATGATGCCAGCTGCCAATCAGTCTGTACCAAGGTAAATGGTTACAAACATTCCATTTTTTGTCATAATGACACTGTATGACAGTCAAACCAAATATCAATAAATAAATGTAGTTACTCTTTATTTTTTGAGTGTAAATTCCAAAGGTATCTCTGTGGCAGTATGAAAACGAAAGACTTGGGCTTTAAGTTGATTTCTCCATTGTACCCACAAATAACTTTGCAGACCTGATGTGGGACTCAGATCATTTTCTTGGCTGTCGTCTTTACCTCAGTGTTGGCTGAAAATGTAAAAATGACTCAAATGTATCGAGTTTCACTATCTCAGCCATTACAGGCCTGGTCTGTTTGTCTGAGGTTTGCTCTACATTGGGATGGAACCGGCATCAGGTGGGTGTACTTTCCAGGATGAGTTGTTCATTCAGTATTTGTTTTTCTTCTATGGACTATTTATATAGGTCAAGATAATAAAAAATCTTAACAGAATTTCAAGAATAAAGGTTAAAAGCTAGACTTGCAATTTTTCCATAATTCTAGAACAAAATAATTGTGCTCTGTGTGTTTCTGGAAGGTCCGAAAAGATCTTGATTGAGTGTTGTTTTTTTATTTTTATTTTCTCCCATGACTAACTTGGGATTGCACAAGAAGTTAGAAACAACCATATTTGGACACTGTAATGCAGACTGGATGTCCTCTTTGTATGATGGAGGGAAGTTACTAAACTTTAAATATGTCTGAACTGAAACTTCAAAAAACAAATCCTGGTTAGGATTTCGCTGCTGCTTTCTGGACCAGCAAGGATAAACTACATTTCCTAATTTATCTAAGTGAAAAGAAACCTCAAAAATCTAAAACTTAAAACCATTGTGTATAGTCTTATGTTGCTTAATTAAGCAGATTTTTTCTTTTACTGCTAAACTGCTGTGCTTTTTAAAATGCAAAGCCATGTGATGGAAAAAACGCTGACCTGTGACCTGCTGTCATTCCTGTCTCCCCATCTCCTCTCTAACTACTGTATCAGCAGCACAGCAGGACATTGGTCATGATTATGCATCAGTCGCTGAGGGATGTCCCTGGTTATGCAATCGCAGTCCAGTGGTGCTCAGCATCTCTGGAGAAAGAACCTGAGCGCTTTTTAGCCCTGGAGTGACCCTAAGAGTAAGGAGAAGTTGCTTTGTACCTCACTTTGTGAGAAGTTATAACAAGATTTTAAGATTGGATTTTATATTTTTAGGTGATTTTGTATTAATCATTTCAGATACTCAAAGTTTTATACAGATTGCCGTAAGAGATTCACAAATCAACTGAACAATGCCTGAAAATGAAAACATTAACTCGTAAGTTCTCTCAGATATTATATATTGAATTTATTTTACCTATTTCAACCTCTTCAGAGTAATAAAACATTCAAAAGGTGTCCAAAATTAAATAAGGTCATTACTAAATCCAGCCATCCCGAGAGCAGCAGACAAACAGATATTAATCCCTGGTTTGTTTTGATGTTTGACTGTCATAGAACAATAATATCATCAATGTACCACAAAATTACAAGGTTTCTGATTATGTACAGATGAAAGATATTTATAGTCAGCTCATCATTCACTGTCAAGATCCCATTTTCAGCAAGCTGTGTCTGAGAATTCACAGACACATCGGCTCATATCTGGGCTGATTATCTAACCGTCAAGGAGCTTCTGCATTAGGGTGGCTGGGCTGTGCAGAGAACAGAGGGCCAGGCAAATTTTCCTGCAGTTCTTCTGGAGGGACACCTAATCACAAGTGACAGAGAGGCACAACTGGAAACTTGAAGGTAATTCATGTTGAAGTCAGGAACATTTCCAAGTCTTTCTTCCCCAGACAAAAGAAATATGATTGTGACAAGATGCTTGTGTTGTTATGTTGATTTCAGGCATAAACCTGCAGTATGTAACTTTTTATATGTACATATTTGTTGAAACGGTCTCTATGTCATGGTGGTTTGGTATGAGATAGGATAGATAATCTTTGAAAAAAATCAAGCATTATGGTCAGTGCTAACTGGAAATAACCAATCAGAGCCAGGAGGTGGGTCTCAGCGCTGTAAATCATGCATGTGTACCCCCTTGCTCTTTGCTATTTTCCAACTTTAGAACCTTTTGTGAATGCTAAGGCCAACAAAGATGTGGATAAACAGTTTTGCTGTAATTGTAAGTTGTTTCTCCGCCATTATCACATTGAGCAGGGCATACCCAAGGATGATTGACAGCTGTATACCTAAGGATGATTGACAGCTGTATCACCTTCCTCCTGGCTTTGATTTTTTGCTTTTGATATTTCTCCAAATGGCAATAGTAGCTTGGTGGAGGAGCTTGATTTTTTCCACATATAATCTGTCTCATATTATATTGTCACAACACGGTGACAGTTTTAACAAGTGTGTTAAAAAACATTTTTTAGAATAGTTACACACAGCAGCTCTAAAGGTGTATGAAAATACTGTTGAGTTTTCTGCATTATTGGACTCAGACTGTCTTATTGGGCTCAGACTGCCAAAGAATATATGTCGGAGACTCTCCATCTCAAGAAAATCAGAAAGAACAGTGTTGCGTCACTCCTAGAAGGAGCTTCAGAGAGGTTGGCTGCAGGTATGATGTCCACTTTGATGCTCTGTTGTCTTTTCCCTCTTTCCTGAGTGTTGACGTACCAGCTGCATGTGTTGTTTTTGATGCGCTGTGGCTGTAAATCTTTCCTTTGATTCTCTCTCTGCTGTGTTGTTCAATCAAATCAACCTGGGCAACATCACCATTAGTCAGACCAAGCCTCACACAGACCTGCTGATGACGCAACACCCGATACTTTGATTAGCTGAACTCACATGAACCTGCACGTTAAAACTACTACTCCTTCTTGTACTTATTTGGCATGAAACCATAAGGTGAAGTGCAGGTTCTTGCAGAAACTACAGCATGTATTGGCATCCCCAGTGAAGAAACTAAATGAATATCTTATTTATCTGTGGGAAAGCTGTGTTGAAAGTTGAAGAGAAGAGAGAATGAGACCCAGTTCTCAGATCATCGGCCAAAGTTTTCCTTGATTTCTAACGCCATTGAACCAGCAGAAGGCAAAATGATGTCCATTTAGTATAAAGAACCACCTTGCACAGATAGGGGGCAGTGCTGAGCTGATCCCTATAGGTACAACGGGCAACAGATGATTTTCTACTAATTGAATAGACTGAAAACACATAAATAAAAAAATTACAGTCAGCATAAAAGTGTTTCATAATTAATCTCCTCCTTGATGATCATTTCTTTCGAAGCAGTCGAACTTCGATAGACAAGGAAGATTTTTCTACAGTAAGAAGAATATGCACATTATATACAAATAAAGTTAATATCATCAATGATTTTCAGTTTTAATTTAAAAAAGAAAGCTTGCCGAAAACTAAGAAAAACTTCTTATTTCACATTATGTAAGGTTTCTTTCTTGCAATTGTATCAATCAGTACAAACTTTATTAAGGCAAAAAGAAAAACTTTTAAAAATTGAAATGTAAGGTTCTGTTTTGGATTTTATATATTTGTTCATGCGATTTCAGAGGAGTCAGTGTCTGACCCTGAAAATCACCCGATGTCTCTGATTTTCTGAGTGAGTGGCGCTAGATTTGTTTATTTTATAATTAATACCAATTGTGGCAAATTGTGGAATGATGTATCTTTTCACATGTGACATCAATGTCATGAAGCTAAAATTACACATGGTGACTCTGATTTTGCGGCTATGTTGACATACAACTCCTTCATAAAACATCAGCGCCATTTTTTCAGTTCATAACCCAGGCATGTGCTGTTAACCAAGAAAGTTGTAAAATTGGTACCATGTGTCTCTGAGATCATTCTGTGCTCCTGTTGTTCCCGTCTCCGCTGACAGCATAATCAGCCGTGATCAGAAGAATATCCCGGCGAGTGCCAGCCGACGTCTTGCATAGCCACAAAGCTGGGGTCACATCTGAATCCACGCAAGCAGAATGATTACATAGAAGATGGTGTGGTTTGCAGTGCTGGGGAGGGATGACTGTACCAAAGTCAGCAACAGGAGCAAAGCCAGAGGTCACAGTTATGCAACAACACTAAAGTCACAATGGAGGAGACCTCAAACGGCAGCCTTGTTGCTGGCTCCCATTATATTTCAACAAAATTTCAAGCACTTATTGCAGATTATTTAAACTTGTAGAGTTTAAATATTTGAAACCAGAGTGACAAGTTGCACATATAGAATTATGCTATATGTGCTTAATACAAAATAGATAAAATTACCCTTTGAAAATTTACTAAATAAAAGGCACATCTGAGTTATATATTTGCTTTCTCACCATTTCTCATCTTCTTGGTTAAATTGCAATGGTAATCTTTTTCTTTACTACACTGTAAAAAATGCCTATAATTCACAATAAAATTCCTGCAGCCATAGTTGCCAAATTTTACTGTATTTATATGGTTCAATTTCTGGCAACCAAAGCTGCTGGTATTTTACTGCAAAATTAGAGACTTCTTTTTTTTTACATTGCTATTAATGATAATGATGATAACTTATGCAAGGAAAGTCCAGTAAGAAAAGTTTCTTGTAGTGTCAGGATCTGTCATTCTCACCAGTTCAAACCACATGGCATCTCTTCTTCTGCTTGAAGTCACTATTGGAGGTTAACAGAGTAGGGCACAGACGGCATCAACAGAGTATTCTGGGGTTTGTAGTGTTATTGGTGAACATTTAGGCCAAATATTATTACTCTGAGCCAGATTTGGCCTGCAAGTTTGGCACCTATGTGCTTGTATGTGCCCTCTCTAGCTTCCCCCTAAAGGAAGCTAGAGAACATGTATGTCGCTAAATTGCTTGAGTGCATGCATGCATGGTTGCATCCTCTGTGTTGCCCTCTAAGAGTGAGAATTTCTCCAGGCTGCATCTTGCGTCTCGTCAATGACCAAAAGAAGTAAACAACAGCTGCACCGTCACCCAGGGTTGATAAAGGTGGTAAATAAAAGAACCTTAAATATCTCACTTCTTTAACTTTAATTCTTCTATTTGCTGGGACTGGTTTTGAAAAAAAAAAAAACATGCACATGAATAATAGGAAAAAGTCAGCAATTAGACATGTTTGATGGCTGACACCTTCAGTTTGAAGTGACAGTTTCTTTGCCGTCTTCAAGCGAGAAAATAAATTACTGAGTTTTAAGCATCAAACAACACATTTCTTACTAAAAAGCAAACTTTAACCATCAATTATGACATGTCAGCTAGTAATACACAACTTCCTGCTGCTTTCTTTAGAACAAATGGCTTCCAACACTTAAAAAGACATTTCCTCTCCATGAGATTACCAGCCAAGAGAGGAAAGGGCCATTAATGGGAGTCTCCCTTCCCCAGATAAAGGACCTGGTAGACAAAGTTGAACTTTCAGTTTCCTGTCGAATAAAACTAAGAAGTGAGTGAAACTGAGCACTTGATAGTCAAACGTAGAGGAAACTCCACAGTTATGAGCCACAGTCAGCCTCCCTACTTTCATTATTACTGTGTGTATGCTCTGCTAACCCTGAAAGGGACTCATCTAGAGATTATTAGGAGGAGGGAAAACTGGTAATTCAACAAGTTGTCAATCTTAGAGGAAAATTAAGTGAATAGTAAAGCAAAGAAAGAACAGAAGGGTGGAATGAGGGTGCTTGAATCACATCTATTGAGGGGACTGACACAGAAATCTATAATGTTTTTATAAATGGCTACAATTCATGAAATGCTGAGGGTTTAAACACTCTTTTCTCATAAAATCAATGGCTTGCTTTGACATAGTGCCGGTTAGTCAGTCACAGATGTTTTCCACTTTGACAAGAGAAGAGAAGATTATTCTCCTTCTGCTAATATAGAGCTGATAGAAATGACTATTTGAGTGTGATGTATTGCCTTACGCAGAACAGAGGGTTTTATATCCTCCCTCGATTGTCCAATTAAACTGAAAAACGTTTAGTCATCATCGATTTGGCCTGAGGTTACGTCTTCACATCAGTCACCACTGAGAAGGCTCATTGTGTCTCAGCTGGAGAACAGACAGCAGGTCATTAACCCTCTGTGGTGTTCACACATCACAAGCAGAAGCGTCGCAGCAGACTGATTTCCTTTTCCTCCGCTCATTTTGTAATGCTTGGTCATTGGAGCATAAAGAACTGCAGCCTGTCAGATGTCATTTATGTTCCGAAACGTACTGAGCCGAGGATTCTTCGTGTTGTTTCCTACAGTTTGTTCTGATAGCGTCCTAGAGGAATGGTCATTGCAGGTTCTTATTGTTCCACTGCATACTCAGTGGTGCAGCGGCTTGACAGCTGAATGCATCTGGGATGGAAACAAGCAAACAAAAATAAAACTCCACATGATCACTGAAGCTACCACAGGCCACAGAGAGGACAGAATATCCTACAGAGCAAAGTATTTGTATTATTTGGGTAAAAAAATGAACTAATAATTAAAGATAAAGAACAGTAATGGAAGGTCACCGTCTTTTCTTAATGTAAAGATATTTAAAGTTCCAGTATAAGCTGCAAATTGAATGTAAATTGATGTTCATCAATGAGCAGGTTTGAATTTTGATTCAAAGTATAGTTGACAACTTTGTGATGGAAAACATAACTTCACTAAGCAATCTATTTTTATATATTCATTCACAAATATAGATGTTCGTCCGTTATTTAGATGCCTAAACATTATGATCTATTGAAAAAAGTATAAAATATTGGAATTGCTGGTTTTTTTTAAAATGAGACGATTTTCCCCAGTTAATAAATGTACTGAATTCAAAATAATAAAGAATATATATTAGAAAGAATGAAAAGAGCTAAAACACTTTTGTCTGTGTATTTTGTGGAGTTGAAATGAAGAGTCTTTGTCTTCAGGAAAAATTTAAATGTCTACAGGCTTTGACCTGTTTTTCCTCCATCTTCCACATATTAAATTCTCTAACAGAAACACATCTCTTTTTTAATTTTTTTTTCTATTTTTCTTATTTTTGCCAACGTGTATCCTCTTTTGGATTTCTAAGACAGAAAAAATAATTTTGCCCTTGATGTAAAAACTTAAATGGAATGATTTTCTAATATATGCATAGCAAAAATTACTGACGCAAAACATCTTGCTGCTCCTCTGGGAATGTTTTCTTTTTTTGTAAGAATGTTTATGTTTTAAATTTACTTTCTTTTTGGGGTGAGTATTTCCTTTCAATATATTGCTGTTTTTGGCTGTCCTGCGTTGGCCTTACATTCCTCTCTCAGTGCTGAATCTTAACTCTACAGAAGTCCTTGAAGAGAGCAAACAGGAGGAAGGGTGGAATAAAAATGTATGACACGGCGCTCGTTTCATCAGCTTTAAGTATCAAACCTGATCTCCGCTTGCTAGTGTGTGCTCTGATCTTATTCAGTCTCACCTAAACATTGCCCGGCTAAGTCTAGGATGTCCGTTCTGGAAATCTGTTTTCGCAGATGAATTCCTTAACATCAGAGCAGCAGTGCATGAAAGACCCAAAGCAAATCCCAACAAAACCCACTGAAGCACTTAAGTCTCAGAAATCTCTCATGATATTACAATTGTGACACGAAAGCATTTAAAGTTTCATTAGGGCCACAGTTTTATAAACAAAGTTTATCTGTTATATAAATCAGAACAACCAGTGAAGCGAAGGTACAGATGATGTGGAAAACTGTCAGCCAGAGGTGAAAAGAGACAATGATTGGCTTCATGATCTCAATGCAGGATTTAGGCACATTTTGCTGAATATGAAAGGGAAAACTCCTACAACAATTAAAGCACAGCATGACAGTTGCATAATACGTATCATAACAGGGACGAATAAACTCTGAGTCATCTTTCTTTTGGTTGCATAACCTTTCACTGTGGGTAAAATGTTTGGCGTGATGGAAGCGTTAGTGACATACAGATTCAAATATCAGATTAGCAAAGGTGTTTTGAAGAACACAATGGATTTGCCTCATACTTCTGACCTTCAGGTCAGAAAATCAATCAGGCAGCTGCTGCTCATCCAAAAGGCCGCTGCCAGAGAACATGGATCACATTACATCAGTTCTTAAATCCATGCATTGGCTCTGTTTATAAAAGCAGAAGGTAAAATGTAATTGATGGTATGTAGAACCCTTTGGTCATCAGACGGCTCTTCAATCTGATTGTTATCTTCTCAAACTGCTTGAACACCTGAGATGTGGTGAAAGTGTTGGCTCCTTTAAATCAGGTCCCTCCTGCAGTTTTACTAACGCATTTCTCTATTTATTTCTATCAGATTTATTTTTTTCTTTGCATTCATAGTTCTTTTTACATTTCTACATGAGAAAAGTCCTGTTTTGTTTACCTAATTATTATCTCAAGATATTGCCATTTTAAATAGATTCTACAAGGTTTTTAGCGTAGCTATTATGAAGTGAACACTCCTGATTTGGTTTTTAATGCAATGCTGGTTTGTGGAAAGTAATATATTGTCCAACACTGAGTGACCAGCCTCACTGATGAGTTCATACAAACCGAAACCCATATATTCTAATACTTCAGCATTCAACACTCAAATACAGTTGTCGTTTTAAATTAAATAATATTTTATTATGTTCAAAAGAAAACAAAAACATGTACATGTAACACACACAACTCTTCTCATCAAGTAGTGAGTTGCTGAAAAACGCTAACAGGTTTACTGTAGTAATGGACTTCAGAAAACTGAAAACCATAATGACTCACTGTGAAGATAAACTACAGAAATACAATAAAGACAAATGTCGATTCTTCCATGAAACAAAATGAACACACATAAAAGACCTCAAATGGTTGAGTCAAGTGAATGTGGGGCTTGAGAATGCCCCACCGCCCCTTTAAGTGCAAGACGTGCAAAATCTGAGGCTGTTTCTTTGTTTATGAGGAGCACAAAGTACAGAGCATCAACCCAAATGCCTCCCACTTCCCCAACAAGTAATATGAATTAGGTCTTATCATTTACATAACACAACATGGTGGGATTCATTTAAAAAGAATCAAATATGTCAGACACTGACTCCCAGTGTCTGGAAGCACAAACAGTTCTCTAAGGTGCAGCAGTGAATACGATATGCCTTTCTACAATACACAGGTGAGCTTACATGCTCTGATTTAAGATATCAGATTATAGTCCAGCTACACAAAAACATATGGTGAGAACATGTACATAATTCAGATTAATGCATAAAACATCCTATGAAAAAATAAATTCATAGTAATTTCATAAAGCTAAGGAAAAAAGTGGCAAAGGAAGCCTAATGGCCAATGGTGACATTGCATGTCGGGTCTTTATAGTGTTTTGCAGATGTGTTTTTACCCTTTTACTTTTCTGTCATGTCATAATCTAAAAATGTAATGCATTTTATTGGGATTTTATGAGTACTGCTGAATTACAAAGTGTTTTTTTATATCTTAAAGTCTTTTATTTGGATATTGATTCACCCCTCTTTACGCTGATGCCCCTCAATGAATAAAGACAATCAATCACTCCACAAAGCTCAAGAATAATAATATAGAGAAATTCAAAGAAGTGTATTGCTATAAAACTAAATCTCAAGCTGTGTCCCTGACACAGAGCACTGATTAATTTACCAATCAGAGAAGGAACCAGAAAACCTGAAGAATATGTCCTCAGTATTGGGCATGTAATCCAAAAATCTGACTTTAGCAGAAAAGAAGCAAGAACAAAATCATTCTTAGACAACTTGTGTTTGCAGGTTGTCATAAACCATGAAGGGCACATGCAGAAAAAGGTGCTCTAGTCCAATAAGACCAAAATTGTACTTTCTGGCCCAAATTAAAATATGAAACAGCAGGATCCTGCTGTGTGGATAATTATGAACAGGAATGGTGGTCGGAGCTTATTGGGAAGGTGGATAAGGAAAACACGGGTAAAACTGTCAGTGGCTGTAAAGGGTAAAGCTTTGAATTAAGATTTACATTCCATCATGACAAGGATCCTAAACAAAAAGCCTGAACAATTCTGGAAAAGTTTACGATTATCAATCTGTGGACATTAAAACCGATGTCCAAGAACCCTTCCTCCCCCTCCACCCGACAGAGGGTGAAATGTTTTGGAAAAAGAGTAGTCAAAAGTTTCAGACAAAAATTTGCAGATTAAGTCATGGAAAAACAAGGTCATTTAAATTAACTAATTGAGATTCAATAAAAAATTCACAGCAAACTTTTTAAGGCTATCACTCACAAAATATTTTAAAGCCACATTCGCATTTGCAAGCAACTTTTTGTTTCTCATATTACCCCAATAATATGCTTTGAAATGAATGATTCTGATGTGACAAGCATGAAGAAGTTCAAGATACTTTTGCAAGGCAGTGTTTTTGTCAGCTATCTTAAACCAGTGAGATATATCATTTGATCTAGAGTTAGGGTCTCATGGAAGAAAAATCTGCATTGTGGAAAAATAAATACAAGAAAAAAAACATGATTGTTTTTTTTCATATTTTTGAAAGCTCTCATTGAAAAAAATAAGTTTTATGTGAAGTGTCCAAATATATACACACATTTTACTTTGACTCATCAAGTGAGTTCCTTACTAATAAGTTTTCTTTTGAGAAACTGTTTTATTTTATAAAATTCTCCTCTTAATACATATCCCTCAGTGCTTTTCCGTCTCTTTCAGTCCATATCCATACTTACTGACAACAAAAATGCTCATTTTAGAGTTAAGATATTGCCGACGTGCAACAGTGTCAGAAGACGTGTAGTAAATGCCACTTAACCATTAGCTTTAGTGTGACTCTTAATACTACAAGGTTTGTGCTCCATCAATGGAAGAACCACGTCTTGAGTCCAAGCCACCAAATTATTTAATTCCAAAACAAAACCCAGATTGGTAGAGTTAGATCTCTGTAGTTCTGCTGTTTTGTTCCTTTGATGGTCTGCTCCAGCTGGACTACCTCACATGGTGATGCACGCAAAAAGACTGTAAAACAAAGTTTTCCAGCTGTTTAGATAGAGCTTCTGCGTTTATTCAGTCTCCTGTAGGTGTTGATGCTGTGCAAACCTGTGGATACCGAGCTGATGCCTGAGTGATGGTGCAAGCTGCACACGCAACCGTTAGAGTGCAGAGGGTTGGAGAAAGCCTCCCCCTGCTCCATATAGGTATCCGATGTGGAGAGGTCACGTGGGATGATCATGGGGATGGAGTACTGCAGCTTCTCTCTGCTCTTATACCAAAGGCAGGAACACATGGACTGGAAGTGGAGAACCTCGGCGTAAACGTTACGTAAGCCGCGGCTCGCAGCCCCTCCGCTGCTCCCTCCGATTGCACTTCCACTGCCACAACCAGGCGGCGTGGAGGAGGGCGAGACCGGGTCTACGGAGCAGTTAATGTGCCCACCCACCTGACCGTTATGGGCGAGAAGAGCCCTCTGCTCGGCGTCCCTTTTCTCATCCTCAGCATTCATTGTCATGAATCTCAGTACTGCTAAGTTGAGGAAGGCTCCAATCACCGCCAGGCCCGTCAAGATGTAGATAAAGCTGAAGGCCACGTACTCCGGCTTGGTCTGCAGGGCGTCTTTGTTCTGTAGTGCCACGTAGTCCCCAAACCCGATGGTGGTGAGTGTGATAAAGCAGTAGTAGTACGCGTGAAAGAAGCTCCACTCTTCAAAGTGGGAGAAGGCCATCGCCCCCACGCATAGCGTGCTCATGCAGGATATGAAACCAATGGTCACCATGTTGGCCAGAGAGACTTCAGTGCGCCTCATTCCAAGGCACTTCTTTAGGCGATGGAGCAGGTATCTGACGAAGGTGTTGATCCGCTCACCAACGCTCTGAAACATGACCAAAGTGAGGGGAATGCCTAGGAGGGCATAGAGCATGCAGAAGATTTTCCCTCCTTCTGTGCTGGGGGCTGCATGGCCATATCCTGCGGGAGAAATGGGAGAAAGAAGCAGGGTTACTGGGGTGAAACTAATGAAAACTACTCTGCAGATGACAGGGGTCTAACAAGAGAAGGCTGAAACCTGGACTTGAAAGAAACAGATGATTTGTATTCTCTGAGTGGCTCTTCAGATAAATTCAAACACTCTTCATTTCACAGTGGCAGAATGCAATTGGAGATGAGAATGCACAGGAGTGTGGAGGCAGGAAGAGCCAAGTATTGATGTCGTGCATGGGAGAGAGGTCTTGAATTATTCATTGACAATTGGTCTCTGCAGAGTGGCTTTGGCTAATGAGTGCATTTGCACCTAATTAGAGCTCAACATTGTTCCAGATCAAATAAACAGGACACCAAAGGCTAGGTTGTAAATACTCATCTGTATTTGTACATCTGAAAGAGAAAGAAAATCTATTTGTCTTGCATTACTCTGAATTTTTAAATCATAAAACAAGCAGCAGAAAGGCAGCGGTACACTTTGAACAGTGAAAGAGCCCAGAGCAAGAAATTCTCAGAGAAGACAGTTTTTAAGAAGGTTGCACATCAAAGTTTTGGGGAGAATTTTCTTTCAATTCAGCTCCCAGTGAAACTAGATATTTACATACACTGCACAAAAACACACAACCTTTCTTTCCTCACAGTCACATTAGATCTGACTCAACTATTCTTGTCTTAGTTTAAGATCGTCAAAATTATTTTAATTTATGAAATGCTGGAATAATAGTAGATATTTTCATGAGACTTCTAATTTTTGGCTTTGAATTCTTTAAATTAAGAATTTGTGTGACTTCAAATGCTCTTGGTGTCCTTCAACAAGCTTTTCATAAAGTTTTCTGAATATTTTTACCATTTCACTTGAAAGAACTCATGTAAATGAATCCTTCACACCTACATTTTGCACTCTCAGACATTAACTTTGTGACTAATTTAGTGGTATGTGATGGTGTTAGTTATGGATGCAATAGACAGATTCTATAAGTACTTTTGTTGCACCTGATTGTATATTTAAATATACATCGCATTCAATGTCTTTGACTCTGTTGGCCATCCTCCTGACATGTGGAGCTGTTGCAAACAGAAATATAGATAATCTCCTGATAACCACAGGTTACGCAAGTCAAAGAGGTTGATCAAGTGTTAAAATGTAATTACCTGAGGGTTGATTTAATTCTCAAAGCTCTGGTTTTATTGGAACACCGAACTATTTCGTTCTACCATCTTTCCTTCTGGTGCCAAATCTGTTTAAACATTCTCCCCTTCATTCAGCAAAAGCAGGAGTTACAGTTAAAGATGTCATTTTAGTTATTTTATCTTTTTGGAAGAACATCTTTAATCCCATATTGAAGCCCCTGTGAGAAAAATCAGCAATTTATTTATTTTATATAGAACCAAATTACAATTCTCTATTTTAAGAATCAACAACTGGATTTAATCAGTCAGTTTCTTTCAGCCATATTCAAATCATAGCTGCAAAATCAGATCAGTTCAGTTCGATTCTGTATGTCAATCATGCAGCTTTTGTCTAGACTACTGCAGACCATCTAATCTACAAAACATTAATCTTTAATCTGGTCAGTCTGTTCCCTGAGGTGACAACTCAGATCTGTGAATGAGGCTTTTTTTAAAATGAATTTTACTCTCTTTGAAGTTATTTTTATTATTGCATTCCTTTATTGAAGGCATTCCACTTCCTCCATCACTGTACCATTCAACACATACTGTGATCTGCTGAAACAACAACAATAGATGAGAACAGAGACCTAACATGTTCAGCTCTGGGAAAATAAGTTTTCAGCACAATGTGAATTTAACATGATGGCTTGTTTCACTTTAAGATTTTTGTGCTCCACCAAAATGTTGCAGCGCTCATTAAGCAAGTCAGCAGGACAGTTTGTTCAGGTGAGCCATAGACGAGGCTGCAGGGCTGTCACAAGCTCTTTGCAGTGGGGAGCGGCTTACCAAGACGCAGGGATCACCAGAGTGACAGCAGGGATTCATCAGCAGCAAATGCCGGCGCTTGAGGCGACAAGCCACACACTCATAGCATGGTGTGAGGGAGTAAAGAGGTCCTGCATGACAAAGTCATCCTGCTTTCTCAGGTTACGAGAATGTCATCATGAGACAGACCATGACTCCTGTGTTGGCAAGAGTACCATTTGCTCCTTCGAAAAAAACTCTCTAATAACATGTTACTACCTCCTGGAGGACTTCCTGTTCTTCTAGTACAAGATTAAATATTAAGGCTTAATATGTGCAATCGTGTCACTAGAAGGGTTTGATGGTTGCATATGTACTTACTATTACTTGTTCAGTCCCGTTTTTCCTTTTAGATGCACCTTAATTATTAGTAGTGATGCACCAGTATGGAAATTTGGGCAAACATCAGTATTGCTCTTATGGTTTTCTAAAAAGAATTTTAACATAATAAAATAGCTATGCTTGTTCATAATGACACATACAAACATTAATGTATGATAACCAAGCAAGAGGAGTGGCTGTAAAAATACAATTTTACTTCCTAACACTTCTTTAAACATGTCAATATACTTTACTACTGTTCTTCTCTTGCTTGCTTTTGTTCTAAATTTATTTTCTGTGTACATAACTTTATCCTTTCACTACACAACATTCAATAAAGTCAAACTCAACTAGAATCAAAGATTTGTAAACTGAGAATAAGTATTTATTATCTGAAAGAAAACATGAGATCGTGAGATGGTAGTTCATTCTTCTGAACTAGTACTTGGTCTTGTATTTAGGAAAAACACTTGACTCGTCTCTCCTTTTAGTGTTGGTCAGAAATGCAGCGATTGTGCAGCATCCTTGCTTCTGTCAGGGTTCTTCAAGGCAGCTATGGCTTCAATGTAGCTTATCACCATCAATGTGTGAATGCATGAATGACTGAATGTAATGTGAAGCACTTTGAAGTTCTCCAGCAAGATAAAGTGTTCCACTAGTACAATCCATTTACCATTTTTTAAAGCACTTTGGTATTCAGTTTCTGCTTGCTGCCTGAATCAGTCAAATTACCTAATGTGTCTTTCTGATCCTAATTCAAAATAAATCTTATCATTTTGCTAAATATGAGCCAATCTGAAAATACCATCAACCTGGGAGGATTCTTATTTATTTTTAAGGCCTCAAAAGAAGCGTGTAAGTCATTTTACCCACTCCTTTCATTTCAGTTTTTAATCAAAAATGAGTGCACATCATTCAGTCTCTGATTACTCAGTCTGATTTTGCAAATTAAACGCCCCATATCATCTGAATTCACTCATTTATGGCTGCAAAACTACAATTACTGATCCAGTTTTTTTTTTTTTTCATATTTCATCTTTTAGAGCTGTGATTGCTTGTTTGTCTGCTTAGATGACAGCTCACTGTATAAACTTGGCTCCCCAGGGCGTCTGCCTCTAAAAAACTAAATACACAGCATCCAACGTCTTCAATGCACTGATTAATTAGCCTTGGAGGGGGAAAATAATCGGTCTTTGGAAATAGATCAAAGAGCAGCATAATGTAGGTCTGAGGGCTCAGGCTCACTGTCACTCAATTACATTTCCATTGATTAACAAGAACAATTTGTTCTTTCCAAGAAAAGACTAGAAATGTGTCTCATTGGGGAGAATTTCTCAAGTAGTAGATGCATCATCTTAATATTTAATCTTTAGAATTTTATTGGTTTGTAAACATGATGTTGTAAAGAGAACATTTTGAGATAAGCCATATTGTGGGGATGTAAAACAATGCTAGGAGCACAAGAAAGAAGATGATGCAGAGTCTTAAACAGCAGTGATGCAGACAGAGCTGATGACACTGGGCTTGACGGATAATAATTACCCTATTAATAACAACCTTAATCAAACCCACCTCTCAACCCTAATATTAACCCTCCTTCCAACCAGAGTATAAACCCTCCATTCAACTATATATATTCATCTCTGCAGCCTGGAGAGCAGGCAGAGTCATGCTACATAATGCGCTCGGCGGCGTGTTCTTGTGTGTTGTGCGAGATTTCACACAAATGTAGCTGCTTATTTTCTCTATGCACTGTGCAAACGTTTTCGCACTCCTTGTTGCAGCCATTAGCACTCATTAAAAATGGACATTGTTTCAAAGGGTTCTTGGGAATAAAATTGAAATTTGTGATTAATTCTAATGAGAATATTCTTTGTAGGAAAACCTTTATTTGAAGTTGAAGATGCAAGTTTTCATTGTGAAAATACCATCTCCTCAAACTTTTTGTCATTATGCTATGACAAAAGCTATTATTTGGTCATTGTATTATCTGGCTCTCACTCTCAAAAAACACTCAAAGCCCAAATAAATAAAAAATATAAATGTTTTACTGTACTGTAGGCTACCTGTATGGATAAAGTAGAAAGTAGAAGCACTTATGTGTGTAAAAAATTACATATTCTGATTATTCAGGCACTGACATACAGGACATGGAAAGTAAGTAGTTACATTTACTCGCATTGCTGTAATTAATTACAGTTTGTCCATACTGAAGTTGAAGGAATTTTAAAAAGCCTAACTTTTACTTTTATTTTGATTAAGTATTTTATTCATACATATTTGCAATTGTAAAAGAAAAATGAAAACTCCAGAAAAAAAATAACATTGACCTTCAGCTTGCTTAGAGTTAAGATCTGCGCTAGGAAAATCCATCAAGCTAACTTCTGAGAAAAGAAAAAAACAATGGCCTTACTAAAGGGACCAGTTTAACTCTAAGTATGATTTCTGGCACAGAATCCTTTAGTGGTACTTTGACTATTTTTCCAGAATTACTAATTCTAAAACAAACAAACAAAAAAAAAGCTAAGAGATGTAGACGAATTACCTGTGCACGTCACACCTGCTAGAGTACAAACAAACTAAAGATGATATATATGACAGGTTTTCTAAGAGGATATGACATCAAGACTCTGTAAACACATTCTTTCTACAAGGCTGAAGTGAGTTCAGAGGTGTTACACACATCCAGCCTTATATGGCCAGCCTAGTTCTTCTTCATACAGGTGGCCTGAGGAGGCGACCCAGTGCGACGTCACCATTATCAGCGTTTACGGCCTCCCTAACATGCTGAGCAGATTGGGGAATGTTCTGGTTACCCATGCGAGTAAACACTGATCATGTCCCCTGATTGGTACAGCCTGTCTTCGCACAGCAGTCCACTCTGCTCCCGCAGCAGGCCTCCCTCCCCGCTCACTTTCATCTCCAGCTGTGCCTGGCCAAAAATATCATAAACAAGACTCTGTGAATTGTAAAACTTCTTTCCACTTGTGTGTAGCAGCAGGCATATCTGCTAATGACACCCAAAGAAGTTATGGTAAAAGACTGCAGCGATGCAGTGTTTTCCCACGAACTACGTCTCACCCCCGTCTTTTCCTTGGAGCCCCTGATCCCCATTAATTCTCATGCACAGACACCTCAAACTCTGTGATTGTTTACACAGGCACTCAAACACTGATCCTCTTCCTCCCATCTGCCCTCAGTTTGGCTTTTGACCCAGAATGCCTCTCCGGCAACTGCTGTGTAATGTCCCTTTCTGTGAAAGCTGCAGATTATTGGCTGAGGTTTTATTGGAGCATCCATGATCCTTAATATTACCTTTTAATTCAATGAAAATGCAAAAACTAATGGAAGATCTAACATTTAATTCAGCAAGAAAAAATAACCTTTGGATTTTGCAACTTTTCATTTCACTTAAATTTGACTATGAATACAACAAGAACAATAAATAAATTCATAACAACTGTGACAAAAAATGACTGACGAGAATCCAAATTCACATTTCCAACACAAATGGTGGAGAAGCAGCACTCAGCTTCTATGCACCACAGATCTGGAATAAACTCCCAGAAAACTGCAAAACAGCCGAAACACTGAGTACCTGTAAATCTCAACTAAAAACCCTGCTGTTTCAAGTTGTTTTTGAAACACAATCAATGAAACATTAATAAAAATTTTGATGTTTAATGACACCACTTGACAATTGTTGACTGTATGTTCTTCAACTTTGTATTTTTTGTGTGTTTTTTTATGTGAAGTACTCTAAACTGCCTTGTTGTTGAAATGTGCTGCAGAAATAAACTTGATTGATGATGAGGATTATGATGAGAAACACATTAAAAATCTGACGCTCACTATCAGATCAATAGAAGCAGAGTCTCGGTATCAATAGGACGCCAGGATTATAACCAGACCCAATAATCAACCCCCTTTGACTTTATTACCATTTTATGGCTTTCTGTTTTTTTAGCCTTGATGACAAAACAAAAGAAAAAAATAAAATCTGTGCAAAGCAATGTCAATCTTTAACAAACAGCTACATAAATATTCACCTCTCTCAAGTCTGCATATAATTGATGTGACTTTGGCTGCGACTGCAGCATTGAGACTTGTACTGACATGTCCAAATCAGGCTGGAAGATCAGGGCAGGGCAATTTTTCTCCATTCTTTTTATTTTCCCAAACACAGCTAGAGCTCTTATCAGGTTGCTTGAGGGCGTGGACAGCTCTGTTGATGACCAGCCACAAATTCTCAATAGGACTGAGATCTGGGCATTGATCTTGTTGTCCAAACCACATAATGTTTTTGGTTTTTTTCCCTCTGCAAAATGCTTTGTGTTCACCTCACTGTATATGAAAAGAGTCCAGAAATAAAGATTGATTGACTGATCCGTGTTCTAATTTCATTTGGGCTCTCCCGTATGGCCGCTGGCGAATTTATATGAGCTTTTTTCAACAGTGACAGTCATCTTCATCTTCGACTTGTGGAGAGCAACAGTTGTCGCTCCCATTTGAGTCACAAAAACGCATATATTATTTATACTCAATATAATATTTTTTTTGTCCACCAAAGTGGAAAACTGCTGTCAGTTCATCTGTATACAAAACAAAAGTAAAAAAAAAGAGCTTGAAGATTAAAAGTCTCAAAAAATAACATTTTAAATTCTATTTTAGCTTTGGATAAGATGTTTTTTTTTCCATGTCATTGTCAAAAGAGACAAATTGTATTGAAAGTAATTTCATAAAAAAAATCAACACAGAGAAAAACATCTAAGAAGGATGAATATGTTTAATAGGGATTGTGATGTTTTTCCTCCTCCTAGAAACAATGTTAGACTGCATTCTATCGTGAATATTTCTTTAACAACAGGACATTTTAAATATAAATCTGGATGCCTTGTCAGAAACTGAAAATGGAAACAATAATCCAGATCACTAATCAAAACAAAATGCTTCCCTCATGACAAATTCAACCGTCCCAATCTTAAAAAAAGATCTGTGGGGGCCAAATCTTGTTTAGAATCTTTCACCAGAGTAGGATCGAAGAAATATAAATCTTAGAAAATAATTATCTGTTGCTTCTGAACATCCTCTGAAAGTCAGTCATTTACAAAGATTATGACTGCAATAAAAAAATCCCTCCTACTTTCGCTCCCCAGTGGTGACGCATCAGTAATTACACACAAAACCACAAATTGCCCTTGACACCATATCTTGTGTCAGAACAAATGCTTTTCCAGTGAAGACAATCTGTGTGCTAATATAAACAAAACCAAAATGAGCAAGAATTAAGACCAAAAATAAAAAAATAAAATAAAGTGATGGATGATCTCTATCAACTTTTGTTTCTTTTAGTCATGACCACAATCACCGCCCAACCTGAAGGAAGTAATTATTCCAATCAGAGCTATCATGTTTCCTAAATGCAAGTTACTTTGAATTCTAAATATACCATATTTACCATCAGCACGGGTTTTCCTTTAATCCTGTTATTGTTTTCACAGGGAATTGGACCTATCTAAAACTTTCTTTTTTTTTGCTGATGAGGATTTAACTACTGAATCCCAACAAAAAATGTTGAGCTAAACCAGTGCCAGAGAAGAAATCTACCACTATGCCACAATTTAGAAGTAATTTTTAGCACTTATTACTCAAAATGCCAAATATTTTCTTCATGTTTAGCAGGTTTGAAACTTTGAAGTCACTCATTTCAGCCACTTGTATTGAGGATATTATTATTTCCATGAGGGTTGCAATGACCCATAAATTGAGAACTTTGTTCTTTTATCTTAGTTTTCTTCTCCAATCCCTCTCCCACTAAAGCCTACCATCACTCGTGAACAAAACACATAGATATCTGAACTAAAGCTGATCCAAAACCCTAAGAAAATAGCTCACCCTTTTCAAATTTGTGGCACAAAGCAAGTCATTTGTCAAGCGTAGCCAGTCATGTTTTGGTTATTTCTTGAAAGTGTGCACCTTTTCCATCTCCTACATTTAAAAAATATCATGATGGCTCCCTGTCTCTCTATAGTGAAAAGTAGAGATAGGTGATGAACAAAGACATAGAAATCTCTGGATGCCTCTCTTTAAAAAGAAACAGGAGAGTTCTGCCATTGGTCAAACGTCCATTAATAGAAACATCTCAATAAATGTGATCATTATAGAAATGTTAATTTATTTCTGCAACTCCATCACCAAAGGGAGCATGTAATTTAGGCCTTTTTATTTATGTTAATCATGATTCTCTTCCATTTACAGGTAATAAAACCATAATTTAAGATTAATTTATCACTGCAGACCAAAATGATACAGTAATGTTTGTTCATCAGAATACATATTTTCAATTATCTACCCGTATGTTGTTTTCTTTTCTCCCGTGGAGATTTTAACCAACGTTTATCAAGTGTTCAAACGCAACAGCAAAGATTGAGCCAGAGACGATACAGAGTAACTACTAAATGGAAAACATTTGACAAGTCATTGCCATTTAAGTCAGTCAAAGAGCAGATTAGGTATCAAATGTGTCTTGGCTAGAAATGATTCCACAGATTTGCTTATTCATTCTAATAATGACTTGTCACCTTCTAGGTGATTCAGCTGATGCTGTTGGCGGGTTGAAAGGGTTAGAGTAGTCTCTCCAATCAGCCCTTCATTACACGCTTCAGCAGCTAACAACAAATCTGTCCAGAAACAGAGAGAGAGGAACAGAGAGAGAGAGAGCGAGAGCACAAGGGTGATGTAGCATGTATTTATCAAAAGCAATCTGATGTAACGCCAGAGGAGACAGCACATTGGTAAAGCGTCTGGGTTCGATTTAACTCAGTTATCCTGGTGTGGGCTTCAAATCGGGCCTGGGAGCATGTCCTTTCATCCGGCACACAGCTGAGACCCAAACTCTGCAGCGTCACAAGCCTTCAGATCCAAACGACCAGGCGTTGGATCTAAGAGCTGTGAAATATCTGTCAATGTTTTACTCTTGTGTGAAAAAAAAATAAATAAAAATCCATCAGGGACCACTTCCAGGCGCACAACGTTAGGTTCCTTTTTAGGGGATAACAGAGGAAACCTTGGCAGGCCACAGTTTTCCATGAGGTCAGCAAGCGAGGCATTCCAAGCAAAGTGTGAGATCTCTGGGAGAGTAAGCTAATTAAATAAATCACGTGAGTTAAGTACCTGACACACTGTTGAAATGAACAGGAAGAAGAAGGAGGAAAAAATATGAAAGAATATGAGGCAGGAAGATGTAAAATGAAAACTGAAACAGCCTGTGGAGATGAAAAAAAAACCCACTTGAAGAAGAGCAACACATTTCACCTAATTTGATCTTAAATTTAGCTTTAAGTCTTTAATTTACAGTCGCTGCTAAAGTAGGAAGTCCAATTTGGGGTTATTTTCAAGGCTTTTAGGAGAAAAGCTCATAAGACGAGTATCTGTTTCAAGTTCTCCATTTGAGTGTTTCTCTTCGGGCAGCGGAGAAGTGGGGGGGAGACGGGTGTTTTGTAATGTGATACAGGAATTTGAAATGGTCTCATTTAGACTAAGAGCTGCAGAGACATACTGCATAATGAAACAACTGTGAAAGGAGTGGGCTGAGTTCTACAACCAATCCATGAACAAATATGGGTAAGCCCAAATGATGACATTTGAACCAAACTGGAAAAACTTCAAAATGTCCAAAATAATAAAAAAACTAATGTGCAGTAACAGAGTGTGTACATATTGGAAGCAATACCAGTTTGCCACCATTTTGAATTTTGATACTTTGTATATTGTGATAATTGTATGATATTAAAATGCATTTCTATGCATTTAGGATCAATCAAAAAAAAAAAAAAAGATCTTTTTATGTGTATGTTCAGTTTTAGTGTCCACCACCATTTTGGGAAAGCAAATTTACAACCTTAGATGTCCTTGTTTGTGGTCAGTGATTATATTTCAATATTTTGTTATGTTTTATAAAACTTGCATTAATTATAGTGACACTATTTAGTATTTAAATGATTAATTAATCCTTTTGTGCCATATCATAATCCTTTAGCCCTGTTTTATGTCTGCCAACGTTTAATTTTGTTTTGATTATCATGCTCACACAGGACTCTTTTGTTTTTGTTATATTAAAAGTTAATCCAATCTCCACCTTCAGAGGCTTCTCCCATCAGGTCTGGGTTTCACTCTTTTTCCATCATGAATTAACCGACCTCAAACACATCAGACACTGTTTGAAATAAAGCTACGGGATTTAAACTTGAACTACTTTTACTTGTTTTGCATTAATGAGGTAAATTGTGAAAAATTTACTGGAACACAGAGATAAACTCTTTTAAAATGGTAAATCAAGATGGCCACTGCTGTTATTGGAGGGATGGGGGAAGGAAAAGGGTGCTAATCATATTTAGCACTCAACTTTTAGTCTCTATAGTCTTCTTGAACATGTTAGTTGAACCTAAAACTGTTTCTTTAATTCACCTCTGAAGAGTGTTTTTGAATTGACAGCTAGAGTTGTTAAAAGGAGTTCAGCCAGTCGGTTCAAACATTGTAATCCTGGTGTTCTTTGAGACAGATGTGAACAATTTATTGTCAACACACCCCATTTAATTTCAAACTTTCAGTGGATGTACGATAAAAATCTGGTTTCAGCTGTACTACTCTGGAAGATAAACCCATCACTTTGGTAAAGAATATGGATGTGATCTCAACTTTTGGAGCAGTACCTGATACCTGACCCATCACTGCCCATTAGTTTTATTGCAGAAATGTAACAAAAATTTAATAACATGCTAAGCAGATTGGAAATTGTCAACAAAGTATGACAAGGTCAGCTTCTCCTTCCAGACAATTTTTGTTTTTAATGAATTTCTTTAGCTTTCATTATTTCATTCAACAATGTTTAAAACTAATTCTCTTGGGCATCAATCAGAAAGTCTAATCAAAATTCAGTTATACATAAATAGGTTTAATAAAATTCATCGTAATTCGATTCATTACTTTCCAATTAGGGGTGCTGGCTCCCTTCTATTATCTGAATGTCAGGAGCTGTGTTATTCATATTTGTAAGATAAATAGTAAAAGCTTCCAATTCTTCATTTTTGTGTATTTTATCTCACAAAAGATTTGACACATATCAGTGGTCATGGAAACATTTAAATCGCTACTTATTTTGAGTTGGAAAGAGGAAAATTTAAAGAAGTAAAACTTTGTCTTCTTCTGAATTTTCAACATTGTTAGGATTTTGACACACAAATCTTCAAGCACACAAAAGAAGCTCAGCCTTCACACCTCCGACAGTCCTGCTTACTTTCAACTATGCTCATGCAGAAGTGCAACACTTGAACAATTGTACTGCACTCCAGTGTGAATTCCAGGTTAACCGACTGTCACTGCAGAGAAGTGCAAAATCTCAGCCTGAATACAAGAAATCTTCCTGTCAAAATTGAAAAAGAAATATACTCTTGGTTACATAAGCCATGAAGCTTCCACACAGCAGTGTCACTCCATTCAGCAGCACAGTCCAACAATGTGGCAGTAGAGTTACAGCAGACTCATATAAGATTAATTAGACTGCAAATCTAAACTGAATCTGTGCAGCAAAGCTCTACACAGTAAGAAGTCCCAGATGTCACGACTAATAGTGGCATAAGAATGACGAGGATAATTTTCTGTGAAGAATATAAAGGGCAGAGGCACACTTATATTTAGGGTAGGAAGTGGGCCAAGTGTGAATGGGGAGATGAATAATGAAACTGACAGACAACAGAGTTTTGGATCCATTTGCTCTGGAGACAGTGTTTTATCACACACCATAGTGGGGGAAAAAAGCAGCTGGAGGAAGAAAAGTATGTGATGATTATTCCTGATAAACTGCAGCAGGTCTAATTTGTGCTGTCTTTGCATGAAACTAAGTGTTTAGCCATACTATTGTGATGTTAGAATGAAAAAGAGAAAATTTGAAGTACAGAGTGGCAACATTATGTTGTGTTGTTGCAAGAGGTATAGGCACACTTCAAAAAGCAGATGGCACGATGAAGAAAGATGTCGAAATGTTGAAGCAGCATCTCAGGACATCAAGCTTGGGAACAAATGGCTCTTTCTACCAGATAATGTCCCCAATTATATCATAAAATAGTTGCATAATGGCTTTGAGTTGTGATCATAAAGCCCAGATCTCAGCACTAGACTGTAAACATTTGAAGGTGGTTAACTTGAAAATGAAAGTCCACCTGCTGCCTTGAAAATGCTAATTAATTCAACAAGAAAATTATTTTAACTCAAAAATTTAAATTTATGAAGTTGATTTAACAAGAGACGAGTTGTCTAAAAATTGTTTTTAAGTTGATTAATCTTGAATTGTGAGTTGTAGCTTAATGCTGCAATTTAAACCAAATTAGTACTTCACAATATGTAAGAAAAGAAAACTGCCCTCACCTCATCAAAGAGCCACATTTCTCTATTATTCTACTCACAATATGAAGTTAAAATAATCATCTTAGAATACTTTAGAATCATTAAAATTTTTGTTTCAAATTGCATGAACAACATTTCTGATCAGATTATGAATTTTATTAAATTCTGCTAAAAAACATTTAGTGTGAACAGAACATTACCTTCAATCATTATATTAAATATTTGCATTAATAACCCATCTCAGGATAAACATGCCTCTAAGCATTCTGAAAAATAGTTCCCACTCGTGTGTTTTTCTTCTTTCAGTTTTTTTAAGTGCTAACCAAAAAGCTAGAGTTTATTGAACTCCTGGAGGTTTGTCAAAACTAATAAAACACAACTTACTATCTTAAGTTTATCTTTGACAAGCTCACACATTTAGGATTAAAATCAAAAACTCACTAAATTTATTTGACTGAAAGAGTTGAAGATAGTAGCTCTACTAAATACAGCTCAGATGTTTACAGTGTAGAAATATTGTGGGCAGAGCTTTAAGGTTGTTCTACCAAATACTAAGAAAATGTTTGTAAGACTTTGAATTTGAAGAAAGCAGAACATTTTTAAAAATGTTTTTATTTACTCATTACTAAACATCAGACAAGCTGTAAGCCTTAATGCACAATATGTAAGTGTTTTGTTTCAGCCACAAGCTTATACTGTTATTATTTTTGGATAATTTGCAGTTCTTTGTGTTTCTAGCCATCCAGCCTTTCATTCAAATCATAAATTTGCTCGGCCTCAGCGTACCGATCTCTATCACCTGATTCCTCAGATATGTTTTGGATCAACTTCAGGTCGTGCGGCTGCTCTTGGGAACCAGATGCTGTCCTGATCTGACTGTTAGGCTGTGGAGATGGAGGCGGCATTATCGTCTGGTACATAAAACACAAAGCTCAGTTTGCACGGCAAAATGGAAAACCACTTAGAGGAGAAACCACTGCGTTAAATGAGAGATCAGAGAAACACATGGGTGGACAATGATAATCACTCATGCCTGGTTTAACAATGATTTTTTTTTATTTAAGTACAGCCTGGATGTAGCACCTCTTTTTTTCATAGTGTTTAAAAACTGCACATTTAAAAATAGACAAATATAATAAATAAATAAAAATATTTGAGAAAGGTTTTGTCATTCAGATCCATAAAATGATGCAAATAACAAATATTTGTCTTCTTTTTATCCAGCATTTGTTCTCATTTTACAGCTCTGTGATTTATTATTGCCCAGTCCTTTTCTTAGTTTAGCTTAATCGACTGTTAAATGTTCATTCAAAAGTATATTTAAACTAGAAGTGTTAGTTTGGCTGTTGAAGCGGTTGCGCTCGTAGTTTTTAGTTTATTTGCCTTTTTTTTTTCATTGAAAGTGTTCCAGTGAAACACGGTTTATTTGTTTTCAGAGTCTCCTTAGCAGGAGTCTCTCAATCATCCATGAACATGTATATGTAAAACCTTTAAATCGTTTGAATCATTGGTTTTCAGAATTAGTAATGCATCTGCTTCCCATACATCAGGGATATCTTGAATAAAAAAAACTTTAGCTAAGAAATATTTACTTAAAAGATCATTTTAGTTGTTCTAAACATTTATTTCAACATGACCACGTAAACAATTGCTAAGCTTGCTAAATGCAGATGATCACAGTGTTAGATGAGCAATTTTTGAAGAAAAAAAGGTTAATTTTCCAATTTTTTTTGCTCTTTTCTTTGTCCTCTAATCATCTACTTGAGTAACTTTTATAATTTGTTTTCAAATCTAGTCAGCATGGAGTCAGTTTTGGCATTCTTTAACATCATATGTACAAACATATTCCCTTCTGACAGTTCCTCCTTATGCTGCCCATCAACATGCCAGATGATCTGTCGCACTAGGCTCATTGCCATATTGTAAAGCTATCATGTGTCACTGCATGAGTTGCATGATACTAATCCTGGCGCCTGACTTAATGGTCAGAGACAATTAAGTCAAGCAATGGATCTTGTGAAGGTGTTACATGAACCTTAAAGTGAATTAGTTTCTCATCTGCGGCTCTATCTGTAGCGACGTTTATTGTTTATTCACAGATGTTATCATTTGGGCTTAGAACCAACATAATCAATTATTAATAAAAGCTATTCAGCTTTAGAGTTGTTCCATAATGACTCTAAAGAATGCATTCAGTGTTTTAACTGAAATACCATGATAGAGTGTGAAGTTCAACTTGAAAGACAAAAAAAAAACACTTTTTAGCCATAAATGTCCTATTTTCTATTTTTACTTAACGGATGACTTGGTAACCTTTTATAACAGTCATGTTTTGTTAATTTCATAGTTTATGGTCCTATTCAGAGACACAGTTTCTCCATTACTGTTCCATTCATTTTGACATCATTTTTATTCAGGCAATATTTTCTGGACAAATCTGCAGCAGTTGCTAAGAATTTTGCATCCAAAAACCTTTGCTAAATATGCAAGAGCTTTGAAAGACTCCGTGCAGAAAAGGCAGGTCTTCCAGTCACCTTGGTTAGATAATCAGCGCCTCAGGCTCCCCATATGGTGTGAGCAGACAGACTAGGAGCTCCTCCTCCACTCAATCTGCAGGTTCACCCTCACTTCATCAGGAAATACAATCAAGGGTTTTTGTTGTAACCTACTTCGAATTGTGAGCATGGCAGCTTTGACCTGATTTGTATACCCAATTACATTATATTAACTATATCATAAGAGCAATGTATATTTTTTTTTCTTCTTTTTCTCTTGCAGCTGACCCCAAAAAAACTTTATATCCTGCCCTGCCCTGCTATTTCATCAGAGTCAGCTCTGATAAGAGAATTTCTAATCATTCAGAATGGACAAGAAAACACAATGCTCCAGCTCATCATTGGGTACCAACAACGACTGTCTGTGAGAGTGGTTTAAAAAAAAAAGGTCATATACCAAAATATCTGATAACAGGTTTTCATGGCAGTCATGTTTTTTTTTTTTATCCACTAAATTATGCAGTTTGTTGGAAAATTAAATGCTGGGCGGAAATTAATGTTTTGTAACAAGATGGACGTTTCTTGCTGGAGTGACAACAATGACAAAATCACACCAGAATGAATTTAAAAAAGACATTGTTATGTTGGGTATTTGTGGTTGCTTTTAAAAGATGACTCATCATATCCACTTCATTTTGGAGTGAAAATACAAAACAGGCTACATTTTCCCCACACAATCTGAATAACAAAATGATGCAAAGTGATTCAGTGTGACTATGACGCAGTATGAAGATACAACTTGTAGTGTTTCCTAGAATATTATACTATTGCAAACCTACCAAGGCTTTTCTTTCCACCTAAATTGAGAAGCAGCCAGAGGAGCTGTGCTAACTCTGGAAGGACTTCAAAGTTTTACCGTTCAAGCAGAAACTGCAGCCATGTCAGATTTTTCAGTATATTTGAAAGGACAGTGCATAATAACATAAACTCAATCCTTCAAAATTCTTGATGTAAATTTACCATATTTAGTGATAAAGAATTTTTTCAACCAATGTTTAATGGAAACCCAGCTTTGTTCAAAGATTGTTTTAAAAAGATTAGGCTGCAAAGGTCCAACTTAAACATCTAGATACTTTTGAATTATAATTGTTTCTAGTTGTGTGTCTTTTATAAGTGCAAAGTTATTAGTTAAAATTTTGAATTAACTACAGGTTTTAACGTGGCCAGAGAATTTTGAAAAACATTAAATGAATCACTTTTATAAAAGACACTGTATACAAAACAGTTTCAGCTGCTTAAAAATGAATTATTTATGGATCTGGACCTACCAAAACATATTTTATTTAAGTAAAAAAGAGAAAGCTGCAGAGTTGAGGTTGTTTGTGGACACTGAGTTCTCCCAGTTACAAAGTCCAAAAAGTAACTGAATGCAGATTTTTAAAGTTTTTTTTTTTTTTGTGCAAATGTAGGCCACCACAAAACAATGAGAAAGGGGAATAGTCTAAACTGATTTTTACTCCTCCATGTAAGGTGTAGCCTGGTTAATAGAACCTGAGCGCATTATCCTCATGACTAAACATGCTGGCTTTCAAGACTTTATGTATGTTCTCCATCTAATCTGACTGAGCTTTAGCAAATGCACAAAAAAGAATAATTAAAATCAATATAATTTTAAAGCTATTAAAGATTTGAAGATCAAATTGAAGTAAACGTTGGTTTTGATTCAAAAAGCACGCCTCACTTTTCAGATTTTTATTTCTTAAAAAAAAATACAGCGTTTCCCCTGAATTTTACAAATATACTCTTCTTGGTAATGAAGCACTTTAGGATTTATGGTAGCAATATGAAGGGCTGTGATTGCAATATGCTGTATCCCCCTACATGTGAAAAATTAGAGCAATCCCAGAGAAAACAGGCTAGCACCATTTTGTTTCAGTTCAAGTTTCTCACAGGGGATGGGTTTGGATTATGCACTCATTCCCTGTTTCCAGGCCTAAGGCATAAACACAACTCACCCATCAGTGTCATTATTATTATTATTACTATTGTTATGCCCTCCTGTCTGACAGTCCATTTCATTCAGGTTGGCTTGTTAAAAGATTAAACAGATGCTGGAAAACAAATAGAAAAATGAACTCCCCTGGGACAAACCGCATCTGCTGGGCCAGCTCCGGCCGCTTGGCGCTGTCGAGCTGAATCATTCCTGTGGTCTGAGCTTGTTGGAGTAGCACAAAGCTAACAGAGCATCCAAATAACCAAAGCACTTAAGAGGAACACCGTCACAGGTTGAGGAGGAGGTGGGGGTGTCAGAAGCAAATGAGATGTGAGAGAATTCCTTCAGGTTGTTAGGATGAGGGATTTTTTTTTAAAAAAATTTATGTGAAGCAAAAACATACAATATTTACTTCACACGTTCTCACTTCGATCTTTAGATGCTTTATGCACAGCTGAGAATCCGGCAATGTGTCATGTGGACATTTTTTCTCTTTTTGGCACGTGGGTACGTACTGAGGCAGAAAAACCAAAGGCTTCTGAGGCTCCAGTATCTCTGGGGGCAGAGGGAGACAGCTCTGTGCTTTGGGCGTATAATCAACACTCAGCTGGCTGGCGTTTTTATCCCGTTCTGAAATTCTCATGATATTTTTATTTGATTTCCTTATTAAACTGCAATAGCAGCTCCTTTGTGCTGTGTATGATTATTTAACTGCTCTGGTTACACACTACAGTGCTGATGTTTATTGAAAGGAGGTAAAGAGTTCACATCCACACAACAGTGGCTCCATCATAAAGCTGTCTATTTCCCATCAGCATTCAGATATTTCTTTAAGACATAAACCCAATTTGCAGCTGAGTGCAGGCTGTAATGTTGTGTCTCTTAAGTGTCATTGAGGGGAAACATTGTCTGTGCCATCTCCCGTTCAGGCAGTTTATGTAAACTAGCTTGCATTAGTGTACATAGTGTATGAGCATCAGCAGCCTGAAAAACAATTTCACTTTCATTTATGTAGTAATAAAATCTATTTCAAGACTTACTTTTATGATATCAATAAAAATTTGGTGTGTTGAGAGGGTACTGGCACCAATTCTGACGAATAAAAAATGTGGACATGTATGAGAAAATTTAACAACCTCAAAATAACCTAAAATTTAAACCACCAGGTGTTGCAAATGCACACTGGAGCTGCCTCTAAGAATTTCACAAATTTGAATGTTTGGTTTTCTATTTTATGATTTCAAACAATGTATGTTGCGTTCTTCATTCTGCGTGATTTCCTTTCATGGTCCAAAAATATGACTGCTAGATTAAAAAATAAACTGTAGAGAGAAATCTGAACTTAAATCATAATTATGATGTACAAAAATTACCACAATCTAACAAGTGGAACTAAATATAGTTCAACTAAATTACTGAAAACTAATTTGTTTGTGAGTGTATGACGCTAACCCAGCAGCATGTTTACTATTTTAAGAACAGGGGAGAGAAATTTTGATGGAGATTGCATCAGAAACAATCCTCGGGGTGATGTAATGATTTTTGCTTCTCCATTACACAAGAATCTTAAATGTTTCCCTCGAGTTGAATTGGAAAATAGCTGCAGTATGACTTCTGAACGTTTCCCGTATTGCTCTCCTGGTGGAATCGCCTGTCAGAAAAACGAGAAGCCAGACTTGTCACCGTACTACCAGAAGTTTCCAGTTCCTTTTCTTTTCACTTCGTGAGAGGAAAAATAATGAAACAAACTCGCTCAAGAAACTTTTGCGTGAGCTTGTTTCACTCAAAAGCTTTAATTTTTCTCTAAGAATCTGATCAAATACTTAAAAAATTATATTATTTGGTCGTTTGGTATGTTGACAGATTTCATTCAAAATTTAAACAATGAGTTCTGTTTATTTTCACAAGCAGTACACTTATTTAGTTCTCTGCATGAGTTTGAACACTTTGTTTTCGAAGCCTATAAAGCCAGAAAGCAAAGTCAGATAAAGTGCATAGCTATGCTACAAAAAAAGCTCCTTAAACATATAAATAATATCATTCCATTGCTGCACCAGTCCCACTGGTAATGAACAGGCCTTAGCATGATGCTCCCACCAGTAGGCTTAAAAAGGTTTTATTAGCCTTGGTAGCTCCACTTGAACATTTCTGAGTAACTGGTGCCTTGTTTAATCTTTTCAAGTCTACTGCAAGCAAAATGATTCAACACGTATAAATTTTCTCACAATTTAACTACATCATTTGATACTTCTGTTGAAGAACAGGAGTGTGTTGAACTCTTCTGTGCTGAAGCATTTTCACCACTGAAATGCAAATCCTTCTCATAAGAAACATGAGAAGGAATCCAGTTTCCAAACACTTAAGCACTTAAGATTGTCACATCCTGCTGACTCAGATCCTACACTGTATGGATCGAGCTAAATCCTGGATGAAAACCTGTTGGAGGCTGCAAAAGTCTTAAGGATTGTTCAGAAGTTCATTTCCCTGCAATACAACAAAATGAAATGGTTCAACATATCAACGTCCATCTCCAGGGGTGTGAATACTTTCACAATGCACATCATTTCACTCTATTGTGGATAAATTTGTGTGTCTTACTTCATTTTGTTAAGTTGCACATCTACTGAGTTGATGGAGTCATGCGACATGGTTGACTTGGTAATGCTCATGTCTGCGTATTCTCAAATTCACACTGAAAGCGTGGATACTTTAATTAAACAGCTGTGACCAACCCTCACTAAAAGCTCTGTGTTGTGAAAGAAGGACGTAATTCAATAAAGCAGGACAAGAGACTGTAGGCAGCATTGAAAACAAAGAGAGAGACAAAACACTAGAGAAGAGCTCATGTTTCTGATCAAATAAACCTCATAGGAGCCAGTTTACATTCAAAGACATGAGACTTCACATGTAACATGGTTCATGTTTATCTAAGAGATTCACAGGGAAACACCGACTGAAAGAAATTCAGATCTCACTATGCAGTGTACTATTTTATTTTGCCAAACTCCAGTCTGGCCAGAATGAATTATGAAATTCAGTAATGCATTATGCTTTGCTCTGTGAGTCAGGCAAGCAGTCAACTTTCCATTCAAGCAGTGAAGCATAAAGCAGACACACAACGAGTAAACAAAGCCTGGTCATACAAGTACGGCAGCAATAAGAGTCACTATCAGAAACTTATTCAAAACCTCCAGAGTGAGACCAGCAGCAGCTTTCTCAGTCGGAAATAGTGGTTCATGTTGTTTAATTTCTTTTTGCTTCATGCTGTTAACATCATTTCCCAACGTCTTTCACTTACAATATTTCAAAACTATTCCAAAGACTTTCAGATTTCAATAAATAACAATGAGAAATTTTTTTTTTCTGCAAAAAATTAAGAGTGAAATTAGTCTCTCTTTTTTTCCATCTCACTGGTTTTCATCTCCATGTCACAAAACATCTCAGAGCGCCTGTCTGATGGGTTTGGAGGACGCAGCCTCACTGCAGAGTGCAGCTCTGTGTTATATAAGGTAATTTGCTTGGGTGGACTTTTTTTTTCATGCTCACATCCAGAAGAGTTATATTACCCACCATATTCTTCACAAAGCATCTGCTGTTATAAACAGACACCACTGTTTGTTTGTTACTCTGAGAACAAGCAACAGCAACTAAAGGAATTAGAAATAATTGCACATCAAATAAGTAGTTTTTCTACAAATGTGATTAAATTAATCATTGTTCTCACAGAAATAAATATACATACAATCTAAACATTCACCATGATACTATCTTTAATTTGATACATCTATGTTAAGTTATGTGTATTTCATGTATTACCGTGCAATCAGGTTATTTTAGCCAACTCTTTAGGACAATTATCTCACTTTTTTTTAATAACCAATATTCTGATATAAAGTGATTGCTGTATACTTTTTTTCTGTAACCTTAGCCATGCTTTTGACTCCTTAAGCTGCACTTCATCTCAAATTTAAGCCTCTTCCATATTTTACTAAAGCACAACCTTTAAAATAAAACTACAAATCCCTGGTGATATAAAGTAGCAAAGTATCTTAATTTCTGCAGGATATTTTTGCTAAGACAAAGTTGGGAGTGGGAAAACATAGGATAAAATAAAAAGAAGACCTAAAACATTCAAAAGAAAAATCTGATTCTGTTAGGAAAAAAATGCATTCTTTAATATTGCATTAATGAATGACGAAGCAGGAATAAAGCTGAGTAAAACAAAATGTCTTAACAACGTCACAACCACATAGCAAAATCTCAAATGGATTTGACATTGTGTGTTTTTCTAAATCAGTCACTGCGGTTCTGCCTGTTACTGAAACACGAGGAAAAATCTTCTGCCTTGATCTCCAAGATACGGTGAAGACAGTTACAAAAGATTTTTGTGCTGAATTATCTTCAAAGACAAATCAACATGATTCTCCAGGAGGAGATGGTGGTAGTTTTTACTTCTTTCTGGAGCGATGTGATGCCACATATTATGATTAGTCTGTAATTCTAAACCTTGGTCATTGTGGAAAATAACATGAAGCAGTTTTGGTGAGAATTATGTATTTTTTCTACTGTGTATAATTTGCATTTCTCTGAAATCACTTCTAGTTCAAAGTGCTTTTAATAAAGAGAATTGACACCAATTTTCAAAGAGGAAGCAATCAATTTCTGATTAAGAGTTTGTCAATGAGAATAAATTGCTACAATAAATTGTGTTAAGTGCATGTACAGGTTGTAATTTGAAGATAAGGCAATCTCTTAACTGGTTTCTAGGTTACAATGGTAATGATCCCAGCTTTCTGCTAATGAAAATAAAACAACAAGGTATTTTCTTTACTGCAATGTGTTCACTAGACAAATAAAGAAAGCAAATAACCTCTTCAAAAAAATTATTTCTTTCACCTTTGATTTCCTCTGTTGCAGAAATGCTATTCAAATGTTACATGAAAGTGCATTGATAAACTAGCTAAAACAAACAAAATAAGTGCATTTAAATCCACAAGCACAGCTCAGTTATTTATTATTTTTGGCCAAAGTTGCTATGAGCCTCTGTGGACTGTCAGTGGAATAACTTGAACACACAGAGCGAGGAGGAGCACGATGCTTAATGACATTAGCAGTCAACATCCTCTTTGTGAATAAAATCTCACGACCCAACATCCATGTTTGGTAGAAAAAAAAATCCATAAAAATTACAAATCTTTTCTATTTTTCATTGCATTTCTTCAGCTTATTAATCAGAGAAGTGTTTCTCATGCCAGTTTTTATTTTAATTTTTTCACACATACTCAGAAGATTGCAGTGTGGACATATTTCTCACTCATGAAGGTAAAAAAAAACCATAAAATTGCCAACAGATGACTGTTCTAGTGCTTGTATCGGTGCTTTTATTACTTTTATTTCCTCTATATTTTTCAATTAATTTAAAATAAACTCTTCCAGATTAAATAATTAACATTTGCAAACAAATGGGTGGAAAATAACCACCAAGGTAAAGTATTAGTTTTGAATTTTAAAATAAGTTCAAGTGCAAAACAGTTTTTATAGAATAGACTAGCTGAAAATATTGCATTGCAGGAGTTATAGGATTGGCAAAAACTTAAAGAGGGGCCTGTCATAACTTCTACTTGAAGATTTAGTTGTGAGGTTACCTTTTTTTTCATCGTTTCAGCAGCAACACGCTGTGCTGTCCTCTCAGAGGAGTTGAAATATGTCTCTGCATCAGTCTGTTGAAGACCTCTGGGACTGCTGGTGAGAGTTTTATTCCTTATGCACACCACCACTCACTGCTCCAACCTCTTAAGCTGACTGAATAATAATGATGATACTAATGTAAGTAATTACCATCAGCGATTCAGAATGTGCCCTCATTATGCAACAGCTGGAAGTGGATTCTTGTCTGCTGCCAAATCAAAGCTGATCCTGCTGCCAGAAATGAAAATAGAAAAATAAAATATATTATTCATCGTCTGTCCATATAGAACGGACGAAGAGCATGTCGTTTTCAGCCACAGCCTGTGTCACATTCATGCACTAATTGACTTGGTAGCTGCCCAGTACATAAACATCACCGGTGGTGACGGAGCAGCTAAACCGGGGAGGGTGTCAGCGCTCTGATCCAAGCTACTTTTAATATGATGGAGACGTGTTCGCAGCAAGCAGTCGCCCTCACCAGCTGGCTTTTTCACTGCCTGGATGTCATCTTGGGATTACAGTGACTCAGGCAGATTGAATGGCCTGGATGCATTTGCATTCGTTTTCACTGTCCTACACAGATTTTGAGTTTATTGATGAACTATCAGCAACCGGCTCCTCGGTCAAGTCAGTAAGAACACATTGACAAAAATAAAATCATGTCATTCAACAATATGAAGAAAATGTTTTGTTTTTTTCTGCATGTACAGTAACTGATACTGTATCCATTGTCAATGGATGAGAGAAACACTAAACACATCATTTTAATGATGATAAAATTAATTGAAGTAAAGAACAAATATGAAAGTAATTAAAGAAAATGACATTTTACATTTCAAACTGCATTTTTCTCGCACAGAAATTTCTCCAATGTGGGACAACAAAGGATATTTCTATTCTATTTTAAATTGTAAGATTGTAGTTGCAAATGCCTTCCCTCCAATTTACCTGAAATGGAGCTACTTAGCACAGATAAATGGGCAAAAACTTTGCTCTGTAGTTGTGCAAAGCTGATAAGAACAAAGCTATAAAATAAAAATAAACAACCTTTGGTATTTGGGGCAAAATAGGGTCCTAAAAAGAAAAGCAAATGCCAACATTTTTAAGAAATGTTTTTTTAAAATAATAATTAAAAAAAGTTACATCTGATGAATGAACAGAGTGAACAATCTCATGTAGTTTCTAGTGACAAGCTGTGGTTTTCTTGGAGTAAAAAAGAATAGTCACAACAACCTGCTGACAGCAACGCTCCCATCAGAAAATTATGCTTACTCTGTATTTAGTTGTTGTTTTGTTTTGTTTTTGGTCAATTGGAGGCTTTAACTCTTCTAAATAGACAAAATGACCAATTTTTTAGCTTAAATTTGGTGACAGTGTACAACTTGGCCAACAAGAAGAAAATGAGCAGATTTGGATAAGGAAGAGAAAGAAAAATCAACAATCTTTTCTTTTCTTTATGTACTTTTTAAGCTAATCTTTAAGAACCGGAAACTGTACAACTTGTCTCCATGCATCATTCTTCAACATCATGAGGAAATATATTTGTGTAATCCGGGTGGTCCAATACTTTTTCCATCTTGCATAAACATTCTGAGATATCATATTCCTTGTCACACAAAGACTGCTTTATTTTAAGGTCAACACATGTTTAAATAAAAACCAGCTCATGGAAAACAAAACAACTGCTCCTCACATCCTGCAACTGCAAGTTCATGTCCTCATCACATGTCAAACAACACATCAGATAATACAAAGGACATGTGACATGTCTTATTATAAAACACTGTGTGCTGGGAATTTGTCCTCTGTATGCAACAGACGATCATGGCAGTGACAAGACGTTCACCCCTGGAGGAGGGTGACAACCACTGTGATGCAGACACACCCCCCCTGAGCCCCAGAATCTTATTACACCCACTTCCCGAACTCAGCTTGCTCAAAGCTCTCTCTTTTCTCCCCTTTTTGTGCGTCTCGCATCACTTAAATCCATCCCCTGATGGTGCGTAAGAGGACACTCTGCCCTCCGCCTCATCCTTTCTTCTGCAGAAAGTGTTGCCTAATTACTGATTGCAGTTTGACTCTGTATATACGTTTAATCAAGAGTAGCGCATGGTGCAGCCAGGGTTTGCGCACTCCACCCGAATTTGCCGGGAAATAATAATACTCATTTCTTTTATGTGAGGGCATTACTGCAGGCCATGGTTGCTTGATATTGTGTTACCAGTGTAGTATACACAGTGTTGCTGTTGTGTGGCAGGACTGTAGTGGAATAAGAGAGCTCTGGTGTTGTCATTAATACTTAATGGCAGACTGAAACGCCAATCACTGTGTTTCTGCCATCTGCAGGGCTCACAATTACAGAATGTGAACACGGACACCCAGGTTTTGGTTAGTGTGCAATTAGCTTTCTGCATCTGATACAGTCACGAGTCACAGGTCATGGCCAACAACTGCACCAGTCACCAAATACAGGAGGGAAAAGTCAGATAGGAAGTCCTGATACAAGCAGGTTCTAAACAAATTGGAACTACATAATAGAACAGTCCTGCAGCTTTAAATGAGGGAGGTACTTTATGTTTTCTCTTTGCTATGATGCAGATTTATGCTTTTAAATACAAATATTGTTCAACAATTTCTCACGAGAAACGTGAAAAGAGAGACAGAAAAAAGCCCTAGATAAAATCCAATGTAACCAAATGAATTCTAATCTAATTAGTGAATAGTCCATCTGTGAGTAAATCAATCTGAGCATCGTGAGGAGTAAGGAACAGAAATGTATGGACAAACTTTTAAAAAGTGTCAGGATATGACATTTTATTCCAAGCTATGAATATCTCTCAGAGCACAGGCAAATCTGAAAATGAAAATATTATGCTTCAACTGCAAACTTTTGAACACATTGCTCAAAGGAGAAAACAATATTTGTAGAAGAAGAAATAAGATTTTTTATTAGGAGTCGCTGATATCCTGAGCCAAGATAGAAAAATCTTTTTAAAACAGAGGCAAGAAAACAGCCAAAAGGAACTGTTTGCCACAAACCATATAGGAAAAATGCCAACATAAGGAAAACGGTGAGCTGATAAAATAAGAAGAACCTGAAATCGATGTGAGTTTGTGGATTGACCAAAAATGCAGACAAAATGGGAGCGTGGATCACATTGATCATTTTAATGAAAAACGTACACACCAGAGGGAGCCAGAGCAGAACAAACAAACAAAAACAGAAAAACAGGAAAGTAGCATGTTATAATGAAATTAGATGGGAGTAAGCAAAAAGTGAAAGGAGCAGAAGTGTTAACAAATCTTTTTTTTTTAATCAAATAAAAGAGAAAGACTAAGGAACACCCAATAAACAAACCTGAAAACACAGGATCCTAACAAAACTAACACTAAAGCAACGGATGAAACCTGAAGGGAAGACGGATCCAACCAAATACAGGGGAAGCCAGAACAGGCTTAATTAAAACATATTCATGAATTAAAATAACCCAACTTGTTCACACTAAAATCCAAAAATGAATCTTTGACAAGACTTGAAAAATCTAACCTGAGCTTGAGATATTTGCAAAGAGTAAAACGCAACAACTGTAGTCTATGTAAGTGCCAAGGTGGTAGAAGCACACCCTAAAGTAAAAACTGTAAAAGTTGGTTCTACAAAATCATAACTCAGAAGCACATTTTTAATGAACTTTTGTTAAAAAATGTTTTGCTGTTGTTATGTGACACAATGAGAAAAAGTACAAGATGTATGAATACTTTCATTAAAAAAAAGAAAATCCTCCTACTGCACTGAATATTTTTTACAAAGTCTTGTATCACCTCGAAATTATTAAAAAAATATTTCATGCATGTCAAACGGTGGAAAATTGAGTATATATCACATGTTCACAAAGAGCTATTAAAACAAATTGTGACCATGACAGAAAATTCAATCCCATTTTTACTGAGAAAAAATATTAAAGTGTTGAGTTTATAGCCAGTCAGGCATAAATAGTTCATTTTGCTTATATAAAGTGAACAGAAAAATAAAAATGACAAAAAGAAAGCATGAGAAAATATTGCTCAAAACCACCTTAAAGGAATATAAGCAAAATTATAAACAAATAAGGAATAGCTCACAGTTCTATTCAGTTCAGTAGTTCCTTAACAAAATATCTGCTATCATGACACATTGTTTTTAACACTTAAACTTGGAAAAAAATAGAAACAGCGAGTTAATGGAGTTTGTGAGGTAAAACAATGGAAAAGGACATTATTGAAATTGTTAAAATGACAGAAGAGGAGTGAAAATAAACGAGCACTGGAGCCCTAATCATGGAAACCTGGCTGAAAAACAATTGAAGAGAAGAATCACTCTCATCACCGAACCAATCTGCCCTGTCTTAAATACAAAATGCCTCAATTTGCCACTGAAGCAGCAGCAACTAATACGATTCTGTTTCCTCTGGCCTTTCATTTGTGCTTGATTTGTTTAAGGTTTAAAAACCTCTTACAGTCATTCCAGAACAAAAATTCCTTAGATTGTTGTTCCTTTTTTTTTTTTTAAAGAAACAATTAACATCTCAGTGCTATACGTTCACAATGAAGCTATTCTCAGATAACCTCTACAAGGTTCAAAGCAAATAAAACCAAAAACATATAAAGGTAGACGTAAATGTATAATGTCTCAAAACTGATTGTTTTTAGGGTTCTCACTGAAATATAATTTTACTAATTATACTGTGATTTAGCAACGTTATTGTTTGTTTTCTTCTGCAAGAATATATACACAGACTAAAAGATTAAGGAAGTGTTAGATTTGATGTTATTATGTATTAGTCTGGATAGATAAGCAAACAAGCAATTAGAGTATGACAAATTGTTTGAGATTCTAGGCATTCATACTCATCCTATTATCTAAATTATAAAGATCAAAACTTTAAGAATTAAATACACAAATGGCTGTTTAGTTTGTTTGTTGACATTGAAAGCACCTATTTTTTGTTTTAATTGTGAAGGCCAAAGGAAATATTTTTATGGAGCATCAACTTGTGAGAAATTCAAGTATGCAGGTTGAAATTCACAGTGTCCTGCTGCATCATGAGGGATTACGTTACTTTTGACGTGCTGGAGGTCATTTTCTCCAGCTCTGGTGAAAATGAAGAGGTCATCCACCCCCCTGAAAACCTTCTGGTTATTCCACCAAATATTGCTTTCTGAACTCTTCCTGAGTTAAAACATTAGTATTGTTGTTTCTAAATGGATATGAACTTGTCTTTTTTTTTTTTTTGCATTATTTGATATCTGAAGGCACTGCATTTTTTTATTATTATTTTGACAGTTTCTCATTTTCTGCAAATATGTAAAACTTTTTGCTTGGAATTTCAGAGACGTGCTGTCAGTAGTTCATGGAATAAAAGAATAATATTCATTCTACTCAAATATATACATATGAAAAGTAAAATCGGATCATTTTAAGAGGTCTCTTAATTTTGTCCAGGGCTGTATAAGGGCCAGGGCACTGCCAACATTGTCCCATTTTCATAATTCATGAAAAACATTAAAGTAATTCAGTAAATGTCTCGTACTCAAACTGTTTTAAAACTTCTATGCAATTGAGGGTCATAACTTGAATAATTTTCTAATGGAAAATTAGTAGGAACCATTTTTTACACTTATCCTACATTTATAGTGAATGTTAGGATAATCTGAAAGGCAATATTTACAGCACTTCAGCTCAACCTGTCTAGCCTTGGTCAAGCTGTTTTTTTACCAGGACATTTGATTTTTACATATGTGTTTATAAAGTTTAAATGAATAAAAATTTTCTGGAGACAAACCTTTTTTCAAGAAAAGGCCTCAAGAAATATTTGATCCATTAATTGCCCCTAATGTTTAAAAACTTCCATTGGCTTTGATATAACTTCCCATCAGTAATAACCTTATACGTGTAGGTCAGTTGCATTTTGCACTGAAACAGAAAAACAAAATGCAGAGTTTCCCATGCATCTGAACGCCTCGTGCTGCTGCACATGAATCTTCTGGGGCAGAAATAATGAGAGCACAACACAACAGAACAAGCCAACTACGCCTCAAGTTTCCCCAAGTATCAACTCTTAGTAACCTTGGCTTATGCAGATGAAAAGAGTCTTTCAGTCAGCTCCAGTAACAGAAACATGTTTAACGCAGAAAGCATGTTGAATCCTATAGAATTGTGTTGACTAGAGTTCAGTTTATTTTTTTAAATTTGTACAATAAGGACAGTTTTATCTACTTCTCTATCTCATATAAGAACACTGAAGGGACCCAGATGTGAATTCTTTACTCAATGAAATTTTCCCATGTGGCTTTGACTTCCTCGGTCATGTGCCAATGTGGGCTGAAATCTCCCTCCACCCCCGCAGAGCGTTGCTATCGCTGATTTCAAACATGCAGGAAAAGTTAGACGCAACAGGTTCGAGCATTCAGCAGCATCTATAAACCTTCTGTAGCGATTTGACCTTGGAAGAAAAGCGCGCTGAAGAGAAATGTAAGTTAAGTAAAAACTCCCGTAAGTTTGCTTAGTCTTACCTATGGTCGTGATCACCGTGATGGCAAAATAAAAGGAGCCTGCGAATTTCCACTGCACGCCGGCTTTGTGCGGTTTCAGCTGCAGCACCACCTTCTCCAGCAGGTCAAAGTCATCTTTGGAGAGGTTGAAGGTGCTGAGCAGCTCCTGCTTCATCATGTCCAGCGTCTCCTTCTGGGTTGTCTCCTCCTGAGACTCCAGCGCGTCAAAGATCGCGGCGCCCACGATCAGGTAGGTGAAAGTGCAGATGATGAGGGCGAGGGTCCGCACGTTCTGCCTCTTCATGGTCGGTGGTGTGGTGCGGTCGCGGTGCGGGGTCAGGGGCGCGGGCGGAGAGGCAGCGCGGGGCTGCAGGTCGGGCGGTTCGGCTGGCTCATGGCTGTGGCGGCTCTGGCGGAGCAGCGGAGCCCTCTGCTTGTTTTATGATGAAGAGGAGCTGTTCATTCAGCACCACTCCCCCCAAACACACCTCCTCCACCCGAACCCTCCCCTCGTCATAAAAAACCCCACCCTCCCTTTAGTATTCCCTCGTTTTCCAATGTTAGACGATTTCTATGTGTTGTTATTGTAATATATTTTTCATTCAGGCTTTCAAAAGTTTTATCAGTCTTCATTTAGTTTTTTTTTTTTTTTTTTTTTTTTTTTTTTCCAAAATGTATAGTATATTGTTTGGCAAACTATTTGAACTACTTTAACTTTGTGTGTGTGTGTGTTTCTTGACAGTGCTAACACAATATGTTCTTTTGATTTTACAGAAAAGCATCATTTTTAAAGGGAAACTATTTAAAACACACACAAAAACCGCACAAAATTTAAAAAGTGTGGTGTGCCCATAAATTTAACCCACATGACTAAATATTTTAAAGATCAAAACTGTATCTGTCAATACATCTACGAATTTTATGGGACATGTCTCTACCAGCTTTAGAGACTGACACTGACGCTCAGGCTCAGCTGAACTGGACGAAAAGCGCCTGTGAAAATTAATTTTCCAGTCTTGCATTCTCAAACTTGGTTTGAAGCAGCGATTTCGTTCTTTATACTTTTTTACCAATAGGTGGAGCCACCGGACCATACGTGTGTACATAAAGAAATGAAAATAAGAAACTAACAAAAAGTAAATTTTACAAAACAAAAATGCTAATAAGTTTGCAAAAGCAGATAAACGGTTATTTTTCTGTTGAAACCTTTATAACATCTGTTAGGGCCAAATTGCTGGAGTGCGTAACCAATAGTTTAACTTCTTTTATTTGGCACTTTCTGACGACAGGGGGATTTATTCATATGTTTACCAAATATATGAGTTTGTTTAAAATGGGTCAAATGAGACCCTTTTCCTTTCGCTTCTTAATGATGAAGAAGTGGAAGAATCTTTGTTAGTCTATCATTAAAAAATAATCCTAAAAAACTCTCTCACACACACTTCAAACTCTGTTTTAATATGACAGAAATGTAAAAATAATCAAAATGTATAAATACCATTTCAAGACACCATAAAGTTAAAGAGCACCCAGAGTACAGCTGGTGTCCTCTCCACCTTTTGCCACAACTTCCTTTACTGTTGTTCATTTTATAACTCCGCAGTTATTATTGAGTTATTAAAAACATATCAAAAACTTTGATTTAAGTTTAAATAATAAAAAAAACACAATATTAGCCTTTTTAGTCTACCAGGTTTTACCAAAAAATTCATGTGAAAAGTCTTTTGGAGAAACATTTTAATCCCTGAAGGACAATATGTCCCACTACTGTTTGGCAGACCAGTGACATAAATCATCAAAGTCACTGTGACTTTCAGACTCCTTAATTTCAGTCATTGGTGTGCATCACAAGAGAGTTTTATGGTATTAAAATGAATCTGGCTCAAACTAAGTCTGATGCTGCCAACATGAGTCAGTTCAAAGTTTCTAAAGAATGCAGTTGTTAATTTTAGCTCTGAGAAAAACTGAATTGTTTTCTTTCAAATCTCAGTTCTTCTCATTTCAGGGAAGTCAACTCTAACAGCAGGAAAGTTTGTTGGTTCAAAGAACTGAGATGGATTTGTTTTATGCTGAAAAGGAAAAAGGAAATGGATCATCATGACGCAAAAAGACAAATGTCAAGTGAAATATTGACTGTGGTCAAGTTTGATGACCTTTGGAGTCACTGGTTTCCAGTAAGTGGTTCGCTAATGCGTTGTGCGTCAGAGTGAGACGAAGTTACAATTTGTTGAGGATGCTTTGAAGGCAATTATGTTCATATTTTATTGCATTTGAATGCTTATTTTTATTTTTGGGGATTTTATTCTCAAACATTAATAGAAACATCTCTGGTTATAAATACGTAAACAAGCAAAATAATATTTTATGATTATTTCTTTACTTACGAATACATTTATGCACTTTAAGTTGAAAGTGCATAAATGTACATTTTCAACTTAAAGCTACCCTCAAATTTAACCTATGCATGTGGCAACCTGTTACTGAATAATAAATCTTGGCTAATCTTAAATTCCTCCCTTTGAGCTGGGACAGAAATAGCTCTACTTTCAATAAACAGGTCAGTCAAGTCAGCTGTGACTGAGCCTGCATAAATCCTCCCTTCATAAATTGGAGTGCTGAAAGCCTCAGTCAATCAATGCATCAATGCATCAATTAATCCATAACACTTTAATTCACAATTTGGCCTATCAGAAGAAAAGCAATTCAAAAGAAATTTTTTAAAAAGCCTAAAGACATAATAAATTGCCTTTCAGGCCATCACATGTATGAGATCAAACATTTTAGACAACGTGCAAACATATGAACTTTTTACGTCGGATCCATTCAAAACAATCGAACACACACAGAATGATGAAATGAGATTAAGGGAGTAGCCATAAGGCTTTCCGGTCATTGGAGTAGTGATGTCATTATTCAGAATAAAGCGAGGTTTGACAATGGAAAAGAGGAAATCGTAAGAGGAGCTTTATGAGCCCTTATTGTTCAAGAAAACTGAATGGAAAAGATTTTTTATTCTGAATTGACAAAAAAGCCTCTGATTTGTTTAACGTCTCCTGAAAGACACCATCTGATCAACTCAGTGTTACGCATGAAACACTCTCTTACACTTCATAGATTATCTTTTTGGCATCATACAGTTTGGAGAAAATCAATAGTTTAAGAGTCATAGAAGTTTATTTTGTTTCTGGAGCACCATCTTTATGTTGATTTGAATGTTTATTTTTTCATTTTTTATTTATTTTTTTTTTGTTAAAGGACCCAAAAACAAACACCTCTAAGCATTTTAGGAGGATGTTTCAAGTATTTGCAAATTTCAGTCATTCACAGTTATTAGTTAAACCCTGGCCAATAATGGGTGTTTCATGCATTCATCATTTATTCACTCCAATTTGTTTTCAAACAGCTCCATCTTTAGTGTCATTAAACCAAGAAACATAGTTCAAATTCAAGTTGTATTTCATGTTCTGCAAACAACCTTGTGGTATCTGTGTTATTGATGGCAGCATAGAAAAAATTTATCCTGTTGTTCCACCCAAACAAGTAATGACAGGATAAAGTATCACGTGGTTGGTGCTTTATTGAGGCTTCAAGACCCTACAAAAAGCCCTCTGCTGCAGTTTTTTCAGTCTCTTTAAACAATGTCATTGCCCAGGTGAACTGGAACTAAATATGGGAAAACGGTGCAGACTTCCCCACTTAGCTGAGATGGTTCAGACCCCTGACATTTTGCTTGTGAAAAAAAATTACCACATTCAAACTGAACAGCAGCTTTCTTGCTGAGTTGATTATGCAGCTTGCTAAATTAAGATATACAAAGATAACAGACAGTGTTTCACTTGTTCTTTTAGGGTTTCTTGATTTTCTGTGACCAACAGCAAACTAAGATTTTTGGTTTCAGTACTGGTGATGTTTGTTTCAATCTTGTTTAAAAGTATAACATATGCCCTGAAGTTTTCAGTCTCAGATAGTTATTACAACTGCAAATTAAATTGCAACCAGGCATACCAATTAAGTTGTAAACCCACTTTGAAAGCTGACACACAGAAACGAAGAGCATTTCGAACATGGTTTTCTGTTTCGTTATTGATAATCATTACATCTTGGTCATTTTCCAATATGAGTCTCAGCTGTTGATTCCCTGTTGTCCTCCAGGCATCCAGCTGCAGGGTAACCAGTGTTTTCTTTACTGCAAAATCTCCATTATGTCCTTGTGAGTCACAGCTCTTCCTGCAGCTACAGACCCATTAAACAAAATTGTCCAGTGGCAGCTTCTGACCTTGGCTAAGCTAAAGGAGCTAGCCACTTCAAGCTAAAGGAGCTAGCCGCTTTGGACAAGAGACTTCAATGCACTGAACACGAATCCAGTGGATTTGCAGCGCTCTCAATATTTTTGTGAAGTGTAACGCTCTCAATGTTTTGTTTTTTTCTTCGGGACTTCAACTCTTTGTTTTTGTAACAGGCCTGCAACGTTTTTTCACACTCTCCTGGAGGTCGTGAGTAACCCAACTGCCAGGGTTACATTTGTTTAAGACTGTTGTTGTGTTCTGGTTCATTGGAATCAAAAGGTGGACATTAATGTCTTAATATTTTTTGCCTTATGTTTATGTTTTGTAAATATTATTGAATGGTCGTTCAACTTTGAAGTTACAGGGGTGACTAACTAATAGGTTTCCTGTCACTTTAATAAAGTTAGGCTGAACCATTTCGCCTAAAATTCTAAACTTTCTCTGGGTCATATTTGTCATAAATTAGGTAATCGGTGCCGCACAACAATTGGGGTACGGGAGGTAGATGGAACCCAGCACCCTCCATTTTAGTTTCTTTACATAGAATGGAAGAAGGTGCTACACCTGTTTTATCAAAGATACAACAACTTTGGGCTTCTTCACGGTCCAGATTATTAAATTATGATTACAATTATCATCTAATTCCATGTACAGATTTAACTCTAATCTTAATTTAACTGGAACCTAAAAAAGTCTAAACGTGTTAAATCACGTTTTTCATGTTTGGTATGAAAACTAGTGATGGTGAGATGAAGCCTCATGAGGCATTGAACCACTTGATCCAAATGGTTCGAGAAATGGTTCATTTCCTGAAGCTTCATGTGCTCACGAAACCACCTACTGGCCAGGTGTATAATCACAGCCAGCTGTATCTCAACATGTGTGATGCATTGAATATTTGTCTATTATGGCTCTTGGGAATGACGTCACAAAAGGTGTGACGTCACAATCATTTGTCTACATAAATTATGTACATACATATGTGTACAATAAAATATTGTTTGAATGTATTCTCTGTGTAATTTTTCTCCAAATAGTTGTGTCATGTGATATGTCATGTTGTGTAATAATGTTTATCTGGGAAAAATGGCTTAATCAGGCAGAGGACAGTGAAAGTGCTTGTGGAACTAGGGAGGGGGCAGTGAATAGGCTAATGCTTGTGTAACTTGGATGATTTCATGCATTTTTATTAAGAAACAACAATTTCTCCACAGTTTTTGGTTTCAAACGATTCCTCTTTTTTGACACTACTTCTCCAGCCTTTGAAAAGACACGCTCCTAAATCTTCAATCTCTCTTTCTCCTAAACTCTCCAAACACCAAACTAACTGTCTCAAACTAAATAACCACTATCCAAACTCTGCTATCCAAACTATCAAACCTCTATCCACTCTCAACTGACCCCTGGAAAATGGAGGGAAAATGCCAATTAATTTCACAAGTTTAACAATAAAACTGAACATTGTTGGAGTTTATAAACTGTTTTGGGGGCGATTTGCAGCGACCAACTGACCTGACCTGCATGTTTTAGGGGATGTGGGGGGAACCGGAGCGCCCGGGGAAAACCCACGCAAACACGGGGAGACCATGCAAACTCCACACAGATGGTGTCTGTGAAGACGCAGCGCTAACCGCTGCGCCACCGTGCTGCCCACCATTTTTCTGTTGGGTTGGGAGGATCTATTGTCAATCGGGGGCATAACTGTCTTTTTAAAGACAAAGTTCTGTCTTTAAAACTTTGCTTTATAACTTTAAAGTTTTAAAACTTTATTTAAAAACTTTAAAGTTTTAAAATTTTAAAGTTTTAAAACTTTAAAACTTTAAAACTATAAAGTTTTTGATAAATACCAAAATGAATCTTTCTTATTCTTCTAATTCTTTGTTTTTCTTTGATTTAAAACCTAGAAATGTTTTTATTCTTTTCCAAATAGTTTTTTTCCGTTTCTTTTTACCGTCTATATTCTGAAGATCACTTTCTTCTTGAGTCACGATTTCCTCAATGGTGTCAGAGTCCTTAGAACAACCTGGTTCTGGTTCTGGTTCTGGTTCTGGTTCTGGTTCTTGTTCTGGTTTTGGTTCATGTTCTGGTTTTGGTTCTTGTTCTGGTTCTGGTTCTGGTTCTGTTCTGGTTCTGGTTCTGGTTCTGGTTCTGGTTCTGGTTCCGATTCCGGTTCTGGTTCTGGTTCTGGTTCTGGTTCTGGTTCTGGTTCTGGTTCTGGTTCTGGTTCTTGTTCTGGTTCTGGTTCTGGTTCTGGTTCTGGTTCTGGTTCTGGTTCCGGTTCTTGTTCTGGTTCTGGTTCTTGTTCTGGTTCTGGTTCTGGTTCTGGTTCTGGTTCTGGTTCTGGTTCTTGTTCTGGTTCTGGTTCTGGTTCTGGTTCTGGTTCTGGTTCTGGTTCTGGTTCTTGTTCTGGTTCTGGTTCTGGTTCTGGTTGTGGTTCAGGTTCTTGTTCTGGTTCTGGTTCTGGTTCTGGTTGTGGTTCAGGTTGTTCCTCGTCTGAATTCATGTTATCATTTGATTCATTAATCGGGTCAACATGGCCGACTGATGTTTCCTCTTCTTCTTGAGGACTCGCCGTGTTGGTTGACAGTAAATCGTTCGTAGACTCAACAATATTTCCCACAGAAAAACTTTTAAGTTGGTTTCGTTCGGCTGATTTTTTAAGTGAACTGATGTCTCTTTCATATCTGATGGAGAGGTCTTGATACAAAATGTCCACTTTTTTTACTTCTTCCATGACATTGATCAGTTTTTCCTGCAGGCATTTTTCTTGGACAGTTTTCTCCATTTCCAATACGTCGATGAGCTTCTTTTTCTCCTCTGTGTTCTCTAGGTATAATCTCCTGTCTTCTGTTATTTGCTTCTTCAAGATTTCTGCACTTTGTCTCTCGGCTTTAAGTTCGTCGGTCAGCTCCTTAATTTTTAAGAGGTTTTCTAAATTATTTTCTTTTTCTTGCCTTAGCTCCTGTTGGCATTGCTTCAGGTCTTGTTTCAGGATTGCGATGTCTTTCTCATGAGTCAACATCAGATTATTATAAGATTTTTGGGATTCCTCCAATTCTCTCTGTAAAATTTGTTCCGATTCTTGCATCGCCTCAATTTTCCCCGACATTTCTGTCCTCATCATTTCTATCTCGGTTTTTGCATTATCCAATAACTTTGCTTCTTCCCTCCTTTGTGCCATGTCCGCGTTATATTTAGCATTGAGCTCCTGGTACGACGTTTGGAGCTCCTTCAGTTCTTCCTCTAGGGCCTTATTCTTCTTTTTCTCTTCATGTAGTTCATCCATAAAAGCTTCAACTGTGTGAAAGCAGGAGACCCTCACTTCTTCATATTTCTGCTGTATTTCTTTCTTCTCCAAATCTTTCACTTCAATCTGAGCCTGAGAAGCGATCACATCAAATTTCAGGACTTCCACGTCTCTGAACTTCTGCAGGCTTTCCAGTTCGGCCTTCGCTCTGCAGGCCTGATCAAAATAGCCAACTTTCAGTTCCTCCTGCTTCTTGAGTTGGAACTCCATCTCTTGGAGCTCTTCCTCCAGTTTCTCTCTCACTGAAAGCCTTTTGGCCTTTTCCTTGTTTAAAAGGCCGTTCAGTCGGTGGATCTCTCTTTCCATATTATCAGGCTTGGCAGTAGAGCTCCTGCCTTGGGGGTGTTGGTGGTTTCCCCTCCTTGGATTAAATCCCATCATCGTTGATCTTGCACCTTGCTGAGACATTTTCTGAAACACTATCAATAAAATCGTTGATAAAATATCTCAAAGAGTTTGCGAGCGTCTGAACTGGTCAGTAGTATTGCGAGCAATGACAAATATGCAGAATTGTGTTACATACAATTCTGCAGTTGATGACATCACAGACGGCATCGCCATTGACATCACAGAATCTCCCTTTGCTGGCGGTGTGACATCATTCCACCTCCAAATATCTTGTTTACAGTCAAAATAGTCCATGATTCTCTTGTCTTATGTCAGGGACATCAAACTCATTTCCATTTGGGCCCAGATCAAAAATCTGAACGTTGTGCCAGGTTGCATTGATAAAAACCAATTCAATTGTTAAAATATCAATGAATAGGTGTTTCACCATTCAATAAGTGTTTAAAATAAAATAATATTGAACATCTTTTCACACTAATCAGTCCTTCATTACTGTGATTCCGAAAAGGCAAAGCCTCATCTGCAGACAGATTTCATATTGGCAACCCAGGAGTGAACACAAGATTAGAAACTGCTAAAGTATTCATACCTCCCTAACTTTCTCACATTTTGACACCTTGCAGGGTACTTTACCGTGATTTCATGCAAAAATATTAACATTTTGCACCAACAGTGGTGCAGCAACAAGAAGGTTGTGAGTCCAAATCCAAGACTGGTGTCTTACTGCATTGAGTTTGAATGTTGGCCTTCCATCCCCATCCAAACACATGACCATTAGGTAAGTCTATCTCTTTAAATTCTCATTAATTGTGCTGTATAGATATACAGCACAAATAGATTTCTCTACAATGGAATGCAACATTTTGTTGCAAACCAGCAACAAAATACTGCCTTGCAACAAACCGAAAACTAAAAATTAAAAATATATTCATATTTCTGTGAATTAAACTCCAGGGCAGAGATGCAGGTTGTCATTAGTAAAAAAAAACAAGTAACTAAATATTATTACACTGCCTTTGCACTGAATGTGTAAATGGTAATTTAATTGTAAGTTTCACCTTGCCTAAACAGGTCTTTGGGTTGTTGACCTACTCTTTAAAATTTCGATTTATGATGTGCAAAGACACCGAAGTACAAGCAAGACGATGAGAGAGAGCACTTAGCTGGACGTTTATGAGTTGAAACACTAAACGCTCCACCAGGCTGCCATACAAAACTGCAAAAGAGTTTATGTAATGGGGTTTTACCTGTTTGCAAGGCTGGTAAGTTTAGGCACCACTTCCTGTAACAGCTGGTCCAGACTTTTTGATGCATTTCATCAAAAAGTGATGAAATGGTCGTAGTGCATCCACATTCTGTTATATCAGATACTGGTTATCAGACATAGTGCTGTGACATGTCCCTTTTACAGTTTTTTTCTGTATCATTATAGCTACCATAAATGTTGGCATTATGCTAATATGCTCAAATAAAGTTGGTGATAGTGTGATGATACGGCGATGCCTCTTATTTAGCATAGAGAAATCTTGCTATAATGGTTGAATGACTTTTTTCTTTGTGGAAAGAAATCCAAGACACCCTGGAAAACCCACATCTAAATGTCTTTAAAAATTAAGCTTTCGGATTGGTCTAGTTAAAGTCCGGTGAAAATGATGATTCAAAACTGCCTGTACAAATTTGCAAGTATATTTTATCTGAGGTTGCGTTTTAGGTCAGATAATATGTAAGTGTTTTCCACCAAGCTTAAATAAACTTTTCCAGTTCTAATGAGAATTTTACCCAAAGGGGGTTAGTGGTTGAAGAATGCGCTCTGTTTCTCCTCATCCTCAACATTTCTGAGCTCCATCTTAAATCCTGTTTGGGTTAGAAAAAAAACTGCCTTATATTCAAACTTGTGCACCCACTAAAACTCTCTGCAGTTGTATGCTGCATTGTCATTAAACCCCCCAATATATTAACTTAACACTGACATAATGACATCTAATTACTGCTGTCTTGCTCTATGCATGTGCATCTACTGTAAACACACAGATGTAATAAATCTAGCTCAGCAGCTGTAACTGTAGAAGTTGCTTGGAGCACTATGTGTGCATGAGGCTAACATAACTTCACTGGAGAACATGTTACATAACACTGAAGACATCATTAAGGGCAATGCCATGCAGACTGGAGCCATCCTACTCCTGGTTTCCACCCCCGGCCTCCTCCATATTTCCTGAAAGCATCTTGGGAGGGGTGCCCTTCAGCTGCCCACAACTCATTACATGCAGATCAACATGGCCTGTAGCTTCCCACTGACATTCAATTAGACTCTTTTTCCTATCATTTGCTCTGCCACCATTACTCCTGCCATGGCCCCTGCTGTCATTTGCTAATTATTCTAAAACATCCCTCCAATTAGAGCTGAACCTGTTTATTATAGCCACGACGCCCCAGTGAGCGCTCCACACCTGTGCTGCTCTGCCGGATGAAGATTATTGTGGGGGAAATCACATGTTTGCAATATTCAGAAAATAAATAGTTTGACTGGTTAAAAGTTGTGGGTTTAATACCCCCAGCCCTGAGCTGCAGACCTTTGGACATTTTATTCTGGTTAAATTTTCCCACAGAATTTGTATCTGAGTCAAGCATGCTCTCATAGTGTGTGAAGGTTCCGAATATTTTGCATTATTTAAGAGAAAATGTTTTCTTAAGTTACATCTAATTCAACGTTGTTATCCTCCCACCAGTTATATTGTCACCAAACATGACGTATTAAATAAAACTGGCACTTTTTGTGTACAAAAACAGAAAAATATTGGTATATGGAAATACAATCTTGGTTGATTTTCCACATTAGAGAAGAAAAAATAATACATCTTCATGTGTTAGACTAGTTTTATTCCAGAATAGTGCATGAGCCAGGATTGATTTTCAAGTTTTATACTTTAATCTTTGACTTTTTAAATGGGGAGTCGAATAGACAAAACATGACAAAATTCAACTTCACCATTTGTACTGACTACATAATATTTAACACTTGTAGTTTATAAATGTCTCTTTTTCCAAAGAAGTGTTTTTTTGACATACAGTTACACATGCTCTCTCATAATTTCATCCTTTGCACTAACACTATGCACACATTTGATGTAGATTCATAAAGTGCTGGCATCTTGATGATGATTAATTATCACAGACCTCAATTTTTCCCCCATTGTTCTACAATAAACACTGACAACATGTCTCTTTTTAGAACCAAAGTGAAAGAGGTCAGACGCAGGCTCTGACTTACTGATTTAGCTCAGAGTGGATCGATGACGTGAGAAACACCGGGGTTATTTTTATGAATCATGCATAAATCTGAAACCCAGGAGGTCTTCAGGAATGAATGCACTCTTAGAATTTTCTGTAAATTTACAGCAGAATTCTAGCAGTAACATACTGTTACTATAAAATATTTTAAGAAGAAATGACAAGTGATAATTTCTCATTCTAACTTTTCTGATCAATGAGAAACAAAAACATCCAATAACATATTACATTTCAAAACAGCTGTTTCAAAGTGATGATTTTGAGTTTCTTAGCCAACTATCCTTGTCTCATGTCTCTGATTCGTAATATTTAACTCTCACTACAGGATGCCAGCTTATGCATATCTGGTCACTTTAGTTCTCTTCACTGATGGCTATGAAAGTAGCTGAGTAAGACATCAGGAAATGCAAACTCCTCAGTGATTATAAGGAGATAGGTGACAGAACCTCCTTCTATACAACGCTCCTGCTGGTAATAGATTATATGATGGGCATGATAACTCATTCAGCGCAGGCTTAATTCATCCTACTCCACCATCTGGCTCAGCGATATTGTGCACTTTCCTGTAATTCATCAAGACACACCAAAAGAAGACCAGAGAGACTCTTAACTGATGCCAGATTGTCCCCCAGTGATTGCTGTAATCTGACTCCTCTCCTTGCTACTTTATCAAAGTTTTCTAGATACTTTTCCCTTACCTCTGGGTGTCTTTAACTCCCTTCCAAGTCTTTTTTTTTCATACAACCACACATGTTTTAGTACCTCTGGTATACAGTTGCTGTTGTTCTGTTGATATCCATAAAGAAGAAACACCAAAATCATAATATCTAATTTGCTACTTGCAAATCTGTGTGTGCACAACCAAACAGTGGATATAAATGACACAATTTTCTTTCAGTGATAATTATTGTGAGTTTGACATTGCATACCTTCAACATAGGATCAAAAGTTATTAGATTTCAGCAGCTGGTTGATGAAAAAGATGTTTCTCCAAAGTATTGGTGATCCAAAACACACCAGCAACTCCACCTGAAACATAATAAATGAAATATATAATAAATGATGGAGCTTAATCAAGCTCTGGACTTTAAACCAACCTGACTCTTTGTGAAAAGTAGTTGCCCCTTAACCCAACAACAGGTTGCATCAACTTTGAGAGCCCTGGCTTTTAACTGGCAATGAGTCTCGAATTGCGACTCACTGTTCTTTTCAAAATTGTTTTAATTTAGACGTTACAAAGTTTTAGGTTTCCCAGATGTTCTCCAGAAATTTGCAGGTTCATCTGTTATTTGTGGTTTCTTCATGTTTTCTGAGTTGAGCGTAACTAGGCAGTGACGGTTTAACCTGCACTTGACTCATGTGTGCAGTTTTATTGGCATTAAACATGCACCGACAATGAGAGCATACACTATTGTATTTAGTGATACTGAATACAACAAAGATCTAGCGAAAAATTATGTGCTGAAATGCTGAAAAAATACAATTAATCCAATTTTTTAAAATGAACTAGACTCCTGCAGTCACTGTTATGAGTTACTTTTTACACCAGCAGAAAACGTGTCTCAGCTAAATTGGAGGAAATGAGCGGTTAGCATCAGCATGACCAGCAGCTGCCACTGTGACCAGACAAAACTCCTTTGGTACTGGTTCTTTCCCTCAGAGTCTGTCTTTCTTTGTGAATGCTCGTCCTTCGTGAGCACTCGTCCTTCTAATGAATGCCTGTGAATGAGTCACACTTGTTACAGAGTCAACAATTGCCTTGTTTTCACCCGTGCATGAAAATCAAAAATGTATAATAAAACTACTTTGTTTCTTATACAAAACACAATATGTTCTTACAGTTGCTAAGAAAAGGAGCATTTTTAAACTGTAAAAGCAGCATGTGTCATTTTGATAAATTTCAGCATTTCTGCAAAGCTGAGAAAGAATAGCTAAATTAAGATACATACTAAAACCAAAAATACGAAGCAGAACTTAAGGTTGGACTGAACTCAACAGAGTTGTTTTTTGTGGCAGAATTTTATAGTGAACTGAGAAGCTTTGCAGCTGCAAGCACGCTTCCACAACCTCATTTATATGAGGAGAACTGTGGGTGCACTGCTGTCAGATACAATATGTCCCACACTGTCACTTCATACTCTCTAAATTATGATTCCTGCTGCTCCCTTCATGCAGGGGTTGCTGCAGAAACACTTTCAGATTTATGATAAAATGTATCCCAAAATCAACTCAAGGGATGTTGCTGTTTACAAGAATTTGTCTTTTTTCAGAAACATTATTCACAGACACCATTGCTTGTCTGCTTTCACACACACATATGAATTTGAGTGACATGTCATTTATAATTTTTGGTGTTTATGGAAATCTTCAGTCATTTTACCAGTTTATTGAATTGCCAAACAGAAATGTTTCCAGTCCTCTGGAGTCCAGTGACATGACTACATCCAACACTTTCCAGTTCAGTTGTGGATTTACGATTTTGATGCAGTTGCTGAGCCATGGAAACGCACCTCATGAAGCTCTTCATGTATTTTCCTTGACCTAATCTCAAGGTCACATGACATTTGGAGGTCTGTAGCTGATGACTCTAAAGATTTGGTTATCTCTGCTCAACCCATGCCTCAGCATTGGTTGACACCACTCTGTGGTTTTATGTTGCTTATAACTTTGTGATATAGTTCTCATGGACATACACTATGACAACATACACTCTGACATTCATATGTATCCAAACCGAGAGTGTAAACACAAAGTCCCTCTTCAAACTTAAACATACACAGACACTGTTTTTCTTTCTGTCAGACACAAAGATAAATAAAGAGCAGCAGGACTGAACTCTAAGCTTTAAAAGGGTAAAAACAAGACAAAGGTCAGAGGTCAGGGGTACCAGTAACATGTGGCTTCTATTAACACTTCACAGGACACAGATCTCACAGAAGTGAAGTATAGTACAGCTTTTATTGTAAACATTATTGGTATATTACAAATGTTACAACAGCACCATCTTGGGGTCACGACAATAAACTGTTACAGTTCATTATAAAAAATAAACTGTTATTTATGTTAAGTTTATGTCAACATAAACTGTGGGCTTTTCCAACAAGTTTGGAGATGTGAATATTTAATAACAGTTTTAACAGCATTGAGAAATTCCATTAAAAAATTAAGAAAATATATTTTAAATTGTTTGTAAATGTAATAAAAAGGATGATTCTGATTAGAAATAAATAAGGGAAATAAATTTGAAATGTAAAAAATTATTTAAAGTAATACCTTAGTTGGACAACAAAACCAATCAGCTACAGCTTGAAGCACTGAGCACGTGCCTGTAATATCTATGTCAACCACCGGATGGCGACATCTGCAGCATTTGCCTCATTTTCATTCCAAGGGCTCTTATTTGCCATATTCAGGTAATGTTTTTCCTGATCAAAGATTTAATTTTCAAAACACCATTCTGAAACCTATGACAATAATTTACAAAAACAAAAGACTTTTTCTTGGCATAATATCACACGTTGCTGTGACGTTTTAAGTTAATCGTTAATTTTGCAAGTTGCTCAACGTTTTGCTACATCAAACAAGGGAGCAAAAGTAGTGCGGCTCTCTCACGTCAAACACACATCTATGTGACACCCTGCTACATGTGTTCGCCTGCACAAGAATACGTCAAAAAAAAAAAAAAAAGGCGGTCCTTTGTGCATACCGGAGCAGAGGGTTCACCTCCTGCTTTATTATCGTGAAACACTCCTAACTGCATCTCATTCCCTCCTTGAAAAGTGTCAGGCCGTCAGTGTGCTCAGCGGCATGGAGGGGACCAAAGAGGAGCGACAACCGGAGCAGGCAGCGTCTTTATTCGGGACGTCCGAGCTGGAGAGCCAGAGGATCAGCGCAGAGCGGAGGAAGAAGCGGAATCACTGCTGTAAAATCATTATTGGGGTATGTGTTAGAGCTAAAAAAAAACTACAAACTGTAAGCTGGCATCACGTCAATTACTCACAGTTGAAATGAAGAAACTCAATTTCCTGTTTTCAAGAATATGCAATAACTAGATTTTAAAGTTGTAAAGCCCTCTTTGAAACAAATGCAAGCTCAGAGTTCAATTTAGACTTTTTGCTATTGTTTTATTGGTTTGTCAGTATTAAGCTGGTACAACTTTCTTTTGCACTGCAGCGAAAAGCCACAGCTTCATGTCAGCATTTTCACCCTGTTTGCTTTGCCCGTCATCAATCCACAGCTGTCACAGTTGAGACTGTCAGTGGTGCCAGAGACTAATGTGGAAACTAACTGTTTTCACTCCAGTGCAAAGAGTCAGAGGCCAGAAAAGGCCCCACAGGTGTCCAGCAGTTGTTTCTGTGAAAAGCAGAACCAGACCTCACAGCACAGTTTAGGTCACTGAAAGTCATGAACAAAACACTTGAATCACTCTGGGCTTTGACTGAGAAATTAAGTTGCTCCATTTGTAGTTTATTCATGTTTTTTCCGCCAATTTTCCTTGAAAAATGCATTTTTCCCCTTCATTAAATTTTTCAGAGCTAAAATCTACCCTTTTACAGGCTGTCAATGAGCCATTAAACATGTTCTTTGAATCACATTATTAATCAGGCTAATTATAGAGCACACATCTTTTGAATTTTCACTCATAAAAGGGATTGCATGTGATGCATCAAAAAGGTCATCATGAAGTCGCAACACAACAAAACATTTTCAGTATTTTTAGCAGACAATTCTGGGATCAAGTTGTAGAGACGTTTAAAGCAGATTGGGATTAAAAAGCTATATATCAGGATTTGAATATTGCACTGTTCAATTCACAACAAAAAGTTGATCAAGAAATTTGTTGGTCTCACTAAAATCAAACACTTTAACTTACCTGCAGAACATCTCTATTGTGAACACACCTTGCCCACAGTGAAACATGGTGGTTTTTCATATCATGCTGTGGGCATACGTCTCTAAAGCAGGACAAGCTAAGCAAGGGACAATCCTGGAGAACCAAAATGTTGTGATGCGATGGTTTAGATGTAAGTTTACTCCTATGCTGGAATGGCCCAGTCAAAGTCCAAATCTTTATCCAATTGAAAACGTATAAAAAGTCTTGAAAATGAATGCTTACAGATATTGCTCATCCAGTTTGATTTGGCTTGAGATATTTTTGAAAGAAGGAAGGACACATTGTAATCTATAAATGTGGGAAACTGGTAGAGAACACATTAAAACACCTTACTGTAAATACAGATAATGTTGGTATTACAAACAGCTTTCAACTCAGGGAGCTAAGTACAAATGCGCACCACACCTTTCAGATATTTATACGGGAAAATAAACTGAATATTATGTCTCTTTCTCTTCCACCACCTAGATAAGCACTATTTTGTTTTGGTTTATTTAAATCTCCCCTAAGTTAAGTGAGCTGTGTGGCTTTACATGACAACATAGCATGGCTTTCCCAAGGCATTGTGTGGCTTATGTAGAGATGAGCCTAAATACATGATGTCTTAATTCTCTATTGGGTTCAAAACTACATCTGCCAGCAATGTGGTGCACTGTTTTTTCTTTTGTAATGCAGAATCACAAAATCACACTTTAAATAATGTATTAATGTGAAAATTATGCAACTATAACATAAAACATCTTACACTAAAGTTTTAGACCCCAGTGTGGAAAAATGCCATACTGTTATTGAGTCAAACACATACTGCATGCTTTGTGTGTGTGTGAATGTTGACACTATAAATGCTGCTTACAGTGTCAGACCCAAGTATGTGTCACACTTTCTAGGTCATTTTTAACCTGGGTGAGAGTGCCCATGTTATTTTGTATCACTCTGAAAGAGCCTGTGACTCCCACTGTCAAAGGTTTCTCAAAATAGCCTATTTTATTAATAAGCAAACAGACTAACCACGCCCAGTCCAAATGGAGGCAAAAATCTGCAATATGTTTTCTTAAAGCGCAAAACCAAATGACTGAAAACTTTAAGTGAAAAAAAAAATCAGCATGAAGTTGTTTTTAATGTAGTTGAATCATACATCTACAAAAGCAATTTTTATTTTATTCCCAAAATAAATTATCAATGGAACAAATTTGTTTACACATATTCCTAAATTATTTCATTCTAGACTGAGTTATTTTCCTTCTAACTTAAGCTATAAACCACAGAAATTCCAGATGTCTGCTCAGCACTGTCACCAGAGTCTAGACAGTGTAAAGTTCCATGACAATGCATGTATTTGGACCAATAACATTTTTACACTTTGAAAAGGAGCAGCTGGGATTTTCCTTCCAGCCTTTACCCCAATTTGAGGAAAATTAGTTCAACTCTGGCAGACAAGGGATTCCTTAGTCTAGATGTTTCGTTCTGTAACGTTCACTTTCAAAGTGGACTTCAGACGTCACTGTAACCTGGCAATTTAAGGTTTATTTTACAATAACAGTTTAAACTGAAGAATTTTGATGAACTGAAGCAGAAAAGTACCACTTCGAGCCAAACTTGTAGGTGTGAATGAGACAAACTGTACTTTTACTTCCCACAAAGACACTGCTTACATTTTATACTCCCACAAAAGCAAATCAAGGTTCCCTGTCTAATCACCACTCCCTAAAAAAGAAAAGAAAAACGACTAGACAGCAAATACACATAACATATTATCATAACTGTCTAGGAATGCAACATTTGTAAGTGTGAATCACACTAAGAGGATTTCTTGTGGTTGATAATTCCACCAATCCTGCTTTTTGAAAGCTGACAGCCTTGCAGCACACTAACTTTGAAGAAGTTTGAGACTGAAATATGTTTGTTTGTTTTTTGTTATAGTTTTTTTTTTTTTTTTTTTTTTTTTGCTTAAGAGAAAAGAAATAACCACTAACTAGTGTTTTTTTTTTCTGCAGAAGTGATATTTATTTGCCTGGTGGTCATCTTAGTAATCAAAGTAATGGCTATAATAACCTCATGTATTTTATGATAATTCTATCTTTAACTATGTTTACTTTGAAAAACTTAATGAAAACTGCACTGTGTGTTGTGATTTAAAATAATACTTGCAGCAAAGTGATAGCATGATGGTCAAAGTTAAAAAGCAAAATATAACTTCTCACAAACAATATTTAATTCTGGCCACGCTGAAGATGCCAAGCTGTCTCAGGCTGCAGGGTAAGTAAACAACCACAAGAACCACTGAGGGTCTGTTTTAGGCGTTGCTGCCAGTGAGACACGGCAGAACGCCCCCATCTCTCCATAAACAGAGTGTTTTCTTTGAAACGCCCATTTAATTACAAACCCCTCACTCTCCAGAGCTGCTGTCCCTCAGTAGATAAAAACTCAGCTGCACTTAGTTCACTCATTTTAACAGATGAAGATTAAATCTGGGACACAGTTGGCAAACCTCAGAGAATAAAGTTGAACAATGTAACAATTTCAGGACTGAATGTCAACTCGGTTTTGTGGTTTTAGTTATTTATTTATTTTAAACAGTTTTCTTTATTTTTGCTAAATATACTATGACATTTTCTTTTCCAGTTATTTTTAACAAGAAATATCCTTGGAGGAGTTATGGTGAAACGTTCAAAACTGTAGCTGTCAAGTTTACCAAAAATAATCTTCCCTGAAAACTCCGTTATCAGTTCCATAAATATATCGTCTGTTCAGAAACCTTCATTATCAGTTCATTCTTCCCAGTAAATAAGCGAAAGTTTTATTTTCAAAGACATATTCTGGTGACTTAAACAGCAACTTGTTGTCTTTATTCAGGTTGCACTGCTGTGCTTGCTGATCGTGATTGTGACTGTGGCTATTTCACTGAAAAATGGTTCTAAGAACACAGGTAAGTTTTACAAAGACATCCAGTTTTCTGACATTTTACACTGCTGATTATAAAGCTTTATGTTTTTTTGAGGAGGATATATTTTCTAGGGTACATGTGTCAAACTCAAGGTCTGTAGGCTAAAATCTGGCCTGTAATAGCTTTTTATTTGGCCCTCTTCCAGATTAAACAATAAGTGTGTTTAAACATTATGTCTTAAGCCAAATCAATGTAGTTTTTATCACATTTACTGTCATGAAATTAGTAATTGGAAATTACTGAATTTGGAAATTAGTCCAATTAGTACAACAAATTCTTTGATTTTTATTGCAAAAAATAAAAAGAATCACAAAATCCTGGAGGAACTGAACATATGTTCAATAGTATTATTTAATTTTAAGAATTCATAAATATTTTTAACAGTTCCTGGCACAACCGGCCCTTTAAGAGCATTCATTATCTTGATTTGTCTCAAAACAAAAATTTGTTTGACACCCCTGTTCTAGGGAGTTGAAATGCATATGCATGCAAATGGCATTTGTTATTGTTTATAACAATGTTGCAACTGTTAAAGCTTCATTGATAATCAACCTGTTCCAGTTAAACAATCTCTAAACAATTATGTTTGAAGTGGCTCAGAAAAGCCTTAACTTAAATCCATGTCCAGAACAGCAAATCAGAAATGCTAAATGATTTAAAGATGACTGTAGATTGTGGTAGGCTTACTGTTCTCAAGGTGTTGGGTCCCATTGCTACTTTCAGTACCGTTGACCATCAGAACATAATTAGCAAGTTAATAAACCCGTTAAGTTTTCTGGAACAGTGTCAGTACTCTGCAATGCTTCGTACAAATGTGTCACTTGTGAACACTTCGTTATTTCATGCCAAAACCTCGTATTAGGCAATCTTTTGTTTCTATACAGTCATGGCTTTTCATCATGACAGTATAGACTCCCTGTGTGTTTGTAAGTCATATCTAAAAACATAGATATGCACTCTTAATTTTGACAATAAGGAAAAGCAAGAAATATATCTTAATTATAGAACCTAAAGAAAATACCTTTTTAAATTACCTATAATAGGCAATATAAATGCAATTTCTGGTATGACGGAAACATTAGGATACCCAATGTATTTATTCTCACCTAAAACAATTAAAAGTGCACATATCATATCTGAAGCACATGATGGTATTATCATGTGCTTCAGATATGATATGTGATATGGGATAATATCATATTTATTTAATGAGTAATAAATTTATAAAGTGTATTTGTAGTTCCAAATAAGAATTTTTAAACACTTTTAGCTTGCCAAAGTAGATCTTCGTATCATCTGGTGTCCAGATCACTCAGACCAAATATGCAAATTAGGTAATGATGTCATCTAGTGACAGCCAATAGCAATTTTCCTTGCTGAACCGTTGGTAGCAGTGTGTGACGTGTTCAGTAGAAGATATGAAGGACAGAGGTAATAACCCTGGTGCCAAGAAAAATAGTAATATCACATCTTCAAGAAAGTCAAGAGAAAATAGGTAATGAAAAAAACTAAATAAATGGTATCAGTTTATAACTTTCCTACGAGAGAAGTGAGTAGACTGTGGTGTTATTGCTAACTCTAGATATCTTACCTACAGGCTACTGTTAGCCTCCTTTTCACTAACGTTTAATCAGTGAAAAGAAATATTGAACAAGATATTCATACATTTGACTTGTCCCTGTACCTTTTAGCACACTTTACAACAGGTGAATATGAGTCATCAGCTGTTCTTCCTCCCCATACCAGCGTAACTTCTTCTCCTCGCTATGACAGTGAAGAAGGTGAGCTCCACTGTGTTCACTGACATGCCAGTTAGCATCACTGCAGCAAGTCAATGGGGATTTCTCTGTCTCTCTTGTAAACTCATTACTGACAGAGATTCAAACAATCCTTGTAAAATATTATTAGTTTTAAAAAAAATTATGATAGGAAAAAACGGGTGGTGTGTTTAATAAAACAACCGTTCCAGGAAAAAGCATCATGCTAACTGTGAAGAGTTAGCATGTTGCATTGTTGATTAAACCAAAAGAAACTGGGTAGAGAATCCTAACTCTTTTCTCAGGTTAAAAAAAAAGCATTTCTGTTTATCTATTTTAATTACTGTATATATGTAAAATATATTAGATATGAAGGCACGATGCGTAAATAAATATATATTTTAAAATATGTGACTCTTGATAGTTTATTAATACAGTGATCATTAATGATGATAAGCACCATGCATTCATAGCCATACAGTCATATAAAAATAGTAATTTTTACTATCACAACACAAGTTTTTATTCATGTTTAAGGATTAGATAGATGGATTTATTGGGTGACAGGCAGGGTACAAAATGAACACAGTGACAAGAAAGAGAAAGCAAATTCAGTGTTGACAGTTATTTTCCTCTCGTTGCCATGTGGAAGAAGGCCAAAGCGACGGGGCAAAATCCACACATGCATGAGAAAAACATCCAAAATAAACAGACAAGGCTTCTGACTGTGAGGAAAAGAGATACATTAGGGCCACCATGCAGTGTTTTGCTGACATGCTTTATTTTTAAATTCCTTATGACCTGTTGCATTGACAAAACTGTCAAATTTTTTCCATAGTTGTGCAAACTAATTTAAATAAGTGCCTCTTCGTGTTTGTTTTCAAGTCATTACGCTTTCTTTTATCACTAATCCTTTATCTTTGACTTCCTCTCTTGTCCAAGGTGTTTGTGTTTCAGACCGTTTCAACACTTCCACAATCGGGTACAGAAGAAGTTAGCAAAACATTCCAAACATAAAGTGACATTTCCATTTTCTTGAGTTTTGCAGAAATAGATGCATTTGGAAATAATGATTCATATCAGTACTCAGAAATATATATAGTCCAGATATCTGCATTTCAGCAGAATCAGTGAGGAACTTAAACAGAAAAAAATGTTTCGCACTAATTATTGTCAGTTGTCCCGTGTTAGACTTTTCAAAGGCCAAAGTGGCTACTTAATGGAATGGTTTGGTGATTTAAACCAGGAATATTAATATTTTTACTCTTTTTAGTTGATGCCAACAACAACCTTATTTCAATTGAGTACTTCTAACCTAAACTTAATTCCAACATGACTTAATTTCTCAAATTTCTGTCCACCATATGCCATAATGACAGAGGAAATTTCTCAAATAAAGTGATGAATTACTTGCATATAACTTTTCAGATCCTTTGCCCGAACATTTCATATTAAGTTAAGGTGTTTCCTGTTTTCCTCTGATCATCCTTCAAATGTTTCCACAAATTCACTAGATCCACTTGTGGTACACCTGTGGTAGACTCAGTTGATTGACCCTGATTTGGATGCAAACACACTTGTTTATATAAAATCTCACAGGTCAAAGCGCACACTAAGCTACTAACCAAGCAGTTAATCCATTCTATTTTAATGTCAATAGCAACCATTCAGCTGTGCAAAACAGATGGGTTCAGCTTGTCTGAGCTGCAGTTTTGAAGTTTCCAGTTAACTTGGAAACCCTGCAAAGGTTCCTTCAGACTAGCCAGCAGCAATTAGCAAACACCTGTTGGAACTATGCATGTGCGGAGCTCATTATATGATACACTTCTCAGTGCAATGCTGGTAAAAAATGTTGTTAAAGGCTTTTTTAAAGAGACAGATGCCCAATTTCAAAGTGCGAAATTACATTGTCAAATTTCTTTTAAGTCATTTGATATACGTAGCATTTTCTGATTGCATGTTGCTGGAAAACATATACTTCCCCTTTAATAAAACTCTTGCATAAAGATATAGGCAAAACAAATCTTTGTTAATGCTTTCCATCTGCGCTTTAAGCCACTCTGTGCTGAGCCCTTTACACCAGGAAAATTAGCAATATGCCTCACTTATCAAAGATTGGTGGATTAAGAAGAATGTGCACACAAAACAGATTGCTGACCACATAAAGGGTTAATTATGTCAACTTCTTTGTGCTTATATTAATGCCAGGATACTGTGTAGTTTCAGTTTTCTGTATCGGTCTTTGTTCCTCATTTGTTTCTTTTGTTAACATTCCATGTACAAGTAGCTACTAGTTTCTGATTTTCCATTTCTTAAGTCATGGGCCCACATTGGACGCTGGAAAACTCAGAACATGTTAGGGAAAAAGGTGAGGTGGGTCAGGTTACTAAGAAGCTAGACGTGAATGTTATTGCCCTTGGACAGTCTCAAATTAACCCCTGAGCAGCCTTGCTTTTTTGTATCATCTTACACCAAACCTGCTGTGACCACGTTTTTGTGAAAGAGGAATGTCTTGCGGAAGCGTAGTCTCTCTCTGGTTGAATGTGGGCCGTGGCACCAATGTGCTTTTCATTGCACACTGGCACGCCAAAACATCCCTCCTGCTTTTCTGAGGCAGTAGCGGTGAGTGTGGGCTGCAGCCCTCTAGGGTGGGGTGTTCTCTCTGCTGTGATAGATTTTCCCCTTGTTTTTCCTGCCCCACTAACTTGAAAGCCATATGGAAAGAATAGGATCGGATTTTCCACACATGCAGACTCTCGTTTATTTGCCGCCTTCTACATTTCACGTTTACGCATCATTCTGGGTGTTGATTTTGGAAACAGAAGAAAAGACATGAAGAATAGTCAGAGGCTTCTCCACAGAGGGAGTCTGTGTGTTGTGTAAATGCTGAGCAAGGATTTCCTAGTGGATTTAAAGATCACAGTGACTGATTCTGTTGAGACACTGCAACCCTATGTTCGCTCCAAACCACAATGCTGACCTCGAGGCGGTGAGAAGGGGCCTTCTCACCAGCATGATACGACTCTTCTGTTCCATGTCCTGTCAGCAAAGCACTTGACAAATATATTAGTTGTTCGAAAACTGTGAGAGAACACGCTTAGAATTTCCTATGTGGTGTCTCATTGTCTGTGGGAACGACCTTCTTTCTTAGATTTCATGAACAGTGACAAAATTTCATACAGGTTTGATTTTCAGTAGATGAAAACACAGATTAATTACACACATTTTTTCACATTATAATTACAGACCCTTTTCTTTTTATTTACATAAACCAACACAGTTTTACATGGTTTTGAAGTGAAGTAGAATAGTTTTCAAATGATATGCAAAGAAAAGAAAAGCATGGCGTGTACTCGTTTTGCTTTCTTAATAAAAACAAAATATAACAATATACCTTAGAAATCAAGAGTGCCTCCACATCTCAGTATAACAACAGATAATCTGTGAATGACTCAGAGGTTCATCAGAATATATGAGCGAACAAACAGAATTTAGAGTTGATTCAATATGAGAAACAATACAAAATGTATAAATTTTATTAGAATTACAAAGTGACCAAAACTAAAGAAGCTGCATAAAAAACAGCAACTAGAATCTTGCAGGGATTAAAGGAAACCATGTGTTACTTGTATAAACAGGAAGCAATGGGAAGAAAGAAATGTTAACATCTGTAAGCCGAAAGCAGATGTGAACATCAAACAGACGAAGTGAGAGCAGCTTAGAGCCACTACTGAGAAATGCTTAAAATATTGAGAAATGACATCACAAAGAAAAAGAGCGTTTGATAAACTGCGGCATTTTGACCTCAAAAGGATCATTAACGTTGTTTTATCTAAATCACTTTAAGTTTTAATAAAAAGTTATTTTAACCCGAGTGAAAAAGTAGCCACTGCATGATGTTGAGTAACCATGACTAACCTGCAGACATTATCGGAAAAATGGTTCCCCTTGCATACCCACCATAGTTTGGGTTTTATGTCTGTGACTTTATTCTTTTGGCTCTCACTAAAACAGCCAATAAACTCAAAGTGGGATTTAATTGACCGTAGCCATTTGTTGACATCAGTGTTAATCTAATACAAAAGGGAACACTATAAACAGCAATGATTCCTCAGAATATTCCTTCTAAAAAGTTGTTTAACAGAGACAGCCAGACAAAAGCTTGCACACCCTAATCCATTTATTGTGAAGTAGGTTTGTCCAAACCTGTGACCTAAGCTGCATTGTTCAGCTTCCTGTATGTCAGCTATTTTGACAAGCTATAAATTAATGGAAGGTTTCAGAGTAGATTGTGAGTTTTTGTGTAAACTGGAACAGTGTGTCCACGAGTTCAACTATGTCAATGACATTTTCTTCCTGTAAAGTGGGTTAAAAAGTTTGTTTGAGTTATGTAAATTATTAAATGAAAACAAGATGTCTTTTGTGGATCAGGATAAATTATATTTAAAAAGATCTATAAACATCATGTGATAAATAGTGACATTATTTTAGTAGTTAGAGATAAAACATCCATTTACTGGAATTAGTTCTTGAAAAAAAATCAGATGGTTTTTTTTTTTTTTTTTATCAATATTAACTCTAAGCAATTTTGTCCAGTGGAGAATCTGGCCTGATTCTTTTCCTTTCTCTGCTTGTTAAGTCTGTTTTTGCTCAACATTTACTCAGATAAACTAGAAATATTTCCTTAGCTTTACTAAGAACACAGTGTCCTCTGTTTACCAGTCCAGATATTATTTTTATGTGAATAGAGAAGGGCAGTCATATAACTCAGTTATTACTTTGAAACCAATATTAGAAAACACCTGTTTTTGCTAAAGAGGTTTTAGTATTCGGGAGGGCGTTACTGACCAAGGAATCAGCCTCTTGTAAGGTTTTAGGGTTACCCTAACCCTCTCTCTATATTCTCTAATTTCATTAAAAGACCTTCTTAGAACAAGGGACATCAACAATTTTAGTAAAAACTAATATTTCTCGAGTGTTACTATTTACAAGAGTATGACTTGTAATGATCAAGGGAAAATTGTGCTGAAAAGAAAGATATTGCTGATTCTGCACTAGTGTTCATTCTTAATTTTGGATCAGTTGGATGTTGAAAAATGTGCTGAAATTGAAAGTTATATTTCAAAAAATAACTTGACAGTCTCACTGTTATTTTTTATTTAAATCCCATAGTCCTTAAGTGTTTGTGGTCTGGCTTTGAGATTGACAGTGAAAAATATAAATCACAATTAACACAACATTTTTACTGATGCTGTTTTTCTTTCTCTACAGGAGGAAGTGTCTGGAAAAAATTCTCACAGGAGATCGGGGAGGCTAAGTGTCCACCAGGGTAATGAAACTGCAGATGACCCTCTTTTGAGGGATATATTTCTTTATGCACTGAAAAAAAGAGAATAGAGCTCCAACTTAAAATATATATACATATATTAAAATGTTTCATGGAATCAAATTAAGTTTGTCAAACTAACTTTATGTTTAAGTTAACGTGATAACTTAAACTTAATACAGCTACATTGATAAACTTAATTTTAGTACTTGTAAGAAATTAATTAGTTGGATTATCTGATTTGTTTTTTTAGTGTGGTATGTTGCTGAAAAAAAACGTTACTCAGCTGTCTCAATTACTGTTGTAAAAAGCTCTTTGTTGGAGGACGGTAATAAAACGGTGATAAAATTTTAAACGGTGACATTTTCTAACACTTAAGCAGTTTAGTTTGTTCCTTATTGAGTTTTAAGAGAAGCGTAGTCAACCCAAAATCTCAATTAGCTTTTTTTTCCCAATGATGTCGTTATATTGGGAAATAGTGGCTGTCGCTATGGAAACTGGGTTAATTTGACTAATTAGGCATGTGCAAACACACATGCAAACAGTGTGTGTTTGCATGAGTTGAAGCCACACACAAACATAGAGTAAACTAGACAGACTCGTCTTGCAATGGAGAATTAAACCTGTTGCTCAAAAGACCTAAACCTTTGATTTAAAATAGAAATCACATAAATCTGGTCTGTGTTTTATTTTTTTTAGTTGACCCCTGAATATTGAGTGTATTTATATATATGCAAACCACACTTTTATATATTGAAATTGAGTATTTTATACTGTTTTATAAGTCATTTTGTGTACTTGCAGAGACATTTCTTCATGAATGAATTTCTATTAATTTGATCACAGTCTGAGGCTTTCAAGCTGCATTTTCTGTACTCAGGTTGCAAAAGAGCAATGCAAGCTGACTGTGAAGGTTGAATCTGATCTATGGGATCAGGTTCAGCTCCTTCAAATACAAAATATTTTATTAGTAATATCAGTAATACAATGACCCTGTTTTCACACTGTTGGCTTTTTATCTCTGGTCTAGCTGCTTACAGTAAATAGGCGGCCCTGGGGAGTTTCAACACCTATTTCCTCATACTTTTTTATACTAAATGTACATGGAAGCAAGATGAGCAAATTAAATCGGTGAGGTTTTTTCTTTGCCCAGTTTTTCCAAGCCTCCTCTTCTCCTTGTGTCCTTGGACGGTTTCCGAGCAGAGTACCTGAAAGAGCACAAGAATCGGCTGCCCATCATCAACAAGCTGCGTAAGTCAAAAAAGCGGTCGCCACCTCAACTCTCCCAAGATTTTTCTCTTGGTGTTACAAGCAGTTTTTGTTCTGCAGGAAAGGACGGAACAACAACAACTTACATGAGGCCTGTTTATCCCACAAAGACTTTCCCCAACCACTACTCCATCGTTACTGTAAGTCAGTGGTGTCAAACCCTTTTTCATTTTGGGCTGTATAAAAAAAATCTGAATCTTCTTAAAGGGCTGGTTGTACCAGGACGCATTGGTAAAACCTATTGTTAAAATATTAAAATAAATAGTTGGTTGTTTCAGGATTCAATAAGTATTTCTTAAAGTTAAATTATATTGAACATCTTTTCACATTGTTTGGAATTTTGTGATTTTTTTTTTTGCAAACAAATTCAGATTTTGCTAATTTAAAAATATTTGTAAGGGCTTTTTACTATGTTTGTGCAAATTATTTTGTTGAGTGTGACCTTTTATTAACCACTATTGATCATGGATTATAACATCAAGTAAGACTGAGGCAGCAATCACTTAAACTCACTGCTTTTGACCAATTTTGAGAAAAATTGGCAGTAAAATAAGAACAAAATTTGCAGATCTGTCGATTTTGTATGAATTTTGCAGATTTGTGAAAAAATGGAGCGACTTAATGATGTAATTTGGAGTCTAGACGGCCATATAAAAAGTGCCAGTTGGCCAGATTTGGCCCCGACACCTTAAGTTTGACATGTGCTGAAAATGTTTGAGCTTGTCATGAGTTTAATTTAGTCATCAGTACTTTTTGTACTCATTCAAATAATGTAACACCGTGTTAAAACGTTGTTACATTTAAAAAGTTTTTAGACCTTGAAAGCAATATGTCCAGGACATCAATTTTTATTCTGATTAATGTGAAACAAAGGTTTCCTTAAGTGACCTTTAGCTGAAGCCTGAAGTTACAAAGAGGTAACTAAGAATCAAAATAGTCTCTTTGTTCAAAACTATCACTCAGGAGAAGAAAAAATAGCATTTTGCTAACAGTATATGTGCTGCAGCTTTGCTAAACCAAGTTTTAGGAGGGTTGCTCATAAACTCCTACCAAAGAAGACTGGATGCTGTAATTAAATCAAAACGTGCACAGGTTTTTTTATATGTAGCACTTCTACTAAGTTTTCTTTAGGTGAATTATGTGCAAGTAATTTTAAAAGTGGGATAACTTCTGAAAAGATTTATTGTGATTTAATTTTCATTCAGCCTGCCTCATTAATGAGTACATGCCCTCGTGTTCCTATTGATGTCATGTTTTAATCTGAGACACAAGAGTTTCTAACAATGATTAATGAGTTCAGAAAGATAAGAACAGCTGATTTAATCTTTAGAAATCTGTCATTTTTTGTGGCCAAAGTCCAAAAGAGATGGCTCACAACTACGATTTTACCAGAATGTCAAATAAATGCAGTTTAAACCCAATAAGTTACATATTTTTAAGTTTATGTAAGGATAATCGAGTATGAGATGAGTTGGTCCATCTCTAGTTTTGGATCTAAAGGACATAACTCTAAATGTTTTAAATGCTTTTCACCTCTGCTGTTAGTTTCTTTCTTAATGTGTACTTCAAGGTTTTCTCTTCCCACAGCGTTAGAAAGTCATTGCTCTATTGAGGCTTAATAGCTTACATGTGCATGGGAAAAAACAGAGAGCTTTTTAAAATGGATTCTACCTCCAATCAGGCCCCACTGGAAATCAGTGGGGCCTGTTTTTCAAAAACAGGCCCCACTATTAAAATAAACTCTTTAGTATTTCCAGTAATACTTTGTATTTCCAGTAATAATTTGCCCTCCCAGTATGCCAAGATGTGACTCCTAGAAAATACAATGCAGAATACAGGAGGCGCAAATATTAGGATGAAATGCACTTTACGGGGGATTTAAAACACATTTTATGGACCTTTATAGGGCCGCCAAGGCCTTAATTATGTCTGCAGCTTTTTATTTTCAGAGAAACAGGAGTGAAACCCCTGCAGCTATTGTATCAAAACAGCTCAGTGTGACTGTGTGTTTATTTGCTCTCTCACTCCTGCAGGGTCTTTATCCTGAGTCTCATGGGATCGTAGACAACAAGATGTATGATGTGACCCGAAACGCCTTTTTCAGCTTGAAAACAGAGGAGAAAAGCAACTCAAATTGGTACCAGGGAGACCCGGTGAGTATCTGTGTAATAAGGTAGAATTTCAGTCCTGCAGTTCTTTTAGGAATGAAAGTGTGTCTTATCAAGATACAAGATCACAAAGCAGATTTGAGCAATGCATTTGCTGAATTTTACTGTTGTGTCTGAATGTCTCTGAGTTGCTCATAGTTTACTCTCCCTGGTCTTTCTCAAAGTCTGCTATGATTCATAAAAAAGAATAGCCTGCCTTGCGTAAGACTGAGTACTCATCATGCTGTAATTTGCCCTCCCAATTGCAACAATCCTGTTGAAATTTTGGATTCAGCTCATGTTAAGTGTTGGCCTGTGGGAGTTGTGCATACTTAAGCACTTTGTGGTTCTTAAACTTGAGGCCTCGTAATTCTCAATCTTCTTTTGTGTGACGAGCTGCTTCGCCTCACTGTCTTTTGTGCAGCAGCTGGATGACTTTCCAAAAGGGGTATAATGATCGCCCTGCGTAGTGAAGACTACCAAACCAACACTACAAATCCTATATGCCAAAATATGTTTAGAGCATTAATGTGATTTTTCAAATGATGGAGAGATAAAACGTCTTTTAACTGGCTCAAAAAATGATCTCATGTCTCTTGTGTGTGTCCATTTTCTCTGCCGTCGTCAAAAATGCTGCACTATTTTATTTTTTCTTTCTTTTTCTTATTCAGGTGTGGCTCACCGCAATGCGTCAGAAACTAAAAGCAGCCACTTTTTTCTGGCCAGGTTCTGATGTAGCTATTAATGGATCATATCCAAATTTCTACAAGATGTTTGATAAGTAAGGATGAACCTGATGGTATTAAATATGTCCTTAAGTTAACTTTCAGTGGATAAGATGTTTTTGTAATGGCTCCTTTACAAACTTTTTGTGTGCAGGAGCATTAAGTTTGAGAGCAGAGTGAAAACGGTGTTCGAATGGCTGAGTTTACCTGAGCAGGAAAGGTGCTGCCTATTCTATGTTCACCACTAAAACTCTCATGGGAAAGCACAAATTTTGTTTCATTATTATGTTTCTAATTTTAGACCTGACTTTTACACCTTGTACCTGGAGGAACCAGACAGCACAGGACATACTTATGGCCCAAAAAGTTCACAGGTGAATTAAAACTGTTACTGCCTTAGGCTTGTTCTCATAGCCACTGTATTGAACCAAAGCGCTTACAGCTTTCTGTTGTTCCTCCAGGTGACTGCTGCTTTGGAGAAGGTTGATTCGATTCTGGGCAATCTCATGGATGGACTTTATACAAGAAATCTTCACCACTGTGTCAACTTAATGATCGTATCTGATCATGGTGAGGTTGTTGTTCTGCTCAAAAGACATAACTTAAAGAAATATAGTCAGAATATTTTTGTAAACATAGAGGTGGGGTTAAAAATACACACACGAGTCCAATAAAGACAGAAAATACATGAGTTGCATGACTGAGAAGAGATTCCACTGACTACAGGATTAAAAATCAGTTATCCCTGTCACACAAGGAGGATATTTTTGAGAGAAGCCTTTCTGAGTATCTGGAGACCATATGTGTAGCCTTGTAATTACACAGCAGAGATCAATGTTTCTGTGTGCACGTGGCCAGGCCGATGCCCAGCGATTCCCATCAAAGAGTTTTCTTCTAAGAAAGGATACCAATCTTTATGCATAGTAGTAGTTATTAGATTGTAGTTTGTCATGAATCACAGAAAACAAGAGACATGCAGCCGGGTTCTCATGTTCCACCCAAAATACTGTTGACAGATGTTGAGCTGAAAATATAAGCTTACACATCACTTCTGAAAGTCTTAAAGTGATTGTTTTTGTGAGGATCTATAAATTTCTGAGTTTTTGTTATTGAAATGCTTTAACCTGCTGACATAATTTTTAAACAGTTACGTTGTCACTTAGATGAATATAATTAATAGTGTTTTACAGACTTTTTCTTAACTTCCTGCTCATTATTTACATCATGAGCAGAGGTAATTTATCACTCTGTAAAACTGTTACTCTGTTTACAGACCAAAGGATTTAGTAAGCATTTTAAGCAGTTCTAAACTGAGGTTACTTTCGGTAATTGTGAACTTGAGTGTTTTGTCACAACCCATGACAGGTAGAGTTTGAAACTTTAAAAAAATAAAATGCAACAAAGTTGCTGTATTGTGTTCAACCGTCCATTAACTAGTTCAAGGTCAGTTTGTTTCTTTATCAATTTGACAAAACATTCTGTAACAGACAGCTATTTTTTTGTCTTTGTACAAGGAAACATCCTTAATTTCTATTTTCAGGTTTTAAGATAAAGAACAATTTAACACTTTCGCAGTAAAATTAACAGATTTTTTTTCTGTGGAATGTTGATATTTGTGGAAGATGCCATAGAAAATATTTTTTTGTATTTTCTGTAAAGTTTATATAAGTATACTTAATGTTAGAACAATGTAAGCATTATTATTTCTTGGGAGCACAATCTTGATCCATAAAGTTGATTCTGCTTCTAACAAAGTACTTAGTTACCAACCTAATGATAAAAATGTTAATTATTTTATGGATATTTTTTGCAAAAATGAAAAAACAGCTAAAACCTGCAGTTATATACAGGTTCTTTATTACTTCTTGCCAAAGTTATTAAGGCTTTACATCTGCAGATTGAAGGCCTTGTAGTTGCACCACAGCAATACCAGTGGTTAAAGGAACAATAATACACTTGTAATCTCTTATTATTTATTTTTCTGAAAAGTATTTTTATGGCTGATATTCATGCAAATCCTTTACTTCAACAGGAATGGAGGAGGCTTCCTGTCAAAGGGCAGCCTTTGTGTCGACATACCAGCAAGACACATCTAACTTCACGGTCATCCAAGGCCCAGCAGCTCGCATCCGACCAAAGCGCCTCCCACAGGACTACTTCTCCTGTGAGTTCCTCCCTCGCAGATTTAACAGTCTTTTGGTCTTAGTTTGCTTTAAATCAGAGAGCCTGACTTCCCCTTACTGTTTATTTCCGCAGTCGACTATGAGGGCCTGATAAAGAACCTGTCGGTATGCCAAATATTCCAAGCGTGACTTTTTGTGTTGTTAAGAAGAATGAAAAATTATGTGCCTGTGTGGCTTCATGACAAACAGTCCCATCCTCTCTGTGCTGTGTGTTGATCTTCTCCTTCTGTGTGCATTCTGAAGTGCAGGGTGCCTAACCAGCCAATGAGGCCGTACCTCAAAGAAAACCTCCCCAAAAGGATGCACTATGCCTACAACAAGCGCATAGAGAGGGGTCATCTGTACCTGAAGCAAGGCTGGCAGGCAGCGCTGTCAGTAATCAAATCATCATCTCCTTTCGCACAGCAGTTTGCATAAATTGGACTACATTAGTGACTAAAATCTGCTCCAGTCCAACAATTTGGTTTAGTTAAGCAACAATGGCTGTCAAGTTTGGGTGTTTTTTTTTTTTTTTTTATATTATGAGGGGATTTTGATTTTGGGACGATTTAGAAAGGTCTGAAATGATAAATAATAAATAAATAAAAAACTAGACCTTTTTGTGAAGGAAAATTGTATTTACAAAGTCTCAAAAATAATTTTATTTTTTGTTATATTTATTTATTTTAGATATTGAAATGTCTTCCAGATCCAGTGTTAAAAGTTCTTTAGAATTTAAAATGTATTGATCTTTGAGAATGCGTTCATGTATTATTATTTTGCCATTATTGTTATTTTACTTCAACAAGGTCTGAAAACAACAACAAAAAAGAAATTGTTCTTGTGATACTTCAGGGACACTGGTAGTTCAAAAAGCGAATGCTTACTTTGTGTTCAGAAAGTACATTTTTCTGATAGAAAACAGAAAACTTGTATCTATTACTTCTTATAATTTGTGCTTAGAATTTTTTTTTTTTCTGATAGAATATTACAAAAACTTTACATCAGAGCATGATTTTTTTTCTAAATCCCAGCTTTAAAAAAAGTTTATCCATCAGACATGATGGACAAACTGTTGTCATATATCTTTTACAGTAACTAATGACAAGATCCATGTGTAGTGAATGAAGCATGTTGGGAAGGAATAGCACAAATCGTTTGATTTGCACCAACCCTATAACTGTGGTAAATGGCTTCAGGCTGGATAAATAAAGCTACTGACTTGACAGTCAAGAAACTTCTCAATATCCACAGCTGCAGCAGAAGATGTTTAATATGTTCCACTACTTCCTCTAAATGTGCTTTGTCTGTTCAAATGCTTTCTCCTCAGTAACAAAAGCGAAGTCAAGTATTGCACCGGTGGTTTTCATGGCTCAGACAATCTCTTCACCAACATGCAGGTCAGAGGAAGGAAGGATGTGTGTGCTTGCTAGAGACAAGACATTTTGTATCATGTCGTTTTTTTATTTTTAAGAAAACAGGAACTTCTTATATTTAGATGTTGATATAGGAGAGAAATAATTAAAAAGACAAAACAAAGGATTTCTATAATCAGAATATTAAACTCTGGATATTTGAGACTTGAAATATTGAAGGAATAAAACTATAATCTTAAAAAGCTTCTGTGATGAATTAGAGGGACTTTAAAAACAAGTAATTTGTTTATTTAGGAGTTCAACATTCTTGTTCTTAAATAAGTAGTCCCCACAAGCATTTTTGTTTTCATGTTACTGTGTGAAAACAATAAAATGAGATCATGAACCATTTCTGGTTCTTTTGCAGAAACCCACAAACCAATACACAGGAGAGGAAATATTTGGGCAAACCTCTACAGAGCCCTTAAGTAGTGCGGAGAACTGATATTGTCCGAGAATTAAGAAAATTGCAATAATTGCGCAACAGTATCAGAATGACTCCCAACCTACATACAGAAAGACTTAAACTTAATACCACTGTAATTAATCTTAGTCATCACAGTTTCTCTGAATTGTCTAGATGCTAGAGTACTTAGTTGGTTACTTATTTAGTAAAAACCAAAATTATTTCTTCCTCTCCTTTAGTGTAGAATAGACTAAAAACAGCCATCATTGTCCCGCAAAGTGGAAATTCAGTATAGCAAACTGTTTAGTTTTAGGTCAATTCAGAGCTTGACTTCTCTTTAAATATTTACCCATGAACTAAATAAGTGAATCAAAAGTTTGACGTCATGATGTTAACAGAGGCGCTGAATATCGCTTTCCAGTACACAAACTGGTTGTTGCTTAAAAGCTTAGCTTAGTTTACTGGTACTTCATCGTGTATACAGGTTTTAACTTGCATGAAAAGAAATGAATGAAGATGTTTTATGTTTCCTTTTTTTTTAGGCAATCTTCATTGGATATGGTCCTGGATTTAAAACTAAATACGTTGCGCCAACATTTGAAAACATTGAATTATATAATCTCATGTGTGGTAAGTGGCTGTTTGAGTTAATTTTTTTTCTCTTCTTGCTGTAAATCATTTAAGTTTGTTGATGTTTTGGTGAACTATTGCGATAAAAAGAAAAAAAAAATTCTTGCAAGCTCTGTTCAAGAACATTACCAGCAAAAACAGAAAAAACTAACAAAAGCTAATTTAGCTCAAATGAAATTATAAAACGAATAATAGTCATGTAAATTTTACACAAATTTCGGTAGCTTATTCTGAACAATCGCACCAATATTACTAACAGCTGCTAACAATAGCAGCAATTAGCAAACAAGTGGTGGATCTGCATATCTGCTGAATTTATTGTACAGTTGTAAACAACATAATGAGAAGCAAGGTTCTCAGAAAACTTGATAAGCCTGGTGGTTAGGGCGCTCGACAGTCTCTCATCCAGTGGCCCACCGTGTTTTTAGTTAAAAAATGTTTAAAGTTGTAAGGATTTTTGAAAATATCACTTGATAATTATGTGTTACTGGAAGATTGGAAGATTAATATCAGCACACCAATGATAATGTCAAAAAATGCAAACATTTTAGAAAAACTTAAATAAATAAGCAGTGTTATGCCTGGTGGGGGCACAAGTAAAGCCTGGTGACCCGCCAGGCTTATAATAAACAGGGGGAAACCCTGGGAAGCACTGTTGTGATGACATGCTGAAGGTGGAGTGTCAGAAAGAGTAGGCGCTTCTTAGAGAGGTCAGGTTCAAGACTTTGCAATTTAATTGCAAAGTTTATGACAACTTTGCAATTTAAAGTTTATATATTTACTTGGTTACACTATAAAGTTGCACTATGTGCCTGGAAAATACATAATAGCGGTCCTTCAGCAGAAATTTTTTTGCAATTTCAGGACTTTGCTAAGCATGTTCTTGGCTGTTAACAAATAACCTTCTATACTTTGGTGATGTCTTTATTGAGAGAGTTAATGTTCAGTCACGCCTGTTGAATGGACGTTTACAGTTAGTGACTAATATCCCGAACAGAATGCTGCTATGTCAAATTTTAATCTGACTGGCCTTAAAAATGTCTCCCCCGCTCAGCTTTTAATTAGTTTTGCTAAAAAAAAAATTTAGAAGCTTTCATCTCAAAAGCAGAAATAGTCTGTATATTTGCAACATAAAAAAGTTGACTATCTGCTCACATGGTTGTTTGGTTTGTTCTTATTTTCCTCCCACGTTTGGGAGCGCTGCTGTTCGCCTCTGTTGCGACAGCAACGCCATAACTGTCAGTACAGGAAACAGGTGTATTTCTTCAGCTTTCAGTTGCTTCTCTGCTTCCTATTTGATTTTTATGTGGTAGATCAAAACAAACTAGGACAAATGTTTGCCTTCTTTACAGATTATTCCAGTTTTATCTATTTTTTACTTCCACTTGCATGTTTCAGATCATCAAACTCAGACGAAGATAACATGACTAAATGCAAAATGCAGTTTTCAAGTGGTGAATAAGAAACAACTTGGCCAGAGACAGTAATCCCAACTTAATAGTCACGAACTGTGAATAACCGCAAACCATTTCATCAGACTATACGAAGTGGACAACAGATCTCAACATGCAACACGCATTAAATTCAACAATAGATGAGAAACTAAATCATCAACATTCAGTCTGGAAGGGAGTTCAAAGTGATTTCTAAGGCTCCCAGTGAGTCTAAGTGAGCCAACCATTGTCCAGAAATAAGGAAAACATGAAACAGTAGTAAACTTTCCCAAAAGGGGCAAGCCTTCAAAAGAAATCAGAAAACTCAAGCATAGCATGAACACAAAAGAACAATGCAGCAACTAAAGCACTGAAGGCTTTAATCACCTTATGTTCATGATTCAACAATAAGGACAAGATTGGGGAGCCAAGTCCTCCTCCGAATGGCTTAGCAGAAATTCCAAAAAATCAAAACAAAGGTTTTGTATGGACCAGTGCAACTCTAGCACGACTTTGAACTGGTTGGGCATACTTCGAAACCCTCCAATGTGAATTAAATTAGAAACTAGAGCAGAAATGCTTTTGCAGGTTATTTTCCTCTCAGATAAACATTGTTTACATCAATTTGTACAAGTGATATGTCCTGTATAATGTTTTTTTTTTATTTTGTTTCCTTTCCCCTATCAGACCTTCTTGGTATTCGTCCATCCCCAAACAATGGGACCCATGGCAGCCTGAATCATCTCCTGAAGCATCCCCCCTATCGGCCCGTTCACCCAGCGCAGCTCTCCCATGAAACCCCCTGTGAGAATAGCAACCTGGTTCCCACAGACAACCTGCACTGCCTCTGTTCGTCTCAGAGCATTGAGAAGGTATGAAACACTTTTTTTTTTGCCACATTGGATCAAAACATTAGTCCTCTTTTCCGGTCCAGATACATCAGCTGTCTTGAAATTTATTTACAAGCCTAATTTAATCTGAAACAAATTGTGTCTTTCTTTGCAGGAGAAAGAAATGAACAGAATTCTTTTATCAACAAACTCAGGTAATTACTTATTTAAGTCCTATGTATATATATTTATATATGCATACGATCTGCTTCTCAGGGCAATGATGGTAAAAATATTTTTAAAGTAGCGATGTATTAATGACTTCCTGAAGGCGGAGTTTTGGAAAGAGCAGTAGCTTTTAAAGAGACAAAGGCATGAAATTAAGATTTAAATTTGTTTTAAGTTGTATTTGATAGATGTGATACTTTTACAGCTGAAGTTGACATAGTTATTTTATTCCACTATAAAACTGAGCTATGTGCCTGGAAAACCCATAATACTGCCTCTTTTAAAATAGCACTTTGAAATATTTTTGCCTCACATTTTAAATTTCCTCCTTAGAGACCAAAGCTAAATTGCGCCGCCTTCATCATCCTTTTGGCACCCCTAGCGTCATCCAGCCGGAGAACAGCTTTTGTCTGCTGTACCATGCCGACTATCTGAGCGGATACAGCCAGGACCGCCTCATACCGCTCTGGGTGTCGTACACCCTCCAGCCTCTGGTGAGCTCTCTTTCATCTCTAAACTTAGCCCCATCAGTCAGGGCTGCCTCGGCTGTATTTCTTCTGTGGTTCTGGTTTGGCAGCGGATTGGAGGAGGTTTGTACAGTATCTGAATCCCTTCTGTAAACAGCTGCTGCTCATCCTCTGTATCCGTGCTGGCTCAAACAGTTCTTGTCTTTTTTCCTTTTGTGGTTGAGCTTTCTTGTAATTCACAACCTAAGGCGCAGCAGTTCGTTTCCAAGAGACTTTGGATTCCTCTGTCTGAATGATTGAGCAAGTGGATGTGCTTCCCAAATACAGTATGATCAAAATATAGTCTGCTACAGTACATTCTCTGCATTCATTGTTAGTAAAAAAAAAAAAAGGACAATTAAATAGATTTAAATTTTACATAAATAGTCAAGACTACGATTCCAGGGGCAAAATTAATCTTAGCCTAATTTAATTTCTTGGAGAAATAAAGTACTCCACAGAAATAATCAGCGTAACTTGGCAGGGTGGATCAGCCCCCTACTTCTATTTTAATAGGATTTCCAAGAATCCACCAGGTTTAAATTAAAACTGTCAGCCTGAGCCAGCAGGAGCTTCTAACTCCTATCAATCATCGTTTGCTACGGTTCATACTGTGAATGAAAGTTTGAGACTGAGACGATCGCAAGGAGGAGTAAAAGGAGGTGGAGGAGTCCAAATGAATGTTTATGACCTGAAGTTCTCAGGTTTCACTTCAGTCCACTTCCAGACTAGTTAAATTCATTCTTCTTCTTCTTAAACCATTAACTAACCAGGGTAAAAGTCCTTTGGATCAAAGATTTATTTTAGGAAAGTATCTTGACAACAATAAAGTTAAACAGTTACAAGACACAAACTTGTGTTTAGGGATAAAATTCACTTTATATTTTGATATTTTGAAAAAGAATGAATTATATTTTAGTAATCTTATGAGAGAAACTGTTAAAGAAACTTTTTATCTTTTCTTTATTATTGAGACTGATTATAAAATTTACCACACAAATAGTTATTAAAAAGAAAAACTAATGTATTCTTGTGGATTGAAATTAATTTTTCTTAGTATCCTTCATATTTACTGACACCCCTGTTAAAGATGCATTAAAAGCCTTAACATTTTAAAGCCTAATATAAGAAATAAACGCAGGAGAAATAAAATGTACTTGTCATAAAGTCATACAATTACTTTGATAAAGTCAAATGTGAAATTTATTTCAAATATATTTTCTTCCAGTACAGTGCATCTCTGATGTTTATGGAGGTTAGGGATCAAATCGAGATTAGGCATTCAAGTTGTTCTTGGCTATGTAACTAAAAAAAACCTTGTATTTTAAAGATAATATTTTTTGTATCAATATTTTAGCTTTCGTATTGTTGCATTCCAGAACTTGTATTATGGTACTAGAGATCCATAATACAAGTTTGATGCAGCAGGTTCTCAATAGGCTCATATTTTTTTTTTACATTTGGCAAGACAGAGTTAAATTACATGAATTTTTTTCCAATAATTACAAATGGCATTGCACATTATCTGAAGATAACTTCAATTATCTTGTTATTTTGTAATAATGTGTTTATTTTGTAACAATTAAGAAATAATTGTCATTATCTCAGGACTACATATCTGCCTACTATGATAGTTTACCAAGAAATTGTTTTCTAAACATAAGTATGTGAATGTCCTCCTTCGGCCTGTTATCTACCAGCTTAGTTTTTCATTTTGCATCTGGAAGAAAATATATATTTAAGAGAAACATTACTTTCCCTCATCCACAGCACTGATTATGTGCTTGATAAATAAATAATCTGTAGAGTCACTTGACGTGTGGTGCACATTAACGTGGACCTGATAACATTGGTGCAGCGATCCGCTATGTTTTCCCACGTTAGCTTCAATGCTAGTTAATACACACACAGAGTATTACACAACAGTTTTTAACACATATTCCCTCCAGATTTCCTCCAGTTCTTGTTTTTTTCCACACTTAATGCCACTCGACATAAGCTAACCAATCGCTCGTCTTTAGGCCCCGCCGAGGATTTTCTTGTGACAATCGATTGAGAATTGCAACCAAAAAATGTTGAGTTCAAGCAAAAAAAGGGAGCATCAAAAACACTTAGACCCAACCAAAAACCCAGACTGTCAACCAAAAAATTCTGACATGCAATACAACTTAGTGATTTTAACATAAAAAAGCTTTTTAAACAGATTTTTTTTTTCTTTGAAACATTTTTGTCTTGAAAATCCAAAAGTTTTGATCACAATTCTATTTTTTGTTGTTTTTTTTAATACTACTTTTGCTGTTTGATGTGGTTTTTCTTTTGATTGAATAATTGTGACATTTTTCTCCATATACATTAACCATTTTACTTTCTGTATATAATGTATGTTATCAATAACTAAGATTCAAATCAAAGATTTAGACCAAGTGCACATTAAGCATTTTTGTTCTCATTAGACTTTCAAGTTGAAAAGAGAACGAAAGGAGAGATTTTTCCTCATGGATCTGGTCAACTCTAAATTCAGCCACATGATCTTCCATAGGAGACATGTCCTGTTGTCCTGTCCACACCGTCCACCGCTGACTGATCCCCTCTCTCAGTCCACAGTGCGAACCCTGGACCCAGAAGGGTGTATTCGAGCCGACTTTCGAGTCCCATCTTCCTCTGGCCAGCTGTGTATCCTCTACAGAGATGAGGCCGATCTGTCCTATGGCCTGCTGCATCCACCCTGTGAGTGTGTATAAATGTCATTGTATGTCATGTAGGGGGAGACCTGTGCAGAAGCAAATTCACTTTTTAAGCATGTAGGAGAGAAGAAGAGTCTCTCGTCAGTTCAGTGGATGCCATTTTTGCATTCACGCTAACACTGATTTGATTTGTTTTGGTTTCACATTTCTCCCACTTTTCTTAATGTAAAATATTGATATCATATTTAGAATTTTGTTGCTGCAGGAGTAAAAAATGTCCAAAAGTTCAAGGGGTTTAAAAAATATTACAATGCTCTCGATAGGTTTGCTTCCAGGAAGCTTCAGCAGACGAACTGAAAAAGGGAAATTAAGGCACATAACCAGATGTAAAAGATCTGGATGACCATAAATTAAACATTTTAAGTCCTGTCACCATTCTACAAAGTGAGGTCTGAGATTGATTTTTGCAGGGTAAAAGCTGTAGCATTTCACATTATGAGCATTTGTAGATTTTGCAAGTCATCATAAAGTGACATCTTTTGCTTCATAAAGTGACATCTTTTGCTTCAGTTTAAAAATCCTTGACAATAAAATCAACAGTCTGTTGCTTCACCTGTCATTATTTTTTCAGATTTGAATGCCACTGGTTCAGAGTCTGACTCTTTCATCAGCAGTAACATGGCACCAATGTTCCCTGCATTTAAAAGTGAGTATTTATGGAAGTATTTGTCAGATTTGTGTGTTTCCAATTTGTGATTAGAGTTATTACATTATCAGCTCACAAGAGCTGAACGGAGTCAATCATTTCAAAACTAAAAATTGTGATCACTGGGACAAGTAGTTAGACAGGCTGAACAAAGTGCATAAATGTGTGATGCGACTTGCTCATGTTCTTGGTTGTCGGATCCCCGGCAAGTAGAAAACCTGCTTTTTGCAAGCTTGAACAAAACACAGCTGTAAATCTATTCGTCAAGTCCCGAACCTGATGAATATCTTCATAGTAACATAAAATTATGAATCAACATTATTCTTTATTCATTAACATTATTTAGTTTTAACTACAACATGCACCTTATAAACTGCATATATACAATCTGGTTACTGCTGACGTTAGATAAGTTCTGATAAATAAAATCCCTCTGAGTTTAGCCAGAAAATAAACAATAAATGAAAGGAAATTTCAGCGTTTTGAATCCCTGTGAAATACTAGCAGGTGCTGCCTCCTGGTGGCTCACTGTTCCTGACACGTTTACACTGGTAACAAACTCCAATGTTATTTGTTTGTACAAATTACAGGATTACATATGTTAAACTGCGTATTTATGTTTTCCAGAGGTTTGGACCCATTTCCATACTTCTATACTTTTGAAATATTCACAAGAGCTGAACGGAGTCAACATCGTCAGTGGGCCGATATTTGATGTGGACTTTGATGGAAATGTAGATCCAGTCAGGAAAATGACAGAGTAAGTTTCCACAAGATATACCACGACTTTACTGATTGCTGTTGTCTGATATTCTGTTTGACAACTGTTTCTGAAAAAAGTGGATGTTTTCAAAGAAAATGCTATTTTCTATCTGTTAAAAAGATGACAGTTCTGTCTGACAACATGAAGAAAGTTAAAAAGTTTCAAAAAGCAAAGAAAAGACGAGCAGCAAAGATGATGAAATCTGTCTGTCTGGAAATTGTTGTAAAGCAGGATTTTGAACTCCTCCTAGCAATTATTAACAAATAATTGAACAAAAGCCCTCACTTTTCTCAGCTAAGGTCAGTGTTCTTACTTCAACAAAGAAAAAGAGAGACTGATAAAGATGGAAAAAAAGTCTGTCAAAAACTAAACTAAATAACCAGCAACAAAACTGAGACGAACTTTAGCAGAACATTCGTCAAACCATATAACATGACAGGTGACGAGACATGTCTGAAATGTGAAAAAATGTCTCTGATGCTTGTAACTGTAACTAAAAATGTTTAAAGGAAAGCATTTCTGAAGAAAATGAAAGCTAAACCTTAAAATCGAGCAAGAGGAAGTCTTAATTGAAGATGTGCAAACAGAGTTTCTGTATAGTCTCTGTATATTCAACACATTTATTGGTTAAGCTCTGACCAAAGGTTTCACACTTAGCCAAGACTTGTGAGCTATTTAAATGCAATTTCTGAATGAGGAAGCATTTGCACATAAATCAAAGATGTGGTTGTGCATATTTTATGAAATCCCCTGGCAATTACTATGTTGCTAAACAAAGATTGTGGAACATATAAATCAAAACCAGTTGACAGTATGGTGGTTGTTTGGTCACATCTCATCAAACCACATGCACTGAGCTTTGGAGAAGAACACCATACATCATTACTGATTATGTTCTTCTAATCTTTTCTCCCGTTTACTGCGACATTTATTTCTGTTTAATTTATGATTTAACCAGGAAATCCTGACAGCCTTTCCTCATATCCCCTGGCAGTTATCTTGTGGTAGTGCCCCTGGTGTGGAAATGCAGGACTGTTTTTGACAAATAGGGGGGAAAAAAACAGATTTGTGTCATCGCTTCACAGAAGGTGGAAATCAAAATAGTTAAAGAAAATGTTCTTCACAGGAAACTCTTTTTGTTCCAGCTGTTTCTTGTTAAAACCCCACAAACTTTTCTGTCTCTCCAGGAACGAAACTTCAGTGCCAACGCATTTCTTCTTGATCATGACCAGCTGTCGCAACTCAAGCTTCAGTCCTGTTAACTGTGAGGGTCCACTTCAGGCCATATCCTTCATCATGCCCCACAAACCCGACTACTCAGAGTTCTGTGCTGTGAGTAACACCAACCACACCTCTGTGCACTTTACCTTAGATAAAAGCTCCATACAACTACAGCGCCGTGAAAATGCAGAGAAATCGCAGCGACAATCTTTGATGTGAACACAAAGCAGAATAACTGTGGGGTGCTACAATCCATGTCATCTCAATGTAATTATACATCACCTATTTCTAAATAGAGTCAACTTATGTGTACTTTAGCATCACTATGCATTAAAGACAGCAGTTATTACAGCTGGAAACCAGCAATCAGACCTGAACATTCAAAGACACATAAAGACAATTACAAGGCCGGCCTTCTATCACGGAAAGAACAGTTACAAGATTAAAGGACTATTCATTCAGTTTTTACGCTCTTGTAATCTGGAACAAATTTACAGAAAACTGTAAAAATGATGAGATACTGACTTTCTTTGACAAAAGCTTAAAAAACCTTCCCTGTTTAGAGTTGCCTTTGATTTATAATAACTAAAAACATTGACTGATATATTTAGCTTTCTTGAGGATCGTAATGATAGTATTTGAGCCTTTTTGCTGAAATGTGCTATACAAATAAACTTGCCTTGACTTGACATAACCACTAATCCAGAGCAGGTTTAGGGAACAAGTAGCGACTTGAAGACGAAGAAAGAAGCAGAGAGGTCGCCAAATAAAGTCACGAAAACGTTTAACCCTTCCAGACCGAACGTAGCGCAGACAATCCAGCCAAATTTACAGTCCTGTAATTCCAACACACTTTGTGCTATCTGAAAAATTTCAACAGTTTCTGAAAGGGGAGACTTTGTGCTTTCCAGCCAATATCGGGTTATTACGGTAATTTCATCCCCGCCTTCAGATTATGAGTGCCCCCTTAATCTCAGGGACACTCTTTTACTATAATATGCTGTATATTGAAAGTTCCAGTTGTTATGGATAATGGGCAAATATATTTACTCACAGGACAATTAAAGAACTGCTACAATTAAAATAAGCAAAAAAAAAAATCCAGGCAGACATTTGAATCTTAGGTCCTTAAACATCTCGCAAATTACCACAAACAAACTTGGTAGGACATGGCTGTCCTCCGAGACAGACAAGCAGAGCATTACATATAACACAGTGATATATATAAAAAATTGCACTGTATTATATTGATGTTAGCGGTTGTAAAGTGACAGAATTTCTCTTTCTGCCTCTCTTCAGACGCAGTCTGACTTGTCGTGGTGGAGGAGTGGCTGAGGTTCCACATCGCACGAGTCCGAGACATCGAGCTGCTAACGGGACTCAGCTTCTACCATGACAGGATATCGGTGGAAGAAACGATACAGCTCAAAACATTTCTGCACACTGTTTAAACTCAGAGACTATGGCTGAAATAATCAAATACAGCCAGATCGGTGGGCATACAGCAATCTTTTTTTGGATGCACCATAAACAGTGGATAAAAGTTCTTATTTCACACCAAAATATTTCTAACTTGAAGGGACATTCATTTCATTAGTGATAATCATTTTTAAGACCAGTCTTCCTCTAATTTAGGCACAAATCTATGCAGTGAATCTCGATTTAAAGAATAAACATTTTGATCTTCCTCAGACTTTTTGGAAAAAATAAAATCACTTTTTGTCTGTGAAATATCAGAAATAAATTACCATATTGGATAAAATCAAAGAAATCATGCCATACATTAAGAGGTCTATCCATCCAAGTTTTGTTCCTGCCTGTTTTTTTATTTGTATGGTTTTGCACCAGTACTACGTTTAGCATTTCATCATTTTTTTAAAAAGATTTATTCTATTTTTAGTTTGTGTATGTTGGTCATGCAGGTATGGATTGTTTGCCTTTGCACAGGCAGAAGATTTATCCGCAGAAACAAAATTGTTGTGCTTTTATTTTATAAAAGCCCAATGAGTGTGTGAAAGAAAATGGAAGAAGGTACATTGTTGATACACCTTTAAATTAAAAACACTTTCTAGCAGTCAATTAACTGTTGTATTTTTCATAATGAAATAACTAAAAAACTATAATTCGCATTTATCCTTTTATTGCCCCTTCTTCCATTTTCCACACAAAGAGAAAAAGTAATTTATGACTAAGATAATTTTAATTGTATGTATGTATTTGCAATCTCCAGTTTGAGCCGCTAGATGTCACTAAATCCCCAATCAGAAATTGTACAATAAATACTGACGAGTTTAATCATATTTTATGTTCAGTAATTTGCTGATTTAGAATTAAAAATGTGTTTAGCTAATATTTTTCAAAAAATGAATCCCTGAAGTGAAACACATTATATTGATTAATTACACTGAAAATAATGTACACAAGCCTCTATTTCTGTTGATTATGATGATTTTCTGTATACAGCAAATGAAAACACATTTAAATTAAAATGTCAGTTCAGACCAATAAAAAACATTTTCTGTGTAGAAAATAAAATATAATGTTCAATGTCTGTTTAAATGCTACTTTAATCTGCCAGACAAGAGCCTCGTCAGAATGAGTTTGAGTTTAGATATCAGTGATTTTGTTCCCTATCTGTTTTTTAATTTCTTTCGTTCAGGGCATTATGTGTTGCTATTTGAGAGCTTTCAGCCTACTTCATGCTGCCAGACCAGTTTTATTGAAGTGATTTTTTTGATTTTGGCAGTAATGTGTGAGTGCATGGATGTGTAGCTTTTCCCCTGTCCTCTCCAATCAGACTGGATCAAACCACCATCACTCTACCTCCTGTTTCTCTTTCATTTTATGTTGTTATTTCTGTCTGTGCCCAGATGGCTTCTTTATCATTCATGTATGAGTGTTTTGTACAAATGTGTGTACATGTGGATATAAATTTGGAATCACCACACTGTAATTTCCAACGTATTGATTTTGCATCAAGTTCCTCAAAGGGTACATGATGTGTTTCTTTTCAGTATTATCAGAAACATAGATATAAACAAATACTTTGATTTTATATAAAAACATCCTATACCAAACTTACTATTTGGGTTTTTTTTTTTTTTTTTACTATTCAATCAGAATCAGTGCTGATGCAAAAAGTAATTTTACGTGATCTCACGTCAACAGAAGAGGGAAATTTTCAGCCAAAACAAAGAGATAATATAAAACCCAAGCAGCTGCTGCATTGTAAAACTCCCCCAGCTTGCAACACTCTGCATGAACACATAAAGGAAGGAAGCAGAGCTGCACACATTTCCTCTGCTGTGTATAAAAATCTGCTGCTTCCTCAGTGCTGTTCAAACTGAAGGTAAGACTTTGCAGCTCTCATCAGCAGTAACATGGCACCAATGTTCCCTGCATTTAAAAGTGAGTATTTATAGAAGTATTTGTCAGATTTGTGTGTTTCCAATTTGTGATTAGAGTTATTACATTATCAGCTCACAAGAGCTGAACGGAGTCAATCATTTCAAAACTAAAAATTGTGATCACTGGGGACAAGTAGTTAGACAGGCTGAACAAAGTGCATAAATCTGTGATGCGACTTGCTCATGTTCTTGGTTGTCGGATCCCCGGCAAGTAGAAAACCTGCTTTTTGCAAGCTTGAACAAAACACAGCTGTAAATCTATTCGTCAAGTCCCGAACCTGATGAATATCTTCATAGTAACATAAAATTATGAATCAACATTATTCTTTATTCATTAACATTATTTAGTTTTAACTACAACATGCACCTTATAAACTGCATATATACAATCTGGTTACTGCTGACGTTAGATAAGTTCTGATAAATAAAATCCCTCTGAGTTTAGCCAGAAAATAAACAATAAATGAAAGGAAATTTCAGCGTTTTGAATCCCTGTGAAATACTAGCAGGTGCTGCCTCCTGGTGGCTCACTGTTCCTGACACACAGGTTTACACTGGTAACAAACTCCAATGTTTATTTGTTTGTACAAATTACAGGATTACATATGTTAAACTGCGTATTTATGTTTTCCAGAGGTTTGGACCCATTTCCATACTTCTATACTTTTGAAATATTCACAAGAGCTGAACGGAGTCAACATCGTCAGTGGGCCGATATTTGATGTGGACTTTGATGGAAATGTAGATCCAGTCAGAAAATGACAGAGTAAGTTTCCACAAGATATACCACGACTTTACTGATTGCTGTTGTGTGATATTCTGTTTGACAACTGTTTCTGAAAAAAGTGGATGTTTTTCAAAGAAAATGCTATTTTCTATCTGTTAAAAAGATGACAGTTCTGTCTGACAACATGAAGAAAGTTAAAAAGTTTCAAAAAGCAAAAGAAAAGACGAGCAGCAAAGATGATGAAATCTGTCTGTCTGGAAATTGTTGTAAAGCAGGATTTTGAACTCCTCCTAGCAATTATTAACAAATAATTGAACAAAAGCCCTCACTTTTCTCAGCTAAGGTCAGTGTTCTTACTTCAACAAAGAAAAAGAGAGACTGATAAAGATGGAAAAAAGTCAGTCAAAAACTAAACTAAATAACCAGCAACAAAACTGAGACGAACTTTAGCAGAACATTCGTCAAACCATATAACATGACAGGTGACGAGACATGTCTGAAATGTGAAAAAATGTCTCTGATGCTTGAACTGTAACTAAAAATGTTTAAAGGAAAGCATTTCTGAAGAAAATGAACGCTAAACCTTAAAATCGAGCAAGAGGAAGTCTTAATTGAAGATGTGCAAACAGAGTAGTATTTCAACACATTTATTGGTTAAGCTCTGACCAAAGGTTTCACACTTAGCCAAGACTTGTGAGCTATTTAAATGCAATTTCTGAATGAGGAAGCATTTGCACATAAATCAAAGATGTGGTTGTGCATATTTTATGAAATCCCCTGGCAATTACTATGTTGCTAAACAAAGATTGTGGAACATATAAATCAAAACCAGTTGACAGTATGGTGGTTGTTTGGTCACATCTCATCAAACCACATGCACTGAGCTTTGGAGAAGAACACCATACATCATTACTGATTATGTTCTTCTAATCTTTTCTCCCGTTTACTGCGACATTTATTTCTGTTTAATTTATGATTTAACCAGGAAATCCTGACAGCCTTTCCTCATATCCCCTGGCAGTTATCTTGTGGTAGTGCCCCTGGTGTGGAAATGCAGGACTGTTTTTGACAAATAGGGGGGAAAAAAACAGATTTGTGTCATCGCTTCACAGAAGGTGGAAATCAAAATAGTTAAAGAAAATGTTCTTCACAGGAAACTCTTTTTGTTCCAGCTGTTTCTTGTTAAAACCCCACAAACTTTTCTGTCTCTCCAGGAACGAAACTTCAGTGCCAACGCATTTCTTCTTGATCATGACCAGCTGTCGCAACTCAAGCTTCAGTCCTGTTAACTGTGAGGGTCCACTTCAGGCCATATCCTTCATCATGCCCCACAAACCCGACTACTCAGAGTTCTGTGCTGTGAGTAACACCAACCACACCTCTGTGCACTTTACCTTAGATAAAAGCTCCATACAACTACAGCGCCGTGAAAATGCAGAGAAATCGCAGCGACAATCTTTGATGTGAACACAAAGCAGAATAACTGTGGGGTGCTACAATCCATGTCATCTCAATGTAATTATACATCACCTATTTCTAAATAGAGTCAACTTATGTGTACTTTAGCATCACTATGCATTAAAGACAGCAGTTATTACAGCTGGAAACCAGCAATCAGACCTGAACATTCAAAGACACATAAAGACAATTACAAGGCCGGCCTTCTATCACGGAAAGAACAGTTACAAGATTAAAGGACTATTCATTCAGTTTTTACGCTCTTGTAATCTGGAACAAATTTACAGAAAACTGTAAAAATGATGAGATACTGACTTTCTTTGACAAAAGCTTAAAAAACCTTCCCTGTTTAGAGTTGCCTTTGATTTATAATAACTAAAAACATTGACTGATATATTTAGCTTTCTTGAGGATCGTAATGATAGTATTTGAGCCTTTTTGCTGAAATGTGCTATACAAATAAACTTGCCTTGACTTGACATAACCACTAATCCAGAGCAGGTTTAGGGAACAAGTAGCGACTTGAAGACAAAGAAAGAAGCAGAGAGGTCGCCAAATAAAGTCACAAAACGTTTAACCCTTCCAGACCGAACGTAGCGCAGACAATCCAGCCAAATTTACAGTCCTGTAATTCCAACACACTTTGTGCTATCTGAAAAATTTCAACAGTTTCTGAAAGGGGAGACTTTGTGCTTTCCAGCCAATATCGGGTTATTACGGTAATTTCATCCCCGCCTTCAGATTATGAGTGCCCCCTTAATCTCAGGGACACTCTTTTACTATAATATGCTGTATATTGAAAGTTCCAGTTGTTATGGATAAATGGGCAAATATATTTACTCACAGGACAATTAAAGAACTGCTACAATTAAAATAAGCAAAAAAAAAAATCCAGGCAGACATTTGAATCTTAGGTCCTTAAACATCTCGCAAATTACCACACAAACAAACTTGGTAGGACATGGCTGTCCTCCGAGACAGACAAGCAGAGCATTACATATAACACAGTGATATATATAAAAAATTGCACTGTATTATATTGATGTTAGCGGTTGTAAAGTGACAGAATTTCTCTTTCTGCCTCTCTTCAGACGCAGTCTGACTTGTCGTGGGTGGAGGAGTGGCTGAGGTTCCACATCGCACGAGTCCGAGACATCGAGCTGCTAACGGGACTCAGCTTCTACCATGACAGGATATCGGTGGAAGAAACGATACAGCTCAAAACATTTCTGCACACTGTTTAAACTCAGAGACTATGGCTGAAATAATCAAATACAGCCATCGGTGGGGCATACAGCAATCTTTTTTTGGATGCACCATAAACAGTGGATAAAAGTTCTTATTTCACACCAAAATATTTCTAACTTGAAGGGACATTCATTTCATTAGTGATATAATCATTTTTAAGACCAGTCTTCCTCTAATTTAGGCACAAATCTATGCAGTGAATCTCGATTTAAAGAATAAACATTTTTGATCTTCCTCAGACTTTTTGGAAAAAATAAAATCACTTTTTGTCTGTGAAATATCAGAAATAAATTACCATATTGGATAAAATTAAAGAAATTATGCCATACATTAAGAGGTCTATCCATCCAAGTTTTGTTCCTGCCTGTTTTTTTATTTGTATGGTTTTGCACCAGTACTACGTTTAGCATTTCATCATTTTTTTAAAAAGATTTATTCTATTTTTAGTTTGTGTATGTTGGTCATGCAGGTATGGATTGTTTGCCTTTGCACAGGCAGAAGATTTATCCGCAGAAACAAAATTGTTGTGCTTTTATTTTATAAAAGCCCAATGAGTGTGTGAAAGAAAATGGAAGAAGGTACATTGTTGATACACCTTTAAATTAAAAACTTTCTAGCAGTCAATTAACTGTTGTATTTTTCATAATGAAATAACTAAAAAACTATAATTCGCATTTATCCTTTTATTGCCCCTTCTTCCATTTTCCACACAAAGAGAAAAAGTAATTTATGACTAAGATAATTTTAATTGTATGTATGTATTTGCAATCTCCAGTTTGAGCACTAGATGTCACTAAATCCCCAATCAGAAATTGTACAATAAATACTGACGAGTTTAATCATATTTTATGTTCAGTAATTTGCTGATTTAGAATTAAAAATGAATCCCTGAAGTGAAACACATTATATTGATTAATTACACTGAAAATAATGTACACAAGCCTCTATTTCTGTTGATTATGATGATTTTCTGTATACAGCAAATGAAAACACATTTAAATTAAAATGTCAGTTCAGACCAATAAAAAACATTTTCTGTGTAGAAAATAAAATATAATGTTCAATGTCTGTTTAAATGCTACTTTAATCTGCCAGACAAGAGCCTCGTCAGAATGAGTTTGAGTTTAGATATCAGTGATTTTGTTCCCTATCTGTTCTTGAATGTCTTTCGTTCAGGGCATTATGTGTTGCTATTTGAGAGCTTTCAGCCTACTTCATGCTGCCAGACCAGTTTTATTGAAGTGATTTTTTTGATTTTGGCAGTAATGTGTGAGTGCATGGATGTGTAGCTTTTCCCCTGTCCTCTCCAATCAGACTGGATCAAACCACCATCACTCTACCTCCTGTTTCTCTTTCATTTTATGTTGTTATTTCTGTCTGTGCCCAGATGGCTTCTTTATCATTCATGTATGAGTGTTTTGTACAAATGTGTGTACATGTGGATATAAATTTGGAATCACCACACTGTAATTTCCAACGTATTGATTTTGCATCAAGTTCCTCAAAGGGTACATGATGTGTTTCTTTTCAGTATTATCAGAAACATAGATATAAACAAATACTTTGATTTTATATAAAACATCCTATACCAAACTTACTATTTGGGTTTTTTTTTTTTTTATATTCAATCAGAATCAGTGCTGATGCAAAAAGTAATTTTACGTGATCTCACGTCAACAGAAGAGGGAAATTTTCAGCCAAAACAAAGAGATAATATAAAACCCAAGCAGCTGCTGCATTGTAAAACTCCCCCAGCTTGCAACACTCTGCATGAACACATAAAGGAAGGAAGCAGAGCTGCACACATTTCCTCTGCTGTGTATAAAAATCTGCTGCTTCCTCAGGCTGACCGCTCTATCAGTGCTGTTCAAACTGAAGGTAAGACTTTGCAGCTCTCTGCTCAGCACCTCTCAGCTCTGCAGAAACCTAACTCTCAGACCACAAACCGAGCCTCTGTCTTTTCTCCTTATTGGCGTCAGAAAGAGTTCAGTTCTCATGACTTTTGTCTGACATGCTTGGTTAACATGTTGCAGCTCATCACGTTCTGGAGTCAGCTGTTCTTAGAACATTCTGTACAGTTGAAAGATGTATTTTTAGAAATGTTCATGTAAGAAGGAACTATGGAGGCAACATTCCTAAATGCAGTTTATTCTGTAAAACAATTACACTCCTTACTTTAAATGACTTCATTTAAAGGTGTCTTTTTTTCCACAATTTAAAGCTGTGTAACTTTTACAAAAATATGTTTTTATGTATTTGTTGAAACTATAATTATGTTCTGACAGCATAATATGAAGCAGATAATCTGTGTAAAGCTCAATCTCCTCCCAGGGCGACTATTGTCATCTGGAGCATTGCTTCTGATCAAAAACAACCAATCAGAGGATGGAGGAAGCTCTTAGTGCTGTCAATCATACCTGTGTATGCTTTGCCAAATGTGCTAATGGTGGAGAAAAATATTACCATTCCACAAAAACTATTCATGCTAACTAGCCTTTTCGTTAACGGGAGGCTGTGTGGTGATGAACTAGCTGTACTGTAGCAGAGAGAAAGAGGGAGGATATGAGAAGCATGTACACAAGGGTGATTAACAACGCTAAGACGGTATTCTTGGTACTCTGCTGGAGTGATTTATTTCTGCAGATGATAATCAGACTATAGGAAGAAAACAAAGAAAGTTGATTTTTTTATTATCTGTTAACTTAAAAATATTTTTTTTTATAAAAGCTTCACACAGCAGCTTCAAAAACATTGATTGTTTTCTAAACCCGTCTTCTGTGAGCTCAGAGGACCTTTTGGTTTCTCATCTGAATTTGCTTGCAGCTGTGAGTTTGCATGCAGTTCCTCCCTCAGATCTTCCAGGAAACTCTTCTGCGACCGTTGAACACGTCACCTATATTTGGTATGGTTATTCTCACGCTACACTGGAGCCATAATTAGGTGTCTTTACTGTCACTGATGTGGTCTCCTCATACGGTCACACCATCCCCCTCTCAGTTCTCAAATTGGAACTGTGTCTCTGCTAAACCACGTAGAACCTTATTCATCTATCTCCTCTGCATAGGAGGGCTGCGTGAGAAATGAGTTTGTTTTACTGTCAGGCCTGGAATGACTGTTGCCCCAGTGCCTGAGCTGCTGTGACCCTCGCTCATCAATCGTGTCTAATTAAAACCAACACTGATTTTTTTTTTCCCCCTGCAGGCTTCCTGGCAGCTCTGGTTAGTACAAGTGAAGAGTCTTATCTGCTAACACAGGCTGACACTGAGCTATTCAACAGGCCACTTCTGCACCACTCAATAGCTTTGACGCTGCTTCCTTGGAAGTGATGACCTCAAGCACAGATTTTCCATTTTAGGGACTACATTAATTGTGAGTAAGATATCCAATTAATTTAAGTTTATCCTTTATAGTCTTGTAGATATGAGTCTCCGTCAACTATCAGATACAGTTTTCACTGTCTGGCAGTAATTAGACATCTTTTTTCTCTTACCTCAGTCAGATTTGCCACATATCTCTGTTCTCTAATGAAAATATTTTTATTACTTTCTTCAAATTCACATATAATGGTTTCATGCCTTTATAAGACTAAATCAAAACATTTCATTTATAGGAGGTAAATTTGTGGATGTATTTTAAAGAGGACGGATTGCACAAAATTCCCTTTTTGTGTGTTTTTATGCTTCCATTTGGGTCTCCATTTCTTCTAAAAAAACACAATCCAAGTCCTTAAAAAAATCATTCAGATATTTTCTGACACCCAGTTAATGTTTTTGGGTGGTTGAAAAATGAGAAGTTTCAAAAGACCTCCTAATTATTAAGGAGGTTTTTTTGCGGCATTTTGCACTGCACTATTACCTAGCGACCCCAGCTCAGACTCGTTACCTCGCAACCCAAGCTGAACTGCTGGACATTTGGTCTGCTGGGTTTACCACTGTCAAGACAAGTGTTTTGTTGTTTCTTGCCACACAAAAAACCACTTGCTACATTTTTGTTTGTTGCGCAGGAGGCTCCACTTCTGCTTTCCAAAGATGTACGGATGTGTAATTGTGCAGCCATTGCCTTAAGCTTGTGGAAGAACACCAAAATATGGTTTATGTAAACGTATGACTTCAATGAAAGTAAAAAAAAAGCTACTCAGGTGAATCCGAAATGGGCAAACAAAGAAAAAGCTTATTCTCAATTAGTGTCAGAAAGTGAAACAGTTGCATTGTGTAAAGAAATATCTGCTTTCAGTTGCAGGTGAATATAAATATCTTCATGGTTTAAAGGCTTCCTCTCCACAAAGCATATGCGTAGTTCTCTCTGCAATTCTCGATTAATTCAGGTCTGGAGACTTGATAATCCTTCCTGACAACATTGACCATATGAGTCAAATTATTGTCCTGTTAAAAGGTCTACTGCTGCCTAAAGCCAAAAGTTTCCAAAGACAGATTTTTTTTCCTCCAGAGTCAGACTGAGAATGTGTTTCAAACACAAAGCGAGGCAGCGTGAATCTTAGCAGCTTTGGTATCAACTTGCCAGCAGAAATTTCTGTGAATCATGAATGCATTTGGTTTTCTAGATGGTGGAGTGATTGTGTGTTTTCCCTTTTAACTAAGTGAATTAAGGAAAAACAACAAAATAAATAACAGTGTTGCCTCCTTAGCAGTATGAGATTTTAATTCTGAATTGGATTTGTTGGAAAAGTTCAACATTGAAGTATGCAGACAGGAACATAGTCATGTACTAAATGCTTTACTATGAAAGCTTTTCTGCCAGCCTGGAATACAGAAAAGGACACCAATAAATCTGGTTTCAGGAAGCTTGATAAACTCAACGTATCCGTTTTATTTTTAGTAGGTTTGACGTCTGTCAAACAGCTTTGTAATTTCCCCAGGCATGAAAACTTGACTGTCACGGTTTCAGTGTTATGAGGCGTTTCATTTTGTGTCGTCTTCCTGTCCTGATTTAAGTGATTTGGCATCTCACAAGCAAGGACCACGCCTCAAAGATATACTATTGAGGAAGGGATGAGGAATGAGGGATGAAGGGCTAAATGTCTATACGTATATATTTTGTGCGTGTTTTTCTTGCAAGTGCACAACTGGCTAGGATCTTTAAAATATTACAGTTTATTTCTCCTTTTTTAAGAAGTTTGCTTCCTTCTGTCTTCCACAGTTATTTGTGTTTTTCACAGTGAAGCTGAAACTCTTACAGAAAAGCATGATAAATTATCTGAATGGGTTTTCTGTAGCAGAAGAGAAACTAGGCCACTGGAGCACGTCAGTCATAAATAATGCAAGTCCTGGCATTTGGTTTTTGTTTTGCAGCCATCATTGAAGCACCACTGCACTTCCTGCAGCTCAGAGAGAAGAGGTTTAACATCTGAGGGTGAGAGCGATTCTGACACAGGACTTTGTCTGAAGGACAAAATAAAATACAAAAGAGGAAGTTCATTTTCTCTGGAACCTTAAAATAAGTTTTACAGTCTGAAGTTACTGTGAAGAGAAGAACATCACCAATGCATTTCCAGCTTCTTTTTTTTTGGATAGAATTATGTAATTTAGTGTCTGAGGCAGGAATTGAGTCTTGATGACATCACAGTCGGAAGAAAGAAAAGATGGGCTGCAATCACACTGACCTTTTCTATCTCTGTGTTTAATCTGTTTTTTTTTTTTTTTTTTTTTTTTTGCTAAAGAGGCAAAAGAGGAGGTCTGGGGGGAGGATCTACTGAGAGGGGGAGGTTAAAAGAGAAGAGAGAGAGGAGGTGGAGTCTTAACAGAGGAGAGCAGAGCGGTGCGCTGTCAGAGAGGACAGAAGCGGATACATCTGAGCAGAAACTGTCGCCTTATAAAGATGGATTTAAGTTTCCTCCAAGTTTTGGAGAGAGAACGCGTCCTGGAGGTTCTTCACAGAGACAAACATCTGCGGAAGATTGAAGAGGAGAGGATCAGGTGAGTAGTTTCGTGCCAACATGAAGGTTTTTCTGCTTCTCAGTAACGCAGGATGTCAGAACTGACAGCTCGGATGGATGTCTTAAACAGAAACAGTTTCGTGTAAATATGACGTATGTGGTTTGTAAAAAAATGTTAACAAAAAAAACCAACCAGTTGACTGACTCTACAGCTCAGTGAGCTGTAGAGTCAGTCTGCTTTATGTGCAAATACAGATAATTTCTCACAAAGTATTCAAACATTACAGTCACAAACTCACATGTTTTATTGCGTTTCAAAGGAGGTAAAACTCCTTCAACTTTGTTGTTTTTGCACTTTATTATTTATGCAAAATATCACGCTCAGTGTACGAAACACGTGGACATACATTTTCACATTTTGCTGTAAGGTCCGGACTTCGACTGGGCCACTCCGAGACGACTGACTGTATTGTTTGTAGTTCTTCCATCTTCCTTCCCCAATCCTAAGGAAGAACAGCATCTCCACAGATGCTGCTGATATACAAACTGCAGCTAAAAGAGAGAGGCTATGAGGCAAGGCATTAAAGATCCGTGGTTTTGTCCTTTCCTACTTCAGGAAGATGAAGTGCGACCTGCAGGACCTGCGGAGGAAGGGCGCAAAGAGCTACACCCGGCAGTACGGGGAGAGGACCTGCGCCCGGTGCCAGAGGCCCCTGGGGAAGTTCTGGAACACCGGCGCCGTGTGCCGCGGCTGCAGCCACCGCATCTGCAGCAGGTGCCGTGTGGGGGTTGCAGACTGGAAGTGCACCGTGTGCCATGCTTACAGGTGAGTGATGCAGCCGTGCAGATGAACAGCGAGTCACATGAAGGAAGGAATGAGATGTGTGAACCGCCACTTGCACATAAAGCTGGTTGGTTATATAATTGACTTCCACTTTGAATCTGTTAAAACCACTGTGCAGGCTGTAAAGCAGCCATAGGTCTCTATTGTGAGCAAACTGTGATAAAAGTGAAATGTTTCCCATTTTAATAGAAAGATTTGGATTTTGAATAGAAAGTTCTTGCTCCAGAAGCGCTTTCTGAGGGTTTTTTTTCCTTCTTCTTCAATATCATATTTCCAATTTTGTCCTTTTGTACTTCATTGCATAGTTTGGAAAATAAAAAGCAGGCAGTCTCACACATCCTCCACCAAACATAACGGTGGGATGAAGTGCTGTTACAGACACTAAAGTTTCTTTTACACCTAACCCACTTGGAAAGTTTTTACTCTAACATCAGTCTTCTTGGCTCTAACAACTGGCTCGTATTTATAGAGCATGAAGTGTTTGTTGGTGAGCCCACAATGCCACTCTGTACCAAAGTTTTCTTACAATAAGCTAAAACACAAAATCTTATGAAATATTGTTGTTTAACTTCCAGTGCAAATAATCTAAAGTATTTCATGGGAAAAATATCTTGTTATAAGTGAATAATTTACCACCAAACCCAGTTCTACTTATCAATATTAATGTATGATTTTCTTAAAACAAGCTCCTACAGTATGTCTTGGGTAAAAAGTTGCTTGTAAGTTATTTTTCTCCTCTTTCAAGTGTACAAAGATGTTTGCACCAGAAACTGGACCAAAAATACTTGCTAGGATTTTTTATTTAGTTTTGCACTGCATGATTTAGGGTGAAATAATAAGCTTGAGTTCAATCTACTTCGATGGACGTGATTGAAAAGAAAACAAATTGATAACACAATAATTTCCGCACTTTCTTTTAGAGAAAGTTTAAGTCTTATGATTGTCTCCTTTCATCAGGGAAGTGAAGATCAGATCAGGAGAATGGTTTCTGGAAGAAAGGGCAAAGAAATTTTCTGCCACCAAAGGTTTGTTTGAACTCAGACTGCATGAATTTAAACCACTTAAGTTTTTTATTGCATGACTATAAACCTGCACTATTTCACACTTTCACAGAGAAATATGAGACAGTGGGAGAGAAACTACTAAACCTCTACAGTGTGCAGAGGTAGGATTTCCCTCTTTGTTTTTACTCGTTCTCTTATTAGTTCCTTCTGCATTTTCTCTGATTATTTCCTGAATGTTGCAGACACATAGCCGTGGTGCCTCCAACTCCTCCGCCTCACATGGAACAGGATTTTAGAGGCAGATTTAGGGTAAAGCACTGAAATATTCCAACTTTATATAGCAGTGAAAACAGCTGAACTGACTGTTTTTGTGTTTTGATCTGCAGGAACTGAAGAATTCAAAGGCTTTTACACAATCTATGGAGGATATCATGGTTTGCTTCAGGAGTCACATTAGAAGTAAGTTCTTTCTTCTCACGTTGAAAGCTGAACTCATACCCCCTGGAACATTTTATAGATATATAACCGCCACGTTTTAGTGAGATTTCATGTGATAAGCCAACAAGAAAAAAAAATAGCAAGTACGTTTTGAAATAAAAGGAGAACAAAAAAAGCTATTTTCTTCACTTCATTTGTTTTTCAAATAAAAATCGAGAACGTTTCTTTAAGCATTTCTATGCAGTTCCCCTCAATTCATACTTCGTAGGACCAACTCTCTCTGCTATAAAGTCTGTAAGGCCTATACATTTTGTTCATCTAGAGACTTTTGCAAAACATAGTCTGCTTTGCAAAATAGCCCAATCTGCATCAGGTTGGATGAATATTGACTGTGAAAAACCAGTTATAAATCTTCCCACAACCTCAAAACCCACTATTGTAACTCTGGTTGTGTGATTATGGTTGTTGTCTGAGAAGATAGACATCCCTCCAAGCTATAATCTTTTGTAACCTCTAGCTAGTTTTTTTTTTTTCCTAGGATTTCCCTGTGTTTAGCTCCAGTCAGCTTCCTAGTTTATATTTACAAATATATATAATTTGATGAATCCACTTTTATAGGCAGCTTCAAATTTACTCACATACAGTTTAACGCAAAGCAGTCAATTTCTAATGCCAAAAGATTATTCAATCTGAGGAAGCCAAGTCCATTTCTTCAAGTCATGAACTATATGAGGAAATATGTGTCAGTGGATTGCTCAAAGTTTTCCCACCATGTTTTGTGAGAATTGGTTTTAGGGTTTTGTGTAAGATGGTGTTCTGCAAAAAAAAAGCTGAAATCTTGTCATTTTCCTCACACGATATGCAGTAGAACGCGACAAGGACTAATTCTTCGGAGATGTTTTGATCTTGTTTGTTCATTTGTTCATTAGATGAACAGCTGTTTTCATACTGAGATCGTACAATATCAGCATAAATATCGTATTTACTAAGCAAAAATTGAAGTACTAGAGCAAATACATGCCACTAGTTTCAGTTGTCAATGTGTAAATTTGTCCATTATATTCCATTTCACGATTACAAACTTACTTGCCTTGGTTTATCACAAACAAATCCACTTTTAAGTTTGTTGTTTATAACGTAACAAAATGGTATGTTTGCTTTTACAAGCGAGTCCCTCAACTTGGCTCCAGAAACGTGATTTCCTTTAGATGTTATATCAATAAGCCCTCATCTGTCCCCCAGGATGCTCAATATACGCACAGTCATAACCACAGAGGAAATACGCTCGAACTCATACGACTTAGAAAAAAAAAATCCCCTTGATGTTTTATGAGTATTGCATCAGCAGAAACAGAAACACTACAGATATAAAGATATCAATACCCGGAGAGCCTTTTAAGGCTATCCGGGCCAAAGCTTTCAGGTCAGCAGCTACTTGGTTATCTATCTATTTGTAGTGTGCAACTTTACTTTTTCATTGCAGAATTTTCCAATTCTCAACATGATGTAAGAGGAGACTTGCTGACAGTTGACCCAAACCAAAAGGGGACGTGTTTTCGCTACAGCACCCAAAAGAGTCTGTCAGACACGGACATCAGCAAATCTTGCTCCGTAAGTCAATCATAGCTGCTAAACGTTATTTGTTTATCTGTGTGTTAAAAAAAGAAAAAAAACAAACTGTTTTTGTTTCGTTTTGTTTTCCAGCTCTCTAAACGGGAAAGTCTTCCAAACTTGTTCAAGAAAAGCAAAGACAGCGACCACGAAGGTTCATCTACCGGTGCAGAGGAAGAAACCTCGTTTAGCTCAGAGCACTCTTTCAATCACAGAGTGAGTGATCAAAGATAACCAAACATCCTCAAGCAACATCCTCTAGTTAAAGAATCAGAAGACGGATTGTGATCTGTTGCAGCTCTTCACACTTCACCTTTCTTTCCTCTGAGACATAAAATGAAGAGAAATTGTTTTTATTGATCTCTCAGGGCAGCATCAGCAGCATCGGCACCGAGTGTGGCGTCTTTGAGGGCATCCTGGTAACCGGGGAGATGGAGCTCGCTGTGGCCTACAACAGCAGCAGCTCCTGTCTGGAAATCACAGTGGGCGCCTGCAGAAACCTGGCGTACGGAAACAGCAAGAAGAAGAAGAGTCACCCGTAAGAAAAGCCTCATGACCGAATGTTTCCAACGCCTCCGCCGGAGCCTCATCATCCTGTGTTTATTCCCGTCCACAGATACGTGAAGCTCTACCTGCTGCCGGACAAGAGCAGTAAACTGAAGACAGCGGTGAAGAAAAACACAACCAACCCTGTTTATAATGAGGTTTTTAAGGTAATAAGATACAATATTATCATTATGAAGTCATTTTTCAGCAATCGCTATGAGCGAAAAAGCAAAAGCAATTTGCGATCTAATTATGACCCTTCATATATTTATTACTTAGTTAATTGACATTAATAACAGCTAACTGATTGTTATATTTAAGGTTAAAAGTCTTTAAGGGTCATGAATAATCCATAAGGAGCATAAAATACTTGTTGATAGATAGTGCACTTCTTTTCTATTGTGAGTTAAAAATATTTTACCGGTTTTCTTACAGTATAATATAGAGCGCCACCAGCTGTTTGGAAAGAGACTGCAGGCAACTGTTTGGCATTCAGGGCCCCTGAAAAGGAAAGTGTTTCTGGGTGAGGTGCTGCTTCCTCTGGACGGCTGGAGACAGGAGAACAGCACCTTCCAGGGCCTCTACTGGTACCCGCTGTGTCCAAAGGTACGGGGGCGTTTTAGCTTCAAACCGGGACAGGCACTGAAACGTTGTCCAGTATTTATGATTTAATATGTTCTATGGCTGCATAAAGTTTGAACAAAATCTCTTCACGAAATGTTTTAATTAGTTTGAATTTTTTGAGGAATCAAACATATACAGAAACATAAACTAATATTTGGTTAAATGTCCCTCAGCAAATTGCACCTCTGCTACATCTTTTTGTAGTAGCAGCAGTTAATTAAATTCTGTTTTATTAACATTTGTTCTTGTCAGAAATTGTGGCATCAGAGTAACATAACATTGAGTTGCTGTCTTGTTTCAACATTTAGTAGCAACTTGCAGACTGTATGAGGTCTTTGATCAGCATGTTTGCTGGAGCTGTGAAGGATTTTTCTCTTGAAGTTAATCCTGATGTTTTTCTGTTTTTATCAGACTGAGACTGGCTCAGCAGTCTACAATGGTCACTGAACCTCCTACCATCCAGGTGAGTTTATCTGTCTTACTTTTAGTGGAAACCTTATTTCCTTTTTTAAATATGTGTACACTTAACCTGCAAAAAGATTAGATTTTATGATACTTTTCCTGTCTGCACTTCAAATGAAACACCATACTGTAAAGATTAGATGTGGTAGTAATGAGGTTTGGTGTGCTACGTGAGCGGGCCAACGCTTTGCACACATCAATAAAATAATAATAATTCACAATACTCCATACCGTTTAAAAAGTAGAGTAAAAAAAAAAAAAACATCGGGACACCTGATCTCTCAGTTCTCTGTTTTGGCCACTAGATGTCAGTAAACAGCCTCATTTGTGAGAACTGTGTGGTCAGGTTCATGTCCCACCAGGCAACGATCGACTAACAGGCCTTATCAGTGGCGTCAGACTCCCTCCCCATAATGCAAACATTGCTCTGAAGACCCACGTCACAGTGTGTAAATAATCTGTGTGTGTGTGTGTGTGTGTGTGTGTGTGTGTGTGTGTGTGTGTGTGTGTGTGTGTGCTCTTCAAAGTTTGCAGGCTGGTGGGGTGTGTTCTGTGTGTTCTGGTGTGAATTCAAGAGGAGGGATTTAATAATAGGTGGATTCATGTGTTTCTGTTGTTAATCTGTTTAGGGGAAGACAAAGTTCACCTGGAGGAGGACTGGATGCACTCTAAAGACAGCAGAGATCTGTTTTCAAACGTCTGTAGTAACACTTTACGTTAAACAAATCAAAATACTATGTTATGGAAATCTAGTTTTTCCCCTGGAAAAACATTTATAAAAGTCAGTGCATTAAGTCTACTCATAAATTACATACATGATCTTTCTCTGTTAGCTTGTCTAAAGTTTGCAAAGGCTTTAATACCAATTTGGACCAAACCGGTCAATTAATTACAGCTGGAAGTGAGCCTGAAAGGATTTCAGACAAATTCGAATTAATCTTTCGACAATGCATATTTAACAAGAACAAAAGGTTCTTCAGTTAGATAATCTGCAAAATATAAGATAATATTAACTGTATTTTGGAAATTCAGTTGTGTGCATTGTTTTTACAAGATTTAATTTATGATTAAATCTGCTATCTAAAATTAACATTTTAATCTAAAAATGTTTTGCTTGTTAAGATTATGAATGACACCTAGAATATTTCAACCTCTAATCATAAATAACTTGTTTTTAAATGGTAAATTTTGAGTCTCTTTGTTTATGTATGCAAAATTATTCATTATGTTAATATTTTCCTTTTGGTAGCTCTCCAAAAGGAAGGAAAACTCTTTACTATTTGAATTCAGCATCCTTTTTGCAAACATGTTTCTGTTGTTATCTTCAAAATCAACAATCAAATAGAACAAAAACAGAACTGGTACTTTTGCCTAAGGGCAAATTGCATGTTAAAAAAAGTAGTGAATAAGATTTATTCATAAATTACTTTTACAGTAGAACTTTTAAATGATAGTTAATTTGTTTTTAATTCATAAGTCATGCCATAAAAAAAATGGACTCGTTTTGAATCACCAAAAATATTTAGTGCTTATAAACGTAGCAGTTTAAAGTAAAGTGCTGCTGCCTTTCAGATTCAGATCCCTCATTAATCTTTAGTTCTTCTACATGACGATTTTGAACTGCATCTCAAACAAGACAATCTGAAAGCACTGACATGTCTGACCAACGTAACCTGGAGCTCCAGCCGCCGCGTCGCAGGAAGTGGTTTCTTCAGCAGGACGAGTGGGCCCAAAATGTTGGCTCTTCAGCACTTCATCCTGCACAAAGATGCCTTTCTTGTTTCGGAGCATGCGAGAGACTTCCTCTGGTTTCAAGCCTTTGGCATGCTGATGCTCTGGAAGGAGAGCTGCAGTCGATGACACAGTGTTTTTCATGAGTCGCAATGGCAACTGGAAAACTGCCTGACTTCACTCGACTCCTGCAAAGAAACAGAAAACCTGGCGATAATCAACATCACTCAGGCTAAGTTTTATTATTATTGTATTATTGAAACTACTAGGCACTTTATTCTTCATGTTCATTTTGTGACAACTATCTTTTATTCATAAGGCTTTTAATTTATGTTGCTATTTGTTTATTATTATGTATTTATTTCTAACTGTATGACAACCTGTTTACTGATGCACTGCAGTGGTATGACGACAATCATACTGCTACTGGGATAAAAACCAAGTCAGAAAACTTCTCTTCTTGTAAAGAAGTTTTGACCTACATGCCAATAAAAGTGTTAAAATACAAAAATAATCACATAAATCCAACATTTTATTTTTGTTGTCTTTTTTCTTACAATGACTTATAAAAGTGCTGCAGTTAAAGCTTTGTTTTATTTTGGGGGGAATTATGTAATTTATTGCATTATATTGCATTTAATGCCATTTTAATTTCTTCAAGTGTTCTGATTGCTTATGAACTCAAAAAAAAAATTTTTTTTAGGTATTTAGAACATCCAAATGATCACTTTTGAATGCTGATTAAATGAAAAAATTGTTTAATATCAATCACAACCCAACATCCAGTGTAAGAGATATTTGATAAAATCTAAATCAATAAGGTTTATAAATAAAAATTGTTGCAATATGTCTTAACTTTAACACAAAGCTGAAGAAAAAAAAATCTAAATACAAAAATGTTTTTCTTGGTGTTTCAACTTAAATCATTCAATGTCTTCCACTTTGTTTTAATTTTAATCGCTTTGTGTACGGCAACAAATCTTATTTAAAAGAAAGAAAACATTTGAGTAGCAAAAAGCATAAAATACAAATAAAATCCACAAGGCTCCAGTGACGTCCGGGAACACCCTGCTGTGGAAGTGACCTTGCAGATAATGTTTGCTTTTTATTCTCTGTGGAGCAAAATGCAAATTACTGGAGATTCTCTCCAACATTTTCCTCTCTGCCCCACAGGCATGCTCGTTTCAAAAAGACGTGATCCTGCAATAAACACACAGAGCTGACAAATCAAATCTTTATTGGCAATATGTTGAAACCTCATAATAAAATCCTGGTTATATACAAATCGCAGCATAGCCGAGCGTTTCTGCATGAAGGTTTTAGTAAATGCTACTTTAGTCCAAGAGTTTGGTGAGAAATCCAACTTTAAAAACAAACCTCCACATGTCATTGTAACTGTGTGAGTGACCGGACAGACAGGCCACTTTAGAGGGTAAAAACCCTCAACATGTGCTGCTTATATTGTAACAATGTGACATTGAACAAACTGATAGAAATACAAACAAAGCTTTGTAATAGTCAAGACGTTGCTCTGAATGATCTGCACAACTAATAAAAGTAATTGGAAGAAAGTTCATCTAAATTTATTTTGTCTGTATGCAACTGGAGGTCTCCTACAATAAAAATTAATAATTTACAATAAATCTCTTTAGTTAAGTGATCTAAGGGAAAACATATGGAACATAAGACTAGGCTGTTATTTGGGTCAATACATAAAACCTCTGAAAAATTTAAAGTTTTTCATATTAGTAGATAGCAAAAATATACAAACCAAGTCAAAATACCCTTTATGTCCCATATACAGTATAAATATCTAACTATGATTTTGTCTTTAGAGCAAAATAAACATAACTGGAAGTGTTCAAATATAATGGAAAATAAAGATCAATTTTCCTGCGTATACTGTCTCCCCCTTTCTGAGTGGTCGCTATCAAAAACGAGGCCTTTTCTGCCAACGCAACAATTTGATTACTAGGTGCATTATAACAAGATTCCCACTACTTCATTAAACCTCCAGTGAAAAACAATTATTTTGGTCCGACTTCATCAAAAAAGAGACAATATTCAAAACACTATAACAAGAGAAAGGACAAAAGATTTTGGCACTAAGGTTTTGCAGAGCGCAGCGTCCTCCCAGTCTTCTGCTGCTTAAGTTTAGTCAGCTACCAGCGCGTTAAACATGTCTTTGGGTGGGTGAGAAGGGGACATTTGTGTGTGTCTCAGCAGCAAATCAAGAGGAATAGTGACCATTCAGAAAGGGCGTGCACTTGAGCGGCGGCGGCGTCTTATAAGGCCTCAAACTCGTCGATCCTCTGCTTGGTGTTGCCCTGCCGGATCTGTCGCAAGGTCTTGTATTTGTCTCGGCCGGCGCGCACGTTCTCGCTGTGGAGGAGATCGTTCTGGGTGTTCTTGGACTCGTCACGGGCCTGAGCCAGCTCTGATGTCAGGGTCTAACGAGAGGAGGAAGAAATGTGAGAAAAATACGGAGCAAACTGCACTTAATAAACAGTTTTAGCACCACGTTCATTAGAAGAGCAGCAAATGCCAGTCAGACAGCAAGGAAGCGGTGAGTTTATCTACAGTCTGAGCCCGCTGGACAGAGCAAAAAGCACTTGGGGTGACTAAATAGCGTTCAAAGTGTAATTACTGGTCTGATTTCACTTTTTTTAATAACCTGGACCCTGATGAAGTGGTGGGCCGAGGTCAAATGGTCTCACCAACAGAAGGCTGGTTTTGGTTAAATTGGACTGGCAAAAAAATGTGATATAAAGTGTCTTTTTGTTAGACAGTATTAAACAAATAAACCATTTTAAATTGTCTCCTGAATATTGTATATAAAGGTTTAGTTAAAGCTGTGTATTTTATGTTAAAAGTGGCATTACATCAGACTATTAGACTTTTTTCACTCATGAATTAATATAGAGAACCATCATCAATAAGCCAGCTTCATAAATATTTTTTTAAGTCCATGGAAACGAACACTGCCATCGCATAAATCTGCATAAATTTCAATTTGTTGATTTTGTTCCCGTCTGATTTGTTGTGGGTTTTTTTCCTCACCTTGAGCTGCTTCTGGACGCGCTCGTTCTTCTCGACCTCAGTCAGACGCTCCTCCTCCTTGCGGTGGTCGTGGAAGTCGTCCATCGCCAGGTCGGTGCTGTTCGTGCTGTTGTTGTCCTCGCTGTCGCTGTCGCCATCCCGGTGGTTGTATGCGGGAGGAGGCGGTGGAGGCGGGGGCACCGTCAGCACCATGTGCAGCTCCTCCTTGGTCTTAATCAGGTCGTCTTGAGCCTCTACGGCCTGAACAACACAAAAAGGGTCAAATATGTCTTCATCGGTCGTCTTCTTTATTGATTTAAGCTGACTTGCAGTGCTGTGACGTTCTACATTTATCGACTGCGACAGAAAGTAGACAGCTACAGATTTCAGTTCAAACTCTCACCCTGTTCTGCCATGTGCGAGCCTCCTCCTCCTTGCGTCTTCTCGCCTCCTCCAGCAGTGCGATCTTGGCTGAGTGCTCTGCCAGCTCAGAAGCCTGAAAACAAGACAGATTTTATTAAAGACATGCAAATCAAATCCGAACAAGGATGGCGATGATTAGCAGCAGTTCAGAGCAAAATGAATGATTCCTGTCTTTAGATGAGACGGTTTTTTTGTACTATTGATTGAATATAGTCGGTTATTTGTATTTCACTTAAAATCTTAAACAGCTTCAATGCCTGTAAATTTAAATAACAGATTAGTCAGACCCCGTCTCCCTTTAACATTAAATCACCACCACAATTTTTAATGCGGTCGTCAATTTAAAAGCTGAGACAGAAGTGGAAAAGCACGCTGTGCACTGAAGAAGCGCCCTGACCCTGCAAGTGCTGTGACGCATTCCTTCAGACAAGCTGGGCTTGTTTTTTTTTTTTTTATGCAAAGTAAAATCAGCATTAAATAGTTTCTGTCGCTGCTCTTACTTTATCCCACTGTGAAGCAACAAGACGTGAGGTTTGTTACAGGAGAATTCAGTGAAGGTGAATCATCATCTGCTTTCAAAAATTCAAAAAGGTGACGAAACCTCCTAAATACTTCAGGTCCATTCAGTACGAGATCTGGAGCGAGTAGAGGAATGCTCACCTTGTTTTTCTGCTTGACCCTCCAAGCGTGTTTGATCTGGAGGGTCAGTCTTGTTCAAGAGGTTGTCAACAATTTACAGCTGTTCAAAGTTTGCTCCAGCTTCGCAAGTATTTCTTTAGAGAATGGTTTACTTGAACACTATCACAGGTGCACCATTAAACTCGGTCATGTTTCAAGGGTTGCATTCTGGGAAATGTTAGGAAAATGCCCCAAAGCCTAGTGTTGCATTGGGAACTAGACTTTGTTGGAGCTTGGAAGGCAAAGCAAAATTCTCCATTAAAGATTTATAAAACTGATTTTAATACACTGTACAAGCTTCTTTATTCACTTTAGCTACAAAGAAGCAATGTAGCAGGTAAAATGTTCACAAGCAACTGGGAAAAGTTCACTGGTCGGTCAATAGCGGATGCTCGCTTTACGGGCCACAAAATCATTCCTGTAAAATGAGATTTTATTTTGTCTATATCGAGTTGTTTTAGGACATCTAGTCACTTTAAATCCAAATGAGTTGCTACTGGGCTTGACCCCAACTCAACATTTACATTTACAGATGCGCGATTAGATAGTCACACATCTCTAAAAAGTAGAAGTGTTTCCTCCTGCACAAGCAGCAAGAATGCAGCAAGTGGTTTCTAAATGGTAAGTTAATAATAAAACGTTTATCTCTTCCAGCAGCCATTGTACAGTGAATACCGCGTAAAGCCAGATGGCTAAAAGTGCTGGAGCTCAGCTTGGGTTGCCAGGCGAGGGACAGTACCTGCTGATTTGTGATGTTACATTTGGAAGGTTTTCGAAATGGCTCATTTTCCAACGCATTAAAAAGCATTAATTTGTTGACAAAAAAACACCTCTGTGGTTTTCTTTAGAAGCAGTAAAGACTGCAAACTGATGTACAAAGAAGGTGCTAAAATATTGATTTTATCCCCTTTAAATCATAACGTGGCGTCATTGAAGCACTAACCAGCTGCTCCTGCGTCTTCAGCTGACTCTCAGCCTGGCGGGCCAGCTCTTCTTTAGCCAGCAGGGCAGCCTGACGTTCTGCCTCCAGACGCGCAGCCTCCTCCTCCGCTCTCCTCCGCTCCTGCTCCAGCATCATGGCTCTCTGAAGCTGGTCCTGCAAATCTAACAGGCAGAGGAGGGACAGCTTTATGCACTTGATCTCACATGCAGGAAGATTTTGGAGTAACTGGAGATTTCAAAGCAAAGGCTTACTTTCTTCAAGTTTTAATAAGTTACATTTTTAAAACCATTTAAAAGTTTTTTTTCACAATTATGGAAAACTACATTAACATAAGTTGTATTTGGCTTCCTTATTAAATAAATAAGTAGAATTTCTCAACTTAAGTTGGTATATTTCAACTTTGGCCAGTGACCACTACAAATTCTCATGTAACATTGTAAGCTTAACCATAGTCTTTGTATACTATTGAGATCCCTGGTTTTAAGCCACTTCTTATGAAATCTGCATTTTGTTGATTTTTCTTACAATAAATGTGACAGATACTTGACAAAGTAAAAAAAAAAAATATTAAAATTGCATCAACAGAAATTGGATAAGTGTCAGAAAAATAAATATGAACTAAAGATGTAAATTTAGGTGACAACATGTCATTTGAAAACATACTGTAACACTTAATTTAAAAGTTTTCCATTTTACTTATTTCCAGACACTAATCTTTACAAGCTGGAAACCTTAAATATGGCAACGTCAACATTTGTTGGAAACTATTTTCAGGTGCGGATCAATACACTTGAAAATAGGCAGCTTACAAGTTTTGCATAGTTACATAGTTTTCCTTTCTTTTTTGAACATCAGTAAAATATTAAACTGTGTCTTTGTTTTCCTCAACAGTGGAAGATAAAAGTTTATCAGAACATGTCTTAGCTCCTACTGGGACGTTTAATTTCCTCTCATATCAATACAGGTATATCCGTACCTTCATTACAGAATAGTAAACATTTAATCACGTCATGTTTAACAACACTATTTCCATTTCATCAGCATGGCTTCATCTTATGTTTGTTAAGTTTTGTGATTATTGTAAATATGGAAAAAGAAATACATCTTAAAATAGTCTGCATACATCGCAGTCTTAGTTGAATTAAAGTAATTTCATCTGAGGCTCTGGCTCAATATGCACGTTCACCAGTTTAATCCCAGGCTAATTGCAGTTTGTTTGCATAAACAAACCATTTCATACTCACATACAGAAATATTGCACATGGCTCCGTATCTCCTGATAGTTATGGATTTACAAAATAAATAAATAAAAAGTGCTTTGATTCAGGTCTGTCAGACCAGGGAAAAATCTAAAACCTGCAAGACACTGACCCGTCAGGATTGGACCCTGCTCTAGATAAACACTCGTTACAACCAGTGGATTTCCCACAGTAGGAAGTCAAATTATTCCCTGGTCTAGGCAAAAGTTGAAAGTAAATGCCATTAGTTTTTATGAGCTGCTTTATGAGCAGGAAACAAAAACAGGGAGTTTTTGATGAGTCTGTGCCAACAGCAAGAGAAGTGGGACATCTTCTCCCTCTCGTCAAACTGAGATAAAAACCAACGAATATCTTGTTCTTCATTGATTTGTGACAAAATAAACAGTTAAATCTAAAATGATTACATTTTATGAGTTAAACAAAATCAATAGGAACAACGGGTAAATCTGACAGCACTTTCTTCATGCTGTCATTTTACAAGAAGTTACCGACACAAACAGAAGAACCTGTTGGCCTGGTGTTTACAGTACACACATGCATAACTACAAGTGTACCGTCATTTCAACTATTTGCAGCAGACAGACTCTTTATATCCCGTCATAGATCCCATCAACCCTCTTCTATGAGAGGGTTGATGAGCCACAAACCCCTACAACTCACCTTTCTCTGCCTTTTTAGTCTTCTCCTCAAACTGGTAGAGCCTCATCATGAGTTCCTGCTTCTCCCGCTCCATCTGCTCCTTCTCCCTCTCGATGGCTTCCCTTTTCTTCTTCTCATTCTCCAAATGAGCCCTAGAGATAGAACAGAGAAGTCATAAAGCCAACCTGGTGGATGATGTGAATGCTAATAAATTACAACTTTTATTTACTAAAGGATATCAGAGTGACATGAGCCGATTATAAATGCACTTTTCCAAACATATTTTGTAAAATAATGTGAAAAATATATTTTTCATTCCACTTCACAGCTATAAACTGTTCTTTTCTGGTCCATCAAAAAGTAAGCTACACTGTTTGTCTTTAAATAAGCTTTGTGATGGTGACAAAATACATGAGCTAAAAATAGGCAACCATGCCTGCATATTTTGTGGCTACAAAGTCTAAAGAAATCCTCGTGCAAATAATATTTGCTTTGCACAAAGGTTGATGTTAGTTTACAGTCAAACACAGTTCCCATAAATTACAGTACTGTTTATGACAACATGCCAAAGTATGCAGAGAAACTGCTCCTAAAAAGCAGCATGATGTACTCTAATCAGGACTATGAACAGCAGGTTTATTTAGCTAATGTTCCATCTGTTTAATATTCACTTTTGGAATGAGGCATAAATTATAATTATATTATTTTGAAAATTGCTTTGGCTCAAAAGGCTGTGCCATCTGTCAATGGATGGTTCTAGAAAAACAGGTTTATATGCAAACTTTTAAATGTTTTGAGCACAAAAAATGTTGATCTGCTTCATGAACATCCTACATGATTAGTAGAAATTATTAGCTTCACAGTCAAATAATTTTGACAAATATTCAATGTTTCGGTTCCACTTTGTGAAAATATGTTCGGTGTCATTTTTTTTAAGAAAGAAAAATAATTTTTGGAGCAACATCAAGAAAAACCACCTTAAAAAGCTTAAAGCAGCAATGCCCGAAAAAGATCTTTACAATGCCCATTATGTCACAATTTATACACACCATAAATATTTGATATCAACACAAAACTTAATACTTCTGCTTTTCATGTCTGAATTATTTCAGCTCTCCATTTCTTCAGCAACAGCTGATTATCTCCTTGTATATTTTAAAGCAACTCTTCCTGAACTTTCTTCCAACATTTCCTAGAATATTATTGAATATTATTGTCTCATCTGTGTTGTGTTACATCATGATGTTTAAACAGCTGTGTGGACAGACACAGTCTCGGTCAAGCTGACAGCTGTGACTGAGACCAAGGTCATATGTCCTCAGTTCAGAAATCCTACATTTGGAGAGGAATTTAGTTTCCAATTTAGAGGTCAAAATGGTGTCAAGAGTTTTGTTGTGTTAAAGCATTTGACAGAAGCTAATGCTAATGCTACCAACTCTGCCTCTGATTTTGCCAAGTTTAGCCGCAGAATGGATTCAGTCAGAAAGTAGATTCCAAACTGTTCAACTTAAAATTAATACAAGAATCAGTGAAGATAATCCAATTCCATCCTACTAATGAACCTTAATTTACTTAAATACAAAGCTAATATTAAAAACTTTAATTCAACCAGAAATGATTCAGTTTTTAAACAATCCTGAAGTCAGATTGTTTTCAGGATTGAATAAAGTATTAATAAAGTATATTCCTTCATTCATTCATTCAAGCTCATCTGTACCTCTCCTTCTGTTTCATCTGCTTCTCCTCCATGGCCTGAGCCTTCATCTGCTGCACCTCGATTGTGTCGGGCTTACGACGACGCATGTAGAGGTCATGGTTGCCCATGCACAGGTGCAGGATGCTTTTGTTGATCCTCAGTCTCGGGGCATAAAACACAAAGTCCTGAAGGTTTGGGGAGGAAAGAAATTGAGAAAAATGTAATCAATCATATGTCGCTACTTAGATTATAACAAAAGTTCTTTAGATGAGGGAATAGTAAAAAGTGGTGTAAAAAATAGATTCTAATGTTGAAAAATTGAAGTAAAATGATGCCCATAACATTTTACTCACTGGAGATTTTTTGTCTATAGGCTTGATGACGAACTTCTTGTCATTGAAGGAAATGTTTCTGATCTCACTCCAGGGAAAGCCAATCTTTGGCGTCAACCTGAAGAAGAAATCAAATAAAATTATTGCAAATGAATAAATAAACAAAACAAGAACCTTCTGGATGCTTTCAAAAATTATTTTATTTTATTTGTTAACATGTCAGAAAAGTCAGACGATACTATTGTCCCATTTATAACAGTGTCCACCTTCTTGAAGTTTAAGTAGTTATTTTGGCATCTCACCATTACAGAGAAGTCGGTGAAAAATAATATGGTAAAATTTCTGATGGTATCCGTTTACGTTCTGTACAAGATTTGAGATGAGGAAATAGACTAGGAAGGTGTGTACAGTCAGTCAAGCTGGAATGGGCGTTTATTGTCTCATTTATCACTTTAGAAAAAATAAAATGAAATTAAATAACCAGAATTGTTGGAATTTTTCATAAGAGCATCAATAAATTGATGATGTGCCTTAACAGATGAAATTTCTTTGTGTAACCGTGTCCTATAGAAGAATATTTCACAGTTGTGTTTGTTAATGCATGCAGCTTAGTGGCTTAGAAAGAAAGACTGGAAAGAAGTAGAAAGTACTTTATTGCTACTTTTGTAACTATCACAATAAATAGCAATTTATTTTTAAGTTTATATCACCAAATTCCCATGAACCGGAAATTAAATGTTTCTGTCTTGATTATTAAAACTTCAGATGACTTATCTTTTGACAGCTTAAGCAGAAAAATATTTCTGCTAAACCATGATTCACCTCTGGGCCTCTTGGTATAAATTGACCATGATTTAAAAACTCACAGTCTAGATGAATCCAGTTGTTGAACATGGCCATGTTAAGTTGTTGTACCTCAAGAACAATAAATGGGACACACTGCTATCAGAAGGAACCATCAGGTCATCCATATGCAGAGATAAAACTAACAATTCTTTTAGTTACTTCCTGAAAATCAAATCAGTCCACAGCTACAAACCGCTTTGTCAGTCTAATCTCCCGGATCAGGGGATAAATCTGGGGTGTGGTGGCTCACTGTTCTGTTGTCCCAGACAAACTGAGCCGCTGCCCGTCTCGCGCCACACAATGCAGAGCGGCGCTGTCGACAGGGTCGAGGCGATAGCGCAGTGATCTGTTAAAGCAGCAGCTGCGCATGCAGCCAAACCTGCTGCCATGAAACTCCCTGAACTGGAATTTCACTCTATTGCAGACCCTGACTCATGCTTGTGGAATTGAGAAAACAATGTGCTGTTATCTGCTGCATATTTCCCATCGGAGCCGTGTGGTTTATTAGATGTGCTCTATCAATCGGTGTTATAGAGAAAAAAAAGATTTCATTAATCTGTTCTTCTGTACCAAACAGTAACATTCTTTAGATATACGAGTGTTTGAATGCAAATATGACTAATTTTAAGAATAATAAAATGCAGTTCAAGCAGAGGTGCTCGGTTAAAATAAACATGGCAAACTTCAGTATTTATTGACGGAATATAATTTCACACTGTGGAAATAAATGTAGAGTGAACCTTTTACAGGAGCAGGATGCCTTCTGTCACTTTAAGTGCAAAAACAAGGACAAAATCAGATTAAAATGGTAAAAATCTACCTGAGCACACATCTCTGGATGTATCCTGAACTTAAAGGCAGGACTTTTAACAAAACAACCAGTAAGCTTTTTTTACTTGAAGTTTTGTTTCCGTCATCTCCAGTTTGTTCTTCTTTACAGATCAAAGTTTCTGTTGCATTTAATCAATTTCAGTATTTTTGTTTGCAAACATTTGAATCAATCACATTTTATTTGTATAGCACATTTCAGCAGGAAGGCATTTCAAAGTGCTTTACATCATAAACACAAAAACACAAAGTCATGCAACATGTAATAAACAATACATTGTTACATATTACATTTCAAATACAATTCTAAACAGGTGTGTTTTTAGTTGAGATTTGAAGGAAGTCAGGGTTTCTGCTGTTTTACAGTTTTCTGAAAGTTTGTTCCAAATTTTTGGTGCATAGATGCTGAAAGCTGCATTTCCTCTCTTGGTTCTGGTTCTGGGGATGCAGAGCAGACCAGAACCAGAAGACCTGAGAGGTCTGGAAGGTTGATACAACAACAGCAGATCATTGATGTATTGTGGTGCTAAACCGTTCAGTGATTTGTAAACTAACAACTGTATTTTAAAGTCTATTCTTTGAGCTACAGGGAGCCAGTGGAGGGACTTTAAAACTGGTGTTATGTCTCTATCTTCCTGGTTTTAGTGAGAACGCGAGCAGCAGCATTCTGGATCAGCTGCAGCTATTTGATTGATTTATTGGACAGACCTGTGAAGACGCTGTTACAATAATCAATGCGACTAAAGATAAATGCATGGATGAGTTTCCATGCGTTGCCAGCAAGCCAAGCTGAGTACCACTGTGTTACAGATTTTATTTAAAACACAATCTTTAAATTGCAGACTCTTTGTACAGTTGGAAGATTTACAGACTTTGTTCCAAAATGAAAGTAAACAATTATTCAGCTGTTATTAAAATATTGATTAATGTTACTTAATGCCACTTGACAAAATGCAATTTCTGTTACTGGTTTTCAGAATTATTGACAAAATTATGCGTTTATGATGTTTTTTATGATTTAAAGCACTTTGAACTGCCTGGTTGCTGAAATGTGGTGAACAAATAAACTTGATTGATTAATGTTTTTCACTCCTGCTGCTTTTAGTCAGGAACAGCTTTATCTCAGCTAAACAGTCAGGCTTTAGGCAAGATGAGAAAAAGTAGTAATGAAAAGGGACCAAGTACAGGGGAAAAAAACTGCCTATAGAATGACACAGTTGTGCCCCTCCTCCACTTGTTGCTGATAATGCCGCCTTCCAAATAAAATAAAAAAAAATAATTAAAGTTTGTTCCTTAAAGCCGTTTGTTTTATTCTGTATATTTTTTTAAACAAAAATATCTTCAAAGAATGTTTAAGATCTTATCTTGGGATTCCACTAACTTTCCCATCCTTAAAGATGCTAAGATTTACAAATCATGAGAAATGTTTCAGACGCATTCAAAAGAACCACAAGAAATATGATATTAATCTCTGCAAGTTTTGATTTATAAAGCAGTGAATTTTTTTTTATTTACTTCAGGAACATAAGGAGTTAAACCTTTTGCTCCAGGCGGTATCTCAGTGAAGCCTTGGCTGCACTGTTGCATTGTGGGTCTGTTGCCCTCATTGGGAGAGACTGTGCTAGAGTTCAGCCTCACATTCTTAAGTGCCACAAAGCTTGAAAAACCAGTCAGCGTCGGCATAGTTTAGCAGAGGGCAGCGCAGAGGAGAGGCCTTTCTTTGCTGATCAGGACGAGACGTTCAGAAACACACACACGCAGGCGCACACACACACACACACACACACACACACACACACACACACACACACACGGTCCTGTTCCTGAATGCTTTACGGTCACAGTCACACTATGTTACAAACTGGATCTGCCTAAATACTTAGTAATTTAAAAAGACAAACAATTAAGCAACAAAGCCTCAATTAAAGTTTTTAGTTAGGTGGCTTACCCTTAACATTACCAAAATGTGCTGTGCTTGTTTCTTCCACCAGCAGCAGGCTGGCCTGAAAGCCACCAGAGGAGCCACTTTAATACAAGATGGACTCTAATCTAGAGCAGAGCTGCCAGCATTTCCAGCATAAGGTCAGTGACTGAAAGGCAAGTCACCCGGGACAAAGAGCTACTTTAACACAGTGCGCTTCACTCCACTAATCCAATAGAGGTCAGGATCTGTCTGAATTTAATTCACCAAATACACAGGGTGATAATCCCACACTCTGCACTGCTCTGTAAATAAGGTGCACATAAAAAGCAGCAATGTGGGATGTGAGCAGCAACCGACACATGCAGGCCCCAGAAACCCTTCAAAGATGAAAGAGGAATATTTTCATTTCTTGCTCTCGAACAAGAAAAGTAAGTGTTGACTGGTGTGAACCTGGTTCAGCAAGTTTATCTTAGTGTTAAGTGGGAAGAGCTTGGCCTGAGTCAGGCGAAAATCATGACAAACGCCTTTGTCTGAAACATCTGCAGCTTAAATCTGATTGAAACTATGACTGTGTGACTAATAAAGGCTCTAGTCGTCCACGACAATTAAATAATTGCACTAATGATAGCTGTGCTTATGGATTAACACATTCTTCCATACAGAATTAAAATAATAAATGTGAACACACCTAATAAAATCTAATTTAGAAAAGACCTTAGACAGGAAACATGTTTATTCCTCTGAAAATTTAAGATAAAGTAAGACAATTCAACCTGAAACTGAAAGTCTTCGAGGCTGATTATCACCACAAGTAAAATGTCTGTGCAAAGCAGCCAGAAAAGGCCCAAAAATGCAGCGATCGCTTCACACTCAACATTTTTAGTGTTTCTGATTTATTTTTGTATTAAGGAGACTTTACCATTTATGTTTACCTGTTTTTTTAATTCAGTACATGTGTGTTTAAGCAATTAACTCCTCCTCAGAAAAATTTTATTCACCAAATACAAAATCCTAATACAAAAGCACAAAAGGTTTTACAGTTGTTCAAAGCAAGAACAGATATAAAAGATTGCTTAAAAGAAAATTATTAGTGTGCCAAATGGTAATATGAGCTAAAGACAGTTTTGTATGACATTAAATCTGCTCCTCGCTCACAGCAGTATGATAAATGGTAATTTGTGTGTTATATTTTTTGAATTGGCAAAAAATATTTTGTAAAGTTTTGACCTGCTAATAAGAATTGTTGACCAGAAAACAACAATTAAAATTAATTAATTAAAACCAGAACTATATCAAAACTCTATTAAGAATTTGAAGAATAACAGACAAACAACCAGTTGACAATACAGTCCTAATTCAACATGAATAAATGAGATTCCAGTCGACATGCATCTGGCCAATAAGTTTAGCTTTGTACAAAAAAACTGCAGGTCAGAATATAAAGAAATCCCAAAGTATTTTTACTTTTGGAATAAGTGATCTTATAAATAACTAAATGCTTACTTGTCATCCTTCTCATAAATGTTGAGACCCAGTGCGTCCACTCCCAGCCTCAGCTCTGTTCCCTTCTTATTCTTAATGTCAAAGTAGTTCACTCCGTACATTTCCAGGTCCTGAGAAATCTTTAGGTACTCCATCATGGCGTCCTCCCTGCAAGAGAAACGATCGGCCCAATCAGCCACTGCATTTCTCACAGCAGGGTTTAAAATTATCAACACAAACCAAGTTTAATAACTCACCTCAATACCCCGGAGTGCTCCTCGTGCCACACCTGGATTCGTTCCTCCCACTGCTCTTTGGATAAATTGTGCTGCTCCATGACTCTAAACACACATAATTAAAACACTTATTTACATCTCTCAACAGCAATCACTAAGAAAATCCAATGAGTTGCTGTGCTGCATAACCAGAGCTACTGTTACACAACTGGATTGTAAAAAAACATTTTTTGGTAGTTACCCCGTTAATTGTATTTTTTTTTCTTCTTTGTAAAATTACCAGTTAAAGTGGAGGGCAAAAATAATGAGAAGAAAATGCCAAATACTCAAATCTAGAAGAAAAAAAATGTCACTCATAAAAAGTCTTTCTGCTTTCAAGTTTTCAAAGCTTATGCTCACATACCCAGAGTTGGCCAACACAAACGCACCATAGCGTCGCATATCTCACCTCTGAGGCAGCATGCGTTCATTGACCAGATATCCAGGCCGGTGGACTTCTTTGTTGTAGTCACCGAACCTGGCCTGGACTGCATAGGAGGCCAGCAGGACTGCCGTCTCTGGAGGACAGTAGATCTCGTCGCCAAGGATGCCCTCTTTTACTTGCAGGAAGAAGAGCTTCTGGGTGATTTCCTGAATCAGCTCCTCAGAAACGTCCTCAGGGAAGAACTTGGCCCGAAATTTGAATTGTAGTGGGTTGTCCTTCTTCACATCTTGAGATGACACCTGGAGGGGATTGAAAAGCTCAGTTAGCTGTAATAAACTAGAAGTGAGCCTGCTTGCAATCTGTGGAAAGACAGTGACCAAATTCTAACTTTCTGACCCTGTTGTAAACCTTTATGTACATAAACACATCATGATGACACACAGTGGTGGGAATGATTTCAATTAACAATCATAGAAGAATACCTGATGGTCTGCAGTACAGAAACCTAAAATCAACTAGAGCTGTTGCTCCAATGCAAGACATTTCATGACCTGCAGAAGCTGGAAATCAACTGAATCATTGTAGTATTGTGTATTTGATTCATCTAATCAATTAAGGAGTCGAGCTTCCCTTTCATTGGAAGCCTACCTTAACTGCCAGCTACAGTGAACATTTTCACAATGTCCTTCTTCCTCTAAATACAAAACAGGAACCAAGCACTTGATTGATGGCTTAAAACGAGGAATGTTCCAGTTTGAACTTTTTATTGTGACGATTAGCTGCAGCGCCCAGTTAGCACCCTGGGAACAGCTTCCTGCTGCTGACTGATGCAAACAACCCATTCTCCTTTTCTATGCGTCTCTCTGTGACCCTTGTTTTTGATAGTAAAATGCTGAGAGGCGACTTCTAAACTTAGCAAACTGAGGTTAGCATGTGCTGCAGAGAGAACATTAACCTCAAACTGACTAATGCAAATTTATTGACCATCACTTTGCAGTTGTGTGGCACATTACTAAATTACATAACAACCAGGGTCACAATGGAGTTTTTAAGCACACATTAACCATCTGAAAATGGGTTCTTATTTCTAAAAATTAGTGGAATTACCCATTACATGATTTTTGTAAAGTAAACCATTAGTTGAGTTATTTAGCTTCAAAATAGACAAATTATATCCAGAACATCTGGAGTCCTGCTTCTTTGCAGACATTACTTCATCTGCAGCCCAATTTACTTTAGTTAGGTTAGATTATCCATATCTCAGGAAAAAAAAAAAAAAAAAAAAAATGGCTGGTGTAGTCCAGGTAACAAATGTTTACAAAAGAGAAAGACAAAGAAAATGGTGGCTTACATAAAGTTCAAATAATTTACCTCCAGCTGATAACATGCAGTCGGGAAGCCGCTGAAAATAGGCTACCATGCACTACATATGTAAAATGCACACATGGCAGCATGGTAGCTACTGATTTACTAAAACGCAGACATCAGGTCACTGAAATCACTTTTCAGTTCACAGGGCTGCAAAAACTAAAGCAGCTATTTATCTAAAAATGTCACTTTATAGCTGAGATTCTTCCATTTCTATTCTAGTATTCATTAAAATCTGAATATCATGAAAAATACTATTTTTTTGTTTCTTTTTGTTAAGTATGTGCTTACCTTTTTGTCCAGTTTTAGCCAGTTGGGGTAACCTTTGGTGTCCACATACTGCAGTCCGAAATACCACACCTCACGTACACCGATGGTTTTTAACACCTAAATAAAAATAAAACAGCAAAATGTTTCTAAGTTGTGGCTTCCATATAAAATACTACTTTTCATTGCACTTTTTTCTCTTCATATTTTAAAATAAAAAATTAATGATTATTTGACAAAACAATGATATACACAAATATAAATGAAAAATGTTCTTTAAAAAAAAAAGATCTATGGTCATTTAAATATCAGAGGAAATGTTAAGTTATTACTGATCAGGCAGATTTAAAAACAAAGAAAACACTCCTCAAAGCAGACTACTTATTTTTTTAATAAAAACATTTCCTTTTAAATTTGGGAAAATTTGAGAGGGACATCAGTGTATTTTATCATGCAGTGTTGACAGGACTCAATACTAAAAGCACACAACCCACACTTTAGGAAAACAATATGTGGTGACATAACTTTTACAGCAGAAAGCGATTGTACCTACAGATAGTTTTTTTTTCCACGACAAAACACACAAAATATCTTCCTCTAAAGTAATAAGTGAGTAAACCTCACTTTAAATTTTCAGCATATCATCTCAATTCAACTCAAATTTACAAAGGCACTAAGCTAATTTATTGGTTTCATTAAATTACAAGGCCTTAATACCGAGAACTGGGCAAAGAAGTAAACCATTACTTAAAAAAAAAAACAGACCATAAAAGTACTTATTTTTGACAATACAATGTTTGATAAACATTTTAAGTTTTGTGATCTATAAATTGCATTACTGGCAAAGCAGCAGCTCTCTCAATGAAGCGTTTTCTGTTGACATGCTTTTCTGTTATTAAGCCTCAACAAAGCGGTTTTATTGTTCAACCAAAGGGAGGGAGTGATGCTGTAAAACCAGGATGTGTCGCATGACTAGTGTTGTGTACTCCAACTTCAGGAACACAGTGTTAGACATTCAACCATGAAGGGCTGGTATGATAACTATCAATTTAACAATACAACTCAAAACCCAGGAGCAGGAAGAGGAGGAGTTTTACTCTTCTGACCTCCTGCTCAGCAGGAAAAAAAAAAAAAAAAATCAGGGAGGCAGCGCACAACCCGAAACCCCCTTTCTTCACTGGTGAAGGAAGGCTACCCCTCATTCAGGAGCTTTGGATCCAAATCGGAAGACTCTATTGCATTGATAAGTAAAATGCATAAACCTTGATACTGGATTTGATTGGAACTCTGCAGAAGGAACAGTGAAGCTACAAGTTTCCCAAGATTGCTGTCAAAAACCAACGCTGACTGCCACCCCACTGAAGGAGAAGAACGGCTGATGTTCATTCGAGCGCAGAGATTACTGGTTGCTGCCCAAGTTGCTGCCTACGCAAACCAGAGGTAGGAAAATGCCCCCAAACAAACCCCTGAACAAAAGCGGCGGTCCATTCCTGGACCCGAGTCGACCACGTTCTGAGCAGATGCTGCAGCTAACTGATTACCAATTCAGACTTTGTGAATAAAGCATTTAACTGTGCACAATGAAAAATGAATCCACATTTACCCTTTGTTTTTTTAAACATGAATTTATTGTTAATCTACCCTTGTATATTTGAGAGAAGTTATGTGTATTTCATTCCATACATGTGTGCTAAACTAGTGCCTTCATCTGTTTTAAAATCTAGGTCTTATCAAGCAGGTATTTATAAATAATAGACTACACTACTAGGCAATTTTCTCAATTGAGTAATTTTGATAAAAATTACTGGTTTTATTAATTATGAAAAATTATTTATACCCAAATCTTCACCACCTACTAGTGGGACAATAGGCAAGAACACAAACTGGTCTGGTCTGCATGTGGGATGGAAACTTCTCAACAACATTTTTTATTAGTATCCATTCATGCAGATTATTAGGTTAGTCTTAAGTCAAATCGCATTGGAAATACTTACAGATAGGCAGTTTTAATGATTTTTTCCCCCCCTACAATAAGTTTTTTAATTCTGGGAAAAGACAGTTATAGGTTTGGAATAATCACTCCTTATACGGGAGGAGTTACAATTTTCCACTGGCTTCTGAGGGAAACCAGAGTCTGTCTTTATGACTTGCACAGAAGTTTTCCTACACCAGAGAGGGACTTTTTTTTTTTTACATTTTTGCTTCTATGCATTTGTTAAGTCAGTCGGCCTTTTGTCATTCCCTTCTGAACACATCTATTCCAAAACTCTCCACCCAGTCAGCAGGTGAGGTGGTAAGATATTCACTTAAACTTCAGCCAGACATGTTGGCAAGGCTGCATATGCCAAGAATAAGCTCCAAGAACGATGAAAATAAACTCAAAAACTCCCACACAGTTTGTGGTTTGCACAAAATACAGAATCAGACTGGGATGTGGGACTAAATAGACAAATGGCTCAAGTTCAGGCAGCACCTAATGGATTTTACTTAATGCAACATCAAGAAGACACATGAAACATGAGATTATCCCAAAACAAGCAGGCCTTTCATAGTTGTTTTTGCCTCAGGCCTGACTGACTGAGATGGAGATACAGTTTGCCCCCACACAGATGCACACAATCTGGTTTTGATTTACAATAATTTGTTAAGCTCTCTTACAGCTTAAACAAGCTTCACCTAACAAAAAACTAAATCCATTTTAAATCCAAATTGCATTTGTTCTGTAAGAGGAAGGTGTTCTAGCAAGTTCTCATGACTTTTGAGGGTTCAGATGCCCAGTTATGCAATTACTGAGACATTACTGAAAGAAATCTACTTAAAAGCGTAAAGGCTTAAATTAGACAGATTTGAAACTTTAACCTGGTTAAATAAGCAGGGATTGCAGAATTTTATATAAATCTTCATCAGTGAGGCAAGACGCTATTAGTGCACTAGAAGAATAAACATAGATAAGTTTAATATATAAATGGAGATATGAGCCTTAGTTCAAGACATATTTACATAACAAAATGTAAACAGATTTGTAAGTTTAAAAAATCTAAATCTTTCCACCAGCAGGTATTTAATGAAAATAAACTATATGTAGAGATTATTACCATCATCCAAGCTAAAAAGAATTTTGATCTAATACTGTTCTTAGCTACTAGCTAAGAAGCTCTTCTTAGCTAGCTGGCATTCTAGCACCAGATGCTAGCTTTTTAACTTGCTTTCTAGCACTTTGTGCTAGCTTCCTGCTAGCTGACATGTGCACGAGAAAAAATAAATTCATCCTGATTAAGGAATGAGGAATCTCTTTGTGATCAATCATTTGGTCAGTACGAATGACATTAAATACAATGAAAATTAAACAGTTGGTCAGTTTAAAGAAGTGGGACTCAGTCAGTGGGACTCAGTCAGTGGGACTCAGTCAGTGGGACTCAGTCAGTGGGACTCAGTCAGTGGGACTCAGTCAGTGGGACTCAGTCAGTGGACTCAGTCAGTTGGACTCAACTTCTGAGTCACCAGATACCTCAGACTCATTTTAGGCAAAAGACTGAAAGTTGACACACCACAATAGCAGAAAGCTGGCATAGCAAAAGGATATAGACTCATCTACCAGCCATCACATGAGGACTGAGTCCGACTCTTCTTGGCTATGAGATTTAGACCCAGCAGTGAAATAAGGGAATATTACTCTGCATCCTCTGAACTGAATAACCTAAAGTCCACCGACTGAAGGGAAGGGTGGAGTTCACAGAGAGTCAGGCTGTTCAACAGCAACATGAAGCACAAAGATGAAAGAGTGCTCTTTGAGGTGAGGAACAGTCTCTTTTTATTATAGTGAAAATATGAGTTTCACTATAATAAGTAAACTTAAGAACATATAATGACAGCTGTTACAATTCACACTTTTTCCTGCTTTATTTAGAACAACTTTGTAGCAAACTTTGAATGTTAGCTCAGACATAGCAGTTGGGTGTCAAGTTCAATTTGTTTGGTATTTTGCATGAAGCACCTTTAAACCAAACTGGATTTGTTTCATCACTTGAACCTTCTAAAGCTCCTAGGCAGACTTTTAACTTGACATAAATTTTGCTTTGTCACCTATCAAACAACATCTTATGAACAGTTTCTTTTTTTGTTTTGTGACTTCGTTGTACGATGGTATTTAGTCAAGATAAAAATCTACACCACAAAAAAAAAAAACAAGCCTCCAAATGCACATGTTTCTGGTGACATCACAACCAACATCAGTTGATCAGATCTCAATAGTTAATTTATACTCTTGTTTCTCCACTCCTTATTTCCCTGCGTTTTACCAAATTCCTCCTTCAGCTGTGTTTACTTGATTTTGGCATGACTGCATAATAACCTCTAAGCATTATTTAATAACTGTGCAGATTTAAGAAAAATATGGTCACAATTAAGCAGCTTATGAAGAGAATCAGTACAAATTTAAATGAAATGTCAAAATCGAATCAATTCAAAGTGGGCTTTTTTTTTTATATCAGCCAATCAGTCTGATTCTTTTGTGAAGTTGATGTCATAAAACTCATATACAAAGTTGAACTTAGTGTGCTTTTAAAAAGTTTGTATCTTATAAAATCTGACAGTGCTGTGCTGCGTTTGGCATATTTGTTTGCAGTGCAGAAAAAGTACTGTGCAGCGTCTCGAAACATAGCTGACAAACGCATCAGTTAAGCTGAAATTAATGTTGCTCGGCAGATAATAAAAGAAGCATCAGCACAAAGTCAGAGTCATGGAAGTGAAACTGCAGCAGGGTGTGTATGGGAGTGGCACATGTTTCTCATTAAGACCTGAAAGACAAGGACTAAAGCTGTGATCAGTGCTGACCACAGGGGCCACACCAAACTGAGAATGAGCTGACTGCTGTTACTCGGCGTTCCGACAGAACCTGTCCGATGCTGTAGCAACGTGACCCAATGGAGGTACAAATCATTCCAGGCCCGTGTTCAAAGTGGCAAATTGATCTTTGCATCACAATAGACCACTTAACTACCTCTCACTTTGTAACAGGGAACTGTGGAACAGCACAGCAATCTCAAAGTCTAGGTGGAAAAACTCACCAGCAGCTATAATTAGACTAATAGCTTGTTTGTCTTTAAAACAAAAAACAAAAAAAACCTATAACTTTGTTGGTTTTAGAAACAACTGAGATGATGGGAGAATCCCCTGACTGCTAGACATGCTATTGAGAAACGGGTTTTACAGGAAGTGAATAAAACAATGTTTTTCCTGCTGTAATCCTGTCACAGTGGAGCTCATACTAACCATTCGTCATCTACTTTTGGATCCAAACGACGGAGTTTTACAATAAAAACGATCCAAGAAAGGAAAATGCAAACGATTGTCTAGGAAGTTACTATTAATAGTAATAAAGTGACCACAGAACAGTGAAAATCTGGATTTTAAAAGGTGACTGTGGCCTCAGTGAGAAATAACTCCAATTAAAATGATAAGTAAAGTTGTCAGCTAACAGAAAGAAAAAAGTTCCCTTTACCAAATACACCTTTTGTTTTCTAATAACAGGTTTCATTTACAACTTTAAGCTAAACTGAGGAAAAAAAGGCCTTAAACAGGTTGTGTACACAGCTGAAAATTAACAAACATTACCAGAGAAGCTATTTTAAAGTTCATTCACTTTTTTATTATCAGTTTTACCATTTAAATCATCCCCAACTTTGGTCTTTTCGTAAGAGTTTTTCCAGGAACAAAACAGCAGCTAGATGTTATAAGATGGTTCACAGACACTTAAAAAGCTGAAATTTCAATTATATTTTCAATATCCTTATAATAATTCACTTTATTTTCAACAGTAATGAATCGGTACCTGAGCAGAGTCAAATAAATTTCAGATAAACACGCTTGACCAATTCAATGATCAAAAAAAAAAAAAAAAAATTTATGGGATGCCTATGACTGTACAGCTAGCTCACTGTTAATGTCTTTTACTCTGCAGTTGTGGAGTCACAATGTCTGGGATCATTAGTGCCCCCTGCCACAAGGCAAGAGAACTGCATGCATCCCCTCGAATCTGTTCTCTTTATGATCGCTCCTCAGCACACAAAACACGTTACACACACAGTTGATGACAAAAAAATAAATAAAATACAGTACATGACACAAATAAGCTAAATTATCGAAAATCAGTTCATACATTGAATGTTTTTTAGCCATTTTATTGGCAAAGAACAGGCAGGAAGGACATGCTGTCATAGAATGGCAGCCAGTGCAGTTAGGAGAGGTTGATCAATCCCAGGTGAGGCTCAGATCACTGCTGCCTCACTGGCTGCTCTTTAGAGCATCTGAACGGGAACATGCAAAAATCCAGCGATTTTGAAGAAAAAAATCATTAGAATTGGTCAAGCTAAATGAAAAATAGGTACTTTATAGTACAGGGTGAAAATAACAATATAAATGATTTTATTATTGTATATTATTTTTCCATGATGACAGGTGAGGCTGTGCCTCATTTTCCTCCCCTGACCACACGTCACTGGTGTAGATGGTGAGGAAAGCTTAATATAGCTGTGTGTGTAATGTGTTAATAAATACTCAGGAAGCACAATGGACATGCAAAGACTTTCCATGGAGGTTTGCCTGCTGAGCTCATCAGTTGCAGGGTTTTCATTCATGTCACTTAAATAGGTAAAGGATTGAAATTTGACTTTTTTTTTTAGATAAATTCCTGAAAATGCAAGAAATTTAAATCTATATTTAACTGTTTAAAATGACAATAGACTATTTGATGCAACATCCCTGTCCTTTTTACATGATTAGAAGTCACCATAACCCCTAATAACCAGGAAAGATCAATAGATATTTATCTGTATCTTTATATAAAAATAAGTGGATTGAAGTTCAAAATACTGACAACTGTCATTTGATCCGATTCCCACTTCTATTAATAGGCTTCAGTTTGAAAGTCACCACCTCATTTCAAAGTCTATTCTGTTCCAGCAAGGATAAAGGTTAAACTGGAGAAAAAAAAAGAAAAAAAAGGACATTCACTGTACCTGGTCAAACAGCTGTTTGCCCGTAGTGCTGGGCTGGATGGCGAACTCCAGCTCAGCGTCCATGGTGGTGACGCGTACATTGACCTGTACAGGAACAAAAAGGCAGCAGTTTAAAATCTGACACAGAGAAACAGAGCAGTTTTCACAAGATTTAATATGTGGAAACTGCTTTCAGCACTTTCAGTATTTATCTCCTTTAGATTGTGTTTCTTTTTTTTGCTTTTTTGCTACATTTTAGAAAATTTTACAAAAGTGAACATTAGAGAAATATAATACGAGAGCCTGCTTTCAAATGTTGATTTCATTTATTAAGAAAAAAGTTGGCCAAATCAACCTCACCCTGTGTCAAATAGTAATTTCCTCTTAAAATCACCAGAAATGGAATGAATATAAGCGGCCTGTATGCTTGACCTTAAAGCAGCGATGTGTCGTTTTTATAAAAAATATATATGTTTTTACCTATTTGCTAAAGTCATCATTGTGTTGCAACAGCTAATAAAATACAGAATTTGTGGAAAAAAATAGAGCTCATTTGTCTCTACAGTGTACTGTCATCTGAAAAAATAGATTGCTCCATCAAAAAAAAAACAATGAGAGCAAGGAGGAGGGTTTTGGCGCTGTCAATCACCCTACTGTTTGCATCACTCATATCCTTCCCTAAATGTTCAGGCTAGATAGCATTGCCTATGACAGAAGATAAAAAATTATCCTGGAACGGTAATTTGTTTTTCCACCATTAGCATATTTGGTAGCACATACAGAAGCATGATTAATAGCACTAAGACCTTCCTCCTTGCTATGGTTGGTTGTTTTTGACCAGGAGCAGTGCATCTCTTCAGATTGCAATGGCAACACTGGTAGAGGAGATTGATGTTTTAATAGATTATTTGTCTCATACTATCACAGCATGATGACCGTTTCAACAAACCTGTAAAAAACATTTTTGTAAAAGTTACATACTGTGTCTTTAAGGTGAATGGCTGGTTATTCCTTTGGGTAGAATTGTTTTCTCCTTGGAATTGTTTCCTTGGTATAATTTCACTGACTTTAACACAAGAAAGTGAAGTTTTAAGTAACTTAGATGTTGTTCTGGGTCCAGTTTGACTTTCTGGATAAGTCATTGGTGTACTCTTGGAGTAACTTTTTAAAGGTTGGACTCTCGCTGTGATTTGGTTGGGTCCCAAAACCGTATAGTCCTTTGAAATATTTTCTAAATTTAAAAATATCAGTGACTGTTTTTTACTCATCTGTCCTTGAATTTCTTAGTTTAGGGCATGGTGTGTTGCCAACTTTTGCTGCCAGAAAAGTTCTGTTTAAGGGTAATAACCAGTCAAGGGTGTGGTTACAGAAACAAATCAGCTTTCTAGGAAACAATTTATTCATAATTTAACATGGAAATAAGTATTTTCACATAGGTCAAGCTGGTTTGGATAATCTCTGTCCTTCAATAAACTAAATCATTAAAAAATTGCATTTTGTATTTATTCCAGAATTTGTTTGATCAAATTTGAAACATTAAAACATGCTTTAAAGAAAAAAAAACTGAAAATCAGACAAACTCCTAAAAGGGTAAACTCTTTTTCACCATACTGCAAGGTAAAGCAAGCCAAACTACTACAGAAGAGAGCCTGGGTGTATGTGTGTGTATTCACGTATGTTTGGTAAGGGGCTGTATTTGCTTAGTAAACAGCAGGGGCTCTGCTCTTTCAGAAACACACTGTCTGATTGAACCGAACTGTGCAGCAAAATCTGAGGTATTCAAATATCCAGAAAATGAATTCCAAGTAAATAAGACATGTTTTCATTTAAAAAAAAAAAAAAGCCAAATGCTGCAATAAAGCAAACCATGATATTAGAGAGCTGGTTAAACTACAGTCACATTTGCAGAAATAAGGCATGTCTTCCAGATTTCTGGTTAATGACTGATCACAGCAATCTGCACAAACAGGACAGTCATCTACCTGAGCCATGCATCATGCACAGCAAGTCCGTTCTCTTTTCACAACAATCCACCCCGGTGATTAATCCACAGTTTCAAAATATATATGCAAACAGAACGATTGCCGTGACAAATGGAATAATAGAAAATGACGTCAACTGTGTATCATAATGGGGAGAAACAATATTCAGCACTGTAGGTTTAGTCAGTAATCATCAAACGTCATGAAAATTTAGACAAAGGCCATAAAACAACCCACAAATATTTACAATGGCTGCTTTGAGGCAAAGCGCACACTGAATGACTTTTCCTGTGGCTATAAGGTCAAAAGTCCCTGGTATTTGCAGAGGTTATGAAAGAGACAAACACTCCGAGTATCGAGTATGAAAATGACACCAAGAGTTTAGTGGACAGAGCTGAGAGGGAGAAAGCCAGCTAACAGAAGCCTCCCGTGACATCTTTCATCTCCAGTCCATTGTGACCGAGCCTCAACGACGCCCGCGGGAAGAGGGTTGCCCCTGTCTGGTGATTCCCAGGAATCTACAAAGGTTTAGTGATGGTAAATCCTGCAGAAGCAGCAAATCCAGTCACAGTATTGGATAGAAAGCGTCCGTTCCTACGCCTGTCAAGGATATGATAAGGACGAAGCAGTCTAGACAGTGGATATTCAAGAAGCCCTTTATCTCACAACATGTGTCTGTTACTTTTGAAGCCAATAAAAATCAGAAACTTTGAAAAGCAAGACACTTTCTCCTACAGCCTAAATTAAATTACAGCTTACAGCTACAAATGTTTTTGAAGTTTTGTACCCCAACAAAACATGTGTGCACAATTTGAAATCTAAGAGTCAGCAGCCTAATTAAGAGACCAGTTTCAAGTCAACGTTAAAATGTAAGGAAAGGCAGGAGGAGGGACTACATTTTACAACAAAACAAAGCTTTCCTTTCAGCTGTGTTGCCCCAGCAGCCCCAAACCATCTCACTGGAGCCAGATTACCAAATATACCCACCCGAACTGAATCTGCTTTACAAAGTGTTTTCCTTTTATTAAAATGATGATGTAGACATTGAACAGTTTGGGTAAGGTTTCTCACATTTGCAAAAAGTTACAAGCAAGCACCAAGAAAAAACACACAAAGCAGAATAAATGCATGTGTGGCACAGACGAGCCAAAAGAAACCACTGACCGAGTGATACGTGATCTGTACCAGAGTTCTCCAATGGCAACGCACAATAAACTGTGACCGTTCACAGCAGGGGAAAAAAAAATACATGACACATTTCCTAAAAATATACCTGGCAGGGGCCCACAGTTCCACTATCCAGCTTTAGTCAGACGAACGTATGCGGGGTTCCATATTAGTCATCACAGTAATAACTGGCTTCATCTTTTCAGCTAGAAAAGCACTCAAATATAAGCTGCCATGACAACAAAGTGTATTCAAGTTTGGTAACCAGGAAAACAAACATGTCTATTATCAACTTTAACATTAAGAGCAATTTCAAACCAATTATTTTCTAAGAGAGGGGATGTGACAGTGAGATCCATTTATAGATGGAATCAGTCTCCATAGAAAGGTAATCTGAAGTTTGCCAAACTTCAGATTACGGAGGGCAAGAGTGGCTTTTATCCTGACTGTGCCACAACGGACTAGATCTTTACCCTGAGTTTGGTTGTCCAGTCCGCATGTTTTGTGGAACTCTAGGTGGCTTGTACTCATGTCCTCTGAGGCATTTTGAGGCGAGGGCTGCAGAGGTTTGAAGCAATGGGCATCCATTTAAGCACTGCATAACCAAAGACTTTTAGACACAGTCAAGCTTATTCCTTACAAAGGTTGGACTCAGAGTTTCCCCTTGTTTCCCATCATGCAGTAATACTATTTTTATAGCTAGAATCTGAAATGTTTACAATACTGTCATGAAAAACTGAAGGTATAGTAATGGGTGCCTAGTCTCAAAATCTCCACGTGGATTAAATTTCTCAACTTGATTGATTGTGTAATGTTTAAGTTGGAATTACAAAGAGTGAAGGGTTAAAACATTTTGCCAAAGATGAGCTGTGACTGTGATGGTTGGTTAAACTGATTTGTTTTCTGTTAACCGAAGATAAACCAATGAGGAATACTTGGAAATTAATCTAAGCTTCATAGTTATAGTCCAACAAAAATATTTTTATCTTGTAACGATCTAAAGAAATAAAAGACCAATTAAAATGATCAGTTTCTCTGACTTTAGTTATTATTGCTATTTATTTGAAAATTCTTCTTTTATTCTATGAACTACTGACAGCATGTCTCAGAAATTCCAACCAAAAATCTGGTATTTATTTGCAAAAAATGAGAAATGGTCAAAATAACAAAAAAGATGCAGTGATTTTAGACCTCAAGTAATGCAAAGACGACAAGTTCATATTCATTTAGAAACAACAATATTAATGTTTTAACTCGGGAAGAGTTCAGGGATTGATGTTTGGTGGAATAACCGTGAGGTTTTCAATGGGGTTCAGTGCAGTGGGATCTTAATTTTTTCCAGAGCTATGAAATGATGACGTTCTGAGTTTCTGTTTTGTTGCATTCGGCTGGCCATTAAGTTACACAATCTAAATAATGCATACCTTCTCATTTCCTTAAAGTAAGTAATATACCTTCTTCACCAAAAATACATCCAGTGTAGCGTACACTCCTTTCTAGGCTATAAAAGTTTACAAGCATCACAGGTTTCACTTTTAGTTTTGGTTCTGTTAGTTTTGATTTGACAAGCTACAAAAGAAAACTCAAGAAATTTGCAATATTTTGAATTAAATTATATAAGAACTTAGAAAATATATGTTTTAAGACTCTTAAGATTTTAATTTTTCTATTTTGGTATTCAACATTTTAGGTTCAAAAGTGAAGCATTTTTATTTTACTGTAAAAAGCTGGCAGGTTCCATTAATGAACTCTTAGATTTCCCTTTTGTTGTAATTGGTACCAATAGAGCTTTTGATATCCTGGTGATGAAATGCTGAAGACATTTCATGGTGAAAAAGAATGTGATGTTAAAGCAAATGTTGGTTGGCATTAATTCACACCATTGTAACTCAAACTATTATAGACACTGCATCAATCAATCTCTTTTTACCATTTTACTTTTGACTTGAAATTCATTCAGGGTATGTCCGAAGTCTGCTTAGCCAAAAAGTAATTTTATGTTTGCTTGTAAAGAAGGGCACTGCCTTCAGCTGTAACAAAGGTTTTAATATTAATTCAAAGAACCTCCACTTGTGATTTGTCTTTTTTGAAAGTCGAATCAATAGACTGCTGAACTGTTATATCCAGTTCTTGTTTTACTTATTAAACAAAATATATATTTTCAAACTAAAGTAAATGCAAAGGCACATCAAGAATCCCTGATATTTTTCAGGCATTTGCTTTGAAACTTTATGATTCTTTTCCCGCAGGTTAGGTAATAGGCACCGGTCAAGTGAAAAAAATGAGGTGGTCATCACATCAGTGGTTACAAAAAAATAGGCTGAGCTGTATTCCTGTGTCAGGTCTGTTCAATATTTAACACTCTGCATAGCTTACATGCTTAACAAGTATCCAGAATAATCGGAAGCGCCATTGTGATTGAAATAAACCCATCTATAAAAATGTGGACCAGCCCTAGCAGTATTTAAATACAGTCCTCTTGGTTTCTGAAGCATGGATCACACCTACAGGGAGTTCCAAATGACATCAAGTGATAAAATAGTTGAAAATTAGTAAATCCCAATAATAGAACTGGTCATAACCATGGAAACACAGGAGATCATTAATGATCTCCTGTGATAGTAGGCACTCCTTGTTTGGTTCGTGTCCTCAAGGAGACGGGATTCTGCGAGAGCCAAGGAGCGCTATCGTTTACTTCTCACAATGCGTCATTGAAATAAGTGACACATGAGTCACAGAGCCGTCGATATGGGAGCGTTACACACAAACATTGGTCCTTAAATATGGTTCAAGCTCCTATAATAAACCACTTAATGCTTTCCAACCACTTAATGCTGTTTTATTTTTATGCCAAGTTTGCAACTTTTATAAATCACAGCCACTTTGTGTGTTTCGATGCAAATTTAGAAGCAAATTCAAGGCAACTTTGATCTCTTATTCTTTGATCTTAGCAGAGAAAAGCAGCTCAGGTGACACATATTTTACTGGGATCACTCCTAGTTACATTTTCTTCCCTGTAGCTAAATATCAAAAAATATTTTCAAAGTGGTTATTAGGCGTGACCTTTGATTTTGATGATTTCTGTGAGGCTTTGCTGCTATGCTATTAAAGAGAATGACAAATGATCATTTGAGAACACTAACCCTAATCTAATTCTTTTGGCTGTTTTCTGTCTGATCTCTTTGAAAAGGGGCCACTGGTGATACAGAACCTTCAATTTCAACTTTTCAAATGTAAAAAGGTTAAAATACACAAGAAAATTGACTGATGGCCAGCTAAGACCAGACCAATGGCAAGACAATGGGAAACGCAAAAATTCAATTATTCTTCCAATCAATGAACATATTAAGCACTGAAAAAACTGTCTTCAGTACAGAAGTTGTTATTGAATGAAGAAAAATCAAAGTTAGCAATTTTCATAAAATATTAAGATGTTCAATGAAGAAAAAATTTCAGGTGAAAATTTCTAATGGGGATGTAAAGATTTAGCAGAAAACCTGAACCCATTACAGCAACTTTGCTACACTTTAAAAACTGTAGCAAAAACTCTTGATTTTGGGAATCAAGAGTTTTGCTAAGGGTCTTAATTATCTAAGAAATGCAGACAGAAATTCAGCTACAGTTAGAAATCCTGGGCTTTTTTCCCCTCTCTTCATATTTTTGATTAAATGCTGGCTCGACTCACACTTCCCAAGCCTGTTAATCTAATTTCACACTTTTCACAGATGTGAAAACACAGTTCCTTACTTAAATCCCACCTTAAGCTGAAGTGAGGCTCAGCAGTTGCAAGATGAATTTTTAAAGCTGTCTGGAACGATTTCATTTAAAGGCAGACTTTGTGTCCATTTGTCAGTTGTTCTGTTGCAAAGATTGGGTGAATCAGAGGGGAGGGACACATTGTCAGCATCTTCTTCTGAGCTCTCCACGTTGCCATGGAAAGTCAACTGTACAGTCTAATATTATGGTCCAAAAAGGCTGCTTTGTGGCAACAGCTTGTTGATGCTTTCACATGGCAATGATGTAATTTCCTCAGAAATGCTCAAGACAACCCAGAGACCTTTTTAAACAAACCAGCAACGCATTTTATGACTCCAATAGTTGCTTTGGTCATTGTCATCACAACACAGATTGATTGGTTCACTAAAACAAACTGTAGATAATAGTAACACTTTTTTAATCCTTCTAATTCCTCTTTTGCATAAATTACTTATTAAACTCTGCTTTACAACATTAAGTCCAACCAGAGTTATTGCTTCAGTCCTGTTCTTTGCAGACCATCTCCATCACTTTTTCCTGCCTACAAGAAGACACGCATCTGTGCCTCGCCAGAAACGTCCAAGTAGAGAGCTGAAAGAGGGGTGTGTGTGACTGCACGCCATGCAAAGACTGTGGGGTGGGGCAAAGTGAGTCAGGAGAATGTGAAGAGAAAAAACCTGTTCGAATATATAGTTCAGCTTCTTCTTCTTCTCCAACTGGCGGACAACTCCCAAAATCCAGACAAATGAACTTTCAATACACTTTTATTGTTTGAAATACAAGAAATATGATTCAACCGATAATAATCTGACAATTTATTAATCTACACTTTAGCCACATCTCATATATATAAATTTTTTTTTCCTTTACCTTTTTTGTTTCAAACTCCATTTTATATTGTTATGCGACATCTAGATTTTTGATCATCGTTATTTAAATTCCCACACTCTGTAATTACTTAGGTTGTTTAACTATTCTTTTGTGTGAAATATTTTAGTAAACTTAAAGTATGGTTAGTGTAAGCGCTGTCACAGGTTTCCAACAACAGAAGTGGTTCAGAAGAGACCGAGTCAAAACAAATAAAGTAAAGGGTCACCTACCGCTCTGGGCATTTTGCTGTCCTTCTTCCCCGAGCTGCTAGATATGAGAACCAGAAATAATAAATAATAAATAAAATAAAGACGTGTGCTCCGTGCGGCTCCGGGTCTCAGAGCGTCCTCCTGAGAGAGACAGAAGAAGAGAAACGAGTTTCAAGCACTTGTGCGTTAGTTACTCAGCTGCTCAGATCGACACTCCTCATCAGGATGAATCATCAAAGTTCGCAAACGTAGCACGGGGCGCACCGGAAAGACTTCAAAATAAAAGTCGAACCAACCAAGATATGAGTTTCGCTTTCCAGATAGATAGATAGATAGATAGATAGATAGATAGATAGATAGAACCAGCTTTCAGTAGTTAGTTATCACAAATTATAAATGAAATATATTTAGAAATTATAAAACTGGAAATTTTTCAGAAAACATAAAATGGATTAACAGTTTAAAGCCTTCCTACTGCAATAGAGGTTTACCAAGCGTTGAAAACTGGTGCTACCAATAAAAACAGTGTTGGGACACATTCATTATTGAACCGTCTTCTACAGCAGAAAGTGTCAAGAAAAAGGTAATTAACAATGAAAGAGAGGAATGTAGGTCTTTCCTACAGAGAAATTATAAAGAAGGACAACGTGTCAGTCAAGTTCATCATCAAAAGGCTCTCAGAAACTGGGACAAACTCTTACGGGAAGAGATCTGGCTGACCCAAAGTTACAACTGATCCAGTTGACAAGTTTCTGAGAGTTAACAGCTTGCTTGATATGTGGCTCACAGGACAACAGCTGGCCGATGTAAGCAGAACTCAGTTTCAACTGTGAAGGAAGGACAGACAGAGCTGCAGATTTGGGAAGACATGTCCACAATTTAAATACTGAAGACTGGAAGAAGACATTACGGACTGATGAGTCAAAATGTAAAATCTTCAGTTCATCATGCAAGATCTTTGTACACTGTCAAGTAGGCGAAAAGGTGATTCCATCTGTATGGGATAAACTGTCAAACATGGAGGACGAAGTGTGACGATCTGGGTCTGTTTTGCCGGATCCACAGTGAGAGGCACCCTGAACCAAAATGGTGACCACAGCATTTAACAGAGCAATGCATGCCTTCTGGTATGCATATAGTCAGGGTAAGATAATGACCCACAACAGTAGGCCAATTACTCATTTGTATATGCTTTAATGTCAGTGTGTAAAGAGACATTAAACTGCATATTTTAATGCAAACTTCAAAAACTGGGGTGTTCTAAAACTAAACTTGATTTTTTGACATTTGTTTCATTTAATTTAATATTCTGTTAAAAAGTATTCTGTTAAAAATTTGCATCATAAATATATTGGGATCATTTTCAACTAAAATCCTGAAAATTAAAATTGTCAGGATTTTATTTTTGAAATTACAAACCGGAAGTCCTGCACCTGTGCGTTGGCTTGAGTCACAACGGCACATGGACGCTAAATTTTCTATGCAATGTGCCTCACCCACTTTCTATAATAAATGTTTATTCTCTCCACCCTTCTCTATGTTAACCTTCAGCGATGACGGCTGCTGCATTGGCCAACAGGCGCGCATCTCAATTTATGTTCTTACCCAACTATTTGTTTGTGTCGCCAAACAAAGTCGATCGCAAACACGCAAAACTGCGTCTTTGAGCAAAAAGCAAACGAACTGCTCTCAGGCGGCGATCCCTGTTGACAGAGTGTTCAAATGTAACAAAGTGAAGATTTATGGCCCTGCAAATGTTTTTGCTTGGTAATGCGCACACCCACATGCATCGAGAGGGAAACTAAGCTCAGAACTGTTTCATTCTTCTATTTTTTTAACACGTACTTTTACTGATAAAATTGAGCACACGACTGTAAACATTTCAGCATCTTCAATTTGGGTGCTAAGACTGAAATTACGCAGTCACATTCTGATCCCACAGACACCTGTTGGGGGATTTTCCTCCTTTGTGCGGCGCAGCAGGGAAGTGCGCGGCAGGATTAAAAAAATGTGCGGAAAAACCAAGTATTTGCGGATTTTTAAAGGTGCATCCCTAACTCAAACCAGTAGCTGCTGAGGTGGAAGTCTTACCGGAGCTTGGTGTTGGGTTTTGGGAGACGAGTTTGTGTTTTTCCGGAGCGGGCAGCCGCAGATTTTCCTCCAAACTCGAGAGGTCAGACAGACGCAATATGGCGCTGCTCCATCCCAGACGGAGTGGAGAGCGGCTGCAGGCACCGGCAGGATGCGGGACTCCACAGGTTCACATTTTCACCTGGGCTTAAAGCCTTTACTGCTGTCTACAGGTGCATCTTAACCAACTGGAATGTCAGAGAAATATTGATTTATTCCTGTAATTTAATAAATAAGTGAAACTCATGTACAGATTTATTGCACACAAACTGATATGTTTAAAGCGTTTACTTCTTATGACATTATGATTGTACCTTACAGCTAATGAAAAGTCAATCGATGGACTTATGTCACATGGAAAGACCCCAAAAGAACCTGAAGCAAACGCTGCATCAGTGCAGTAACTCATACTAAAGGTGCTCTAACTAGATATCTGATTACATTTTCATGGGCTGACATTTCAGCTGTGAAAATATTTTCATTATTTTTGTTGAAAATATGAGAGTTGGTTGAGCATTTTTTCCTTCCACTCAATTTTCAATGAATGCGGCCGGTGCGTATGTGAATAGCCAGTTGTTTTAGCAACAACCATATCAAGTCACCCTGGATTCTGCGGACAATAACACAACATTTCTGTTTCTATTAATATTCCAATGACCCGAACGACTGACCTTTTAAGCCAAAATGATCAAAATTAACAGATTAAAATGTTTGAAATTTAAACTGATTATAATTATGACATTTACGTTTTAAAATAAACTACTGAAATGAATGTACTTTTTAAATTTATGAAGATATTTGTGCGTAATCACGGGACCCTCATTACATATAAAATGTGTTTAAAACTGAATTTATAAACGTCTGATTTAAATAGTGATTATTTATTGACTGCAAGTTTTTTTTTTTTACAGATTTAATTCTATATTTTATTTACGATTCAGTGACGGTCTGGCTAAAAAAAGAGAAGAAAAGGGAACATTTGCCTTTGAACGAGCTGCGTAAACCCAGTGACAGAGATGCGTCATGTGTGCAGCAGCAACTGTTAATGCGACGGCCTGACTGAAGGAAAACATTAGAAGCGCATCCATCAGCTGATCAGACACTGCGGACGAGCGGTTACCTGCCGCTGGTTACGTCACAGCAGAAACTTTCACAGACAGGAAGTGATCCACCGCGCCCAGCGGGCGGAACTGATCCAAGAAGCTGCGGCGAGCAGAGGTGGGAGGCGTCAGAGGTGAGCCGACCAATGGGCGCCGCGGGGATTAAAATAGAGCCGTATATATCCGAGGTTTCACCTACTTCTCTGCATCACACGAAACCACAGAGGGATGCGGCTGTCCTGCTCACCGCCACTCCTTTCACCCAGTGAAACGCAGTTTCACCTCACCGGCGACAATGTGTTACATTTAACTCCAGGATCTGAAGAACTAAAAATAAAACTAGCCCCAAACATCGAGCTTAACGCGCTAATATGAAAGGAATTCAAAGGTTAAAGGAAATTCCCAGATTGATTATGAATGATAACAAAAAACAAAAACAGAAAGAAAGGATGTGGAGACTTGTTCTTTGTATTCTTTTACTATAAGAGCTTTGTTAAGCTGAACAGTTTGCTTGACAAAAATGCAAAACATTCTTTCATTTGCCTGAATTAACTGACCAGATGCTGATGCAAATGAGTTAATTCAAAGGAAGGAATTTGAATGATCCTTTGACTCTTTTGATTGATTACCTCCAGTGGAGTGTCTCAGCTCATAAAACCTGAGAGAATATGTCATGTTTGTTTGCTTTGCTTTGGCTGAGAGAGAGGCAAGCTGCTCATGGTTCCTGGAACCATTAATGCAGAGCTCAAACCTTCACATTTGTAGTTATGTGTACAGTTTATTTACGAATAGATAAACACAGCCTAAACAGTTTTTAAAAAATCTAGATGATTTTCATAGATTTCTGTTTCTAATACGGATTGATGTAAATATACAGATTTGACCTTTCACACCCTTTTGACACGCTGTCACCACTCTGAAAATATTCTTAACAGACCATTTTATCCTATTTTAGCCAAACACACTTATCCTAAAGTGATGTCATCCATGACTCTTTAAACCAATACATAAATGAACATTGAATGGGTGACAGTTTCACCCAGAGACTATTTTTACCTGAAATGATTGGTTACGTTCAAATAAAGAAATTGAACACCTGAGAGAAACAATCATCACTTTCAAATATTGAGAAAAGGATTTTGACATGGCGTCGCTTGCTAAAATATTTTTATAAAAGTGACCATTAACAAAAAGCAGACTCAGCCTTCTGATTGGATAGTTGGATACATGTATGCAAAGCTTTATAGGTTTATTCATATACACAGAAGTCATTTTCTTAAGAGCCTGGATCAACAAAACCAACTAAATATATTTCTTAGTATGAAAGCTAAGGTAGCTTGTTAAATATAACCCAAAGGGTATCCGTCAGATCACAAAACAGTGTAAAGCACTTTTATTTTTTCAATTAACAAACTGAATCATGAAAGATAAAAATACTTTTTTATGACTTTTATTTCTGATGGAACATTTGCTGATCACCTGATCTTTTCATGAGTCATTGCTGCTCTGATCCGACTTGATATTCTTAAACTCCTGCAGTCTTTTCTGGGTGACTTCATAGATGATGTCTGAAACAGACACACAAGATGAACATCTTTAAAACGTATTTTGCTCTGTGAAGCTCTTGCTACTCTTCCAGGAGCTGTGTAATGTTTAGTAACTACCAGTAGATGGCGCTAGATAAAAGCGTTGTAACTATGCAGTATTTGAAATATTTTGGTAACTCATAGATGGGACTAGTAAAATGATTTTTGTCCATTAGTTCTAAAGGCATGTCCATTAGTCACTTCAGGCATGCAACTGCGCCTGTTTCTGAATAATTACACTTCTTTGCAAAAGTATTCAGACTCTCTTGAACACTGGAGCAGGGGAAGGTACTTGATTGCAAAAGAAAAGAAAAGAAAAACACAAGAACACATGGAAGTTTCTAAATCTTGCCCATGATGTTTCTGAAAACCTCTGAAAACTTCACAAAACATGACAACGGATGCTAAATGATAGAGTGGATTGAACATTTCAAGTGTAAATAATTAACCATGCTTCGTTTTTAGAATGACACATCTGAAGCAATTGATGAAGCTGTGATCAATTAAAATGTTGAAAACAACAAAACAAAACAGAGTGTCTTACTGTCCAGCACTTGTCTTGCTGCGTATCTCTTGTCTAATTGATTGTTGACTTCAGCAAGGAGCCATGGTATGAAATTCACTGAAATATCTGCAAAAATAACACCAGAAATATATATATATTTTTAAAAAACATGCAATGGAAAAGCCTCCATGCAGGCACTCATAGAGCGCCAACACCCTCTTGTGGCAGAACAATGAAAGCTGAAGAGGCTCACCTTTCTCCACAGGATCGTAGAAGTAGCCGTGTTTTCTGAGAGCGGTGAAGACTGCAGGGAGGAGTCCAGACAAGTACTGCTGGCTGAACACCCGGGCGGCGATCTTCTCTGCGGTTTCCTGCTCCTTCTTTAGCACCTCCTTCTGCTGGGCAACTCTGCGCTCCTGGAATCAAAAGGAAAATGTGTTCTTATATTTCTTCGAGTATGATAGTACCAATTGAGGCACTATATTCATCCATCCATTCATCAAACCAAAACCACAGCTCACACCATAAAACATAAAAAATAGCTCTTATCAAGTCACAACCACTGATTGCATAAGAAATCAAAATGAAATCAAAATGAATGTAAGAGTGTTGAATGCTTAATAATCGTAGCTGCTTGCTCTCGTACTTTCTCCTCTCGGTAGCGTCGCTCCTGCTCCTCCAGACGCTGCACCTCTGCCAGCTCGTTGTTTCGGAGCTCCAGGAAGACCCTCTGCTGGGCCCGCAGACAGGCCAGCTCCTCCTCCTCCATCACTTCCAGCAGGGACTGTTCAATCGTCTTTCCAATCAGAACCTCCAACACAGGCTGCACCTCAAGGTCAAAGTCAAACAGCTGCAGGGGATACATATATTTAGATGATGCATTGTTTGCTTTACCCTGTAGTCACTGTCTGTCTGTCCATATATAGACATTATCTTTACTGGATTTCTGCTGAAAATACTCACATCCCCCTCCTCTATCTGCGTTTCAACATCTACCCCAGATTTGGCAGGAATGAAGAGCGGAGTCGATGGTTTATCCAGGAACTCGTCGGTCTGACAATCCATCTCAGTAAGTTGAATGATATTGCTCAGCTCCTCAAGGAAAGAGTCTGGAAATAACAGAGACAGTAGTTTGTTTGCAGGGTTCTAAAGCACATGGGAAAACCATTTTAGATAAAATGTTTCACCTGTTTGCACCTCAACATGTTGTCTGCCCTGAATAGCTTCAGGCGTCTTGGTTTTTAACTGTTCCTTGGCCTGTTTTCGAGCAATAGCTCTCCTTCTGTACGCCTGCTGTCTTTGCTGCATACTGGGGTCTGCTTGATTATTTTGCTGAAATTGGGGGATACAAGATCATTCAAAATTCAAAACTACTTTCTTTATTCCAAAAGGAGATTCACTTAAATAATAATAATAACAATGACAAAAATTTAGAAAAAGAGAACAAAGATGTTTCATCCATACTTTTGAAACAATCTGCTCGCCATTGACATTTCCTCTGACGACCCGACGATCATACATAATGTTTCCATACTGCAGCTGGCTCCTATTTTGGCAACAAAAGAGAAGCAATAAAATCTTCAGCAGTTTAATGTTGTCATGCTGGTCATTTAGAGAGAAAAACTGATCCATGTAATGTTATATTTACATACAGAAGGAGTGTTTAAAATGCTTTTTCAGACATTTTGTTTGTTGACTGTGAAACTCATTACTAAAGTGCAGTGAATCCCAATTTCATTTTTTTGTACCTTTGCTTTCTGTCACATTTAAATGTTGTTTTTCTTTGATGAGTTCAAAGAAAAACTCAGCTTTTTCAAGTGTGATTAAGACCTGATCTGTATAAGCAAGAAGTCTCATTAAACAGGAGGCCCTGAATATTATTCTCCAGCATAAAACCCAGATGAAGAATGTCTTGTCATTGGCTTACCTGGTTTATGTAGCAGGTGTATGATTTAAAGTACACTGCAAGTTTACTTCTGAATAGCTCATAAAACAAAAGAAATGCTTTACATTAAATAATTTTCATTTAGAAATGGGAATTTTATTATCAGACAGTGAACTTACAGTTAAAGTATGCAGGTTAAAGAGGTAATTTCTTATTTAAATGTCAAGTGATACCATAGAAAAAGGAAAATAAACCAAAATTTGACTAATATTTGTACTGACTTGTCTGACTATTGTAAAATCAACGGGTTTTATACTTTTTAGTTGTTGTCCTACAGTGAAAGTGAAGGACTTTTTTACCTGAAAATCCTTTACCTAAAACATAAAAACATTGAGCAATGGCATACATAGAATATAACTCGATAACATAAATTGATTTTACTTTATTTTTCTTAAGCTATTTTGACTCATCTTTAAATTACAGAAACATACAAGCAGTAGTCAAATTTTTTTAAATGTATTTTAAATCCTAAAAATAATTTCAAGGCCCTGTATTGTATAGCCCACAGTGAGGCCCCGACCCCACGCTTGAGAACCACTGTGCAAAACGTACACTGCTAATCTGGACCTGTAAGCTCGTCCAAGCACAGCGTAATAACAGTAACAGACTTGCAGCGTTATCATTTTTAGCTAAACAGTTTGAAGAGAAACGTACGGGTCGGGCAGATCTCTGAATTTGCGGATCTCCACGGGTTTGGGGTGACTTGAGTAGGTGTACATCCCGTTTGGTTCTCTGGGGCAGGCAGGATGGAAAGCAATGGACCGGAAGCCGCTCCGAACTTTATTTACCGAGATTCAGTTCAACTTGGCGCTGACACTTGGCGAGTAAAGTTGTCTGTTTGGAAGCTAACAACTTTAGGAAGCGCAACGGTTGTAGCAACCGTATCCAGGAAGAAAACGACGCGTGCGTGACGTCATTTCCGTTCAAGAGCAACATTTTTTTTATTTTTTTTTTTTCATTGTTTTGCGTCTCTTTTTGCTGAAAACTAGGAATATTATTTATGTGCCGATGAAGTAAATTCGATTGAGACATTAAAAAAAAAAGAATAAAACGTCAAACTTTAAATGATGTGTTATAGTTTTCAAATTTCAGAGGATATGATTGGTAAATACAATAAATATAGATATTTTCAGTTTGTACCCAACTGTCAAAAATTTATTTAAAAAAACAAATATGTATAACTAAGAGAATTGAAACACAGAAACCAATTATTTATGAACACTTATGGCTGGCTGTGGTGTCACTATGCAAACTTAAATGAACATGTTTGCGTTACATTTTTCTTTCTATCATCAGTTCTTGGAATTTCATTGCAGCTTATATGTTTCCTGCTATTTGCAGACTATTTTTGCCGTGTTGCAAAAAATAAATGATCTCAACTTCTTGTGGTTCAGATCAACACCGAGACACTTGTTTGGTTGTTTCTTTAAGAATAAACTTAAACCCGGACAAGAACAAGAAGCTCAGAACAGCTGCTTAAATTAATATTCTCCTCATGTAAAAGTGCCTGATAGCTCTCTTCCCCCTGTCCCAAAGCTAATAAAGACAGAGGTAGTTCAGAAAAAAAGAAGAAGTTCTGAATATAATCTTTTGAAGCAAACACCACATCCTGCATAAAAAGCCAAAAGGTGAAAAGTCATCCTCCTAGTGTTGCACACCTACACTTTCTCTAGAGTGTTACTTTAAAGGTTCTGATCCAGTCTGGACACTCTCACTTTATCCTGATGGTTACATCGTGATAAAACCGAATATCTACATACAGAGGCCTTTGGGAACAGGCAGTATGTGCAACATCGACTGCTCAGCGTGCATGTGGGGTGAACAGGGAAAGCGTGACTGCACACTTGAAAACACATTTGTTTTGCTCCCTGCCAACAACAAGCTGCGGGCAGCATGAGGTGTTTAGTAAAAACCTGAAACACAGCTGAACACGGCGCCTAACCACAGGCAGCATTCTCAGCCCTACGTACTGAAAAGACCGAAAGTGTCAGAGAAAAGTAGGACAGCAATCAACCTTAAACTGTGTGCAGGAGGAGAAAAGGTCAAAGCTTTGTGAGAGTGACGTCAGAGCTGAACCTATCAATCATTCAATCTACATCTGGATTTTTCTCTACAGAACTGTCAAGTATAATTTTTGTAATACTGCTATTATATAATCTAGCCCCCACCACAATATTTATTGACAATGTAGAGCTAAATATAGCTGCAGTAACATATGCTTCTTTGTATAACGAGCATCCACTCATTCGAGGGATTTGTGTGCTATGAGAAACTGGGCTTTGCATCCCTTAGTGCACAATGCATTGTTCATGCGTCAGTGGTCCCAAATCATTACTCTTTATTAAAATGAGCAAAGGGCCAGGCTTTGCCACTGATTTTAGCCTGTTCTCGTTAGCCAGAGCCATAATATTATGTAACCAGCAGGGCAAGCTTTCACACGTTCACCCATTGTTTTGGGGATGTTTGAATCTGAAGTTCTTTTCACTCAACCTAAACGTTTAAACTCTCCGCTCACTCTTCAAACACAGACAGGAAGTTTCCAGGTTGACGTCAATAAGAGAGTTATCACTGCGGCTTCAACATTGTAGAACAATGGGTCTTATCTTGGACAGTGAAGAAGTGAAGTGTTACACATGGCTGTAAAACATATAATCTGTGGGGAAAACAATGGTTGCTGAAACTGCGCAAAAGGTGCATCAACAGCTTTTGTGGAAGCAGGAAAAGAGAGAGGTTCCATTGTTTGAACTTTGCTACTTATTCAATTATTTCTCTGTCTTAGAGTCACCAGTCAGAAATCAAAAATCCTGCAGTGCATTTAAAAATCATTTGTCCCCTTGCAGATTCTTTCTGTTTTGGCTTTCTGCTCACATTTATATAATTTGAGAAATTTTAATAGAAATATAAGCTAAGTCGATACAAAATGTAAAATTATAATGTGATGATTTAAGCAAACAAAACTAAGTAATTGCCTCAAGCATTTGTAATGACTGGCAATGGTAACTTTGTTTTTCTTCCTTCAATCTTCAACCTGTGGGTTTTTATTTTCCTCTGTATGAAACTTACAGACCTTTACATTTTCTTTGAATCTTCATCTTAGCTGATGTCACCAAGAAGGAGCAAGACTACAACCTCTTCGCAAACATGCCACTTTGCAAATATTTTTGATAAAATGTTCACCAAGCAGAAATGATCATTCAATCAAGCAAGGGAGGCGCTGCATGGAGAAAATATAATTATTTTCAAGAGGAAAAAATGCAGATGATGTGCTGCTTTTTTATGATATGGCCTATTTGCTTCACAACATTTCTATTGCAACACAGCATAAGAAATCTGCCAAAGTTCTTGTACCCCTTTTATCTTCATCGACACTGTGTCCCCATTTATTTTGCTGAACCCACACTTCACATGAGCACTGTCGCTCCAATATTTACTGCAGGACATGTTCACACTGCTGATTGTTGAGCAGCTCATCACACTGAGCACTCATGACACAGTGTGCATTTCTCCTGCCTTCATTATCGACGAGCGGTCACAGTAAGCTGAGTCGTGACAAAGCTCGCTGTCAGGAGCTGCTGGACTTGGTCATAATGGCTGCCACATCAAAGGTAGCCTGTTAATAAACACGTGTGCATTGACTCACATTGAAAGGAGCAAAGGATAAAATATTAAAACGGCGAACAAAAATACGGGTTGATGTTCGATTGACAGGACAATCGAACATTGTCATGTCAATTGATTGACAGGACAATCAATCGATTGATTGAAAACACTATTTTTGCTTTTCATAAGCAAAAACAATATTCTTGCTTGTGAAAAACAAAACCTTTTGTTTTTCATAAGCAAAAGATTTAAGAAAAATAACCAAAATGTCCAAAAATATGATAAAACAGCAATTTAAAAACACAAGAGATGAAGACACTTGCTGTCCATTTTATTAGGCATATCTGTTCAATTGCTTTTAAATCAGCCAATCACCTGGCTCAATAAATAATCCCCTCAATGGGTATTTAGGCATTTGGGGTCTTTCTTTGTGAAGCTTGCCTATTCTCACCATGCATGTGTGGTTCTGTCTGGGTACTGACTTCCTCCCACAGCCCAAAGACATGATGGTTGGGTTAAGTGAACACTCAAAGTTGCCCTTCGGTATGAGTACACTGAAAACAACGATGGCATTTCCCACTTTAAAAAAAATGTCTTAATTGGTCACACAAGTAATCAAGTAAAATTATTCGAGGTTAATTTATTAAGTTTATTTAGTTGTCAATGTCAGCAAACATAAAGTGAATTTGTGTTCATTGTGACCGATTTCTGTAATTTGGAGCTCCATTCTCTTTTTTCAGTGTGCTTTGCATGCTTCATTGCCCTGTGTTGTCCTGTTGGACTGGCGACCTGTTCAACCCGCCCCTCGCCCCGCTGAGCCTCCTCAGCGGGAACAACAGCTAATGTTTTTTATTACATTATATCAGTTTAATAAAAAGCAATGATATCTGACAGTCTTTCAGACAAGCAGTTAGTGATCATAACCTCAAACCAAGATCCCAAAGGTGTCAGTACACCATAAGAGCTTAGATTGATCAGATCTAAAGTCATGTAATAAGCATTATGCAAAGGGTCTCCAAGACGTGTTTCACTGCAATGTCATGCTAAGTTGCCAGGGTAACTACTACTAGCAATACAAGCCGATGAGAATATATTTCTCTCCATGCTAATGTTTAGAAGTCCAGATAGTTACTTATAGGCAGAACAGCCATATTTAATCTGAAGAGATATTTATTCTGATGTTGACAGTGAGCTGACCTCATTCTTGAACACATACTGTTGCTGAACCGAGACCTGACCATCTGCAACAACCCCAGATCATCCCTCACTCGGCATGATGGGTAATTACTTTCACCCACCTCTCTTCTTACCCTACAGATATTTTCTCATGTGAAATCTTTCATGAGTTTGTTTGTCTATCTGAATCTCTAGCATCATGTGAACAATTATTGTTGGTGTTTAGAGTTTGGAAACCGTCCATTATCTAACCACAAGTTATTTGTGGCAAAGATCTTGTGCAAGATTCATTACAGTTGCACAAACACGTTGACTTAGGATTTTTCATGTTTGCTTTTTAATAATTTAGGTGTGCATGTTTAAATAGAAACGTATGATTCATATTGTGACCTTTCTGAGGATTATTTCAAATTTGTAATGACTTCTGTTGCCAATTCTGCAACTCATAATGCTTTTTCCAGTAGCATTTATCATTTCGTAAAACAAGATCTCTAGTTTCTGTCTCCATTGATTTTCTCAAATTCAAAGTGTGATCAAACATGTTAAATGGAGGTCTAAGATGACAATTGTGCGAATTTACTTTGCAATGTTTGACTTTTACAATGCGTAATATGTTGAAAGATCTCCCCCTTTCAATATTATTGAATATTTTATGTACTAGTTTGCAAAGGCCTGCTCTTTCTCAACCAAATGCAACATTGCAATGAATTCAATCAACTTCTTAAGGAAGGAAACGGTAAAATATGTTTTAGAAAGGAAGGAAGAAGCGGTGGCATCAGCCCATCTCACCGTCACAGAGAAGAGGAACAGCAATTCGCAGAAAAACCAAATCCGTCCATGTGACACTGTCTGGTTTCTATCAGTCTTAGCATGCAGCGTGTGCCAGAACATGCTGTTCTCAATAAGGTTGGCTGCTGTTATTATGCAACACATTAAGTAAAAGGAAGTGGAGGCCAGCAAGTTATGTGCTCTGTTTTCTCATTAATTATATTGCTAATGAGTTTAGGATGCAACAACCGAGGACTCCGTTTATTTAAATCAAAGACTTCCAATATGAGCTCTTAAAAAGACAGCCAAGACTTACTTTATTTTTCATATTTTATTTTTATTTCATTTTCTCACAGAGTCATGTAGAACCATTTATATTATTTGGGCTTGACAAGTATCAAACACTTGTGTCTGCTGGTGTATAAACCTATTTACAATTTAGCATACAAATAGGGAAAGAATAACTAGTCATTATTAAAAGTGCTTTAGTGTAGTGGAAGAGGAAGACTGAAAAGTGAAGTGCATTCACAAAAAGCAAAACAAGAAAGAAAAATGAACTGTGCTTGATGTCACGTGTTGCACATTAACACACGAAACATAGAAACTCATAGCATATTCCATCCACAGCACACTGTGTTCATAGCTTCATGGCGATAGACTAAATATCTATCATGGTAACTACATATAATGTAATATTTGTACTTTAATAGTACTACTGGGGATGTGCAACTTCACAGGAGGCACATCACTGATATTCATTCAAACAAAAAGGTGAAAATAAACTTTTCTGTACAAAAACAGAGCTGCAAGCATATTTACAATGTTCCAAACTTGCTGCCATCATTGGAGGTCCAGCTATACAAAAACTGTGACTAAATCTGGGACAGAAAGAAATTAACTCTTTGCTTTAGCTTCATTCAATTTCAACTAAATTATTTCTACTTTCGAGGAACTGTTTTTAGTATTTTCAAACATAAGATTCCTTTGCATATGAAAATTCCTCAAACACTGGCTGGCTGCATCTCCGGGACACCGCCTCATGCTGGCCTTTGGATACAGACTCGGACATCGCCCTCTGGCGAAACAGCTGCCGCCGCTCCACAACCGTGTCCTGTATCGTTTGAGAGAAGCAGTCCTGGTTGTATGAGTACTCTCTGACTGGAAGGTCATAGTTCATAGAAGAAGGGCGGGACCTCCTGATCTGCGTTACGGCATCCTGTACGGTCATGGAGCCGTAAAGCGGCGGGGGCGCCATGTTCTGCACAGCCTGCTCATACGATGGAGGCTTGGAGGGCAGCCTGCTGTCCACCTGCTTGAACACTTCAATGGCAGACAGAGGGCGTGGTTTGTTCACAATATCGGTGGAGGGATCTGCTTCACTCTGCGAATCCTCCTGAAGAGTTTCTGGGAAGGAGTTTTCCTTCTGAGCGTCTTTCTTTAGGCTGTTTCTGCTGAAGGCACCCAAGCTCCTGGTTCTCATCAGGACCTTAGAGGCCACCCTCAAAGACTGCGATCGCCTCTTCTCCTCTGAAATCGGCCTGGGAATGTCCAGCTTGCCGTTCGTCATCACCAAAGGTTGACTGTTGTCTTTCTTGGAACACCTTGGCGAGTCCATGGGGGAACCAGTGAAGACGGAGCTTTCCGATTGGTTTGAGGCGGTGCTTTCCAGGGAAGAACAGGAGCAGTCCTTGCCCATGTAGGGCAGCAGATCCATGTTGGAGCTGCAGCTCAGCTTGGGGAAAGACAAAACCAAATTGGCTCCGCCACGGCTTTTCAGCAAGAAGGAGTCGTCTGAGATCTGCTTTTTCAGAGGCTGGCTGTCAAAGTCGTCCCGCTGCATAGAGCAGTCGTCGTGGCTCCTAGCATGGCTGCGCAGGTTCTCCAGATTCTCTGGGAGAAGGAGGATGGGCTCGGAGCAGCGGCGGTTGAAGGGAGCCTTGTTGTCAAAGGCGGCGTCGGACTGCCAGGACGAGGTGGTTATGCTGGGACTGAGGGATGAATAGGACGAAAATGAGCCACGGTCTCCATCTGTGGAGCTACTCTTCTCTCCCGCCTCTCCATCGCCATCCGGGTCAGTGCTGTCGTACGCAGAGTCATGGTGGACAGAGGACAGGGTGTCTACATGGTAGGAAAGAGACACAGTTAATATATATAAAGTGTATGTGTTGGTTCAGTCTCTGGAGAAAATGTGTCCAAACTTCTTGCCCCTGGGGCCAAAACAGGCAAATTTGAACTACTGGTGGCCTACAAAGTTCATTAAATTTAAAATGCAAAAGTTTGTTTACTTGATTTTTTTTTCCTATTTCCCCAATTGGTTATAGAATATGAATACAATTAAAGATCCAAAACATGAAAATGGCTTCACTGTTAAAGAAAAAACTGAATTTCCCAATTTTCTGAGTCATCAATTGTTTTATATTTTGAGGCCCCAAAAAAATCATTTCAAAGGCTTTGGACTCTGATTATGAGTTAGTCTTTAATTACCTTCATCTGTATCCAGCAAGCATGGGATATTTTCTCCAAGAATCATGCAGTTCTCAATCAGGAATTGAGTTAGTTCTGTGGCCTGCAGAAAAAAAAGAGAAAAAGATTGTAAAACAAACCAGATATAACGTAATTTCATTACTACATCATATTGTAGAGGTAAGAGTCCCTGCAAGTGTGATCTGGCTTGTGAAAACTCGTGAGGTTTTCTGCACAGCTAACCACAAAGCTTCAAAGCAGAAAAAGAGAGAGCACATTCATCTCAAGAGTTTCTACCTTCTGCATCTTTTCCCTCTGCCTGTCCAGCGGCGTGCCATCCAGCTGCAGCAAGGTGGGCCCGATGCACACTGCCAGATTGGAGGCGTCCATTTTGTTGATGTCTGAGCGCTCCAGGATGCAGTGGAAGAGGCAGACCAAGTACTGCAGGAGGAGTTTGTTGGGCCCCGGAAGATCATCAAGTACCCTGGCAGTGGAGGAAGGAAGAGAAAAAGAACAGGAAGGAGGTAAGTTTAGCGGTCTTCAACTTGCTCAGTTTGTTCCCTTTTTTAAACTGATCAGACTCAGAAAGAAGAAGTGGCTTTTGTACAGCCTACAGATGGAGGACAGTGGGGACACTCTACGGAAAAAATCTCCACTCAGAAAAACCCTTGTCTGCTGTTAACCGCATAAGCATTGATAAAAAAAACCCCCAAAAGATGTCCTTCCACATATAAATACCACACCTTCCATTGAAAAGAGGATGCAGGTGATACAAATGTCTCTGGGAAGACCAGTTAGGAGTGGGTGTAGATTTACTCACTTTCTGATTTCCAGAGTTCGCTGCTCAGTGTCTTCATGGTCCAGAGCTGCTGTCCACCTGGGGTAAAGGTCAGACCTGAGCAGGCTGAGGGGAAGTTCCTTCAGAAAACACTGCAAAAAAATCAAATAAAAATAGTGATGAGCTGCAGGAAAACAGAAAAAACATTTCTATGATGATTTAAGATTCTTCATAGTACAGAAGGTTTCTTTAGTGTCTAAGGCAGCTTTGGTGGAAAACAGGTAGCAGCCAGTGCAGTAAATTGTTGTAACAATGTGAGTTTTTTGCAAACTAATTATATTTTTAGTTGTAAAAAAAAAAAGGCGATTTAATCTTAAGAATGTCAGTGTTCTGTGTTGCTCACTTTGAGCAGTCCGACCAGCAGATGGACCTGCTGACCCTCCAGGTCCACGTCTGAGCCGTTATCCAGCTGCTCCCTGAGGTCCTTCATGAGCCGGGTGTTGCACGGCTTCCGAAACACTCCCTCCACAGTCGGGCCCCTCTTCTTCAGCAGCAGCAGCAGGTCCTGATGGGAGCAAGATGCAGTGAATAAACATGCAGCTAAGTAGATGTTTGGTGTTCAGAAACATGGGGTAAATATTTTGATATTTCCTTTTAGGTTCAACATTGCAAAAATAAACTTACTGTGATGGGTTTGGGAAGCGAGTCGTCATCTTGACAGATGTTGCTAAGTGGCTGCCCAAACAGCTGGTTCTTGGTGCCTTTATTTGCATGGCTTGCCTTGCTGGAAGTCCTCCTGAGCTTTATCTTGTTCCTCACCAGGTTCCATTTGGTTTCTGAAGACGACAAATGCATTGTTAGCATAATCTGGTAGCACATCACATGACTGAGTCAAATGGTGCAAATGAAAGTTCGTTTTGTTCACTTGTTCTTGCAATAGATTTTCTTTTTTTTTCTTGACTCTGTGGTTAATTTTTCAAATCTAATGGGCCCTCCCCCTCTGCACGGTGGCAAAGACCTGCACCAAAGCCACTCGAGAGAGAGAGAGAAACACAGGAAGACGTGCAAAAACTGTTCAAACTCACCAGAGGACTGTGACATTCGCTCCTCTTGATTGTTCAATTGCTTTGACAAAGCGCAGCTCTTCGCATCGCCCTGGTAACATAATAAAGGAAAAGAGATGTGGTGATGAACATGGAAGAGGAACATGAGCATGCAAGAGCAAAAGCAGAAGAATATGGGTCTCTTCTTCAGTCTTAAACCACATAGCACTTAGCAACATGTCTAAACTGAATGATCATAGGTTATGTAACCATAGGCATAAGCAGTCACCTCCCATCTCATTATCAGATTTTTGCAACAATATCAAGTTGTACTGTACATGCTGCACATATCTACATTTGCATAATATGCATATAGATATATTTACCCTCCCACCCCCCAAAAAACACATTATTGATCACAATAAGTTTATCTTTTGACCTACCTCCGGTGTAAGCACAATTATTTGCTCCATTCCACCTCCTGTTAGAGTTTTAGTCTGTAAGCAAAATACAGATGTTATGAGAAGTGGAATTGTGTCACAGTTATCTTGAAATTTTGTTCAATGTTATTCCAGTTTAACGTGGCAGTGTGGACTTACAGCGATGCTGCCACTCAACACCTTCATGAGGACGTCCGGGGGTGAGAAAGAAGCACAACCAGTCCTCGCTTTTGCGTCTCTGATTTTTCTGCAATGGTGATAAAAATAAAACTTGTTCAAAATGCTGCATGTTTCCATCAAGATCTACTCTAAACTCTCTTTTATATATATTTATTCTTTAAAATTGAAAATTAAAGCTTGGTGTTAGAGTTTAATCAGTGAATCCTTATGAGTTTTTATGTTTATATTAACTGAAACCTTCATTCAGAAATTTGATGACTTAATTTTTAGCTTCAACTCAACAGTCCATCTGATCTTAACATTTAGCTGCACCTGTTGTCAGAAAATATGCAAAATATATAAATTTGGTACAAAGGATCAAATATTGACCTCACCTGTGAAGAGTATCTGACCAGCGTTCTTTCACCTCAGGCGAGCTGTGGGCGAGAAAACAGCATGGTATGAGTTACTAAATCCACAGAGCGACTCCAACACGCTTCTCTGCTGACAGTGGGAGGAATGAGACGAGCCGCGCACCCACTGCGTCTTTTAACAACTCTGGTGGAAAGTGTATCTCAGTCATGGGGAGAGGAAGCAGCGTCACGGCATGCCCCATTCAGACTCCTTCCACTTCCTCATAGACATACAGCGCTGCGGTGGCTTTGAGTCCACCAGTGGAAACAGGACGGCGACCCAAATACGCGCCTCCACTTGCTCACCTGTGAGGCTTTGGCATTAAAACATCAGACATGCCGGCCTGCACTCACGTTTGTCTGTTAAAAAGCAAACACGCTGTTTATGTAAGCCTCCAACTCGAAGTGAATGTGAAACGTTCACACAGTGAATCATAACTCAAGTCCAGTCAGACGAAAAGAGAAGGGTTCTCATCTTCAAACACAACAACTCAAAACCCACTTGGGTATTAATCAGTTTCTTGGAATACAAAAATGGGTGAAAAACACAGTCCCAGTGTTCGATTGTGCTGACTTTGCGAGAAACGTGGGAGTCACTGAGCACCACAAATGAGCAATTTGTCATCTGGTGCTGCTTTAGTGATCAGAAATTCACAGCAGGGAAAAATACACTTTCATACCTATTTAGCCAATCACAAAGTCTTGACTACGAAGGATGAGTAAGGTTTCTCCTGCACTTCATCCTTACAGTAAAGGCCTGCATTTCTTGCCATCCTCTGCAGTTAATTCCCTCACACGGAGACGTGTTTTGCGGCGATGTCCAAACTTCCTATTTTTGTTGTGGAGTTTTTGTCTTGTGATGCTCCAGGGCCAACTTTCTTTTTGATACTTCCTCATTTTCCGAAAGGCCACACATCATATGACCATTCTACTACAGAATATGTGGACATATTCTCGGTTAATGACTTGCCATTTTGAGGAAAAAAAACGTTTACACCAAAGGCTTTCATTCCCATTTCACATTTTCATATTTTGTCACATGCACACCTGCACTCCCAACATGAAATACAAAGTGGTTCCTGTAAGGTAAGTCAACAACAAAACACTTGTAATTTTTAGCAGATATTGTACAGGGCATACAGCGGTTAATGTAGCTAACTCAATGTGCAGGAGCTCCACCTGGGTTGCTAGATGCCGGGGAGTGCTGCTGATTTGTGAATTTATATTCAGAAGATTTTTGACAGGGGTCATTTCCCAGACACCAAAAAAAAACAACTTTTTGTTGCCAAAATCATCTCAGTGAGTTTCTTAAGCGCTTTGGCTATTTTTTGGAACCAGTTGAGACCCAAACAAAAGTATAAAATCATGTTGTAAATAATAGATTCCTTTTGAACATACAGATAGAGCTATCAAAGCACACGCCTCGTCAAATAAATCCAGAACTGCATTTAAGTCTAGTCAAAGTCCAGAATTAAATTCAATTGAGAATGTGTGGCATCCATTCATTCTGTCTTAACTTGAGTTATTCTGCTAAGACTAATGATTAAAATGTCAATCTAGATGTTCAAAGCTGGTGTAGAATAGACATACCCTACTGGTGCGTTCACACCAAAACCGTTTCACGCGACTGGCATCTCTGGTCTACATTCAAAGTCTATATGGAGGCGCGATGATGGCCCATGGAGGCGCGTTTTGCACAACCAGTGTGGCATGATTTGAAGCCGTGGGAACATTTTGAGCATCTGACAAACTGGCCGGCAACAAAAAACAACAACCAGAGCAATTTTGACGCATCTTGCGTGTCTTAGACACCATTGAAGCGCCTTCAAATAGACTTTGAATGTAAACCGCACATGCCTGACGCATAAAATGCGTTTGGTGTGAACGCACCACAACAGATGTCACACTTTTCAGTGAAAGTTTTAAAAACCTAATATCCTTTCACTTTGAAAGAAAGAATAATTAGGGGTTCATTGTTCTTGCTTGCTTAAAAAGTGGTGAAACTGCATGGATGAAGTAATGATCACATGAAGATACTCATTGCTACACAAATGCATGATCCTGCTTGAGACACTTGTGAATCAACCAGCTTACATGCAACTGTTTGTGTGTGAGTCAAGTGTTGGGTTTGACCTCTCACCGAAAACACACGAGACAAAAAGTGAGAGCCCAAGCCAGGACAAGAGTCAGCCTGGGATCAACGTCCCCCGCTGTCCCACTGTCGTCCTCCTCTTCTTCCTCTTCCTCCTCAAAGTCACAAAGCCAAACGTCCTCCAGGTTCACTCTTTGCTTTAGGCGGTAGCTGGACGTTGACCTGTTTCAGCAAAACCAAAAAGAGAAGCAATAGGAGCGCTAAATCGTTTTTCTGATTTCTACTTATGCCTGTGTTTGGCATCTATGTGGTGCAAGTCTCAGTTTCATACATTTCTATCTTATCTATTGACTTTTCTTTTAGACTTTGTAAACAAAATGATCAGAAAATAGTTTTGTTTTGAAGAGTTTTGTAGTTAAAGAGCATTTTAAAGAGGTTTACATTCACTGTTTATCATTCAGAAATTATGATTGAGATTTATTTATACTTTTATACTTTCATACTTAGTGTTCATTGACATGTCAATAAATTTCCCTGTAAGTACAGTTCACTACCTGTACTCTAAAAGACTGATATTTGAGTGAAATGCTCAACAAAACAGCATCCAACAAAATGCTTGTTTTGGTTAGATTTAACTAGAATGTCCTGCACTGTAGTTCACTTCCTGCTTTTGGAGCGGTCTCCAGTCTGCTTTGCATTCACATACCGACTGAACCGAGACCGTTTGTAGGAGGACCACAAATCAGAGATCGATTACACATTCACATCTCCCCAAACAAACTGGACTTTCTAGGCAAACAAGCCAGAGTTTGACTAAAGTGAATTAAACAGGATTGGTGTGCATGATGCAGCTTTACGTGGCACATATATAGATGGGTGCCTTTTTTTATTCTGTCTTGACCAGCATCAAACCTATATAAGCAATTAACAATTCTGCAACTTTTTAAAAAATCCCATTTGAAACCAAATTTTCTACATCCATACAGCTCTGGAAAAAAATAAGAGACCACTTGATATTGTCAGTTTCTCTGATTTTACTATTAATGTGTAGTCGTTTGAGTAAAATGAACATTGTTGTTTTATTCTATGAACTACTGACAACATGTCTCTGAAAATCCAAGCAAAAAATTTGTATTTATTTGCAGAAAATGAGAAATGGTAAAAATAATGAAAACGATGCAGTGCTTTCAGACCACAAATAATGCAAAGAAAACAAGTTCATATTCATTTAGAAACAACAATATTAATGTTTTAACTCAGTAAGAGTTCAGACATCAATATTTGGAGGAACAACCAGAAGGTTTTCAATGGGCTTCACTGCAGTGGTCTCTTCATTTTTCCCCTTTGCCGTTTGTGATTGTGTGTGTAGGTAGAAATTCTCAGTGGTACATAAACAAAAAGCTGACCAAAGCTATTACAATGTGAAAGACTATTTTGTAAAGACTTTGTAGTTTTCCAATTGGTTTTGCCTTCTTCAACTATAACAGTCAATGATCCAGAGCTGTTTTCCAAACATCTGATCCCCAAACTAAAGTAATCATGAAAAAATTCGAAAGTGTCTAAACCCAGACACAGTAAACAATTGTTTTCACGTGACCAAACAACTGGCAGCCTCTCCAAAAGAAATATGAAAATGAGTAATGATGTGGAAGTAATTGGTGCTCATGAACAGGGTTACTGTAGCGTGTTGTTGTCCCAGCTGAGCATACCTACAGGAACAGTGGGTAGGTTGTGGTACAGAGATGACTGTGAAAATCCTCCCACTCATAAGCTATAAAACTTCCACCGACTTTTACAAACAGATCAGATCTGAGCCGTGAGACAAAGTACAGTGAAAGTTGTTGAGATTTGTTTTAAAGTAATTCTGTGGGTTAGAAAAGCAAGATGAGACTTTTTAGTTTTTTTATTTGGTATCTGTATTGGCACTTTGACTTAAATTCAAAGCAGATAAAAATTACTTATGGTTTGAAATGGGTATCTGAGAAAAACAATTTTTTTTAAAGGAATACCTTTTATTTCCCCATCTAATAACTTTTCTTACAGGGAAGCACCCTGCTTTCTTTTTCTATTATTGTAAACTCAGAATGACTACGTATGGCTGGGCTGCGTTGCTGGGAGATTCCCCAACACTCCAAGCGTGCAGTTCAAAAATACACAGTTTGTTTCTACTTCCCCATTTTACTCTGTGACAAACACGTGGCATTTTCAACAGAAAGCCCTCCAAAAAGAAGAAGAAAGAACAGTTGATTTATAAGCCTATGAATCAAATCCACTCAACTTGATTTTCCAGATTAATCCAAATGCTATCTCCATAGAAATGTAGAAAAAACTTACTTTAGTTTTGCAAAGATGAGGACATCAGTGAAAAGAAACAGGTGTCGCTCCTTAGTCTTCGTCCCCTCAGTGACTTGGGCGCATTCGTCCAACAGCAGTTCACCATTCTCGCTGGTCAAACCGAGGACAAATGGACTCTGTTCAACAGACACCCAGCAGGGAGCCTCTTCCCTGAGCCAGAGGACACACACTAAAGCATGAGTGATTCTCAGCCTCACCAGGCCAAACAGACTCCAGAAGAATGAAGGATGTTTCCTAGATCCTGCCTTTAATGGAAAGAGAAGTTCAAATCCTTAAACTGCTGGGAAATCACCGTATTCAAATGAACACATTTGCAAAGGTCATCAATAGAAAAACACAGCAGATGGTCTGAGTTAGTATCAGTTTGAAACAACAAGGGTAAAAAGGGTAAATCCAGGCAAGTTGTGGACACTTCCTGCTTTCTATATTTTATTATTGTTGGTTTGTTTTTGATTTATGTTTCGTTCTCATTGACCTTGAGTAGTGAAAACCTCAAACAGTCATATACTGTCGGTAGAATTGAACATCATTAGCATTAAAACTCTTCACAATTTAATTGTAAAAGATTTATGTATTCAATCACAGGATAATTGTATTTGGTTCTTTTTGATTTGAAGTACAAAACTCTGAACTTCTAGTGCCAGCAGGTGAAAACCAAAACTCTTTATAACAGCACAACAATGTAAAAAGACCTACATTCACACTAATGACATATAACTAACATTTAAAGCGACTCAGTTATACTCTATTTATGTAAAAGCATTCATATTAACTACCAGAGGCCATGTAAATTATTACATTATTACATGTTTTGCTCTCTGAGCAAAACATCATAAGAAAAGTGACTGATAGCATGATAAGCAGACATGCAAACATTTTTGGCTTTATTCTTTACATCTTATTTTAAAATGTCACACAGATCAGAATTGTAGCTTTTCTGTACAACACAAATTGGTATTTTGTGCAACATTTGCAACAGTTTCAAATTGTTTGTCCTCATAAAGATGGAAACAGTTAGCCTAGCTAACTATAATGCTAACACTGCACGTAAATAGCTTCTTTGTGAAAAAAGTCCTTTGCATTTGGGGTTGAACAAAAAAAAACTGTAAAGTGTCAAATACTTTTCACATCAACTGTCTTTAAATACTGTAGAACGGTAGTGATAGGCAGCTCACTTAGTTTATATGGTTGCAAAATGCTGAATCAATTATTGCTGGGACTTATCGGGTAAAATCACCAGCTTAATTTTAGGTTCTGCCATGCACATTCAAATGTTGAATGTGATAGTCGTTCATTTTCATCATTTTAAAAAATTTACTTGTGGTTCCGCTTTACACAAAGTTATAAGGTTTCAAAAAAGTTTTGCTGTTTTGAAACTGGGTTTTAAAGCAAAAGCGTGAAATGAACTGTTAATACAGCTATGTTCTTTTTTATACAAGCTTTGATATTAAACGTTTTATAGTGCCAGACATGTACAGCACTCATGTTTCAAAGGCACTTCAAAATATTTCAACTTCCTCTAACCGGCTGTCTGAGCAGAAACAGATGAGGGCAAACTTTAATTTGCTGTGGGGAGTTACAGACTCATCCAAATAAAAGACAGTTCACTCAACGATTTAGGAGATCATTAAAAAGTTTAGTAATTCAACTCATTTACTTACTCTATTTTTGAAATTCGACTTCAGAAGATAACTTTCTGTTACATCCAGTGTGTTGACTGTAAGTGTTTATTGCTGTGTACCCAAGAATATCATGGGAAAATTAAGTGGGAGAAAAAAATGCCTATCAACACGTAAAGTGGCATCCTTTGAGTCCTGCAGCAATGCTGATTCAAGAGTTCGGGAGAGATTCATATAGACGAGACTGAATGAGAGACAACATTAGAAGCGACTGACATGAACTGAGGAGAAAAAGTGCAATTGCTCTGTGGTCCGAAGTCCTCGTTTCAGGTAAATTTTGGATTTTCTTTTTGGAAATCAGCAGTTTTTCAGCAGGTCTTGGCATCTTCCCACAAAACAGTAACAATACTCACGTTAAAGGCCATGGTGTCACTATGCTTTGTTAGCAACTTGACTCATCTGACCTAAATCCCACAGAAAATATACACAAGACACACATCGCACCAAAGCAGTAATTAATGGAAAAGGAACCAAAAATTGCAAGCACATATGTTTCGGTAGGTTGCCATTTTTATGGCCTAATCTAGTTTTCCATAAAACTGAACTGGTATTTATTAAAGGTTGTAATTCATAAAGATCAAAATGACCAGAAATACTTGATATATGTCACTCTGTGTAGAGTTACTCTATGGGATGCAGTTCATTTTTTGAATCGAGTTACTGAAATAAACTTTTTAATGACATTCTAGATTCACATAGATCAAGTTGTGTGTGTACATTAAGACTAAACTGCCCACTCAGGGAAGAAAGGCTCTGCAAGTATCAGGAAGCACCACGCAAAGGTGCAGCTAAACTTCAAAGGGGATCATTTTCCCTCTGTGTGGCAAAACTAGCAACCATTTTCCAATAAACATGTGAATAAGGTTGTCAAGTATGATAAACAAATTGATCATATTTATTACTGAAACGCTGTCTTAAGTGATTAAAGAAATCCAGGAAAGTCACTTTTGTTGATGTTTGTGTCTAAGCCAGTCGAAGCAGAGATCGAACTGGTTTGCGTTGAGCGAGTGTGAAACCAGCTTTGGTGTTCGCTCATCCCACTGCCTCTTGGTTAGGAGCAGATATTCAAATCGCTTCCCCGGAGGTGGTTTCCCTCCGGTTTTTCTGTGGCCTACAATCGGTGACTCATAACATGCAGACAAATAAAACAGTGTGAGAGCTTTTGGTACTCTAAAACAAACAACATTAAAAAAAAGTGAACTTGGAGCATGATCTAATATCTGTGGTGTTGTCAATACGACGCTTGCTTCGCTGTAGCTAGGTTCGCTTTGTGAGGTTGAATTGGAAAAAAAAAATTTTCAAATGATGTCATAATTTTTCACCCCAAAACATCAAAAATTCAACAGCATTTTTGTCTGATGGATAAAGCCTTTTAATTATTATTTAGATATAAAATTGTAATTTCTAACTTCACTGTATGTCAAAGACAATGCTTTTCACTTGTAACATTGTAGCGTAATAAATAAAGGAAGAATAAAAACCTTGTTAAACCTCAGCATGTGTACGTCAGTGGATACCCACCATAGTGAAACTAACACCCACAGCCCGGCCCCCTCCATGATGTTGAATGTCTGAGCACTGATTGGCTGGTCTTGTGAGGGTGGGTTGTGTATAACATTTGTCTCCTTTGCTCTGACGAAGCCGCCCACCACTACGGGGGTCTCCACGCAGCCCCCGATGATGACGGCTTGGAAAGGTTAAACGTCTGATAAACAAGATGGGTCGATACAGAGCCCACATGTCTGACTTCATAAAATTTAAAGTAGGTAGAAGGTGTGATGGTGGATTTTTTATTTTTTTTTGGCTTTTACCCTTCTATCAAAAGGTCAAAAGCAAGATAGAGTAGTTAAATATATTTCCTAAAATAAAATAAAATAAAATTTCATTTTATTTTAGAGGATCTGTTTTTGTGGCCCTCTACATTTGAAAAGGCTACATCCTTAGAAACTTCCAAATAACATTTGTGTCTTAAATATTGTTTTATCAATCAAATCAAAAAAGTTTTAGATGTATAATGCCAAATTACATATGTAAAAATATTATTTAACTTTAAGAGGAGCTCATCGAATGCAGAGATAGTTATTCATTAATAGTCCAAAAGTTTGTTTATTTTGTAGTTTTATCAATATTTTCTACTAAAACTGGTCTTTGAGGAGATTTGTGATCTTTAAATTGCCCAAAATGAAAATCTGGAAACTTTATATTAAGTCACATTTTTTTTTCTAAGAATTACTGTATTTGTTTGCCACATTCCACGGGTTTGACTCGTAGAAATCCAAGCACGGACTGAAACCGCAACAAACAAATGTTGTTAAATCATAAAAATGACAGAGAGGAAAGTTTAAGAGTATTTTAAGGGTATTGTTTCAAAACGTTTGTGGGTAAAACCCCTGGAGAGACATCTGTGTTTGAGGCCAGCCTGGCCGTACTGAGTAGTAAACATGGTGGCAAGTGGCAGGTGTCACACATGGTGGGTTCAGGGGGACAGGAAGTCTGCTTCTGTCTCTGTTCGTTCTGCGTGAGGTGTGACTTTCAGATTGAGTGCTGCCACCTGTTTGTGTGGGGATCTGAGGTGTAACATTTTTATGTTTTTGTCGTATTCTAACACTATTAAAAGTAAAATGTGTCTTACTGAAAGTACAAATTAGGCTTTCAAATCAATTGTGTGTGTTTGATTTTGAGAAACATGCAGATATTTGGAAGCTTCATTACTTATATTTAGTAGTGAATAATAAACAATCCTACATTGTGTAACACTGTGTATTAAATTACTGTGTCAAATTTCTTATAATGTAAGCAAATGCTTATTTTTGAGACACTAAAAATGCAATGAAGTACAAAACCAACCATAAATCAACACAAAAACAGAGAGATAACAAACAAATGCAAACAGGAAGCAAACACAGATGAGTCAAACAGAAACCTGCTTGTGAAGAAGTAGAGTACCTTCATAAAGTACTCATAACCTTTAAATTTTCTCAAATTTTTTTTAGATAGCAACCAGGAACTTTGATTAAATGTGTTTTTATGTGATAAATCAAGAAAACGTAGCATGCAATTGTGATATGGACAGAATCTGATGTTTGGTTTTTGCTTCTTTTAGTAACGAAAAAATAAATAAATAAAACGTATTCAGTCACTAATCTCTCATTTTTAGATCACCACACTTCAGAGATAATTCTGTATATTATCAACACAGAATGCATCATTTCGATTAATAAGAAAAAAAAAACTGTTAATCGTCTCTGACTCTCGTTGATCTCAAAGTTTTAAGCCAGTTCTGCTTTCTGAAGTCTGACACCTAAACTAGAGAACGGTTCTTGTTACTGGGCTAAAGAGTCACAATAAACTCTTCAAACATAAAAATTTAATGATTATTGTCCAGATTATTGTGTTGTTCTTGTATCAAAGTTAATATTTTGGGCATATGGCCAATTCATCTTGGAGAAATATTAACAGAAACATTTTTATAATCTTTTTTTCTTGTCTAACATCATAAACTAAGTTCTGTGTTTTGAAAGGACATGACTCCACAGAAAACATAGAAAGGCAGCTTAATGTTTGCAAACATTAACTTCGAAAGACATGTCTTGTGGTCTGAAACCACAATTGAATTGTTTTTGGCTATAAAAACTGTTGTAACATTTGAAGGAAAACAGAAAAAGAGTCGCTAACTTTGAAGTACAGTGGTGGCAGCATCATTCCCTGGGATTATTTTAGGAAATTCTGACCAAGAATCTTCACAAAACAGATAGCAGTTTGAGAAAATATTTGTATATATTTCAGTCTAATATATAATTTGACTGACTTTCCCCACCATTTATATCAAACTTTAAAAGTATTAGTTTGAGCCAATAATTGCAGCTGTTTTGTGACTTTGATCTGCATGGGAACTTCAGAAGAAAACTACAGAAAAGATGTTTTTGTAAAATACATCGGAAATAAATGCCGTTCATCAACTGCTCCATTCAAGCTGTTTCATTTTATGAATCAGTATTAGATGGAAGATTAAGGTTCGTTGGTAAAAACATCTGCAGACTAAGCAAATGTGGTCACATAGGTTGGCATTTGAAACTTTCCTAATAATAGAATTAGTAAGAATAGCAGGTGGTTTAACCTTTTGTTTAGCTTTTGAATACATTGATTTTTTTTTTAGAAACCTAGCTTCTCTTATTTATCTTTATTATCATTGTAGTTCAGCTTTCAATTCAGCGCTTCTACCGTTATAACAAGTAAGATACCCGTGAGAACAGCACAAATTGAGGGAAACTCTATAGTTTTCTGAAGTTTAGAAGCTCAGTTCATGTGTGTGAATGCACCTTCATGTGTTTACGTGTGTGTTTACGTGTAGCAATGGCTTCAGATAAATGATTCGCACCTGATAAGAGGCCAAGGCATCCCAAGGGCCTTCCCAAAGACCAGGGACGGAGCAGAGCGCCGCCTCTGAGCCAAATGTCTGAAGTGCTGAAGAAGAAGCAGAGGTTAAAGGTTCATTTAGGCATTGCAGCTTTATAATGGAAAAGACTTTGGTGACTTCCTAATAAAGATTCTGGATGAAAATGTTTCTCTGACTAAGACGAGAGATGGATTAAATTAAATTAAACATGATTTGATCAGACCATGAAAATATACATGAAAGCATTCTAAATGAAATAAAATAAGATGTTTTTTCTCTTTTAATTGAAACAAATCTACATGATAAACTAGAGTTGGAATCTGCAAGCTGAGACTCCAGCTTTAAAATGGCTTTTGATTAAAAATGAGAACATAATATATATAATATTATATAATAACAAAGATGAGATTAATTTCTATTTTCTCATGGAATAACTGCATTGAATTTCCACAACAGAGGATGCTTTTTAGATCATTTTTTATATTAGTATCATTTTCCACAAATCTCAACATTCCATGGCAGAAAATACATCTATGGTATTTTTAATAAGTTACAGGGTTTTTTTTTTATTTTTTTTCAATACCTAAAAACAGAAACAATGAGTTTTAAAATGACAACAAAACTCCTATGGTTGGTATTTATCTTTGTTCCAAATCATATTTAGAATAAGCGTCACCAACCTAAAACAGTACATATAAGTTGAAAAAAAGTCCACTTTTATGCAAGCCATGTTTAAATTAAGAGTAATGACACAGTCAGTAGGAAAAGGCTTTAATCATGCTTTAGTTTTTCCTAATGGACTCAAACACAAGTTTGAGCTTTTGTTTGTGTGTGTTTAATACAAAACAAGAAGCGTTTTCATCCTGGCGGCTTTTGTGCTCTAATTGCTGGACTGAGTAATTAGGTGAAGCATAATAGACAGTGAAGGAAAACACAGCAAAACACAAACAAACAGGAACTGGGTCTCCGTCTGCAACCCAGGCCCCGCTGCCACATGAGGGGCAAAGTGAAGGACATGAGGGGGCCGAGGTGACCGGGCCGACACCTGCTGCAGCGTCTCTGGCTGTGAATGAACATCACTGTAAGCTTTGAAGCTTTCGGCATACTTGTGTAAAACTAAAGGGAGAAATAAAACATTTTCCTTTCTTCTTTAAATACTTTTAATTAATAATACTTTTTGTATTGCTAATATTTTTCACTCATCTTCAAGAATCACCTCTCCCAAGAAAACAGGGGAAAAAAATAGTCAAGTGCCTCACTACGCCCCCTAGAGGTAGAATGAGGTGCAAACTGTAGTTTAATTTTGATTTATGGAAATATTACCTAATTTTTAACAAATAAAAATGACGAAGTTGGGAATCCACTGAAAGCTAGGTAAAAGATTTTTCTTATTCATTCCGTTGGTTATTAAAAAAATAAAAATTAAAAAAAAGAAATGCCTTTCCACATGTTTTCCATCAGACCCGACGGCAGGAGTATTTCCAGAACCTCAGTCCCATCTGGGCGAAGCACACAGGTTCAGAAAAAGCCTCAGTAGAGTCGTTGAAATTTGCAATAGAAAAAAGAAAGGATTTTTCTTGTCTCACTTGAATGTCCTGTTTGAAGGGTTTAAATTTAATAGATCAAATTCATGCTTCGTGTCTGTTAATGTTAAATGGGAAACATGTAAATAGTTTTGGCTATCCAACAACAGAAACCACCAGTACAGACCATTGTTTGTGATTTCAGAACAAACAGAAGTTGGCTCTAGACTTTGGATCAATACTCACAGGGTGCAATGAAGCAGCTGCATCATCATAACTCCCCCTCCTCATGGTTGCAGCTCCATAATCTGTAAGGTCCATGCTGTCCTGAGCTGTTTGAGGTCCGATGTCACTTTGCAAAGTAATGGAGGATCAGCTCTGCAAGAAGCCAGGAGAGCTGCTGCAAACCGACGCCTCCCGTTCTGCAAAACTTTCTCTATTGAGTGCTGCTAATGAGGGTTTAAACAAAGGAGGCCTGCCTGGCAAACAAAAGCAGGAGAGGGGGGGTGGGTTCTGTGGCGGACCTCATGGTGCTGCAGTCCCAGTCTCAACACTCCAACATCTCCCCTCCTGCACCAACACCCACCCTCCCAGCCTGGGATGTTACGCTCCAGTGAGGCAGCTTCGCCCCATAATGAGATCGTCATGCATCCCAACAGGGCCTTCCCACTTGTCCCCATTTCCAGGCTAATGAGGGTGACATGTTTGAACAATCAGGGTCACATAGATTGGTTCAAAACATGTGAAGTAGATGCTCGCAGAATATGGACTGCAGGAGCTCAGCGTTTTAACATTTAAGTGGCTCCTCTTTTACTTAGTGCCAGATGATTAGTGTGTTCAAATGGATACCACAACCATCCATTCCCACAACCACTGGGAAATTAACTCGTTATCTGGAGCAAAACCCATCGGGAAAAAGTATACGCAGAAAACGTCCCCTCTTGGCTTCTGTACTCTTGTGCAAGCTTTGGATATACAAAATATTATAAATTTCAGATTTAAAAAAATGTTTTAAAAGTCTATATTTTTATTGTAGTATTTCTTTGTAATCTCACTGACTTTCTGAGGCCCCACTTTGAGAAACACTGTGCTAATTTACAATAAAGCTCTCGTTATGCAAATCATCCAAACTGAAACAACTCCTCAATACGTCCATTCAACGAAGAAGCTAAATGTTAGATTTGAAGCTGATAATCTGGGACCAGAAAACCGTGTTGGCAACAAAACATAGAGCTGCGTAAAACATTTACGTATCTTTGACCAAGAGCCAAAATGAATGCACATTAACAAAGGTTCAAGCATAAATTGACGCTTTACTCCTTTAATCCAGTCTCCATTGAATGAAATAATATTTTATTCCACCAGCTGTTTTCTTGAAGTGGTTGAATGCAATCTTTATTTCAAAACTTGAAATTTTCAACCTGCACTTTTATTTTTACTAGAATATTTTTTCATGCAAATACCTATGAAGAGAATGTACTTTGACACATCCTGTATTTCTTTTGATATGAAAATCTGTCAATATGTGATATGTAAACAAACAAGTTTTTAAAATGTTTTGTTGAACTACATTTAAAAACTGATGTATCAAATTTAGTGGTAAATGTCAGTTTCAATTTTGTCCTTGCGTGTAGATAAAAGTCTAATTTTTCGTTTTGTTATTTTGATTCACTTTAAGGTTTCAAGTTCAATCTAATCTTCCAGTGACCTTTGCTTCGGTTTCTGCTTTTGTGTATAAGCTGAAACCAGAACCCTGTTTATGCAGCAAGCTTGCTCTTTGCAGTTGTTTGCAATTTTGTTCTTTATTCTAAAGATCGGAGTCGCAAAGACATCCAGACGGCACCACACAAAACCAGCCTACTAACCCTAGAATAACCCCACCGGGGCGATGGAGTTGTTGAAGCCAAGGCGGACGAGCCCTCCAAATGAGCGAAGGACAGAGCCAAGAGCTGAGGAAACCCGAAAGATTGGTTCTGAGAAAACAGTGCCTGACCCAAATGTGTGAAACTCTTGATGGTGATTTAACTCTAAAATATCTGTGAAAGCATTCAGTGTATTTCATAGAGACAGAGAGAGCGACATCTGAATAAATGAAAGCAATTAAATATATTATTGTGATCTACAATTAGATAATCATTGATCATTTTAACTGATGCTTTTTTACATCAGTCTATTAGGATTTCAACTATATATTTATCTAATAATGATAACTGTTATAGAGAGACTGTTCTAAAATGTGTCAAAGAGTTGAACATGTTATAGTGTGTCTGAAACATGCAGTGCCTTGCAAAAGAGTGAATATATTTCACCTTGTCACAGACAACCCATAAATTATGCATAGCAGCCAATGTAAGAAAACAAAATCGTTCTATAAGGAAACCCAGCCGGATGCTTACAGACACTAACTTGACAGCAATTCCTCATACTGAGCAAAGAAAAGGAGAACTCTCTTTTAACAATAAGAAACTTGAAGCAGAAACTGTCTCATGTTATGCTTATAGGGGGAACAGTTTTGACAAATAGGTAAGAAAAAACAAACATATTTTAACTCAAGAATCTTAAAGCATCCTTGGGTTGCAAGTTTGTGTAACATGGTTTTAAGAAATACAACATTTAGAGGTTTACCAACTTTTTAAGTTCACTTTGAGGCAAAACCAAGATATTTTTCTTGAATTATAATATTTTTTAACTTTTCACAAATTAAAAGTGTGCTCAAACATTGAAAATATTTACAAATTATTTGAATAATAAAACCAAGTTTTATTGTTAACTCTGGCTCGGAGGCCTTCAAACAAACAAACACAACCTTTTGGCCTTTTGTTGTTGGCTCCGCTCCTGCAGGATTTGTTTTCTTTTTATTTGGAGGAGTTAATGGTTTCTAGGTGCTCATGAAAAGCTCAGCATGAAGCCAATTCACACAAGGCCTGTATTGTCATGACTGGCTTGATTGCAGCAGTTACTGCTAACAAATTACCAAAACTTCCACCCGGCACAGTCTAACTTAACTGGTGACTTTTAATATCTTGAGAGGAACTTACCAGCAGATTTGCTCTCTCGTTTATTTCTCAAATATTTTCTTCACAATGCAGATTTGCACAGCAACACATTTTTTCAAAGGCATAAACGAAAACACTTTCAAGTTTCAACATAGACATTAACGGCCACCCAGCCAGAGGTTGGTAGGCTGCCTAAAAGTATGTTAAAGTTTTTCTCAAGTAGAAGTAAAAAGTCGTTTTCCAAGAAATGACTCAAGCAAAGGCAAAAAAGTATTTGGTAAAAAGGTTGTTGAAGTAAAGAGTAACTGAACAAAATATCAATCATTTAATATTTGAAAATTACAATATCAGACAAAATATATAATAGTTGTGATACTTCCTTAAAAAAAATTACTCACATAAATGTAAAAAGAACAGAATAGTAAAAATACTCCTAAAAATATGTTTTCCAAAGATTTACTCAAGTAAAGTTACTAAGTAAATGTAACTATTTTCTGTCTACCTCTGCACCAAGGCAGCATTTCACAGTAACCGTCTATATGCATGGTAGCACAAAAACAATACATCATAGCAAAAGAGTACATGAAAATACAATGTATTGAGATAAAATATACAGATTTTTAGAGTGCACTCAACTGAAAAGTCATTCTCTGTCCCACTTGCAGCATTGAGGTTTAAACTTGACTGTTTTTTCTTTTTTTTTTTACGTTCCTTCAGCTGAAACTCCTAACAAAGCATTGTGAAATGCAATTAGGCTTACGCTGGACTCAGTGCGGAAAACATTGCCATGCTTTGTTGCCGTCTCCCATCAATGCAGTCCATTGTGCCGTGGTTACATCACCGGCAACTCATTCTTCCAAACCCGATTAAACTTCTCGGTGCTCATCTTCCGACGGAAACATTCAAACACAGCCTGCGCTGTTCAAACAGGAATTTAGAAAGGGAAGCGTTGGTCCAATGAAACTGGGATTTTTTTTTTGTCTCTTTCAATCACGTTCAGCTTCTTGACTCAATTGCATTGTTTTGTTTACTATCGGCGAGTTTGCATGTGACTTCCTCACTTGTAGGAGTTTTGGAGGTGTTAGTTCTGGGAAAGACTCTTGAGGTGAAATGAAGCCACTGGCCAGTCGAGGAGAATAGTCTGTGCAACACCTTGTGTTATTGCACACAACTCAAAGAATATTCATTCATCCACGGTTAAGATGTGAAAACCTCTAAAACACATCTTTCATTATGTTGGAACATTTTTAAGAATCTATCCTTTGATTTGAGCTTTTTTTTTTTAAAGAGGAACATACATGCAGTCAAAATTTAAGTTAAGTACAAATTTCTGGTTTCACATAAAAAAGAGACCAAGATTAATAATGTCTGAACTTTTTCTGCTCCACAAACACCGAGAACAATTCAACATAAAAACGGGTAAATGTAAAAACAATCAAAAATCTGCAAAAAGTGCAGATGCTAAAGTTTTCACATCCTTAAAGTGACACTTTGTTGGAGCTTTTGGTTTTATTTCAGCTTTCATTTCTATTGGGTCCAGTCACTTGGGATCAACAAAGTGAAATAAAAATCAGCTGTCGAATTGAATCTTCCTGGCATTTGCTTGCTGAAGAACAAAACTTGTATTATTTCACACAACGTGAAGAATATTCATTCTCACCCATGGTTAAGATGTGAAAACCAGGATAAAAAAAAAAAACAGCATAACAAGCCCAGACTGATGCAGAACTTCTGCAAATTAGAGGAAAACCTGACAAAAACGACTGAATCATCACTTATGAGGCATACTGCAGGGTTGCTAGCAAACAACTCAATCATCTCAATGTGCAGTCGAAATGTCTATATTTAGAAAACCTGTTACTGAGGATGACTCTTTATATTCATGTGATAAACTTGGCATGACTATTTTAAATCTTATATCCTTAGCAGCAAGAAATTGGGATGATTTACAGCTGCCTGAGCAGCAAAGTCTGCTTCAGCTCTTTGTTTTGTGACTAAATCTTTTGAAATGTTTTCATATGCCCAATTTAAGTCAAAGTTTAATGCATAAAAAAAAAAAAAAAAACTCTTGAGAAAATTTTTCCTTTTGGGATAAAGAACAGTCAATGTTTCAAGTCCAGTCGTAATTTAAGGAAAAACTGAATATTTCAGTTTTAAACTTCTCATTTTTTATTACAACCACACTGTGGGATGTACCACTGCCCCTGCCTTAGAAACAGACCCACAGCATGATGCTGCCTCCACCATGGTTGGCATGAGATACTTTTAGGTTTCAAAGTCTCATTTTGACACCTAGAAATGACTACGCTTTGACTTAGAGAAAATAGTTTGGATTAATTAACTTGTGGAGGTGACAACCACAAAAACAGAGTAGATTTTTGAAATATAAATCCATAAAACCACACATTATAAATACCTTAAATGTCCAGAACTTTCTTTTAAAGTGGTCTTAATAGTTCTTTATGTTTTATGACATCGCCTGCTTTTTCCTGATTTTTAGTCCTTTGTACCCAACTTTGACGGCATGCTGCTATGCATGCTTTGAAAAAAAAAATACAAAAAAATACAAATGAACAGTCACAAGAATTATGAAAGCAATTCAGAAAAGACAAGACAGAGGAAGAATCTTTGCTGGTAAGTTTTAAAAAATCCTTATTTAAAGTTATCTTTATGTCACATTACCACCAAAAACATGAACAAAATTCACTGGAATTTATTTATTTAGTTTGAGTATGAATCCTTTTTCAAGGAATTATTTAAAATAAGTAGAAACTTTGCACCCCCTGCTGATCTTTACAGAAAACTGCAATTTTTCACCGGAAAAAAACAAAACCCATTATGCTTTGAATAGAAAGATAAAGTAGACTTTATTTGATGGTGAAACCTAAACAGTGTCTGCGATTACAAAACAGATTCCCTGTTTTAAAGTTCACAGAGGCTGGAATGCTGTACTGACAGAAAGGCATCAGAGAAGACCGACAGATTAACTGAACAGAGCAGAAACAAGGACAGACATCGGGTTGAAAGGGAACACCATTCAGCGCTGGTTCTCAAAGTCTTTCCTATAAACTGTGGAGATCAGGGGTCGCGCTTTTCACATCATGTTTGAGCTCCCAAGATCAGACGCATCAGGTAAAAAGTCACTGGTGGTCTGGACTTCTCATCTTTCATGGGTTTTCTGGTGCAATTTTCTTGGTAAGAGAGTCACAGTACGTCTAGTTCAGCACCAGGAAGGAGCTGAGACGATTTTAACTGTTGCTCAACCACAGCAACGTCGAAGCCGAGTGGCATTTCCCTGTAAGTAGCCTCCAAACTCAATAAATACAATCCAAAAAATACACAGAAGCTTATTATGCATCCCGTTCCTGGATGACCCAAAAATATTCATCTTTGTCAATGGTCAGGCTTTTTTTTGTTGGTCTTTTTAGATTAACGGTTTTAAAGGAATAATTTGTTATTGTGGTAAATGTTTACCATCTGTATTGCGTTATTTAATACTTTTAACTTTATGTAATGCATCTTCTCAATAAAGCATGTAGGTGTTAATTAGTGTGCTATTCAAGTTTAATTTGGTAGATTTTTTATTCTCAGGACAGAGCCATCATTTACAGGCGCAGAGTTGAAATGCTGAGCTACTCCTTTAAATGAAAATAACAAAAATTATTATTTTTTGAATATCGAAAGCCCTTTTCTCAATACTTTAGTGTGACTACTTTTATAAACAGTGACAAATGTATTAGCTTCATGTTTTCACCAAGATGAAAAAGTATTTACCAACACCTGAAACCACAAAAATAGGCTAAAAAAATATTACATTTACCTTAAGTATTAATCACTTTTAAATTTGTAGTCTAAAGCAGAGCGATTTCAGGAATTACATCTGTTTATCATAAATCATTTATGGCCATGATTCTTCATCTCCTCACACCAATTTTAAAATGCTTTTTTTTTTTTTCTTTTTTCTTGCATATAAACAGGTCTCTGTATAAATATATATACGGGTGTTTGAATTCATCTGGGTCTGGTCCCATGTGCGAAGAACAAAGAAAAATGCTCCAAACATTCGAGTTCCTTTCTCATTTCAGGTTTGCACCTACAGGTGTGGGCAGCGACGAGGAAAAACACATTAAAAATAGACATCTTTAAATAGCTGTTCGGCTTGTTTTCTTCTAAGTGCAGCACGGTTGGAAACGGCAAATTCAAGTCATCGTTTCCTTTCCTTCCCATGCATCATACACCAAGCACGAGAAAAAAAAAAAATCATTACCGATTAGGAAACTAGACGTGGAAGGATACAGCTCTGATCAGACATATAAACAACATACGGCAGCCACACTGTAACATCCAAAAAAATAGTCTCAAGAGGAAATATATATATTTATATATACAAAGAACTGCTGGTGTTCTTTGTAGATCTAAGATTTATTATACTGCTGAGGTGTAATTTGTGTTACATCCTTGTTAATCTTCCTCCAACGGTCCTGAAAGTTGAAGCGCTTCAGAATAAAAAGCCGCCATCCGCTGTCATTTGGCACATGGGACGCTCTCGCAGGCTATGTCGGTAGCGTCTTGATGGAGGTCTTCCATGATGACGGCAGTAGCTTCAACATCGCCGCTGCTCTCCTGGGGTTCATTGTTGTTGTTGTTGTTGTTGCTGTTACTGTTGTTAAGGGCTGCTGATGACCCATGGCTGTTGTTCTGGACCTCGGAGGCGCGGCTGATCTGCAGCTCCTCCAGCTTCTTCCACAGCTTGTCCCGTTCCTGCTCCTTCATCATCTCTCTGGAAAAACAAACGAATGTATATTCAGACAACAAACTCAATACAAAATGCTGAAATATTGATGCTCATTTGTTTCTTTTTTTAATTTGCCTCTGAAATGGGTTCATTTAATTAAGCTTGTAATTTTTGCACAAACTATTAAAAACATAAATTCTGAGGAGAAAGTTTGGACCAGCTAATCGTTAACTGCATCCTTGTCTGAATTAAATATAGTAAAGGTATTTTCCCACTCCTCACTTTCAGCCAGGCCAAATGACAGCTTTCATATTTGTCGATAGTTTTTTTTCTTAGATAGTATTGATTTTTCATCTGCGGGTATCGAAAGAGTAAATCCTACTTTGAGCTCATGTCAAATCCACATGAATTAAATGTCAGCTATCACACATGACATTTTTTACCCATTTAAAAATGACACACAATGAAAAATTCAGTTACAAATAATTAAATAATAAAATGAAACGTTTCTCCGCCTCATAAAAATTATGAAAACCGTTACTAATATTTGATATAAGGGATAAATGGAGGTTTACTTACCGCTGCTTTTGTGCTTTATAGGAAGCCGTCAGCTCGTCAAACAGAGGGCAGTTCATCTCCATCAGTGTCTTCAGGACGTTGTAGATCAAAGCCACGATGGTCCTGAAACAAACAAACAAACAAAAACAACAACCAATGCTTCAGGAAAACGGTTAACAAACTTCACACGATGGTGGATTTTACAACTGCAACTTTTTATCTTCTTGCATATTTTTATTTAAAGCAAAGTAAACATTGCAAATTTTTGAACTGGATTTAACTTTTAAAATAGACTTTATTATTATGTCAACCTTTGCTGCCTATATTCACTCAAGCAGTTTTTAGGTTAATCTAGTTAATATGAATGATGAAAAAAATTAAACTAAAACAATTAAATTGATACAATTGAATCTTAAAATTATTTTTTTAGTCTTGGAATACCTACGCCACAAAAGCAATTGACTAAAGAGACAATATTTTCTTAAGAACATAATATAAATAAGTGTATGTATACAAATCAAAACATGCCTCTATTATTTTCTGAAAGGCAGAAAGTGTATGAAGAAAACAGAAACTTGTGCTAAATTATCTGTGACGAACACAATGGTGCCATCTGTCTGTGTGAACTGTGTGCATATAAACAGATTTAAAAAAAACAATGTTTATGTGCATGAAAGCTCATCTTCACGGTTGCTCAAAATTAAGTTTAAATAAAAATGTCCTTTTTCTTTTCTTTTATTTACATAAGGTAGTTATTTAATCAGTCCCTGCCCTTCTTAAGTTTATTTTTACACCTCCTACAGCAACAGTACATACTGGTTCCAGTGCTCTTTAGAGATTTTGTACAAGCTGCTGAACATGATGGGAAGGATCTTATCGATGTTCTCCTCGATGAGGCTGAGGATGTACTCGTTGTTCCAGAAGTACAGCGCCCGCTCTGCTACCTGTCAGGACACACAGAGGGAGCTTCAGGAAAAACAAAACTGCCATTTTTTTTTAATCTAAAATGAGTTTCAAATATCAACAAATCAAAGCTCACATTAAAAACTGCTCAAACAAAGTTTTTGAGTCCATTAGTCTCGTCTCTATCAAAGGTCTGAGTTTAATTAGAAAACAGAAACATTTTTATGCCTAATGAACATTTGACACCTAATGAAGCATCTCATGCTGAAAGCCTGTTTTTTGTCAGGAAAGGTCAAACAATAAGAGGTTGGACCTCTGAGAAGCTAAAATCATCCACAAACCTTTTATTTACAACAATTAGTAATAATGGCACCCACAGCTCCACCTTCTTAAAGTAAGCTTAACCTGCTTATGTAAAACAGGTCAATATTCCCAAACATTTTCCTAAAAACTAACATTTTAAAAAGTTTAATAAATACACATTTATGCAGTAAATGTGTCATACTGCATAAATATGCATTTATGCAGAAAATACTGCATAAATACATTGACATGTGACATTTACAACAAATGTCGTGACCTAAAAAAAGTAATAAAAAGAAATAGTAAAACATTGTCACATGTTGTCCAGTAACCCGGTTACTGACCGCAGCTTTAAGAGTTTTATCACATAAACCTTTGCTACGCTCCTCACTGACATTTACGGTCTTATTTACTTGAGGGTAATTTCTCTACTTTGTGCTCAGTAATTAAAAGTTTCTGTTTTTCTGCTCATCCTTACAGGTAAAAAGTTCTTCTTCAAAAACAGGTGAGACTACATCTGGAAATAAACACAAGGCTGTTTGGCACTGATTGTGACAGGTTTTCTGGATCCATACCATTTATAAAAAAACAAGCATCTTTAAAACAAAGAAAATACATTTAATAAGCAAATTATCTCTTGTTTCTGGCTGTGTTTGCCTATGGTTTAGCCAGTGTTGCAAAAAAAAAGACTTAAGCAACTAATATGTAGAAATGAAAATATTTACTTCAAGTCTAAAAGGTCTGGAAATAAACTTTTTTTTTTTGCCCACTCTTATTTAGAACTGAAATAAATCAAACTTCAAGCAATCAGAAAAAAGGAACTATAATAAACTGATGCAAATCTGCAAAGAATTACATCTCTTCAGTTAATTTGGTGATATGCTCAAAGGTCTGAGGAAAGTATAATTGGCTGAAGATATGAACAAGCATTGCTGATAACTTACAATCCCATCTGACTAAAAACAAGTTGATTTGAATGAACAGTAAACTCGATATTAACAAAAAGTTTCAGTGTTTAGTCTTTCTGTGCTAAATGGCATGTTCTTTTGTTATGTTATGATGTTTTACTGTTAACTAAAAAATGTTAGGGCATACAAAGATCCTTCCTTACATCTGTATATTTTGAGCTTACCTGAAAATGTGGGTTGGACACACATTTAGCAATCTGCTTGAATAATGGCTCTTGGATCTTTTTAAACTGCGACGGTTCAATGACATCCAGGATCTCCTCTATTTCGCCCAGGAACATCACCTGAGTGGGAAGGTGAAAATTACACACACACACACAAAAAAACACTAGCACCACATAAGACAGAAATAGCTGAAAACTGCATAGAGACAAAAAATACCTCTTTTTGGCTGCAGGTTTTCGGCCAGAACTTCAACAGGCCACGGATCACCTTTAAAGACATCAGAAATTCTGTTTTATGCTCATTCGTGTGGGTGGCTTCTAGTAACCACTATAAAATAATTTGCTGCAGCAGACTAATCTAGTGCAGGAAGCTTTGAGTGGGAGGAAGGATAAAAACAGTACCGGCTCAGTAAGCGTGGGATCTTTCTCCAGGAACTGAACCACACAGTAAGCCAGCTGAAGCACAGAGAGAGAAGAAAAAAAAGCACTTTCATTTCCAAGCCACAAGAAGGTGCTGCAACACAGAGATCAAAATTTCTTTTCTACCTGTGCATGGAAAAGGGACAATCCTTTAGCTGTGTGCAAGGGGATGAGCACCTTCATCAGGAACTGCTTGTGCTCTGCTTTCAGAGGCAACGCGAAACCATTGATGATACTGTAAACAAAACACACACCTCGCTAGATTACAGAAAACACAGAGAAATCCCATCAGCAGAACGGCTGTTTTCCAAACAGCATGCTCTGAAATACTGATCTCATTCTGCTCATTCCTACAAACCAGATCAGGACACAATCAAATGTACCACGATGTACAGACAGTTTAAATCAGCATAATCAGTTTTATTTTTGACAAAGAAAAACCCAAAAACCTTTCATTTTAATCTTCCCTTACCTTCCGAGGATCTCCAGAAGTTCAGCCACACCATTAAAGTGTTCAGTTTCATAAATGAACCTTGAAAAAAAAAGCAAAGATATAACATTATTAAAACATGAAACTTTAAAATTGGAGCAGATTAATCAGATTACTTGAATCTGAGTGAATTTAACAGTACTGTTGAAGTGACTAACATACAGAATAAATAAGTGAAAACTTTATGAACTCCGGGCTTTCTGAAAGCAATATATAGTTTATGAAACAAACACGAACGTATGCTTAAGAAAAACAAATATTTGAGCCTTTAAGGCAGCAAAAAGAGAGGTGTTCTTTAAGTTAAAAGAAACCAAACTTAACTTCCCTCCAAAAACAAAACCAAGAGAAAAAATACAACGGAAACAAAGAATCTATAGATTTAATTACACATGAGCAGGTTCAGGAACAAAAAAAACATGGGTAAAAAAGACTGCAACTCCAGCAAGGGCCTCTATTTTGACTTATTTTCTGAACAAACTCTATAGTGGGAGCATCATCATACCAGCTAGTTTTATTTCAAAGGAAAATAAGAGATGCATCCTACTGTAGGACAACTTGCAAAAATGCTGTTTTATGACTATAACTTATCTTTGATAATTTATTAATATAACAAAAACTGTGCACAAAGATCCAATTTAAAACACTTTTTTGATCAAATACCTTTAAATAATTCTTACGTTAGATTGAAAATGAAATAATGGGAATGAAATATCACCTGTAATAAATAACAGAATTGAAAACTACTTTAAAAAATTATAGAAATATCAGTCTCTTTGGAAGGGCCAGCTCAAAACTTTTGCACAGTAAAATCCATATGAAAAATCAAATCCAAATTAGGTGTCACCACAGAAAGCATTATGATAAAGCATTTCCATCTGAATGCTATGTACAGAGCATGACAACTGTGGCCCTATTTTTATCCTCCGGGGCAGATGGCCAACGTCGGGGCCACCCGTTTTGCCATCTCGCCTGTTGGAGACAACATCAAGCGTTCCCTACCTCAATCATCCAAAGCTCATTGTCACACAGCAACAGCAGCAATAAAGCTGCAGAGGACTGCTGGTAAGAATAAGTGATGCTTCTCACTCACAGTTTCAAGTCTCCTTAGTAATGAGGAGGGAATCTGAGCTGTTAAATGAAAATTAATGATTTATGCCCATTGCTGCAAACTACACCTGGATTAAGACACAAATGGCTTTCTGGGTAAAGTCAGAGATTTAGCAGACATTTTAACCAACTTCTCCCTTCTGTATTTATCCTTTGATAATTGATGCAACTTTCATTTTCTGGGATGTATTCCACACAAATTAACCTATCCATATTTATATACAGCATTTATCAGTGAAAGACATGCTTCCCTGCTAAGTTTTAACTCACTTCAGAAAGATGTTGTTGATCTGCTTCCTGATGAAGGCTCTCAAGCCCAGAAATTTTCCATAAATCCGATGGAGAATAGTCTTCAGGAAATCCCGCTCCCTCGGGTCCTCGCTGTCAAACAGCTCCAGCAGCTGGAGAAAGAAGAATAATCATATCAAAAACTTATCGACTCACTAGCAAACATCAGGAAAAATGGTAATCTATTTGAGCTTTAAGAAAATTCTTCATTTTGTTTTCGAAGCCAACAGAAATATCCTTGATCATCTGGTGAGCTAAAAACAGACATTTTATGCAATGGTCATTGCTGTCCTTTATGACTCACATACACTCCCTTTACTACATCCCAATACACGTGTAGCTCATATAATAACTCCTCTTAGACCACGTCATGTTGCTTAAGTCCTAAATATCCTAAAAATGTCTAACTGTGGTGCAGCTAAGTGGAGATTGTTTCCAGAAAAAGTATGAATAATCAAGCTTTGTTTTACCAGAAACTTGCACTTTACTTCCCATGCACACATTACATGTGCCTGAGCGCTCAATAATGTAAACAGCCTTCAAGCCCCCAGAATTAAGCAGCTATTTACAGACGTGATGAGTCATCATTACAATTCAGTTTGAGGAAAGCAAAGCCAAAGCCATCGAAATAATTACATAGTTTTTGTGAGTTTTGTGCACATCTTCTGCTCACATTTTACAACCACCTTGGTGAGAGGGCAGACAGCTTGTTTCTATCCCAGTTTACTGCCAAGGAAAAGACTTCATCATGTTTGTGCATGCTTTTTTTTTTTTCTTGCCGATTTAAATGCATTCAGCTGTTCTGCGTCATTCAATGGTGCAAGCAATTTTACTGTTGCAACCGAGTATTGCAACTTCAGATTTGCACAAGGATGCAACTGTTTTCATGTTATGACTTCTTGCTCCACAGGAAATTTTAGGCATCATTTTATCACCTTGCATAAAATCATTTAAAACCTGGTGAAGTTTGCTGACGATGTTGGACGAGTTTTTAGAAACGATGCATTCAGAACTGAAGCTAAAAGAACAAACAGAAACTTCTTCATAATATATGTGCTGTCAAAATTTAACACCACTTTACGCATTGCTACATCATGATGCTGACAACATGTTTCATAGAGGACCTAGTGAGACCTTTGGTACTTTATTGATCCAGTACGTTTGGGGCGATTTGCATATGGTTGTCCAATCATCAAATCTCAGCTCCTCCAGTTTTACCACAAGCCTCTTCACTGCTTCTGAGGTTCATTTTCTGATTGCCTGTCAGATCAGGTGGAGAATGTGTCTTGGTAGGCTTAGTTACATAAAACACTTTCTCCTGCTTTGAACTTCTCCTTATACCTGACCTGACAAATATTTTGTCATACTTCATTTTTTCTCCATTTTCAGACCCAGAAATAAATGATATTAAATGTCAAACTTTTTCAAACCATATGATCTCTGATCTTCAAAGAATAGATTACACTGAAGTTGAACTACATAAAAGTAAAAAGTGTGTGATGTAATGCATTTCACATTATTGACAATCTTTCTAAAAATACAAAACTGCAAGCCTACAAGTTGCAAAACTTGTAGTTAAATGTGTGATTCTTGCAATACTCAACCTCGAGTCTGTTCAGAATAAATAATTAAAAACTATATATCTGAAAACATTTGGATCTTCATTGCATCCAGCAGCTCTAGTTATTTACTTGCAGAAGGCTTTCAAGAGTTACATAAGCACTCAATCAACACTGAAGTTGATCAATAATATTTAAATGGGATGTGCCATTGGCTCTGTGTTTATTATGAAATGAACACAGCCACAGTGTAATATAGGGGTGCTGGTTTCGCCTGAGGGGGAAACATCAATATTCAATCACAAAAGGTCACGCTAGGACGTTAGCTCTCAGCAAAGTCATTATCCAACAAATACAAAAAACTGCTTATGAAAAATATATGAGATCTAAGATGCTTTCATTACTGCACAATGTCAGTGTTAATTATGACTGTTAAATTGTCACTCAAATGACTTTCTAATATGAGAGCAGCTTTCTATTTCTGTCTAAAACCTCAGGCTCTCGCTGACACCGGGTGGACAAAGTCAAATTAAAGGCTGCACTCTTCATTTTCTCACCCTTTTTCATTCTTTCCAGTCAGATAAAAAAAACATTTAATTAAAAAAAAAATAATAATTTCTTAAAACAGAAAATATTTTAAACATCATTCTGGTACAACTTGACAAAGTGACTGAAGTTAAAGAGTAAGCTCATCCGACTTGTTTGCAAAGGCTCAACAGGGTGACATCAAATAAACCACGACTGTTGTGTCTTCCACTAAGTGGCTTTCCAGAATAGGATCCAGAGGAGGAAGAGAGGCAGGGTAGAAGAGAGATAAGATGGCAGAAAAGCTTATGTTACTGTACTGCTGAGCGAGTTATGAATAAAAGCTGTTGAGAGTTATTTGTCTACTGAGCTTCTACCTCGTCCTACCTACCAAACATAACGGCCTTGTTAACAGCCTGCTTTTAATTAGCTCTTTTTAACACCGGTCGTATAAGTTTTGAAATTTATTGTGTTTCAATAAACGGTCTAAAACAATATCCTTTTTTGGGATGCAAAAACAGAACATCCTAATCTGCAGCAGACTCCAAGAAGACAAGCCACTTGTTGAACAATTAGTGGAGGGTCAGCCAGATCGTTAAATGATTAAACATTGGAGCATCGTATGCTCATCATTTCAGAATGATGAAGTAGGATATTATGAGCTGGGAAATACTTAAATACGGCAAAAAGAGGATAGTTAATGCACTGAATTTAGGGAAAGTTATGTCCCTAGATATTGATCTGTGGTTATAAATAAATTCATTGGGACTGTGGATGCATGCAGGCAGAGTTCAATAAAAAACATGTCTGTTCATCATCTCACTACAGACGCCTGTTATCAAACTTTTATCAGTCCATATTCATTACATCACTCAACAAAAAGACAGAATGCACCGTTTTACAGAAACGAGGGTATTTTAATCATTAAAAGTGAGCTAGCCTCAATATAAATATCAACAAAAAAAGCTGCCTTTAAAACAGGGTTACTACGCACTTTTTATACAAACATTCCAGACTTTTCCAGACTAAGTTTTCCAGAGCTCGCAGTCATAAAGCTCACCATAAATTTACAGTAAATATTCCTGCAGCTGGCAGGCTCTAAATATGGAATATGTAAAACAAAAAAAAAACTGGAAGAAGGGATATGAGAAAGGAAGACAGGAATATGGGCAACTTTTAGACAATGCAATGGAGAACATCCAATTGTCTATTTTTATGGAATTACAAATATTTTTCTATTTTCTTATTTTCAATTTCCATTATTGTTCAACATTACCTTAAATGTGCTTTCTATGTAGTCTGGAAATTTTATTTGGCAGCAGAAAATTATGGATTACTTTTAAACACACACATATATAAATATCTTTAAGAAGTTGTATATCTGCAATATTGTATAGAACAGCCAAAGTGGTCATTTCTTTATGTTGGTCCATCCTTTGTCTCTACACCAGCTTCGACTATTGTGGAAATGCTTTTGGAGACCGTTTAAGGAAATTGCTATACATTTTTCCAGAAGTGCATTTGTGAGGTCAGACATTAATGTTGGGCAAGAAGGTCCAATTCTTAGTTTCCCCTCCAGTTAATGTCAAAGGTATTTTATGATGCTGAGGTCAGGACTCTATGTTGACCAATCATGTCCTTCCACACTAAACTCTCACTTGTGCGTTCATAGACTTTGCTTCGGGCACTAGAGTGTAGTCATGTTGGAACAGGAGTGGGCCATTCCTAAACTATTCAAACAAAGTTGAGCGAACAAAATTGTGCAACACACTTAAGTACCTTTCCACCGAGCTAAGGGGATGAGCCTAACTCCTGAAAAGCAGTCCCACAATAAAACCCTCTGCAACAAACTTTATACTTTAAAAGCAGTCAGGTAAATACTCTGGTTTTCCAGACAAAAAGGCATGATTTTCACTTTGAAGACCACCTCTCCACTACTCCAGAGTCTTCACCACTACATCCAATGTTTTGCATTGCACCTAGTGATGTATGCGTGGATAGTCTCTCGGCTGCATCTTGAACCTCTTCTATGAAAAATCTCCATGCACTTTTTCTGAGCTTATTTGAAAGCCAAATAAATTCTGGAGGTCTACATCTATTGACTCTGTAGATGTTTTGCAACCACATTTCAGATTTTACATGAGAAAAGCACTTAGCAGCAAAGTTGCTGTCACTCCCAATTGTTTGCTATTATCCCACCAAGAGTTGACTATATAATATTTAGCAAGGGAAATATGCCAACTAGATTTTTTTCACAGGTGGCATCAACTGAGCTCCTAAAAGTGCATCATTCTTTCATGGATGTATTGTACATGGCATAGATAAGCATTTTGGTGATGTTAATCATTCAAAACTTAAAAAGGTGCATAAAGGCAAACATATGAAATGATTTGCCCCTAAAGCACAATCCAATGGAGTTTAATGCATGTTCTGATCCAATACAAAGTTCTTCAGTTACTGATAAAATATTCTAACCACAATTACTTTGGTGAATACTATTCAAGTTAAACAAAAAAAAGAGTTCTAGTGAAGTTTGAGAATGTGCCTAAATTGTTCTATTGACATTTACCACAATCATTTGGAGCCCAAACTGAAATTTACTAATTGTACACCTGATTTGAAACAAAATGGGTTAAAGAGAAAAATTGACTATCACAAACCAAATGAAATTGTAATTTACGAAACAATTACTGTAGAAATCTGAAAAGCAGCAGATATGCTTTATAGTCCTTCATTGACTCAAACATGAGTCAAGAATAAATTTTTCTACATTTCTGAAACTGTAAATTAAGTTTCACAACAGGAGAAAGATCCCAAAATATATTGCTGCAAGTCCCTGGATTATCACATATCAGAAACTCTTCACTTCTTTAATATTCATGGAACAAATTTTACCCAATCTATAAAAATACTATCAAATAAAGAGAGATGTCATAAGCCCAAACTAACTGGGCACTAGAAGAATCTACTAATTTACATGATGAAATTTATGAACAATGAGAGGTTTTTGTCAGAGCTTAACTGGTAAAATGGTGAAGTAACAATACACTGTGCACTAGATGTGGGTTTTACTTTAAATGAATATAAGCATCTTGGGAGGGGAGAAAAAAAACCCCAAAACACCCTCATTATAGTAAGCCACAAATTGAGGTTCCTCATGGCAACACAGAAAGGCACAGCTACACTCTATACAAAAATAAAATACACCTCAACATTCACATATGGTTATTTTTCTAAATGTCTGCTCTTTTTACCAAAAGAGTAAAACAAACCAATGAAGAGATGGAGCAGAAAAACAGACATAATAAGCCACAAAGAAAGCCACCAACTCTTCACTGTTTCTCTTTTTTTTTTTTTTTGTCTCCTTATGAATCTCTGGCTCTCATGGCTGCAGCACATCTGACTGGGAAATATGTGTTTTATGATAATTGAAGTTAATCAGGCCTTTTCTGAGTAGCTTTTATTGCCAGACAGAGCTGGACCACACTCTTCTTCTCTCCTCCTGAAGAGTAAACAACAGGCAGTTATTTAAAGCTCACAAACGACTCACTCGCATCATGGAAAGTCGGACCAGGCACCTTGGATGTGGCTCGGCCAACATTCCAAACCTTATAATGCCTGTTAGCAACTGCTACAAGAGGTGAAGCATTCCTGAAATAGGTGGGTGCTGAGCATGGACATATGTAGACGAGTTGCAGCAGATTGTCTGATTCAGCCACAAAAAGTGAAGTGTAGGCTGGTGACATGTAGCGATAGTGTCTGCTCTACTTAACACGTTTGAAATCTCCAACTTTTTTCATTTATATTTATACACTGTGAGATACATTCGCAAAATCTATATAATGCAACAAATTGGTAATGCAAAACATTTTGGAAAAATCCACCTACCTGCAGCACAAATTTCTGATCAATATGTCGCTTTGCAATGCTGGGCTGAAAGTCTGGATTCTCCAAGAAGCGCAACAGAAACTCGTAGACCAGCTGGAAAGAAAAACAGAAATCTTTTATATCTAAAAAAATAAAAACACTCTGCAATCACTCTGAAACAAAAGGATAAAATCTCAATTGTAAGTATAAAAGCTTAGAAAACATACTTGGATGTGAGGCCATGCTGCTTCTAAGGTGGGTTCATCCTCCTCTGGGTCGAAATCGGGATTGTCACTTGGTGGAAGAGCCCGGAAAATATTGGTGCTGATCTGCAGGAATGTGGGGAAACAACGTAATTAAAATAAAACAATCGAAAATTTTTAATGAAGTAGAAGAATGCTGAAAAATATATTTTCTGTGTTAATATATGATCCTATGTAAATATTTTTGGCCTGGTTGTTTTCTGTGTGTTTCACTGCCTCTGTGATTAATGTCAAGCTCTTCACACAAGCATCTACTGGAGATGTTCCAGTGATATTCAAACTTTCACCCAACATTACAGATGCTTACCAACACTGCTACACCAGTCCTTCCTTCCTGTTAATAAACCACATACTGTATTGTAGCGCGGTGTGGCTCTAAATGAATTTGCTTACAGCCCGTTTACATGCGTCACATCTCACATGCTGATGATTCTTCTGATAACATTTTGAAAATACACTGCCTTGTCTCTTATTAAGGTTCTTATGCGATAACACAAAATGTATAACTGATGTTCAAAGAAAGCAAAACACAACTTACATTTTTTCTTTCAAAAAATATTTGAGAAGAGTGTCACATATCTGTATCAAGTCCCTAGAAAACTGACACTCTCAAATAAAATCCAGTTCAACCGATTTGCAAATATACAGGACAATTATTTCTACTGATTTTCTTGAATATGATGTAAATGGAAGGTCTTATGAGGTTCTGTGTATGGGTTTCTTAAAATAATTTGGGAGAGAAAGCAATCATGTAGAAGTTCTGGTCAAATAAGACAACAGTTACACTATTTGGCCTACTTACAAATCATGTGTACCAACGTTTCTAGGAGAAAGTTCACACTCCACATCACTGTCAATGCAAAATATGGTCAGTCATAATGGTGGCATTTTGGTGTGGGGATGCTTTTGTGTCAATGGAAAAATTAATGGATCTTTATACAGGAAAATCCAGCGGGAAAATCTGTTAGCGGATGCAGAAAGCAACACTGATCGAACTACGAGTCAATAACTCAATGTTTTATAAAGGCCCAGTCAGAGCAAATATGTAAATCAAGTCGAGAATTACGTGACAATAATGCTAAAAATAATGCTATTCACAAATGCTGTCCATCTTATCTGACAGAACAGAAGTTAATTTGCAAAGAAGAAAAGGTTCAAATGTTTGTGTTTAGATGTACACAGCTCTGCAGAGCTAGTTTGTACTGAGATGCTCAAAAGCAGCTGGAACAGCAGGAAAAGTGCAACAAAGTACTGAGTCAGAGGGCCTACAAAGACATCACACCTTTTTGGCCTTTGGTAATTTGGTTAAAAAGAAAAACATTTATATTTCCCCTTCCACTCTGAAAATATACACAACTATGTGTTGCTCTGTCACACACAACCCCCCAGTGAAACATATAGAATAATATTGGTGAAAAGTCACTAAGAAGCCTGAGCCACCTTCTATTATAGCAAAAACAATTAATAATGTTACTGAAACAGAAAGGCAACTGATAGACCACTACCAATTCTGCATCTGCCAGAACCTCTTAATAAAATTCTGCAACAAAGGCAATCACTGTAGACAGGTCACTGCCACCTCTATCCCCCGTATTGTTATTTTTAGCTAGGGTAAATATGAGAGTGATAAATACACACACAAGCAGCGGGGAGCTAGAAAAGCCAGTGTTATGTGATTGGATGGACAAACTCGCACTGAAGTGATAGAGGCAACATCAAATTAAGTATTGGCAGCTGGAAAATCCAGCTGACACTAATGGGAGAGGAAGGCAGCAAAGGAGTTTTAAATCTCAACAAACTGAAAAACAAATGGAAAATCCAAGAAAAACCGTTTCATTCAAGCAATTTCTGAAGCAGCTGGCAGCAACATCACAGAGGAAAGTTAAAAACATTTACTCATGGCCTAATAACAGCCAACTAATAAAATCCACACAGCTGTTAGCCTGATTGAAATTTATCATCAGACACGAATGACTTATGATAAATTGGGAATACCAAAATATCCTAATACATGACCCAAGTGCTTAATGCACATGCTTCTCTTTGCAAAGTGCTGGGTTTTATTCAACAGTTCATCTGCCATATCAGCACAAAACCTTCACCAATATTAAGACAAGTGTGTCTCGCAAAAAAAAAAAAAAACTTCTTTGCTACAAGCTAATGTATTTTACTGGAAAGGTTGATGAAAATTCTGACAAAGAGAGGGAAGTGAAACCTCAATGCATCCCCACAGCATATTGCTGCCACCACCACCTCTATGAAAGCCATGTTTTATTGTGGCAATAATGTCTTCAGTGTGAAGCGTCACATTACGTTTTTGCTACAAGGTGTTTAGCAGGTAACCCAAAAGTTAAATTCTTCCTTCGTCTGACCAGAGCAGATGCCCTTCACGGCTCATGGCAAACATCAAAGAGGTCTTAATGTGTAAAAGTTCAAATGGTGTGAATATTTTTATATGCAACACTTTCATCAGGTGAGTGTCTGTATCAACCTACAATTATAACTGATGCAGCATTTCTGCTTAAGTTATCCCCTTCGATGACTATTCAGAACACAAACCCACGACTGCGACCTTTTAGTTCTGGCTTGAAGGAACGGTGTGAGTAGAAGAGGGACGGTCTGTCATGTCCAACATCTGTTCGTGAGCACAGCTGCTTTGGTTTCTTAGCAACATCACAATGAACACAAACCGATTTCAATGTCACACTCCCAACATTCAAGAAGCTGAAATAAAAAGACTGGATGGAGCTTGAAAAACTGCAGGATTATCTTTATTTTGTTGTTCACTTGCTGCAGCTTTAACTGAACTTGGGGGGCAATGTGACATTACAAACTCCTCTGCTGGAAGAATCTAAACTCAGGAAGAATGCCTAAATTACTTTGACATACAGATAATCCAGGTTTGATTATCTCAAAGGAATAGAGGGAGGTTTAATTTCATTCAGCTGTAGTCCATCCTTCTCAAGGACATATTAGACTCTTGGCTCTCTCATGGCAGATACACCATGAGAGATGTCGGTACATTACTTCCTGGCTTCCTTTTACTTTGGAAAAGTCTGAGCAGAGCAGCTGTTTCTGGGTTAATGAAAACCCCATCTGGTAACATCAAGGATCTTATTCATTCTTAAAGTACTCAACATAAAATCACTTTAACTGCTCCTTTGTGGAGCACAGAAAATGTTCAGATTTGATGTCACCGACAGGTTTCAACAAACATCTTCTGGGAGTCATTAAAGTTTACTTTTGTCTGTGCACCACACTGTTAAATGTGCCAATTAAAAATCCAATATAATGAACAAGAATGGTCATTATGATTATTAATTAATCAGCTAGTTGGAAATACAAAGATGAAAACGTCACTTTTTAAATTTGTGTTTTTAAATTGAAATTTCCCTTTTGCTCTACGTTATAATTAAATGCTATTTTGTGTTAATCCATTATAGAAAATGTACCTTGTAATGTGAAAAACAGTGAGAAGTATGAATACTTTAAAAAGCACTGCTTCATTTATTAGTCCCCACCCTGCCTCTCTACAAAATTGAAAAATACCTACAATTGGACAAAACAAGAGAAAACAGTGTGGGAGAACGCCAAACATGGGAGGCGTGCGAGATATTTTCAAGAGGGTAAAAAGGAAACGGTTATTTATGCGTGAAAGTTATGTAGGAGGATTCAGAACAGGCTGTTCTTAAGTGTCAGAGATGCGCATAAAACTCGAGTAGGTTCACCAAGGATGGGGCGATGAAGCTTTGTCTGCGTATGGGTGATAACAACCAACACCTAGCAACTGGCCGTGCAAGAAACCAGGAGAGGAAGGTACAACAGAGAGCAAGTATCGAGCTCGCCCGCAGCAGAAAGGAAGAAAATATGACAAAAGGATTCCGTCTCATGTCTGATTATACAGTTGAACTGGCAAATAAGTAAAGCCTCCTTCGACATGAATGAGAAACCTTGCTGTTTGCACACCTGACAACCTCAGTATTCTCTCTGCAGCAGAATATTGGGCAGCACTTAAAGCAATTATCTCTTCATTGTCATGTGAGGCCAAGCATGGAGCATCAATGAGAGCCATCAACAAGCCAGCTTCCAGACAGGGCGGCTGCCATTAGTCTCAGCTCATTCAGAGGCAGAGTGCATCACAGGTTCGTGATTCTGAGTCAGGCTTTTGTTTCACGGTTTTCTTTCATCCGCAGCACAAAGGAATTCTACCACCAACAAAGACTGTAAGCATGTCGAGTGATGCATTTACACTACGACTGCAAGACAAAAAAATCAATACCCGTCTGTACTGACTATTTGGATTAAATATGGATTTTACTTAATCAGCTTTATTTATTAATTGTATTTTTTTAATACACCTTTTAGGTGTAAAAAAAACACCATGCACACCGAGGGAGAACTTGGAAAGACCAATTAACCTAACAGTCATGTTTTTGGACTGTGGGAGAAAGTCGGAGTACCCGGAGAGAACCCACACATGCACAGGGAGGACATGCAAACTTCATGCAGAAAGACCCCGGGCCAGGAATCGAACCCAGGACCTTCTTGCTGCAAGGCAACAGTGCTACCAACTGCGCCACTGTGCAAACAAACCATAAAATCTAATAATTTTATTCAGTCATTTCAATAAGTGTTAAATCTTTACACATTTTGTTCCAATATTTGAAAATTCAGAATTTGTAGAATCCCCTTTCACTATCCGGTCCTTCTAAATGCTTCATGTTCAGAGTCTCAAATGTTTCCCTATTCTTCCACGCTTCGTCTCCTCTACATGGATTTTAACAGGGGTGCCCAAAGTCGGTTCTCGAGGACCGACTTTGGGCATTCTGCATGTTTTAGTTCTCTCTCTGGTTTAACACACCTGGATCAAATGATGGCTCGTTAGAAGGCCTAAGAACATTGACATGCTGAAAAGGTTGTTGGTACTACCGGAGAGAGAACTAAAACATCAAACATGCCGGCCCACAAGGACCGACTTTGGGTCCCCTGTCCTAAATGGTGCCTCTTTCTTAAGGCTTTCTTCCAACTACAGTGGGTGTCCTTGACATTAAAGTCAAAGAGGAAAGCCACATTTACAGAGTATGTGTTTAACAGTAACCCTGACAACATATTATTTCACCTGTGTTGTGCATCTCTGCATCTCCTCCAGAATTACCAAAGCATGTTCTCTGCTTATCTGATTAATGTCTGGTACTTTAAGTTTAGTGTGGGTGGACTTTTATTATTTTGGTAGGTTTGTTTTGTGCATTGGTTTTGATCATTTCCAAAGCTTCATCCCAACATCCCATTGAGTTTGGTGCAGTGGGGATAACACTGCCTTATCCTTCTACTCCCCCGTCTACTGTCTTCGTGATGCTGTTTTTTCACCACTCGGTCTCCAACAAACCACTGAGACTTTCACAGAACTGGTGAATTTGTACCTAGATCAAATTACACACTGGTAGACTCCACTTACTAGTTAAATAGAGTCCATCCATGGTAACCTCTCAAGTCACAAGGTTGCCACGTATTTTATCTCAAGGGACAGGATGTTATGTTTTTTTTTTTCGGGCTCTTTGTGCACAATAAAACAACTGTTCCTTTATTATAAAAATGTTGTATATTTCAAACATAACAAAAGAAATTTGACGTTGTGATTTTACTCCTTGGAATTGGGCTACAGTCTCTTTAAGAACCTCCAACTCTTTTTTCTACACGCCTCCTTCAGCATCACAACAATGCTCCTCCATCCAGCCATTTAAAGCTGTTTTTAGGAATGGTTGAAAGAGAGGTAGTTGGTCTATCACATAACATCCTAATAAAGCATTTTGGCAGAAGTGAAACAAAATGTGATAAGTTCAAGAGGTATGAACGCTTTCATCAGCAGCAGCGACCTCCCACAATTATCTCTGATCTAGTTTTTGGGTTCAAAAAAAGTCTTAGGAGTTTGTTTTAAAAGGGTGGTGAAAAACAGACATACAACATACAGGTGAGATACAACACTTGTGTGTGGTATCTCATCTAAAAGATATACAACACACAGGTTTATCTTGTGTTAACTCAATTCTGCAACAAGATTTGTATTAACTGGCATTTTTGGTCATCAAATTAATACTATTCTTATTTATGGAATAAAAGATTTTAGAATAATGAACTTGGAAAAAAAACCCATCTAAACAAGAGGTCAATATTAGTTTGGTGCAATATGTTTTTTGTTTGCTGTTAGTACGCCATCATGTTCTCCAAAGGGTTTCCACCTGAAACTTTTAAAAGTGCATAATGACAGAATCCCAAATCAATAGCATGACATGAATTACTGGCTACAATCCTTCAGTAATCTAAAGACTCCTCAACTCAGCTGAGGCTACGCTCAGCTGCATCCATCATTATAATCTCCGATGTGGGGTGAATCACTGCAGCACTGGCTGTTGTCTCCTAAATGTTGCACACATGAGTCATTATTGCACCGTGGGAGGAACATCAGGCAATGCACAGGGCACCAGTTACCAACACGTACCTACACTGCATCGGTCAAAGATACTTTAAAAGGTTCTGGAAGAGTTGTCGAACATTGCATTGTGTAACACAACTCCTTCACAATCAATATGCTAATCACTAGACCCAAACGTTTAAAGCATTGTGCTGCATTCAGCAGATTTTGATGGTGCATATGACTGTAGATTTGCAGGGAAAACAAAATAAAAAAAACACTTCTAATTTGGAAATGTCCCATTTTTAATAACTTTAGTTGATACTGGATGAAAAACTAATAGCAATCTATTAGTAAATGTAAATATCTAACTTATTTTAAGAAACTTTTCATGTATGATTCATGGTAGTACATGAGAGATGTAAAAAGGAGATGTGAGACGATAAGAGATTCAAACTAATCCACAAAGGACAAAGTGGCCTTTGTTCTGGGAATGGAAGCAGTGTGGTTCAGGGTTTTAGCCTGAGGCTGCTAACATGTCCCTGCTGTAAAGCTGAGACCACATACTCTGTCTAGACACAAGATCAGCCTCTGCTTCTATAATCCTTCTCAAGCACAGAGGGAGTTACCGACACCCACAGAACAGCATTCAAGCCTGTTAAATAATCAACACTGGTAATAGTAGCTAACTTATCAAGTTGTCCATTTAATTCCAAAATTTAAAAACACAACTTTAACACAGATGTCAATCCTCACCATGTTTGTGATCTCTGGGTATGCATTCTCAACCAGCACACCTCTGTTGGTGGAAAGATAATCCACCAATTCGTTCAGCGTGGCCCTCTTCACCTCTTTGCTCTTCAGGTCCACCACAGAGTCTAGGAAGTCAAAAAGCGTGCAACACTGCTGGAGTTTCTGACAGAACAGTTCCTGCTGATCTGTGGAGGAGGCATCTGGAACAAAATGATAAAATATAATCATTTATTACGAAAAAATAGTCAAGTACATTATAAATAAAAATAAAAACAAAAGCAGTTGTGACAACAACAAGATATGATATTGATTGTTAAACATGAAAAATTTTAAATGAAACACTTGTACAACCCGTCAGCCTTTATTTATCTGCTTTATTGCATCATAACAGTCGTCTCATAAGACGACATGATCAAGAGAGATAACAGAAGAAGTGCATGCCACATGACGACCATCCAGTCATTCTCGGTTGTGACTGCGGAGCCATTTAAGGATCAAGTGGTGAGAGCATCCACAGTTATTAAGCCTCTCTCTGCCAACTTTAACCTGAGTTAATCTTTAAACTGTGTGCATCTGCATTGTGATGCTTCAGATTGTTGTGGAGAAGCCAGTCGGTTTGATTTACAACAACCAGACACCCTGAAGGTTCTGAGGTTATAATAAAATATGCATCCATCCACCACAGCAAATGACAGAGGAGCAAAAGTCTTCATTAAAATTAATAATGAAATCTCACTCCTGCGTGTTCACGTGTTGAATTACAGCAAGTTGCCACTCTGTGACTTTCACTGAAAAACCTATGGAGACTGCTGTACTGATTGCAATTTTCTGCGCTGCTTCTCATGTCTGAAAAAGTCTGATCGGCTGACTTTTGAATGACACAGAAATTTCTATTTGACAAGTCACGGTAACCAGACAAGCAACAACTGGTGCATCCACTTTGAACCCCATCTCGAGGTGAAGCTAGTCAAACGCATCTACCTATGGTACAGAGTGCTGCAGCTTTATTATGACAGTATGACATTATAACATACAATCATAATGTCTTGACAGTGTGACGGATAATCTGTGAAAGCAAAAAAATAAAAAAATCCTTTGCTAGAAATAACCAGTCAAAGGCAGAAGGAGAGTCATTGTATAAACAGTTTTCCTAGAGGGGTACGTTATTTCTCTGAAATTAGCACATTTAGGGCGAGTAATTGAGAGAGCAAAGACGCTCTTCCTGACTTTGATTGGTCGTTTCAGACCAGGAACTGTTCATTTCTGCAGATGGCTGTAGAATCACAAGGAGAAGGGAGAGCAGCTCAATTTGTTCACAGATTGTCTGTCTTCTGTTGTATTGTCACCCAGAATTGGTGACAATTTTAACAAATATGTATATGAGTATCACAGAAAGACTTCTCCAGATCCAAATCGAAGATTTTCTTTTTTGATGGTTTACAAATCTTAAATCTGGAGTCGATTTAGGGTTAAGCTTTTTTTCTTTTTAGACCCATTTTTAGTTCAATCTCTATTTTAGGTTTCCTCAACACTAAAAGGTAGAGAAACTGAGTGGATCCTTGAAAACGGATCCATTCAGTTTTAAAGTCGAAAACTAAAGAACTGATTGAGGTATAATGTTCCAAATTAATGACAGACACCATGTCAACTGATTGTAAACAGTGGTGAAAACTGCAAAGTTCGAAAGTCACTGCACTGAGCTTTTTATTGAGCAATAATATGCAACTGAAGAGGCATCGCCCAATAAAACGAAGAACAGGAAGATCTCAGTCAGACATAGCCAACAAACCCAGAATAATTTCACACATAGCAAGAATGTTCCAGTGGTGTTGACAGCTGACAAAGTGCTTACGCAACTGAACCCTCGAGGTCAGACAGTGGCTGTTGCTGAGTGTAACCTCAATGTGTGAGTGTAACTGTACCAAACTGACTTGTTAGCGTGCAGTGCTCTGCTTTAATGCCAATTTTCCAAAGTATCACATCTCAATGGATCCCTGAGTGAAAGGGCAGACTGAATACCACACTGGAATAGGAAGGATGAAAGAGCCATAACACCCCCACAGCCATGCTAACATGACACAATGATGGCTCATATTTCTACAGCAGACATGTGCCAGCTCTTTGGGAAAGAGTTCAATCTTGAGGTTTTCTTGACTGTTTACAAGAGTTAGAGGATCACAACAGTGTGGGAGCACCAAACAAACAGTTCAACCATTCAAAGGAAGAACTGTTGTGAGTTTCACTGACTGTTGTATGACAGCAGAACAGGTAGGCACAGATAAAACACACACAAAAAAAAAAGATAATTAGCATATATTGAAATAATAGAATAAAAAGATCATATAGCCTCTTCACAGCTTTTATCAAAGCTTGTTTTGTTTTTAATAACATGGACAGAGACAGTGGTCTCTGCAGGTTATTGGATAAATAAACAGAAAACTTCAGAACAATGTTTTTACAGTTTTGCAAATTTTGCATCTAATTTAAAAATATTTTTACCATCTATTTTGGCCATGAAAGTAGTAACAAATATTCTAAAAATGTTTCTTCTAGTATATTGAGAGACAAATGTTGTGCTTCTTTGCAGGGAATTGTCTTTATGCCCTAGAGGGGAAGAAAAGAGGCAGGCCTTTTAGATACTCTCTGACATGTAGATGCTTTCCCCAAAGAGAAGCTATTTTTGTCTTTCGCATAGAGATGCATTAGTACACAAATTCCTCAGGGTGCTTAAGCAAAAAGGAAAATATTTCCACTAGACTCAAGAAGCTAAAAACAAGAACAAAGAAAATGAAAACATTTAAGAGATCAGACAAATTTACCAACTTAAGAACAGCTCCAGAAACTGATGTGAATACAAGCTTTGGAGAGGAGGATAAATAAGTCTTCTCAGAGAAACTGTGCAGAGCTTCAGGGAACACCGATCAGTCTCATCTAGATGCTGGAACATGCTGCGTCATAACTACACTAGAATATAAAAGTGGAAGTGGCTCGAGGTTGAAAAAAAAAAGAAAAAAAAAAAGATAAACAAAGCCAAGTCTAATCGCTATGTAATTGCTAGTTAACCTTAGATTTGTTGCTCATTAAAAACTGATCTTCGGTCTCTTGATGACAAATGCATCTACTGGGAGGAAATTACAAATGACCCCAAAGCAAAAAGCTTGGCTTTACAGATTTTCGTTTTTTTACCCTACAATTTAAACATGTAACTTGAATAGGATGCCCCCAAACTTCAGACACACAAAAAATTACATCCAATGCAACCAAGAACAGTTACAATTACCAATACAATTTAATAAAAAAAATTTAAATTCACATTTGCATGATGCTTCGTCTTAGGGTAAACAAATCCAACAATTTAAATAATAAAAAAGTACACTACCAATGTTTTGAAATATATTCAAAAATGCCAATGTTTGAGATAATTTATGTCCAAAAATTCAAACATGTGATGTCAACAGGTTGCTATGTACAGTAAACCTAAGAACTGAAGTATTTAAGAAAAAAAAATAACTGAGAAATTGTTTAGAGCTGTATATTCTCAATTTTGAGGTTGCTTAAAAATAACAAAACAATAAAAAAAATAAAATAAAAACAACTAAAAAAGTAAGACAGTGAAATGGTGGTTTTGATTAATGTTGACAATTCGATCTAAAATCTTACATTCATCTCTCTTCTGGCATTTGCGTCGGGTCACTTTTTTTTTTTTTTACCATTATTTGCTGCATTTTTCCATTCTTCTGTCACTACCTCAAAAAGAGGTCATTACTATTGAATGTCTACCTTCTCAGACTTTTTCAGCAGATCCTGGATCAGATTTTATTGTTTATTGCATTTTCATCTCCTTTAAAGGAAGCTAAATCTGATGAAAGCTCAACTTGCAAATTTTTTTCTGGGGTCCATTTTACACCGGTCAAATGTGTAGTTTGATGATGACAATTTAATATCAAATTGATTTGTCTTATTAAAACAGATTTTTTAAGGAAAGTTAATTACCATTATTACTGTGCAAGAAGTCACATTTTGATGGCTACACTACATATGCTACTACCTTATAATGTGGCTGCCTAGTTAGAAGTAATAATAATCAACAAACCTGAATTATCTCACAATGAAATAGCAGCTACAGCAGTGGAAAAAATGTATATCCTGGAACTAAAAACCACAAGATGACTTACTCAGAAACATACACTTTGCAACAAAGAAAGATTCAGTGACTAAACAGGAAATGTGAGCTCACACATATAACCACAGCACTGCATAGAATGCAGAATAGAGGAAAATGTTACATTTAATGTTCCAAGTAATGAGAATCAGCTTAGTTCTACAAGTTTGGAGAAATGTTAAACTTCCTGTGATAAAATGGCAGCAGTTGTAAAAGAAATTGTATCAAAGAAAATGCAAAGATGGATGCTCTTAAATGATGGGTTTAGAAAGTGCAATAACTATCAGGAGAAGACGTCTTCCCTTCCAGTAACTTATCTGCATGCATACAGAAGATCGCCTTTTCATATTGTAATAGACAGGTGGAGCTTGCTGTAAAGTGAGCCACAGTACCATACAAAAGAGAAACTGGGGAGTGGGCCGGGTTATTTAATCTTCCAGAAAATGAATGAGAAGGAAACTGTTGATTAAAAGATCAAGTCTGAGAGGATAACAGGAAGCAGAGTGGTCAAATCTAAAATTAAACAGCTTTTAGTCTCATCATAATTGTTTTTTTTTCCCTTCATGCAGGTTTGTAAAAGAAAAACAACAAAAGATCACAGTGGCTACTCAATCACTTTCCATTTTGGCATCTCCCGCCTCATTGTTCCAACATTTGCTATGCCTTCAACAAATAGAGCTCTTCCACCTTAAACTATAGTAAAGGGCAAAATACTTTGCTATAAATCCAATTATCTGTTTATTCATGGAGATTTTAAAACAAATTGCAAGACAAACAGTGGAAAAAGTAAGTATTCAGGTTAAAAATAATACTTATGTTTTCAATGGATGCTTTTTGTACAACTGAAAATATAGTTTTCTTTAATATTCGATTGTAAAGTCAAGTTTATGACCTTTATCTGCTTTTGGATTCATGCAGATCCAGAACACTTACTATGTACCATAAAATCTGAAAAGTGTTTTACATTTTTACCTTCCTGCTTGTGATATAGGAGTGTTTCCCAAGAATTTTACAACAGTAGTACAAGGAGTGACCTTTTACATTTTTTGTGCAATGTCATAAAACTACTGAGAAAATAGACTAAGTTGGAATAATCTACATTACTATAAATCCAGTATGACCTTCTTGCATAGAAAATTGGTGAAATGAATAAAGTTCATTTGCAAATCTTATATTTTACACAATCACACAGCACTATCCAACATCCTTAAGAAAGGTGTTTATGAGCTGACCATAAAAACTTTGGAGGTTGTAGCTCTGTAGGTTTTCTTTAATAAGGACAGTAATTACTTCAGCTGTTTTGATTGCATCCCTGCCTCTCATTCAGAACATTGAAAGCTCAGAACAATTAAATAATGCTATTGTTAAGTCTTTTACAATGGATGCACTGTGACAGATGGGGGAAAAAAAAGGTCATCCTGCAGTTGTTGGACTGGTTAGGTAGGATTCTGCAGCCACTTGTTTGATTTAGCGTCTCCATATTTGTTTAGCCTGTGCACTGAAAATATGCTGGCAAAATATTGTGATGAAAAGGCAGCATCAAGAGTAACTGGAGCGGTATAACAGAAAAGTACATAGTGAAAACGTCGAAAGGCAATATTAACGAAGAGCTAAATCAAACTAATCATCTGTGTTCTTAGAAAGCTACCAACAAATTACTTGTTTTAAAATAATTTCTCCTCCAGTGGTCTGAAATTTTAGATATAGAAATGTTTAAATTTGGCATTTACACTTTTACAAATTTTTATTTTTTAATTTTAAGCAAAGTCCAATTTTATGAGACATTTAGATGCCATTAAAAAAAGCACAGCATGACTGCTCCTGACATTCTTCTAACCTGTCATTTAACTTTACTCACACATAGTTGGCTGTTCTTATTACATTGGATAGAAAGGGTGTGTCTGAGTGAATGAGTGTGACCGTGTGGGTGTGCACAAGAATGCATGCATTCACGCATGACCTAAAAATATTTGCAGTCAGGATAGTCAACAATAAAATGACTCAAGATTATGCATGGCTTCAAAGTACAGGTAAGAGAAAGCGTCCAGAGCTTTTTCAAAATTGACAAATTTCCTGTCGCAGATTTTTACTTAAAAGTTGTAAAATGCATTTGTCCCCCAGAAGTCGCTGAACATTCGCGGCTCTAAAAGAGTAATTTAGCTTAATGGAGGGCAGGAAATGTCTCTTTCGATTGAAAAGTTTGCAGATAGACACATCCTTAAATCAGATATGATTTATCACAGCTGTTGGGCGGAAATGAAAAATTTTAAATATAATTAAAACAGAGGCCATAGCGTAGGTGGTAAAACTTTATATTAAAAGTTAGCAAAATAAATTTCAATTCAGCAACAAAAATCAAAGTACAACTTCTTATTCAGAGAACACCAAAAATCAGCTAATTATAGATCAGAAACACACAAAATATGTTAGACTAAGAATACTAAGGATATACGAAGAACGGAACTGAATAGTAAAAATTAAACTTGTGGTGGAAAATCTACCATAATCATAACTGATCAATTAATCATTGTTTGACATTTTGATGACTCGTCCTGGTAGCCCTATTCAAGTGCTCAACTGCTCGGCATGCAGTGTGTAATCTCTTTAAGGCAGATGATGAGGACAAGGAACTGAATGTTATTGTGAGAAAATCAGCTGCCAACAGAACGCTAATAGCTATCAGCTTTGGCTAATTGGTTTGTTTACAAAACTTCAGAAAAGAAGCCACCATTCAAGATATGCTTCTAAATCTGTTCTATGCCAACAATGATATTTAGTTTCACAATAACTTGACTTTCATTATATAAAATTAAAATTAAGAATGTGTTATTGACTATTTCAAATCAGAGAAACAAAGTGTCAATTTAGCAGGTTGTTGGTGCAACAGTCTTCTCATTAAATTTAAAATCCAAAACAACTTCCAAGGGGAAAAAAAAATATTTTAGTGAATGACTTGAATAGAAACAAAGCTGTCTGAACAGTATGCAGTAATCTTGCTGGCTGGACAGAAAGTACAAGTGCTGTTTTATTAGTTCTTCATCTCTCAAAGTGACTCTGAAGCTTGAGCATGTTCTGTGGTGAAAAGTGAGGTCACAATCTGATCAAGAGATGTTTGGAGTGGAAAACTATGCCTACAACATTCCTCTGTCTTACTTCAACAATAGATTTGAATACATCACTGTCTGCCTTCACATGAGTCTCTAAAAATCCTACAACAGCAGATTCACATGTACTTTAATTTACAACCACAGCAGCTACTGTTACATTTGAGTCAACACAGGACAGCAAGAAAGTGAATAGATGGCACCTGTTCAGGAGGAAAAGGTTTTAAGTTGACAACAAAATAAATGATAAAGATGACATACAAAATTAAGAGACGTATTATTCCACTTTTACCAAACCTTTTGGGGTTTTAAAAGTAACCGTCTGTCGTGGGATGTTTTGCATGAACCATGTGACAATCCATAACTTCCTTGGGAATGTTTTGTATTCAATTTAATAACTGATGGACTTAAAATAATTTTGTATACCGTAATTTTCGAACTATAAGCCGCTACTTTTTTCATAGGTTTCGAACCATGCGGCTAATAAAAAGGAGCCCCCCTAGCACCGCTAGGGGGGCTCTAACCAGAACTAGAATCAAAACTAAGATAAAATAAATGCAAAGAAGAATACGCTACTTCCTCTTTAGCAGATATAACTGGTAGAAGCAGATAGAAGGACGACAAATTTCCAATCCTATTATCTTCATCTTCTTCACCCCTTCATCATGGAACCCACACGAAAAAATTCATATGATGCCAGTTTTAAGTTGAAGGCCATCGATGTCGCTATACAGAAAGGAAACCGCGCTGCTGCTCGGAAGCTAAGCGTCAATGAGTCTATGGTGAGACGCTGGAGGAGGCAGCGGGAAGAGCTTATGAAATGCCCGAAGTCGAGGAAAGCTTTCAGACAAAGGTTAGGAAAGGATCTATTTAGGTACATACATGTTCATTTACAATTTAAGATCGTTTTGTACTTGTAGTAAATATCTAATCTAAAAACATAAATATCTGTGGCTCGCAAAACTTTTTTTAATGAAGTGGATGCGGCTTGTATGTCTTTGTTTATTTTTATTTTTTTTAAATAGAGCGGATGCGGCTTATATGCAGGTGCGCTTTATAGTCCAGAAAATACGGTAGTTCTCCCAAAGTCTACTGTAAGCCTATGTGGTTCTGCAACTCCAATAATATTTAATAGATTTTGTATTGCACACAATAGTTAAGTTACATGTTTTACTGTAAATCATGAGCTTACTTAAGAGGAGTGATTCGTCATTGATAATATTCAATGATTTCGTCGAGGACAAAACAATTTGTACCACATTAACAGTAGATAGCAAAAGAACAATCTATAAAGCAAAAAGCAGCCCACATATGCATACCTGTCAACATGACAATCTTCATGAAAGTTGTACAAAAACACTAAAATCACACTAAAGGTTAGAACCAGTGAATACGTGATGACACCCACACATTTCTGAAGAGCACTCCCCACATGCAAGAAAACGGCACATCACAACCACCATGCTTCATTTAAACTCAACCCCAATTGAACTCTGTCAACTGCTCGAGATGTCTAAAATGATGACCCTCTGTGTCAGGTGACCAATGCCCTGGCAACTTCCTCATAATACTACCACTTATGCCCTGTGGCACCAGTTCCATATGCAGTCTTATTGTACTTCAAGTTATTTACATACCCAAAGCTGGTCTCTGCATGTGGCCCAAAGTATATTCAAATCAGACCAACCCTTCTTGGTGCCTAACTTAGGGCTAAATTGTTTTTTGTTTGTGAAAGTAAATAATAATAATAATAATAAAAACATTAATGCAAATATTGTTTCACCAGATCTTTTAAACATTGTGCATTTGATACACTTAAATATGCACCAAGTATGAAATTATTAAAACATTAATGACATAATATCTTGAAGTAATAAAGGGTATTTAACTTATTGGTGAGAGATGATTGCAAAAACTTCTCCATACCATGTACACTTTGTACCAGATTTTACTACCTTACAATTCTTTCATATATGAAGAACAGACCTCTAGTCATTGCTGTTTGTAATAAGAAAATAAAAAAAACAAACTAACAACACTTTCTACCATCAGACTCCTCACATTTATGTGACAAATTGAGGAAGTATTTATTAAACAACAGAATCTGCCAGGAGCATAAATATGACACACCCTTAGCTAACAAAGATCTGTTCCATTGTTTCCCAGAAAGGGCCTGATTGGTATCTGCTCACATGCTGGGAACAGCATGTTAGGGACACACAGGAATCAATGTACCAACAGGGAGGACATGTTTTTTTTTCCAGTAACGGATGCAGATGAGCAATTTCTACATTTTACTCCTTTGCAATGATCAGGCTGAAACTAAAAACTTCATTTTTTACGTTATGTAAAAAATGTACTTGCATCAATTTAAAAATGAATTAAAATGTTTCAAATTGGCACAAAAGAAAGAGTTAGAAATTTTCCAATTGTACTGTGACATGTTGAATTTAGAATGTTTGCATTGTGTCAATTTTATCAACAGATGCTATAATAATTGCTTTTTGTTGCTTATCACATACAGTAATATCTGAAGTAGTGGACAGGCAGATTTCCTCTGCTTGGAAAATCAAAGATTAGTGGTAGGAAAGCCAAATTGATGTTTTAGATGATCCAATGAGAAAAGATGGTTTTATGATTAAATGTTGCAATAGATTTTTTGGTCTACTGCAGGACTAAGAACATCACCCCCTGACTTTCATTACCGTTAATGAAGGTGCCTTCCAGTTTTGACAACGGAAGAGACTGCGGTCAAATATTAGGATCAGTGTCTAGAGGTGGACCCAATAACACAAGGGCAGCTAATCTAGTTACAGCAAGGATGGTGATTAAGCGATTAGCTCCGACAACTGTAAGTAAGTTAAAGTTAGTTAAGCAGAAGTTGGAAGAACCACTGAGCTCTGTTCCCTCTACAATCCCTCTCATTTTCTCTAATATAATTTCTGTGGTGCCATCAAAACACATTTCATTGGCTCTTCATGGTCTGAAAATAAGCAGTGAAGGAAAAGCTTTTAAAAAGCAAAGAAAGGCAAATAAAGCAGCAGCATATCCATAAAGCAGGAATTCATAAAAATCTAAAATCTTTACAGAGAAAAAAAACACTGTAGTATTCTTTAAACAGAAGCCTCAGCTTTGCTGGTCTAAGAACTGTGGCTCAGCTGAAAATTTTTACTCCAGTGACAGATAAATCAACCTTAAATGACACGGTCTGTATTTGGAAAGTCAAACATGTCCCTGGCTTCCTCACAAGGCTTGAGGCTGCTATGGCAACAATGTTGGTCCCTAAATGACTCATCTTTTCACGGTCTATCTGGCAATAGGAGCTATATGCCTTTCAGCCTCTCCACTGCAGGAGGGGATGAGCATCTTTGCAAGCTACTATCTTTCATCACCTAAAAACGATGACTCAAGAAATGTCTCATCTTCGTCTCGTTACTCTGGAAACCACAAAACTCAATCATATTAAGCCTTTTGTGTCATCTGAAGTAGTTGTAAAATTAAATTGACAATTGGGTAATGCGAAGGAAAACTGCTCATGTTGCATGTTTAAGACAGTCTTATTTGACATCAAGCTCATAAAGCTTGTACTGCATTACTGAAACTTTTGTTAAGAACTGCTCTTCTGTGCAGAAAAAAAATTAACAAATCGTAGAGATGCTACATCCCGCTCTTCAAGCAATGGGACCTCACTTTAAGGATTGACTGATAGATTGCTGGACAAATGGCCATATTGACAGATGATTGATGAGTGAATGGACTGATTGACAAATCCAATGGTAGATTAGTGTCTGAATGATTGGATGGATGGTTGGATTAACAGATAACAGAGGGAGATATGAATGGACACAGATGAACTTATGGATGGACAGAAAAAAAGACAAATAAACTGGTAAATTGAGCTAGGAATGGTTGGTTAAATTGATCATGTACAGCTGGACTAATGAAATGCTTACTGATGAATGGGCAGATGAATGGGGCGATATGACAAACAGATGGTCGCATGAAGTGGTGAAAGACTAGTAGGATGGACAGATGGAAGGACAAATTTGTCTGAAAGCTGATGGATAGATGGATGAATGTACAGTTAGAGACTTGAAATAGCTGATGGACTGACAGACAGATGGATGCAGTTTATCACATTTGACATTTATGGAACAGGTTGTTTCTTTTTTTTTTAATCCAGTAAGAATTGAATGCTATTTGTTTCCAGACTTTTAAAACCGTGTTGGTAAATATAACTTACAGATGTTATATGTCAACAAATGAAGAACCAAATGAGTTTGAACAAAAAAATTAGGCGTATTTTCTTGAGAAAACCAAATTATTACATGTTGGATCACTTCTGCAGACACATTCACTTTAATACATCAAGAAGCAGGTTTACCATTTACAAATGCAGAATATTTCAACTCATTTTTGCTTGCCATTGAAGGAACAAACTCATAATTGCCAAGCATTTTCACATGCAACATATTTGTGTGTGTGTGATTAATACAATGTTATGTTCAGGTTCTATTCATCTGCAATCAGCAGAATTAAAATCAAACAGAAATAACCTTTGAGTTTTAAAATGGAAAAATAGATAGATGATTTGCCAGTTTTATAACAGTGGCATGGATGCAGTCATGTCAGTGTTCTTTAATGAGTTGAAAAAACACAAGGACTGAAATTCCTGCAAAATATCTGTCATCGCTTTTATAACATTTTTAGCATACTAAATTAGTTCATTGTTTATGATAGTCAATGGTGACATCAGCTCATTGGTGACATGTTTTTAGCTTTTGAAAAGTTGCATCAAATCTGTTCAAGTACGCAAACAGGCAAGTCCTTTTTAGTTGACTTGCTCTTCTTCATAGCACCACCCCATCCATCAAGCTGCTGCAGCTTGCCTCAGCAGAAACCAAGAGAAATTTACAGAATCACAGTCCCGCCTGATGCAAGACCATCTTTAATGTGCTATATCACTTCCTTGACAGACAATGGAATTTGAGGGGAGCTTTTCAGAAGAATCGTTAAGGAAGATTATACGCACACTGTTCATTGGAACTGAAATTATTATCAGGCTCAGCAGGATTGGTTTTGGCTCCAGGCTACAAGAGGCTAACTGGCAGATTCCTCATCAGGCATCTGTTGGGGTTGGCAAACATGCTTTGGTATGTCTTCAACCCTGACAAGAAACCATCTTGTCTAATATACCGTAAAAATGATGACTCAAACCTGTGGAGATTGTTTCGATACTAAAATGTGCATTACCTGATGGTCCAGCCAGATAGTGAGTCATCATGCTTATTTTTACCAACAGCACATAGCTGTATATTAAACTAAAAGAAATCTACAAAGAGCCACATTCCACAAAACTGTCCCGAGGCTTTCTTTAACAGCTGCTCTTGGGTTTAACAGAGAAAAATTTCTAAAGGAGAAACAATCAGGTGGAAAAAGAAGCCGTACAACATGCAAAAGGTGACTCATTTACCCTTGTCCTTTCAGTCATGTGAATCATTAAATATGATTAAACACTTACGTTTATCAGCCTGATATGGCAAAGGATGAAGGTAAGCAAAGCCACTTTTTCTGCAGTTATGACCCAGACCCCCTGCTCTCCAAGTTGTCTTCACTATAAACTGTTTCTACCACCATTGAGATAAAACACTGACAATAAAAGCTCCTCATTCAAGACAGCAACAGAGCTTGTGGTTTATCTTGTTATGATTTGTCTACTAGTCCATGCAGGTAAGAATAGACTGGACATGGGTTTGAAAAAGTGATTGGCCAATACAAATTTGTGCAAAATTGACATGTTTTTTTTATTTTTACTTTTAAGAGATAAAATTCCAACAATGTGGTGTGTATTTTTATTTAGAAATTCTAAGACAATATTTTGTTGATTTCTCTTTTGCTGTATTTACATCAACACGACTTCCGGGCTATCTTTACCCACATGTGTTTGGGGTCATACGGAGGGCTAGTGTTTCTGCACATAGTTGTTTTAAGTGTACCCCAAAATGTCTGACCACTACCCTCTTCCAAAGGCCTGTTGTTTATCCTACATGCAAAACTTGACTTCTCATAGCATCCTTTTATAACAATGCTTTTTATCTCGAGTTACAATTTTCTCTTGCCAGCTTCTTTGTATGAAATAATCTTTGCCAAATTAGTCTATTTACCTGGACGACCAGCTTTTGGTGTGTTGTTAGGTGAGCTGTAATCTTTCCATTTTTGGACTGTGCATCGCCTGACATTGCCAAGAGATGTCAAACAGTTAGCATACTGTTTAAACTTCTCCACAAGTTTCTACCCAAAATGTCGGTCTAGCTTTGCGCCTTATGATGCAGTTTCTTCACTAATGTTCTGAGATGAAACTACTTATTAATTTGAGGTTAAGGGGAACTATAAAAACAATTACTTCTACTGGATTTTCATAATGGTGTAGGATATGAAATCCAAATAAAATACATTGTACTTCGTAATACAAAATATGTAGGAAATAAATACTTTTGAAAGGCACAATATTTGATGCGAGTTCCTGGTGCTAAGAGAAACCATGAATGTGGTGCATTTTTGGAAAAAGTTCTGAATTATTCTCAAGCACCCAGTGGTCAAGTTTTACCATCTGCAGAAGACATGACAAATAAAAGGGGACGAGTCGATTTATGCCTAGAAAAAGGCCTCCTGGAGCAACTTATATTTACCTACCAGTTTTCCTTTAAATGTTGTGTTTGTCTGCTGCAGATCCAACAGTGCACACAGAACAATGGCCAGGACATAGTATTTAAAGCAACAGACACCCTCCATTATCCTCTTACCTTTGAGCTGCGGCAGTGGGGACAGCTCGACCGGAGCGCTCTGAGTGCGAAACTGAGAGGAGCCCTGGGATTTTCTCTGCTTCTGCGCCTTCCTCATAGACTTCCTCGTAAATCCGTCCACTTTCTCGGATGCAGAGACGGCGGACATTTTGATGCACAAACTCACGAAGGTTTCAGGCGAGCTACTGTAAATCAGATGATTGAGGTTCTGCGCTTCCCTCTTTCTCACATCAGCGTCAAATTCTGGAGCCAACTGTCCGAGCTGGGGGCTCGTATTATTCCGTGTGATCCAACATGGTCATGCCTATATGCCGGTTAGAAGGAGTCATTATAGTGCATCTTTGAAGAGCTTCAACTGTGAGATGCGGAACAGCGTTTTACACCCCCAGAAAATCCAAACTAAGACGAAAACGCCGCGCGCCCCAAAGTTAACCACTTAAAAAAGACAGATTGACGCCTAAATATCCAACCGTTTATGCTCGTCTGTCGTGCCTGCAAACGGTCTACCTGTTGCATAACGTAGGTAAGGCATTATCATTAAAAGTTGCCTGGATAACAATCCTGACTGCAGCCGAGCAGCACAGCTATGCTCGCAGCTAACGCATCCAGCTAGCTTGCCAAATTGAACTGATGATAATGCGGTGCTACAACAATACGCTCCGATGTTGACGAGGAAAAAGTTACAAAAAATCCTCGTCCCTTCGAATTCACTTGGTTCTCCGTTCAACGGCAACTCCGCGACTTCTTCAAGCACCGGTTGTAGCTGTAGTTCCGTTGAGTATCTCTGGAAAACAACTATCCACGGGCGACGAAGTTGAAATGTGCTTCCTTGGCAGCTGGAGGTTAGCTGTGACTGCGCAAGAGTGACTTTGTCGGAGGCTACTTCCACGCAATATGTAATGCCACAGTCTCGTTTCCACGGCCTCTAAAAAGACCGAGAAGAAATTACTGGATGCCGAGCGTAGAAGGCAGCCATAAACGCTCCCAGGCGTTCCGTCGCTCTTCGTCTCTGCGTTCTACTCGAGAAGCGTTGACGGGTGAAACGTCATCGATTGACGTTACTTCCAGCCAATCGTGGGCGCGTATTTTAAAAACTTGAAACTTTTTAAACCAATCACATCGCACTGAAAGCGGGTCAATTACATGTGAAATGTAAAAACAAAAAAAGGCTGACGTTGTTCAGTTGAATGTGATCTGACAGGCAGCTGTAGTAGTCGGGTAAAATTACACAACATAAAAGTATTCTGCCCAGCCCAAAAAATATGTACAACAACCTTCACACAAGAGTGGAGTATTTTAAGACAAATTATGAAGTGAACTAAAAGTTCTTACCCTTTCTAATCTTTCAGAATCCCCATTTTGCATTTTCTGAACACAAAACTGCTCTCCTTTGTAAAAAAAAAAAAAAAAATGCTTCTTTTAAAGACAGCCATAGAAATAATACGTATTAGTAGTTTTTTTTTTTTTACAATGCTGATAAAATTCTATCTTCACCACGCAAAATATCAAAATTTTTACTTTTACAATCACATGAATCAGTTTTATATTATAATACTTTTTTCAGAAGGCATTTTTGTCTGTATTTACACCTGCAAGTTCAAATGGTATGGATATTAAGGATTATGTAAAACTGGCTTTTTGATTATTTCACCATTGTTCCGTCATATTCCAGTTTGAGCCTCTGTGATCCCAGGTTGTTCTTTAACATCCTAACAAAATAGTTTTACCATGAATTGTGCCTAAAAATCCAGTGAATGGTAGGAAACCAACCAATTCCAGGGAGAAAAGACATTGATGTTGTACCATCATGTTTCCTAAAAATGACATGACAAAAATGACACTCAAACTCATAATTTCAACCTCAAACTGGAACAACAAGCAACATACCACACAGATTAAAAACCATTTTAAATTTAATAAAACTTGAATACTGAAATGTGCATCAGTGAAATATAAACCAACCAAAAAACAGTTTTTTGATTATTTTGTACATATAAACATCTGTTCATAAATGGAACAAAAAACATGCTGAATAAAGTCTTACACTCTATACAGTCAGGCATGAATAACCTCAAAGATTGATAGGAGCTGATTGAAAAGATTTCGGATCATGAGGTCCATATGACAACAAACTTATATGCCAATCAACATTCAACTTTTCATCCAAAAAAGAAACACATCTAGTAAAAATCTTTAGTAAACTTAATAAGAAATCCATTGAAAAAGTTCATTAGCACTTTAAGTAGCTAGTTTATTTCTCAAATGATGGGATATTTTCAGGCAGCAGATTTCTGTCAGTGGTACCAGTGTGTCAGCAAATCGCAAAATTACTGCCAGAAACAAGTAATCAATTATAAAAAAAAAAAAAAAATGTTTGGTTGACATCTGTGCAGCCAGACAAAAATAAAAAACTAAATAAAAAATTGTGGCACATTTGTGTCTCAAACAGATTATTCCTGAGGCCTTTTTGGAAAATATGTGGAGATTTTCTTGATTTTTGGTGAGTGAAGAATCTGGAAAACAAAATTAAACAGGATAAATGGAACACATAGTAAACACATAAAACATAAAAAAATATCTGTCTGACATATTGTAAAAGATATAAAAAAATTTAAACAAAGATAGAAAACAAAGTGCAAATTAAATCACTCCTTGAAGTTGTGCATATATAGCACGCTAGATTTTTGTAGATTCACCAATCCGTTTTTTTCCAACTGATATGGTTTTAGTAATCATAAAAAAGTTGGTGAAGAACCAACTTTTTTTTTCTCAAAGACTCTAACACAAAAAAGAGATTTAAAAATACACACAATACCAGTTTGTGATCTAAATAAAGAAATTTTGAAACAAAAGCTTCGAAATTACAAGAATTTTTAAGAATTTTCATTCTTTGGCTTACGAGAATGAAAACCCAAACTCAAACGCCCTAAAGAATTTGTATACTACATAACAAATAAAAACAGGATATTTTAAAAAGAAATGTTAGACTTCTGATCAGTATATGCATTTTTATGCACTTAATACTTGATTGGGTATACTTTTGCATGGATCGCTGCATGAATGCGATTAGCTTGCAACCCCAGGAATTTGCCATTTTTATCCTTTTCACAATATTCTCATTTTCTGTGACATATTTGTAAGCCATAGTTATCAATATTACAAGAAATAATAGCTTGAACTATTTCACTTCAAGTGTAATGAATTAATATAATATACGAGTTTCACTTCCCAAAATGAGTTACAAAAAATACAAATCTTTTGAGATATACTTGTACCTTTTTAACCTTGTTAACAGAACAATGTATTAAATAGTTAAAGGAAATCCTAAAGGAAGAACAGCTACATTGTTACTATCTCTTGGTGCATCTCTCATTTTTACAGCTGAACAAGACTTCCTGTCATGGTTTACTTCAACAAAGCCACCAAACTTCAACAAACCATGACAGGAAGCTAAGAAAAAGGAAAAAAGCTGAAGGCAGAGCAAGAGTGTTAGTTTACGTCCAGACTTGGGATTTCTTTACTTACTGTTGAGGTTGGTGTCTTCCCCTCTTGTTTCTTATGTGCACTAGGACCACCTTGACTTTTTTTCATCTTTTGACCCATTTCTGACAACCAGTTTCCTGCTCTAGGAGACCAGTTCTCCTTCCCAGCCTGCCTGGAGGTAACAGGTTCACTGTCCTCTGCGTGACAGTCTGTCTGTACTGCGCTCTCCTGAGCGAGGCAGAGTACATCAGACAGAACGTGGCTCCTTTTAGATGCAGGGTTGAGTTCTGAAACACATTCGCATTGTGCCGCGTCCACACAGCTGCAAGGTGAACTTTCACCCGTTTCCAATCTGCGTTTGGCCCGTTGCTGTGTGGGAGAAGCGCCACTTGCTGGGCTCAGAGGACATGACCTCAGCACTTGGTGTGGTGGAGTAGTGGCATTGACCTGACTCTGAGATCCATGGATCGGGGATAACCACCGCTGAATAGAAGATGTTCTCTGCTGAGCGGAAAGTGGGTCGGAGCTGTTCGGTGACGTGGTGCTGGAAGGTAGCGGCAGGGCGGCTCTGTTAGGGGCACAGGCAGCGAGCTGCGGCGAGGCGAGGCCGCCGAGACTTGCCGTCTTCTGGATATTCACAGGGGACGTTGCAGCTCTTGCTAAAGGCACTGAACAAGGGAAAAATCAGTCAGTAGGGTCAGCAACAGTTATTTACGATGGAGAGTTTATATAAACACTACAAAAATACAAAACCTTACCAAGTACTTCGTCTAGTTTCTAGGGTAAACTTCTTAGTACACTTTGAAAGAAAACTAACTTACAAGTAACTCTTCAGCAAGATATAAGAGGTTCTTTTAAGCCAATGATACCTCAATATTGATGAAAAAGTACTAGTTCTAGTGGCAGATTAGTTCACTTATAGGGCTGCAACTAATGATTATTTTAGTAGTCGATTATTCTATCAATTATTTTGAATAATCATATTTTTAAAATGACACATCCTTCCAATTTTTTTATATAACCACTTAAGCATTTTTTATGCAATATTAGAGAGATGATAAAAGACGCAAATAAATGATTTAATTCCTTTTTCAAAGAAGAAAATAAACATTGTATTGCCTAAAATACAAAAACAGAGAACACTTCATTGTAACCAAGGATATAGTTTTGTATACTTTTGGCTTAATTACTGCACTACGTATGTATTCAGCAAATGGTCTGTTTTAAAGTTTACGATTAATCGATTACTAAATTAGTTGATTATTTAAGGAGTGTATCTATCATGATTAAATTCTGTTCATCATTTAATTCCAGTGGATTTGTTTTTTCTAACATCAATATTAAGGACTTATTGACTTAATAGAAGCTCCTCTATCTTGCTGAAACGTTACTTGGAAATTAGTTTTGTTTAATTTCAAGTCATCAAATATATTTGCACAAGAAAGTGGACAAAAAAATACTTGGTATGAATTTGTGATTTTGCATTGAAGGCTTAGGTAGCGTTTCTACATTGTGATTCTGCCTCCACCATGTTTAACTACGAAACTGCAGTAAAAGATCTCATAAAGGCAATTCCTTTCACTGCATTTTATTTATAGTTAACATGCATGGATACTTGATTTGTCAAGACGCATGGAAACCATCTACTTCATAAATATACTCTAAATCTAATTTTATTACATAAAATCCCAATAAAACACATAAACATTTGCAGTTTAATGAGTGTAAAACTCTTTTCCAAAGGAGATGTAAGCGGCTGCTTATCTCGTTTTCTCCTTAGTTGTTGCTCTGTTAGACTGATCAATAATAACAAAATTAAAAAGAACTAGAGAAGAATACTAACTTGTGGGAGACTTGGGACGTGCCCAGCCTATGAGGTTGGCTTCACCCACTTGTGACTGTGCTCCATCCGTTTCCCGATGAAGCCTCCAGATCCGTATGGTGTGGTCGTCGGAGCAGGAAGCAATCTGCCAAAAGAGCAGCGGGGTGTAAAAATAGGATCGGAAAGAAGCAAGCAAAAAACACGAAAAGGAAGACGGTTCAAATTCGCTGACTTACTTTAGTAAAATCTGTCGGACACCACACGACAGAGGTCACTTCCTCACTATGTCCATGGAGCATCATGGGAGGATGTTGAGGATCAGAGATCTGCAGTATTAAAAGAAGTGGAAAAAAACTCATTGTTGCTGGAAGATATTAGGCTGGATATTAAAATATAACTATACCTAGGTAACATATAATTAAAGACTGTACCTTCCAAATATAAGTGTGATTATCACTGGATCCACTGGCCAAGAACTGGTCATCAGGACTGATCGTGGACTTGACATAGAACGAGGAGTTCTGGTGTCCACTGAAAACGGCCACTGTGGGACAAGACAGATGTAATTTAAAAGATCACCACACAGCTCTTTAATGTAATAAATTATAGGGTTGAAACAATTAATTAGATTAATCGATTATTTAAATAATTGTCAATGAATTTAGTAATTGATTAATTAGCTGGAAAATTCTGGCTAAATAAAGTCATCTAATGAAAGATCAATATTGTCAGCGCCATAATAATTAAGCCATAACTATAAAAACATTCATGCATTTTGCCTTTAATATAAAAAATATTTCAGTGACTATGTTCTACCCAGAATTCCTCGAGTTTTAGCTTCACCTGATTCAAAAACTGTAAAAAACTAAACCTCCTATAAAGCAACTTCTGCTCTTGAATTATGAATCTGTTAATGCAGAAATGAGCCAATTAATCTACCAATAATCAAACGCACACTCAAGAAATACAATGTTATTTTAGTTTTCTTATTTAAAAAAAGGAATCAAATATTTTTTCATTTGAATCTTTTTTTGTATAAAACAAGTATGGTAGTTAAATAAAAATATCAGAAGGAAATGTAATCCTCCGCAAACATTCCGTGATTAAAAGTGTGAAGGTCACATGGGACTTCATGTCTACTTTGAAAAAAAAAATGGTGGAGACATTATTATGCTGTGTGGCTGATTCTCTTCAGCAAGTGGACAAGTGGAGGGACGCTGGTCAAAGTTGATGAAGACATAGATGAAGCTAAATACCAGCAATTTCTGGAAGAAAACAAGTAAAAGGTGACAAAAAGCTCGAGAATGGCCTGAGAGTTAACCTTATGCAACAAAGCGATCCCACAGTTGAAGGGTCATAACATAAGGATGAATCCAAATGCATGCCACACTTCTCAGATCCTTAATAAAACCATTACAAAATGATGTATCCCATTTCTTTCCAGTTTAGTTATTTGACTCTCTTTGTTGCCCTGCATAACACACATATGTTTCTGGGAAACCACGAGGGGTGTGACTACTTTCATCAGTCACTGTAATTACAACTAAAGACTTTCATCTTTCACATGAAGCTATTTATTCCCCATCCGAGGTCAGCTGCAGAGCTCTAGCTCCATCTGGTGATGCATTGGGTGCATCTGGAAAACATCTTGATTTACCTGGATTGGTATTTATTCCACAGACACTGAACATGTAAATGTTGTCATCTGTGCAGTTACACATGATGTTGGACCTGGTAGAGTCCAGAACAAGACCGGAGTAGCCTGGAATGCATCAAACAAATAATTCAGATCATTTAGTGACGTGTGGCTCCTTTCAGGTGTGCATATGTCACAGTACTGACCCAGTCTCGTCCGAGTGGAAGAACCAGCATATGGATAGCTCTGCAGAGGCACAGGGTCACGAAGGTAAGCTGTGTAGTTCTTCCTCAAGTCCCACATCTTTATAACACTATAAAATAAAAAATAAAATGTGACCCTCCAGGATTGGCAGTGTGCTTTTACACAGTTTACACATTTTATGAAAAGTGCTTTTTTTTTGTTTACCCGTCAACAGCACCCGAAGAGATGAGTGTGTGCTGATCACGAAATAACACCACTGTAACACTTTGCTTGGTATCCTGCACAACAAGAAAAAAAGATAATATCAGCCACCTAGTCAAGACCACAGTTCAAAAATGATACAAATTGACCCGTTAGCACAAGTAGTTAGTACAGATGAACACTTAATGTTTTTTTTTACCAACAAATTACAATTTTTGTAGAAAGGGAAAGTGGGTGGATACTTTCCATCAGTGGATACAACACTGAATATTTTCTTTAATTATTCACTATTTAGGAAACTGTATGCCTCTCTCTTGCAAGAGGTATTTGTACAAGACTTCTCTTTTTCTGATGTATCCACAAGATTTAAAGATCCCATCTCTTCAACAATCAGAGCACTTTGTTAGTTTAATACAAATATTCCATCTTTAGTTCATTTCAAATAAAACAAAATAAACAAAAAAGTACAATAAATTTACTTTGCATTTTTATTAAGAGAAAATATCACAGTTTTGTGCTTCTTACTTTTTTGTTTTTGGGCCCCAATAATAACTCTGATCAAAAATAACCAATTTTCCATTCTCTTGGAGAAGGACATAAACTCACCACGCTTGGAGCCATTCCACGCATGCTGCTCCTTCTTTTCTTCACTTTAGACAAGGGATTTGTTTCAGATTTGTTATGAGCACCAGTGATCTGTTTCACCTGCTTGTAAAAACCATCTGTAGGGCAGAACATCAAATGTGAAAATGGAGTGTTGGTACAATTTTTCTTTATGCCTTTGCTTAAGAGACCAATGAAGCAGCAAAATTGCAGTAAACCCTACAAAGTTACTGATAACTCACCTTTTTGGCTGCACCTGATATCCCAGACCATAATATTTCCATCTCTGCCCCCAGTGCAGAAAACAGCTGTTTGAAAAAAACATCAGTAACATGAATGAACTAGATGTCTGATGACGACGAGAGCCAAGCCACGTCTTGACTGCTTTTCCTTGTTATTAACACATTTAACCCATAAAACAGTTAATCCATAAAAGGAGAAAAAAAACAAAAATTAATCTTGTAGTTAGAAATCTAAGAGGATATTGAAATTTTAATGAGAAGTTCAATAAAAATTCAGCATACCACTCTCTCCTGGTGCAAATGCAACCGTCTTGAGGCTGCACAGGTGGCCTTTAAAGCCTCCCAGCAGTTCCCCAGACTTCACATCCCACAGTCTGGCCATCTGGTCCCCTGCAGCAGTCACCTAAAGACGCCAGAAGTGATCAAAGTATATTCAGCAAATAACTTGTGGAAATCTTGTTAAGAAATTAGGGAGGAGCTTCTACCTACCAATTGAGGTTCCCTCGGCACCCACGCGATGTCAAAGACAGCGTTCTCGTGAGCCAGCCATTCTGTAAAAGTTCACACCAAGTCAATTAATGAGATCTCCCAACTCAGGGGTGCCCAAAGTACAATTAAAAAAAAAAAGACATAAGTTTGGTCTGCCATCACAAGTGATTGATGCATCTGGAGACTTTTTTATTTTAATCAGTGCAAAATTATTAGAAACAAATTAAAATCTTGTTACAACAGAAAACATTCATCTCTTATTAATCACCCTTTTTGAATTCTCTTGAATTTAATAGAAAACAGGAATGTGTCTATTCAGAAACTTTGCTCAAAAGCAAACTTTGATGCATACAAATCTCCCAAATCTGCTTTTAATTAACTGATTAAACATGACTAAATACATAAAGTATGACTCAAATTCTTTTCTGATGGCTGAAACTTTTACTTTTTTTTCTTACCAAACAAGGCCCGCAAAAATGTGCGAATTGGATTTTTAATGAGACAAACATGCAAAATCCTTTCATTTTTGAGATGATTTACTCAACTCATTCTTATAGAACTATTTAATCTGTTTTTGTGTGCTTAGTTTATTATTGAGCAGGTAAAAAATATAATTTTCTTAAAAATTATACTTTGTTTGGTTCTTTAGATAACTTTGATCCATGTGACAAAGAATTTGGACACCAATGTCTTAATTATTCCTAGCAGAGCTCTTAGAAGTACCTTTAAGAAGAGGGTTTTCACGACTTTCTGTGTCATAGATCCTAACAATGCCTTCTTCGTTAGCTGCTGCAAGGACGTTGGGCATGGTTCCGGCTACAAAACAGCAAGAATCACAGGTTACATGGATGGCTCTCTTCCTGAACCTTTGTCTATTTAATTTTCAGTGCATATTGCATTCAAAGAAGATTACCAGTGGAAAAAGCCAGCCCAAATGGCGGCACTGTGTCTCCTGTGTTGCCGTAGGAGATGTGCTCGTCATGCCGGATGCACTGGTAGCCTCCCAGCAGGGAGCCCAAAGGGATCCTGGAACACGGTTCTGCAGGGAAGGCTGCAGGGATTCATGCAAGGTCAGAAGAAGGAAGAGGAAGTTGTTATTTTGTCACAGGAAACATAAACCTTTCATACCCTTAGAAGTTTTCCAAGTTTCACATTACCACATTTTGTTTTGCTTTTGAATGTGAATAGAGAGTGAATTGTGAAACAAACCATTGATCACATTGTTTGTTATTAATAAAATATATCATAAATTCATAGTGGTGGCACTGTCATGGTGTGGGGACAAAATAAACATCCATCATGAGTTACAGTGGACTGGCATACATCAAATCTTATGAGAGTTAGAAAGGCTCAGTCAAAGTCCAACTGAGACTCTGTGACAAGACATAAAATGTTAATGTCAAAGGCTAACAGTTACATTTTCATTCCACTTTGAGGCCTATCATATAAAAAAGTGTTAAAATGCAGCATGTTATATTTTTGCAAAGCATTTTTAGTACATACTTATGCCTTTTCCATACATGGAGTGCATGCAATTTATGGGTGGACGACAAACAAATGTGTAAGAAGTTAAGGCTGGAAAACTTTCTAGTGTGCAGTAAAACGTTTTATGTGTACTAGCACAGACTAGTACACATAAAACGAAACAACTATGGACATATTACAACAGATAAAAAAAAAGACATTATAGAGACGCAAAATAAAATACAAAAATATCAGTCCAACGGTTATTTTAAATCTCCCTGTTCTTATTGTGATGCAGATCATAGCTTCATTGGCGATTAGATAGCCTGCAGTATGGGTAAAACCCATGCTAACATAGCATATTGATACACCTCCCCTCAGACAGAACATATTGTGTCTCACCGTTCTGCCTCCGTCTGCCCACTCCTCTGTCAACAATAGAGCGGAAAAACATCCCCATGCTCCAGCGGCAGGCCAACTGTTACACACGCCAACAGTTTTGTCCGATCGTTAGCTGGTGGTCTCTTCCCCACTTCTTGTTGCTACCTGGTGTGACTATTTTTTTCCCGCGAACAGAAAGTTCGATTAAAAGAACCGAATTCCGCGCGAAACACCGCGTTGTGCGCTGCTATTGGTGCGTCAGACGGCGATTCCGCTTCCGTTTAGTGCTACCAACAACTGCTGCCCCTTCAACATAAGTGGACACAGGCTGCGAACGGCCGAGATGCAACCAGGTCCTGCTCTAAATTTGGAGATGGACTCTTTTTGAAAGATTCGCACGTTACGTGCCCGCAAATAAAGTTAAAGTAGCATGATGGATGTCTCATACCTTCAGCCTTTGTTATGGAGCCGATGACAACGAGAAGTAATTAGTGAGAAAAATTGTCAGTTTAATAGAATTTCCTTATTCTCTTGGAATATGCTACTTTAATATATTTTGTTATGGAGGATTGATTGTGCCAAAATTGGCAATTAAAATGGCAATAAGTTAAATGGCTTGATAAGGTAATTAATGTAGCAAACTTTGCATTCTAAAAGTGAGACCTTATTTGATTACATAAATGAATATTTATTCATCTTTCTCTGCGGTATTAATTTAATGTCATCACAAATATTTACTGTGCCATTGCATTTACAATACTGTTGGAAGTATTGGTTTGTCTGAACCCAAAGGCTACTAAATAACATTTTGATTTTTATGTATCACATTAAAGTCTAATAAATGATAAAGTGGAAAGTACAATATATTTTTCTGAAATGAAAGTAAAACGTGTTTTCAAAAATAATGAAGTGTAGATGACCAGAAACATGGATCTTTAGAAAGCAATGCATGAGCTTAGTTTCGACATTTTATTTCGAAAAGGCAAATTTCAATCCGGATGTGATGTCATAGGCGCCGTTGCTATTCTGAACAGAAAGATGCTAACGATACCTTTTTATCATAGCCTCATTTATTTAAAAGTGTAATTTAAAAAGCAGAAATGTCGCTTTCAATGGCTCGGTCATTCCTGTCTGAAGCTTGTTATGGGGAGCAGGAGCTGGACGCGAACTCCGCTCTCATGGAGCTGGACAAAGGTGCGTCAGCTAGCTCTGCTAACAATGTAGCATAGCGTCTCATTGATTGTGTTCTGGTTCTGTTTTGCGTTTGATTCGAGTGTCATTCAGATTATACAAGCTCCGGGAGGGATCACTGCTTTGCCTTAACCGGAAAACGTGTGTTTAATTTCAGGGCTGCGGTCGGGGAAGCTCGGAGAGCAGTGTGAAGCTGTGGTGTTGTTCCCCAAACTCTTCCAAAAGTACCCCTTCCCCATCCTCATCAACTCCGCCTTCCTGAAACTAGCAGACATCTTTAGGCTTGGGTATGACTGCTTAGATATTGAAAATTAATATCAATTACTTACTATTTAATTGCTATTACATTTTGTAAATTAAATAATAATTAATAAGAGGACGAAAGGTTTTTCAAAATAAATGTTCGACCTGATTTTTACCTGCTAATAAAAATCATTTTTCCTACAAATTGGTTGGTGCATCAGAGCATGTTGTTTATGTTTGTCGGATGTATGAAAAGACATTAAAGTTTATATGTTGGAATGTTACATTGTATGGAAAAAAATAGGTGATAATAATTTTACTGTCAACAAGTTAATTCATACAAGCTGCTGTCTCTCTTTCCAGCAACAACTTTCTGCGTTTGTGTGTGCTGAAAGTGACACAGCAGAGTGAAAAGCATTTAGAGAAGATTCTCAATGTGGATGAATTTGTTAAGAGGGTGTTTTCAGTCATACATAGCAACGACCCCGTGGCCAGAGCCATCACTCTGAGGTAAGCTGGATGCCACTGAATAAATCGTTTTTAACTACAGCTTGGTTTGAAAGAGTCCATTCATTGTTTGATTTCTGCAGGATGCTTGGCAGTTTGGCCTCCATCATCCCAGAGAGAAAAAACGCCCACCACAGTATTCGGCAAAGCTTGGACTCTCACGACAACGTGGAAGTGGAGGCTGCTATCTTTGCTGCTGCAAGTTTCTCTGCACAGTCGAAGTAAAAAAAATTCTTGTTAGAATTTTGCTGTGTTGTCTAAATATATATATATATATCTACTTGCTTTCTGGTTTAAATTGTGAACTTTACTGTTTAATTTTTAGAGACTTTGCTGCTGGGATCTGTAACAAAGTGAGCGAAATGATTCAAGGTAGAAGATAATTCTTATTCTGACCCTACTAATTTTTTACTTTTAAACATTGATGTTTACTTTTGTCTTTTATTTGTCTCTTCTGAGGAAAAAGTAAATACCTTGAATAATTGATAAAATTATTTTTTTGTCATTTTTGTAAAATCAGGGTTGTTTTTTCACTAATATTTTGCCTATATTCTTGTAATTAAGCAAACAGTATCTCATAGCCTGACCGTCATATTCTGTCATTCACAGAAGGGATGATTGAGGGGGAAAAAACACTTTTGTAAATATTTTCCGTCATTTGTCATTTCAGAAAAAAAAATTCTTAAAATCCTATCTGGTAGAAGAAAATCAGAGAATTTATTTTTAACACATATCGCCCAGGCCTAATTTTGACCACCACCATAGCACATAAGTGAAATCAATATACAGGCTTTGATGAGGCAAAAACTTCCCTTTTTACATTTAATTTTTTTTTTGTAAATTGTCACATGTCTGTATAAGACATAAACTATCACAGGGTGTTCTAATGTTTTTCCCACCAGTGTATTATTTGGTGTTCAGAGTGGATTTTTAGTGTCTAACTGACTTTTTTTCCCATTTTGAACCTGACTACGGCGGCAGGTTTGGACACGCCTGTGGATCTGAAGTTGAAGCTGATCCCAATGCTGCAGCACATGCATCATGACGCCAGCTTGGCGTCCAGCAGCAGAGAGCTCCTTCAGCACCTGGTGAACTCCTACCCTTCCACCCCTATGGTCATCGTCTCGCTGCACACCTTCACGCAGCTGGCTGCCTTCTCGCTCATTGATATTCCCAAGCAGGTATATCCACAGAGAAAGCACAGGTTTAAAGTGATACATTGATAGAAGTTCTGTGAAATAATACAGTTTGCTGTGCTTTTTATCTCTTCAGTTGCAGCTTCTCCTTCAGTACCTGAGAGATGATCCGAGGAAAGCTGTAAAGAGACTTGCGATAAACGACTTAAAGCTTCTGGCAAAAAAAGCTCCTCACCTTTGGATCAGAGAAAACACTCAAGTAAGAACACTGCCAGTCACTCTGCATACTTTCTATTTTTTTCAACTTTAAAATGAAACCATTTTAATCCTTTCAGACGCTGTGTGAATGTGCCTTGACCATCCCTTACAACAGTTTGAAGCTGGGAATGTTGGCTGTCCTCTCAACCCTCTCTGGAACAATAGCCATCAAGCAGTACTTCAGCACTGCAGCAGGTAAGTAAATAAACTGTTATTAAACTTAGACATATTTATAAAAAAGTGAAAAACAGGAACCTCTTAGGTTGCTAAATAGAAAAATAAAAGAACAGAGATGTTCAAACAGAAGTATCAACTGTGGTTGCTCTTAAAAGAATGTTCAGTGAAGAATGTTCGTGAAGTCCTTTAACTCAAGAAGTTAAAGCTCAGTGACTGGTTCCAATCTCTGGACTGTTTCTAATTCTTGTTCTGGAATCTCTCTGCCACCTTTATTCCTGTACTAACTGGTTCCACTTAATAACCAGCGGCACCCTCTAATGACCAAACAACAACACTAAAATTTTAATCAATTAAATCATTAAACGAGAAGTAATTGTAAGTCGATTAACACCTTTCAATATATGTGTGTAGTTGTAAAAATGTAAAGGTGTAGCACTTTTTCCTCAGCCGGCTCATCCATCCCTCCTCGACTCACTGACCTGGTTAAACTGGCGCAAGAATGTTGTTACCACAGCAACCTGTCAGTGGCGGCTCATGGGGTTGTGGTGCTTTCCAGCATTGCCATTTCCTGTCCGGAAAAAGGTTGGTTTCTCTGGACAATGGCCTATTTGAGGTTCTTCCTCCAGCACAGATTCTCCTCAGTGGTTTTATGAGAGAGTTTCTTTTATTGTGTGTTTTTCTCCCTCAGATATAGTACAGCTGGAGCAGGACACGGTGTTGGGAGTGGAGTCTCTTCTGATGTTGTGCAGTCAGGACAGTAGCCCCAGTGGACAGGCCACTCTCAAAGTAAGACAGTAATGGAAACACAACAAAAAATAAAAGAGGTTATATATGCTGTAGCACTCAATTTATTCATAAGGTTAAAAAAATGTCAGGGAATGAAGTAAACAGTTTTAACTCATTTAAATGTTTTTTTTTTTTACAGTTTTATATTTAAAATTTGAAAAGAAATTATGTGATTATAGGAAACAGACTTCAACAAATGATGCCAGTCAATGAAATGAGTTTTTTAGTTTCTGGAAACTGAGTCATTTAAAAAACCTTCTGAATGTAATGTCACAAATCAGCAAGCTCTGCCCTTCAGTTAACGACCTCTGCGAAGCCCACTTTGTTACCTAGCATCCAAAGCTGAGCTCCAGCACGTTTGGTCAGCTGGTTTTACTGCTGTACAATAACTACTGGAAAAGACAAATGTTTTGGTGTTGGCTTAATCCACTTGCTGCATTCTTGTTGTTTGTGCAACTTCTGCTTTTCAAACATGTTCCATTGTATAATTGCTACTTTGTTTGCATCCATTTTGACGAGAGTTGGGGAAACGTGGCCAGCAGTAATTTATTTGGATTTTACCTCTTCAAGGAAATATAATAGATCCCCTTTAAGTCTACTTCGTGTTGTCAGACAGGTTCTATTTAAGTATTTTCTAGACTCTGAGCCTTCCAGAGATTTTTGCTCTCTTAAACAGCTGTTATGTTTGCACCACAGACGGCGCTCACCTCGCTCGTTAAGCTGCTGAAAAATCGGCCTCACCTGAGCCAACCGGCTGTGGAATTCTTGCTCGGCCAGCTCCACTTATCCTGCGACTCATCTCGCGTCCTCATGTGCCACGCCCTGGCGGCCATCGCCACCCACCTGCCCGTGCTGGGAGACGGCATGCTGGGAGATCTGGTTGATCTCTACCAGGTGGCCGGTCACTCCTCCACCGGGGAGCAGCAGGAGCTTCTGGTGAGAAACGCCGCACACATCAGCGTCCTCTCCTGCTGCTTAGAGTTGCATTTAATGGACTTTGATCGCTGTAGGTTTCCTTGGCGACTGTAATTTTTGTCGCCAGCCAATCGTCTCTGTCATCTGAAGTGAAGACGGTCATCAAGCAGCAGCTGGAGAATGTGGCAAATGGCTGGACGGTGTATCGCATTGCACGGCAAGCCTCTCGCATGGTAAGTGACTTTAATTATGAACATGACATCACATCGAAATAAGAGAATAAACGGCTTGCTGTTGATCTGCAGGGCTGTCATGAGTTCTCTAGCGAGCTTTACCAGTGTCTCCGGACTCGTGTGGCGTCGGAGCATTTCTACTTCTGGCTGAACAGCCTGAAAGAGTTCTCCCAGGCAGAGCAGTGCTTGAGTCATGTGGAGGAGGGTGACTACAGTGGCGCCATGAGCGCCATCGCAGAGGCCCTGCGCTCCTACCAAAAGGGCATCGCCTCCCTCACGGTGAGCAGGGGGAAAGAAAAAGCCACTGAAACTTAATTTAGACTGGAACGAGACCTCCGCACGTATCACCGTTTTCATAAGATGGGATTAATCGCTCTGCCTGCAGGCCGCCAGCACTCCGTTGAGCCCTCTCACGTTCCAGTGTGAGTTCATTAAGCTGCGCATCGACACTCTGCAGGCCCTGTCACAGCTCATTTGCACCTGCAACAGCCTGAAAACCAGCCCTCCGCCTGCCATCGCCACGACGATCGCTCTCACGTCAGGAAATGACGTCCAGCGCTGTGGCCGCATCTCAATGCAGGTGAACACTTAGCAGCTTAGGTTTTAGAGCAATTTGAAAGATTTAATAAGACACATGGTACCTTGAAGTTTGTGGTTGTTAAGTGATGAAATGTGGAACAAGGTCAGGGAGTTTGAATACTTTTTTGCAAGGCTCAGTATAAATATTTATAAATCCGTGTGTCCGCTTGTTGGACCAAACTACAGTAGCAGAAACCCAATCATTATAGTCCAGTCATACTTAATATCATCTCTTTTCTGTTCTGTTACATCAACATCAGTTATGATTCATGTGTCTATCTGTTATACCACACCTGTCACTGATATGAAGGATTTGTGCGTCAGAGTGGAATAAATCTGATGTGTTTAATCATGCTGTTAAATTTTCTTCCAGATGAAGTTCTGCATGGATGAGTTCAGAGGTCTTGCTGCCCGCTATGCTGATCTGCACCAGTCGTTATTTGATGCAGATTATGCTACCCTTCGCAACGTGGAGCTGTATCCTTAAACATCCATCAGTCCTGTCAGTCTGCGATTGCCCTAACTCCCCTGCTGTCATGTATTGGCCCTTAACTGTTTGTTCAGACAACAGCAGAGCTGCTTGCTGGTCTCGCATGTAATCGAAGCTTTGATACTGGACCCACAGACAGCCAGGTGTGAGTCGCTGACGTAGCTGTTATTCTTCCATAAAACCTGTGAAAAATGATACAATTTATGTTCTCAAATCATTTTGGTCTGGAGCATCAAAAGCAGTCATCATGTGAATCATTTTCATATCAGTTTTGCTCTATTAATGTTAAAATATGTTATTTTAGTGTGAAATGATGAAATGATTAAAAAATATTCTGCAGACTTTTTACTTAACCACTTAATCCTAACCAAATGTGTACATACATGTGCATCATTCAAACTTTGTTAAATATACTTGAGAAACTTGCAGTGAAACTACATGCTCATCCACATAATTCATATTAATTTGAACATAATCTTGACTGAAGTCCTTACTGATAAATAACTCTTAGTCATAAATTTTCAGATTGGTCGACATAGAGACGTTTTCTGGATGTAAATTACCAAATCATTGTCGGGATCAGTTTCCTGTTGGAACACCCAGTCCTGCCATGTATTATTTGTATATCTGCAGATTTGAGCAGAAGTTGAAGGATTTGCTGGTAGTCATTTGCCTCCATTATTCTTCCACTTTGTGTAATGGCACTTGTACTACTGGCAGCACAAAGCCTTACACCATGATGCTCAGGAGACTGATGCTGTTGGCTTTCATAGCCCTTTATTGACTCTGCCAAACATTTTATTTGGTTTCAAAAAGCTACCTCTTTTGCTCAAGTTTTGTTCGCGCTTCAAAGAGTTTGTTTTGGTATAGAAAGTTCTTATGGAGTAGAGAAGGCCAACAAACAAAATATATGTATGTTTTTAATCCATTGTTGAAGATGTAGTAAAAGAACAAATTGTAAAACTGTACATGCAAGCAACAGCAGCGTTTAGCAGCTGACCGTATAAAAACCAATATGTGGCTCACATTCTTAAAATTCCCATGTTGTCGGTGTGATTTAGTTTTCAGGAGCACGGCAAATCGGGGTCTGTTCAGACCGAGAGCGAATATGAGCGACGGATGATGTCGGTGTTTAACCATGTGCTCGTTGAGGTAGAGGGACTCTCCAAGAAACACCCTCCTGTTTCACACCTGGTGAGACTACATTTATGATCACAGATTTTCAAAGAAATTTGCAGTTTTACTGCAAGATTCAAGACATTTACCCGACTTAAACGTGCCTGTGATTTCCTGTAGTGCAATTGGGAGTTTATGAAAAGAAAAATCTTCCAAAAATTCTTTGGAAAGTGGATTACTATATAGTCTTGTAAAAATAGCTTAAAGGACTAAAAACTCTGAACGTTTGAGTGAATTGTGTTTGTTTTTCAGCATACCAACTGCCTCTGTGATGCTGTCATAGCCTTGCTGAAGGTGCCGCTGTCTTTCCAAAGATATTTCTTCCAAAAGCTCCAGTCAACCAGCATCAAGGTAATTGCTTTACAGTTACAAGTACTGAAACCAAGCCAGCAACACAATGACTTGGTGTTTGTTTTCAAGTAAACATTCCACATGATTCAAATGTTTGCTAATGAAAAAGAACTTGCTTTGAATAATAAATGAGGATTGATGATACTTATGCATATAAAGAAATGGCACTAATCCACATCGAATTTCATTGGAATTAGCTTCTTTTTATAATGAAGATGGATGTATTTCACTTGATTCTGTCTAGATTTGAGTGAAATAAATCCAGTGAAATTTTTAACTTGGTTTTAGCTAAAGATTGTAGTTTTGCTGTTTTGTAAGAGCAATAATTTCCAAGAAACAGCAACTTACACTGTGAAACTTAAACTTCTCTATGTGTGTCAGAAAACAATGTAAAAAAAAACAGTTTTTCTTGTCTTTATAGTTAAGAATAGGCTATTTATTATGTTTTGCATTTTCCAGCTTGCTCTCTCTCCGTCACCACGAACTCCAAGTGAGCCAATCCCAGTTCAGAACAGTCAGCAACTGACTCTGAAAGTGGAGGGAGTAGTACAACATGGTTCCACACCAGGACTCTTCAGGAAGATCCAGTCTGTTTGCCTCAATGTCACATCAGTTCTACAGAGCAAGACCGGGCCTGACTACAAAGTATGATGTTTTTTTCCCCCCGTCTAACCATTCTACTTTCTACAATTAATTATGCTATCATTTAACAAGTTTAACTGTTTTTACTAATTCTTTGATCATCACCCTGATTCTTTTTATTTCAGATACCACTTGACAGTAAAACGAATGAGATCGAGCAGCGAGTAGAACCTCACAACGACTACTTCAGCACCCAGTTCCTGCTAAACTTCTCCATCCTGGGCACCCACGTGGTCACCGTGGAGGCATCTGTGGTGGACGAGAGCGGCATCGAGTGGAAGACGGGGCCGAAGACGATGGTGTCCGTCAAGTCCCTGGAGGATCCCTACTCCCAGCAGCTCCGCCACCAGCTGCAGCAGAGTGGAACGCAGCCTGCCCCACAGAGGAGCTCATACATTCGCTTTTAGTCAATTGCTTTGTTTTTCTGCTGTTTTTTTGTTTGTTTGTTTGCTTTTACAATTTGAGCTTGTTCACTTTCATTGTCTTGAAGAAAATAAATGTTTTTTTTTTGTTTTTTAACTCCAGTGATTAAAAGACTTTTATTTAAATTATTTAAGCATTCATTAAGTAGCAGTTTTTGGACTCAAAAGATGCTAAAGACTTGATGTTAAATTGAATAGTATTACTTGTGTCAAAGAGAACGTGTTAAATGTCCTTGGTTTAATCTTTTCCACATTATGTAATACTGGGCAAAACCACCAGGTGGCACAATATGAACATTGCAAAATATTTCCAGTTGATGAGGGCACGTGAAATACATTTTAGAGAGTGACGTTTATGCCATATATATAGATATATACTGCATTAACGTAATATGTTTAAGTTATATTAATACTTTGAGTCGGAGTTATTTAGGAATTGACAAATTTCTGTTCAAAATCGGAAGATCCAATTAATCTTTATTTTCTCATTTATTTATGTGTAGATATACACACGAAGTCAAGCCATCAATTTTTGACAGCAGGGAGTCTGCGCAGTCCAAGACTAGCGTCAAACAGACATCAACATGAAGTCACCCTGAATAAAAATTTCACTTCCGGTCATATTTTTCACAATTAAAGTACAATTTTAGTTGAACAGGGAAAAGTCGTTTTACCAAAACGTATTTGCAACCTCTGATAGTTGTTGAAATAATTAACAAGCATGCTTATAATTCCAGGATGTGTTACTGTAATATTTTTGAAAACATTTTCTCCTCAGTAATGTAATGCTCTTAGTACATAATTTTTTTTATGATAAATTTATTTATTCCAAGATTCTTTTAGAATGCATAAAAATACTATTTCTTACTTTAGGGAAGGGTGTTTTATTTGGAAGTTATTTTATGATCATTTGAAGCTGTTATTAAAATTTTACTTTGATTTACAATAAATTTCAAAAATATATATACATTTTTTTATTATTATTATGTAAGGGGAATAATGCTGTCGACTGTCGCCATATTCTTCCTTAGAATCAAAAGAAGCCTGGGCTTATTTCCTGTTTAATGTTGTACAGAATCTTAGTGTGCTGAATTTAACTGTGGTGATATAAATATGATTAAATGATTAAGTTGGGTTGCACAGTGAACTTTTTTCACATTATTACCATAAACATTAATGTCTTTACTTGAAATGTTACTTGACCAACAGAGAGCAGCAGTAAATAAACTTGAGTAGCTGATTGATTGCATCTGTAGTTGTATCTCTGTTTCTCGTCTGACACCACTATTTTTTACTGTAGATATTGTGTTTTGCTGCTTTTTTACACACAGTTGTTTTCTTGAAGGCCAAAAAGTATCAATTTGATTCCACTTGAATCTTTTCCTCATGCTACATATCTACAGAATCACCAACGCGCTCCTCGGTCCTCTTATTTTGAAGGTGGACTTCAGCCATTTCCGGTTGTGTACCGTTCTTCCTTTGTGTACATTGCCGCGGTGTGATTCGGGATCCGGAGAAAGATAACGGGTCCCCTCCAGCCTCAAAAAGGAAAAAAAAAAATTGCTGCTCCCCCTGTTAGATGCGCACATGTACAGCTTGCGTTGCGGTTATCTAAGGAGCAGCGTTGAGCCCAGGCCCGCCTCAGCAGCCTCTCCCTTCGGACTGTTTGCTGGGCGCTCAGGAGCTAGCTGAGTTGATGGTGATGGTGATGATGATGCATCTGAGGATTTATCCCGGTATCTCTCCCTGAGATGGAGCCAGCGACGTTCAACTGGAGCTGCTAACAGCGCCCGAGAAGACCCTGGATGGCTAAATGGGGGGAGGAGTAGCTCTACCGCACAGGGGTTTCTTAGACATTTTCACCTTTTTAAACCTCAATCCAGATCAAATTTAACAGACGTAACATGCCGACTAGCAGAGATAGCCATTTTTTAGCTTAGCTTCACAGTTAATCTCGCTTTGGCCGTCCTTGGATGCTTCAGTGACATCAATTGGGTGAGTAACATGAGCTAGCAGACTTTTACTACTAAACTAGAGGGTGGGACTACACTCTGGATGCGCTTTCAATCAGCGTCAAACTTAACGTTTGCTTTCACCTCCTAAAACAGCTCACCAATAAAGGCCTCGGAGCTCAATGTGTCATTTATTCCACATTAACGCTGAAGCTCACAGGTGGTCGTTTCCGACGCGTTTAACCGCATCTTTTCCCTTTATGCTAACTCATACCGTTGCTAGCTAGCATGTTATGAAGTAATGGACTTCGTCCCCCTTCCCCGCTGCTTGGTCCTTTTAAGGTCCTGGCTTCGCCTGTTACACCGTTTTGGGTCGGGAGCTCGGTGGTATCGAGGCGCGAATGACAACCAACCATCTTTATTAATAAATCCCTTTTGAATAATCAGAGCATAGCGTCCTCTACGCGTGTGTTGCATATAAATGCCTCGGAAAAGCCTGGTCCTCAACCGGTAAGCGGAGTTAAAAAAAAAAAAAAAAAAACACATTTCTGCCAGAGATTCTCAACTGTGAAACGTTCCAGGTAAATGTTTGTGCTTATTATTATAGCCTGATCGTTCAGTACTGGTCAGAGTGTTGTGTTCAGATAACGCAAAAAATGTTACGAGTTTCAATGAATGTTATTGTAGCTACTATTGATGACACATTGTGGAGGGAAAAAGACATCCTAACTCCTACATCACACTGCGAGGAATTTTATCGCACTTTTTGCATGAATGGCCTGTTTAAGTTCATTCTAACCCTCATTTTATGACTGGACTTTGACTAGGCCAAAACCCAGAACCTTAATTTTGTGCGGGGTTTTGGACCCAGACTCAGAGTGGAGTGAATTTTAGATCATATCTATAGGTCATTACTTTTCGGAAATGCTTCTTTAGTTTTAGGGAATGCGCTCCTTCCAGAAAGCCAATTTTTGTCTAGTTAGTGCTCAGAATGTTTTCACCAATTTTTTAGTGATCAAGAAGTGCTAGGGCCTTCATGTTCTTTTTTATAAGTTGTGTTTTTTGCCCCAGATCTGTTCCATATATCTAATTTTTTGCTCAGTCTGTTTCTCTTTGTTGAATTCTGCGCGTCTGGCCTTCAGTGCTTTAGATGTTCTCCTTTTTGTGATCTCCTGAAAGAGTTGTTGATATGCTCTTGGGTGTAATTTTGGTTGGTTTGCCACTCCATGTTCTCGCTATTTGTGGATAATGCTCTCTGTGTTTCACTGGAGTCCCTTCACCTTAGAAACCACTTTGTAATCCTTTTCAGGCTGAAACACGTCAGTCATTTCTTTCTCATCTGTTCTTAGATTTCCAGAATCTAAGAACAGAGTGTGTCCTTAAATCTAAGAACACACTCTTCTGAAATAATACATTCTCTGCAAGAATGTCATGTTGAACTGTGTTGTAGGACTGAATATTATAAAACATAAACCCGCTTTAAAAAGTCTGAAAACATCAGTGAGAAAATCACACGTGTTGTTTTATTTACAGTTTGATGTTCAAGAATTGGCAGAAAAATCTTAAGAGGTTCTGAAACAAAGTAAAAAATAAGCAAAAACTAAATTCCGATGCAAAAATCATTTTATGTTTATAACTGTTATAAGAAAGCATAAGAGTGTGGCTTTTCCACCTCTCCATATAAGTAAATTTACTGAAAGGCTGGGTTTTTCAGTTAATGCTTACAAAAATTGTTTATTTTAAGGCTGTTTGCTTATCTGTATCAGGGAGGAAATGGTTGCGAAGAGAGCTGTATTTCTATTTTAAAAAATAGGTACATAACAGCTATGCGATTATCTTTGAGATAAATGGAGACTGATTATTCTGAAGCATATAACAGAGAAATAAAAAAAATAGTGAAAAGAAGAAAGTGATTCAAAATGGGCTTTAATAGCAGAGTTTCTTGGAAATAGTATCCATTCTGTGTAGAAAACCGAGCTTAGATTCTCACTTAGGCCTGTCGGGATAAAAAATAAATCAATTAATTTATCATTTCTTCCAGCCTTTTTCTCTTTCTGTTGATGACACTGAATGAAAAAAGGCTCTCCCTCACTCATTTCCTTAGTGTAATGCCCAGCGCACATTACACATTCTTAGAGTTGTTGGCCAATTGTCGGCCCATTTTCAAAACCTGAGACCACACATTAGCCGACAGAAATCGTAGGTATAAAGGTTCAATCTGTTCAGTCATGCTATGTGGTATCCAACAATGGACACAAAATAATGGCTACAAGTCAATTAACTAATTTTAAAACCAGGCATTAATAAATGCTCTACTACAATCTACCTGCAATGCATGTGGCTAGTGTCAATGAAAATTATTATAACTTATTTATGTCATGTCAACGAAGAACAACTGAAAAGTTACTGGGTTTATCAACTACGGTAGCAATTTCGCTTCAACTCTTCTCCTTGTCGTTTCTATATTCTTTGCACGAAATGTTGAATGAATATTAACGTTGTTCGACAAATCATCTCCAATGTCCCTGGACTTCGGGTTGTGCTGTGTCAGGTGTTTGGGATTCCCTCCGTAATTTCCCCTCAGAAAGCAGGGAGAGGAATCCGCGCTTTCTGATTGGCTACCTGTCACATTCAACAGGCTGCGTTAACGCTCCCAGTTGGGGAAAACGTAATTTAGATTGGAGCGGCCATGGCGAACTATCGTAACACACCACACGCTAAACGATGATCGGTTACCAAACCACAGGCGACAATCTTAAAACATTCTAAGATTGTGTAAACTGGTCTTCAAACAATATTATCGTTCATTGCAATATTTTTTGAGACAATTAATTGCTCAGCAAAATGTGTTATCTTGACAGGCCTATTCTCACTTCTTGGTCTTAGAGTGACTGTAATTGGTTGATACAGAAACAAAATAAGACAAACAATAATAAATGCTTTGCAATAATAAATAATAAACTTCTAACAATTTGCTCCCAGTAGACTGTTAGAAGTTCACTGATAATTGAATCGAGACTGGATGATGATGAAACTAAGCAACATTAAATTAACTGTCACACAGCATTAAAATGTCTGATCGCACTTTATTCACATCTTCATCCTGTGATTTGTCACGGCTTCTCGCCATGCTGGTCATTTTACTGCGTCATCTCCACTGTCTGTCGGCTATTCACTGTGATTACCTGCTGCTTCTATACACTTGTTTAATTTGGGAAGTAAAGGAACAGGAGCTGTTGGCAAAGCTTTCTCTATTTTCCAGAGAATCTCTCTCCTTTCTGGCGGTCTTTTTCACCAGGAGTGTCTCGTGCAACCTTTTCACTTTTGATACAGTATTGATATTGCAGCTTTGAGTGTTGCCTGACACTGTTATTTACCTGATATCAGCACAAACCATGCATACTTTTATTACTTCTATTTGTAGTTTGTAATGCTTGGACTTGATCAAATGATATTACTCAAATAGAGAACAAAAATCAGTAACAAAAGATTGTATCAGAGATTTTAGAGGCTGGCTGATATAATCAGATTTTTTTTTTGGCTGATATTGGATCGATTTCTGATATTGATCCAATATCTCACTAAAACTCCTCCTAACGCTATCTTAACATTTTGTTACTTCAGGATTTCTCCTAAAGGTCTAAGATGCTTTGTGAATATTAATATTTTAAGAAAGGCAATTCTATAACCATAATCCATTTTTATTTATGATTTCGGTTTTGTGTGGTTTTAAGTTCATTTTAATTTTTGGGGTTTTTTTGTTATATCTTATTCTGGACATGTAAAATGTTTTCAAAGTATATCAGTATTTGAGAAGGTGAACTTGCATTATTATGCCACTTCATTTCATGTTAGTCTTTGAGATATTATTGATTATCACAATAATTGTTTAGACAAGTTATCATCCAGATGTGAAAGTTATGCTGACTGTTATATTTTTTTATTTCTACTCATTGTTTTTGTGCACATCTTCTGTCTATAAGCAGAACATTTTTTATTGTTGGTCAAACAACATGAGTCTCCAACGGCGGCTTTGTTTGTTTGCAGACGGTGCGTTTCAGAATGGCACAGCTGATGGACGGTGCCGGCAAACTGAGCTGGGTTCTCCTCAAGTCTGTGATACGTTTCACCTTCATGTTCTTCAACAACTGTGTGGCCATCCCGTCCTACTGCTTGTACCTGCTGCTCCTCCAGCCGCTGAGAATATGGGACAGCTCCGCTTTCTGGCACATCGAAGGAGTCATGTTCAAATGGCTGCTGGCCATGGTGTCTTCGTGGGGCTGGATCGCGGGCTACACAGGTGAGGTGCTTCAACGGTACCGAGGCGGATTTGCATGCCGTTCTCTCTGGTCTCAGTTTGTGTTTGGTCTGCTCGTGTTCCAGGTTTGTTTTTGCTGACAAATACAAGCATATAGATCGAAGTCACTAGCAAGAGACGGACAGATGGCTGAATACAAATGAGATCGATGACAAATGCTGGTTCTACGTTTTTTTTTTTTTTGTCAGGTTCCTAACTATCTAAGTAATAAATTTCATTTCACAGCAAATAGTTTCATGATCAGGTAAATAGTTTCATGAATGTAAAGTTTTTGTTTTCTGTTGGGTGAATATCTTGAAGTGACCAGAACGACTGTGGTGTTTGGTTGCACACAGCGGAGAGCAGAATGCTTACAAATTGCTAAGAGGGAAACATGGAGAGCAACAAAGCTCTTTGATGAATAATTGAATGGTTTCAGCATATAGAAAGCAGTAACATGGAGATATGTTCATAATTGTGTTAAAGATCTTGAGACTGGCTGTATCATGTGAACTGTAACTTTTATTCTAGATGATCAAAGCTCTTTTTTTGGGATGTACAAACTGTTTTGTTTTGCTCATTTAAGCTATGTGGTCTAGTCACATTTCTTTTTTCTTTTTTGTGAAATGTCAACAAAAAATTCTATCCTGAGCCAAAGGTGCTTCTTATGCAGACAGACTTTAGCTTCAGGCAAATGTCACATTATTCCAAAGGACTAAGTATTATTGCTTATGAAAAAATTCACCAATTTTAAAGAAGCAGCAAGTCTTAAAGACAATCCTGAAAAGTGTTTCCAGTCGCTCTTAAATACAAATTCTGCTCTCTAGCACATTTTGATGATGCAAGCAGGTGCCTCCCTTTCATAGCTCAAAAGCAGAATAAAGGATTTGGAGTGGCCTAGTCAAAGTCGAAACATAAAATCTGAATGAGTTGTTGTAGTGTGACTTTACACAGGCCTTTCATAATCAAAAATCGTCAAGTGTGACTGAATTAAAGCACTTCTGCAAAGTACCTTCATAGTGATTTTCTTAAAACAAAGATTCTAAATGCTTGATGGCAGTTGTTGCAACAAGCATGCTTTAGATTTAGGAGGTATTACTTTTTGACATAACATCTGGATCGCTGAAATGTCTTTTTATTTACTCCAGATATCTTTCAATGATTTTAAAATTTGCATAAGAAACATTTAAATGCACCAAGACGGAAAAATAAAAGGGACCAAAAGCACTTTTTAAATGAACTTTAGTTGCTTGATGTGCATGGTAATTGTGTTGCTTCATGACCCACCTTTTAAAAGCTGAGTGGTGGAACTTTGTCACACACTGCCGTTCTGTTCATGTTTAGATTTAGAGCAACGCTGGATTGGTGGAGCACCAATGATTCAGTTTGAATGCATGTATCGTTACTTCCTTACTGCCAAGGAAAGGAAATGATGTTGCATTGATGACACAAAAGGGATCTGCAATTCCTAACGGTTACTGGAGTCTTAATGTGCGGCTGGAAAAAATGGTTTTTGAACCACCCTTTCTTCTTTTGTGTCTTTCAAACAAAGTCTATTCCGGTTATAAAGAGCGATTGCAAAATCTTCAGTAATATTTGATGAGCAGATATGATGCATTTCTGAACAGAAGAGGTGAAATACAACTATGATGACGATTGTATTCTTACAAGATACGGTCACAAGATGTTGAATGTTAGACACGGCTTAGCTGCTCTGACAGATACCTTGTTTACGATGCTATTAGATATAACGAAGTGAACTCTAGTCAGGTGGGATAGAAAAGCAAATATTGAAGATTTAAGTTGTTCTGAATAACTTTGTTTGAAGTAAAGCTTTCTCTTTACCCTGACCTTATTGACCTAACAATGTGTGAACATCAGACACAATCAACTAACGTTTGCTTTAATTTCTTAATCAAATCATCAATGCACGTCAACATCTAACTTCTCTTCCTTCTTTGACATATTGATATGCAATCAGAGTGAAGCCATAGCAGTGATGTTGTGCAACTCCATGGATTGTTAAATTATGTTATCATGTTATCTGGAGTAGCAGAATAGTGGTGCTTTGTAAATATCAGATAACTCAGTCAGTGCTAAATGGTTTCTGTCAACTGTGTGCACTATGCTCTGAATGTTTAATGTCAATGATTAAGCAAGGAGGTGAATGTACTTAAAGTCCTCAGTGTTTATCACTGGATGGTTCTTCAACTTTAACTTGAAACACAACCAAGAGTTGCATCCTGTTTTCCTAATTAGACGCAAAGTGGTGGGAGAATGAGCCTACGCAGGCTTCTCGTGCTTCTTCTCCTGTGGGCATGCTATTGATACCAGTTTAGGGCGAAGCTCAGCTTTCAGAGAGTTGGATGGAAAATGTAAGTCATTCATTCATGTGTAATACTACTGAGCCTAATCGCTGTTAAGACGCTTGCTTGACAGGAGGAGGACCCCACCCAGGCCTGGGAAACATTGCGTCACATCAGAAACCCTTTCCTGAGCTCGCACATTTTTTATTTTAGCATGAAAGCTAATGGCTTTGTAATGTCACCTGGCAGAACAGGCACTCCAGTCACTCTAAACAGGACTGGAATGAATCAAACTCTAGTTTTTGTTTAGAAAGTCAGTTTTCTCTCTCTTTTTTTTTTTTTTTTTTTGGTGGCGTCAATGTGCAATCAAACTCTGATGTGGACCAAAAAAGAGATGTTACAACTGCTCAAATCTGATGCTACCATGTTTACATTGTTCAAAAAATGAAGTCGCTCTCATGAGATATTCCTGTTGTTTCATTCAGTGGTTCTTGGTGTAGAACTACTGAATGGGGTAAACCAGATCAGGGGGTAAACAAGTTTTTCTCCTGGTTTGGTTCATTTGACATGCAGCATAAAAGTGACCCGCACCGGCTTAAGATGTAAGAAATGGTGCAAACAAATGGGTCGCCAATAGAACCGAGTCTACTGGATTATCAGGTGTGAAAACACCCTAAAAATACATAACCAAACAAATTATAAACTTTCTGAAGAGACATGCCTTGTCGTTGTGCCAAGTATAATCCAGGTAAAGCTAGTTTCTGTAAGAAACTCTGTTGGACTATGAGTTGTTTTTTGACTCATTTTGACCCCGTTCTCAATGAAGTTGGAATCCCCCCCTCCGTCCCTATAGTTCAAACGCTCCACATTGCAGTGGAGCACATGGTGTGAAGCTAGCAGAAAGATTTCAGTGTATTTTGCAGGAGTGGGTGGTCTGTCAGACCTGTGAACGAAGATCAAAGCAATCACTGAGCACGCAGGCATCGCACACTTGTTTTCCAGTTTGGTGTTGCATCTCCCAGTCTTTGATCATACTGGTAATGGTGTTTGCATTGGAAGCAGTATAACATGGATCTTAATCTGCTTGCATACATACATTTAATCAGACCTTGTGATGTGTCTGCAGCCACTCAGGCTCGTCTTTGGCCTCTCTATCACCTGTGGGCTTTTGGCAGAATTCAGACTAAGTTTTTCTTATGTATTCATTTAAACAGATCAGTGATTCATTCTTTTTGTTGATTCACAAAACCGTTTGCTGTTTTATTTACCATGTTTGTTGAAATTACTTCTTTTATTAATTTACAGGACAGTACATAAATAGTTTATAGATTTCAAACAAGTAATCATAGGAGATAAAACAAATCTTTACCTCAATTTGACATAAAACATTATTTGCCACACTTTAAAATTGATTTGAGTGACTTTCCAGGTTTGGAGAAGTGCAGCAAAAATAAGACAAAGCAGTACTGGGTAATCTCTGGCCTGTGGGTTAGGGGTTAGTGACCAAAACTGCCTTGAGTCCCTGAAATGTAGGAATACTTGGGACCCTCTCAAAAACACTGACCCTAAACCCTAACCCTTAACATGCATTAAAATGCACAGTGAAAACTATCTTACCAATGCTGCTGAAGTTGACTTTCATTGTCTTCCTTATTTCTGTTCTTGGCCAATCAAAGCCAAGGAAAATGAATGGTGATGGTGTCCACTCTACAACCCTCTCTACAACCTTCTGAACTCTTTTATTTGACTTCGAGCATAAATGAAATGAGTAAAAGGAAAGGTTTTCGACAACCTGTGGTATTACTATGATAAGATACGCTTGCTCTGGCCAGTGGATACAAGATGAGTGGTCAAGCTAAAATGATGGGTGTTGATCATTCACAATAATTGTGTGTTTCTTACATAAATTGAAAGCTGATACAAAACCAGGCAGATCTTGAACGGGCAGCTTTCTGAGTGTGCAGTCTGGCGTGGAGAGAGAGTTGGTAAACTAAAAAAAAACTGAAAATGTGCTGGAACATCGCTAGATGATTGTGTAAAGAGGGATGCCTTATCTAAAAATGGGCAACCCTGATCAACCTCTTCTTAAGACTCTGACACAATTGGGCTTTTTCAGTCAGAAGCTTCTTTAGAGCTGATGCAACCACCTGCTACAGGAAATCCTTCATGCCCACAGCTGAACCCATTTTAAAGAACTCTTTGATTAAACTTTAATAATGTATCTTAAAGATTGATGAAGTAGCTTGAATTGAGTCCAGGAAATCAGTTTTGGTGGTTGAAAACCTGACTGGCATTTTAAACCCAATTATTATCTCGAATTAATTGCTCTTTTGACCTTTATGGACCAAGGATGGTCAGACTTAATATTTCCTGGGAGTAGAAATTAAAGCACAGAGTGACTCCTCCTTGTTTTGAAGCAGCAACAGACTGTGAATTTTATTTGTTAAAGCCTCCATACACCCACAAAGCGCTACCAGTCACTTGGCTGATCAGACCTTATCACTGGACTGTGTAGGTGGGGACAAATCATATCTGACAGACATTTTCCTGTCGGTCCTGAATTATGTTGATCACCGCCACCCTAAAGTTTGTATATTACTCTAAAGATCTTTGCTAACCAAATGTCCTCTTTGTAGATTCTTCTGAAATGTTTTAATTTTGTGTAGCAGCTTTGTATTCTTGCTCTAAAAGCTTCTACGTATGAAAAGTAGGCTTTAGTTGCTTGGTCAACACACTTTCATAAATGTTTTATGGGGCTTGTACATGAAAGCATAGTGTAGGCTGATTGTAAGTCATGTCATCTTGTACAAGTGAAGGAGTGAACCACTTTAGAATAATGGCCCCGCAGCTCATGCTTAGTTGAGAGGACGATCGCATGAATGGGAATTAACATCTCTTTTGTTCTGAGGTCCTGGTGAAGGATGCGGCTTAGGGATGTTGCCCTGATGTTCAGAAAGCATGTGGGGCATTTATGAGAATGAGTAGTAAATCTATATCTCACTGGCGGGGCGTAATTGATACAACGCACAGAGCAAATGGACGGCACCGAATTGTCTATATGCTAAACAATGACGGAAAGAAACCGAGGGCCATGTTTGATGCCTTGACTTCAAGTTATTAGTTTTTTTTTCCTGAAGCCATTCAGAAGTGGATTTCTTAACCCAAGTTTGCTTAAAGTTAAGTTGGTAAACTGATGGTTTGACATTCTCCTTTAGAATTTACAGGTGAAGAGCAACATTTATGCCATTAATGACTCTTCTGTGATCTCCTGGATGCGTTAGTTGCCCATTTCTGAGGTTATAAGCTTGCAAAACTCATACAAATAGCAGTTAAGATCTCGTGCTTGTTCATTAAGGCTGCACTGTTGAATCTTCCATCAGCTTCCAGATTTTGTTTGGAAGATACAAAGACACAGTAGTGGTTAAAATACCATGTTTCCAACTGCACTTTAAGGGTGCATTTACACCAGCCCTGTATGGTCCGCTTTAATCAAATTCTAGTTTGTTTGCCTAGAAAGTCTGGTTTGTTTGGGGACATGTGAATGCACAATCAAACTCTGATGTGGACCAAAAAATCAAACTCTGGTCCTCATACAAACCTAGGTGAACTCTGGGATTGTTCTAATGTTTATGTGAATGCTAAGCAGACCAGAAACTACTCAAAAAGCAGGAAGCAAACTATAGTGCAGGGCATTCTGGGTAAATAGAACTTAAACAAACATGCATGTCTAGCGATAGCGGGAGAAATGGCTTGTGCTCTTTTGCCAAAGACAAAATCAAATTCTTACAACCGATAAAATGTGACGACACTACATTTTTGTTTATATTTTGTGGATCAGGTTTTTAATCTAGTAGTAGTCAGGCCTGGTTTGGACAGTGAAAGTGAAACACAAAAATGTGGTTAACCTCAGTTAATTAAAGATTCAACAAGGGCAGCCAGGATCAGGCTGGTTTCACCTGCTTTTCCCCTCAAGGAACAAAATCATCATTTGGAAACCACTGTTTGTATTTACTCAACATATCTTTTTCCTGATATAATTCTTGTTTAATTATCAAAAACATTTAGATGTGATACATAACAGAAAACAAATAAAATCTGTAATGAGGCCAGTACTTGTACACATTACTGAATGTCCAGATCAAAAGTAATCTGCTCAGAAAACAAAGCTAGCTGTCTTAGAACAACAGATTTATGTTGTTAAATTATTTTCACTCTTCCTTTGAAGCACTATTTAAAGATTGCTTGCTTTACTATTAGCGAAAACAGAATTTTTTGTAGAACTTCACCCATATTGAAGGTGTTGATAGAAGTAAGGCAGTTTTATCTTCTGCTTTGGATTAAAATTTTCCGTGTGGAGTCTTTTTTTTTTTTTTTTTAACGCTGAATGATTTTTTTAGAAAACAGATTTTAATATTTCTTTACCAGGCCTTCGGTGTAGATGATCTTAATCCTGTCAGACATGCAGTAGATTTTCCTCTTGCAATAAAAATAGTTGCCTTCGGTGACCTTCTTTCTGTCACGAATGAATCCAGACTCATTCTTGGCTTTGTATGTTATTTGCTACGTTTGTCAGAAAATACTTAGAAATAATAGCAACATTCCAATAACTCGTATTTCCTGTTTCTATCTTTTGTTCTGAAGTACCAGCAGTTTAAATTTCTTATTCAAAATATTATTTACAGCTGCCCTTTGATTTGGCTCTAGAAAAAACATTTTTCTGAGGTTTCAGCATAGTATTTTCGTTCAATACTTCTTGGTTGATGAATTGTTGGCAGGGTTCCTACTCAGTCTGGAAATGCTTGCTTAAATTTTGTCTTTTTAAGGAGTAAAAATCTATTTCTTAAGAATCAACTGATTCTTAGGGTCATTTTCTTACAAATGTACTGCCTTTGGTTTTACAGGGCATGTATGTAATCAACTCGATCTTTTTTTAAGACACTGTTCACCTCTAAATTGATATTTTTTGCTATTTACTGTAGTTGTTTTTTGTTATTATTTAATTTAATGCTTCAGAAAGTACTTGAGAAATAGATTGTCAGAAGAATGAAATAGATTTTAAAAGACTCCGCTGTTAGTAACTAATTACTAAAAACAAATTTTTTGCCCTTCAAATTTATTTTATTTTGTTTTATTTTCTTACTGAACCCATGTGTGGGTTTAAAACTGGTATAGGGGATAAATAAGATGTTGAAACTCAGTGTACTTAACTTGCCAAAGAAAAATGATAATAGACATGTTTGCTTCAGAAGCTGGTATAAGAATGAACTTTAATTGTCTAAGTAAGTTAAGTGAGGTTTCTCATACTCACAGAATACAGATACAAAATACAAATATAGAAGTGTATAAATATACAAATATAATGCAGAAATACAGTAGTGTTTATCTTTATTTGAATTACTTGAAAATTGGAGCTAAAGTGAAAGTGGTGCCAGGAGAGTTGTTACCAGAATATTATAAAGTGAGGGAAATAATACAGTACTAGTTCAGTTCAGTACAGTTCATATACCCGTATGTGAACTAGGCGCTCAAGTCCACATTAAGCGAACTCGGCATTTCCACACCTGAAGAGCTTGGACTTGATAAAATATGATGTACAAAAAGATTGAGCCTCTTGCATTTAAATGTTGGCCTCATCAAAACACATCTGAATTAATTTAGCCTTTACTGGTTTCTTTTGCTTGTGAAATATGAATAAATATACTATCTTTGTGTGTCATAAACATGTTGAAATTTTAACTACACTTTCAATTATTTAAATTGAAAGTGACAAAAAGTAATCAATATTTGCAAGAAAGCTGTAAAAACGTTTGTATCCAGTTTGCCATAAGTCATGTAGGTCAACACAACAAACGGATAGAAGAAGGTGAACACAACTATGTCCTAAATTAAACGTTGCATCCAGCAATATTAAAGTTTTTTTTATGACTGTGATCACATTCTTTGCTGCTCTTTGCAAAACATTCTGTTGTGCTGACCTGTTGCCAAAGTCTCAGAGTTTTTCTGTCAGAATGACCTAACAAAAGCATCAACAAATAGAAAGTTGGATCGTTTAAAGATTGTGAAAGATGCTTTTGAAAAATGCGGCCTTAAGCTGCTGCAGGGTAAGGACAAATGGGCTACTGTTTTACAGTCGTCCCCAGAACAGAACCATCCTTCTTCGTCAGGTTGTTGGTGCAGATTATGTGCATGCTGCCTTTCATTCAAAAAGGTGTTCTTGCAGAGCAGGTTCGCCAGTACCACATTTATATAATCCCTCTATGAGAGTTCTTTAAAGATAATTACATTTTAGGCAATAAAATTAGTATTTGCTTATTTTAAAAAATTATTGAATCACTTATTTGCATATTTTAATGTATTTCTGACGTATAAAAAGGCTTAGGTGGTCAACAAGAAAATTAGCAAAAATCAGAATTTTTTTTAACTTTGCAGATTAATAGATTGATAGAATAATTGATTAGTAAAATTATCAATAGTTACAGCTCTAATTTTTGTCATTTTCTGCTTCAGTGTGGATTTAATGTTTCATTATATGCAATGTGTTGATGTTTTATTCATTATGATGTGACATCAACCTTCTCACATCTGGTTTGCTCTCTTAGAAAAATATTTTTTTCTAAGAGAGCATGCAGACACACTAATACTATATATAATAAAAGCAGAGAAAATCATTATTTTTAGCTAGTGCATATCCAGGAATCCTCATTTGAAAATAAAGCTTTATAGTTCAGTGGGGTTAATGATTCAATGCAGTCTGTTGTCTGCTGCTGCCAAATGCTCATCAAGAGGAAGGATTGCTGTAAGCATGAGCTGGGGGAAAAAAAACACATTTTTAATACCGATATGGATCAGTTTAATAATGCAAAATATCTCATTTGACTTTTGTTTTAGATATGCTATCTGAAATCCAGCTCTTAATTTTTCTTCCTGCAGAAACAATTGACACTTAGCTTCTTAGTAGCTGCTGCTGCATTAAAAGGAAGAACAATAAGAGCTTTGAATTCTGTTTTTCTCTGAGCACAAATCATTGGTTTTCATTAAGTTGACTCAGTTACCAAAAACCATTGACATTGTCGGGGGGAAATAATCTCTTTCTGTGATGGTTTCTCTTTATATGGAAGATGAGGAAATGTCACAACGTGCTGTCGGTTTACAAGAGGAGATGGGTGTCAAGGTCAGTGACACAACGTTTAGCTGACCGCAGATACCGGATTAGACACCGTGCCTGCAGTGTTGCTGTCATCCCGTCGTGATAACTGTGTCATTTCTCAAAGACAATTTCCCTAATGTATTCTATCTGACAGATGAAAACACTGCTTCACTCTTGCAGCAGTGGCATGTCGGAAGGTATGTTCTGTATGAAGTTATATTTTCTTAAAGGAACACACACTTCATGGACTTCGTTTGTGTTTATATATGCTCTTGATGTCTGTTTTCGTGAGTGTTTGTATGATTCACCTGGAGACAGAGATGAAACAAAGGCTGAATGTCAATCATGTGTCTCCAAATGAAGAGAAAATGTTTTTCTGAAGACATAAAAAGTACACTTGATGGAAAAACTACAACAAAGTGGGGTGGAAATGATTAATTGGGATGAATCAATTATTCAGATAATTTTCAACTAATTTAAATTAGCTGGAGTTTACAGACTCTAAAAAGATGATTTGCTAACGAACAGCACAGTCAGAGCAGTAATTAAGCCAAAATCTACATATTTTTTTATTTAAGATAAAAAAAAAAGAAATATTTTGTACCCAAACTTCTCAAGTGACATTGCTTTAGCATAACCCAGTACAAATTATGTAAAAAGACAAACCTTTTGCTGTCCAATTATCAGTTAATTCAACAATCCAAGCAGAATTGGCCAAGGGAATATGTTACTGCATTTTAATTAATAAAATATTTATTTTATTTGAAAAGGGAGTTGAAATGTTTATTCATATCTGATAAAGCATTTCTAATCCTGTATAAAAATAACAAATATGAGGTGGGCTTAAAGTTTCTCCTGAGTCTTTATCTCACTACGGGCCTCCCAGACAGGAACTTCAGTCCTCCTCTGCAAATTAAGGTCTCATATTTAGATCATTTGCATTACACAGCGCTAGAACTGGTCAGACCTGCCCTAATTCTTCGGATATCACCTGTACCAGCTGGAGCCTGACTGAATCTTCTCACCTCCCTCTTTATATGCAAAGCTGTTGAAGTGTTTAATTTGCAATAGCAGCTTCTGAAGTTCCCCAGTGGCTTTGGTGCGGTCATCAGCTCAGCTCTTATGAGCTGCGTTTCAGTTGTTACAGCTGCCATATGTAGCCCATCAATAGGAGCGAGAGGGTGTTGAACTTGGTTGTGTGCTCTGAGCAGACACCTGATAGCTTACATCAGGAGAACTGTAGACCCAGTTCTGAGTGCAGATTGACACGGGGCATTGGGTATGTGTGATGTGACTGAAAAGACTATGCTACATAATATAAAATAAAATACATAATAATGTAGGATACATTTTTAGATAGATTAAGGGTGTTTTCACACCTGATAGTTAGGTAGACTCTGTTCGATTGGGGAATAAATTTGCAACAATTGTTATAAATTGTTGTGGTGCCGCCGCACCAAGAAGCACTGCAGGAAATGGCATAAAAACTTCTGAAGAAGCTATTGTGTACAACTACCTTGTTCAAAAAATGTAAAGACGAATGTGGTTGGATTTTAAAAGTTAAAGGATTTATTTTTTATTTGTTAAAGCTATTTGCCATTTGTCCCGCTAGTTATAGTCGCTTGTTTATTTTTAGTTGTATTTACCCACAATGCCTTACGCTGTTGTCCACTTTTTGCTTCTGGAGTGGTCTCTGGTCCACTTTGAGTTCACATATTTTCATTCAAACTGCACCAGAATTCACTTTAACCTAACCGAGACCTAGGATTTCAGGCAGACCGCAGTTTGCTCTTCTTTTTTCTTTTTTTTTATTGATTGCGCATTCACACCTGCCCAAACGAATCGGACTTTCTACTGGAGTTCAATTGAAGCCGACTTAACAGGACTGGTGTGAATGCACCCTAATAGAAAACTGGATTAACATTTGTCACAGCAGTTGACGCTGTGATTTATGTCTGAAGCCTCCACACAGACATAGAGTCAGTGTGTGCATTTAAAAAGGCTTTAAAAGAATTTGACGTGGAAAATAGCCAACAAGTGGAGGATGTTCAAAGTTGCTGTCATGATACCTACGATGCATTCAACCAAGGTAACCCTGAAAGCAGACCACAAGATGCTAAAGTTATTAGTTACTATTGATGTGAAAAAGCCTGTTTGTTCAATAAGATCAAGACTGCTCAATGTTAAATTTTATGGTTCTTTATGGTTGTGTTATATCTTCAATGTTTCTGTTTTGTATTTACTAACGATTACATGACAGTTCATAATCTTAACAGCATCAGTCAGTGACGCAGTTGCATTTTCCACTGAAGCAGGTGGCGCTGTGTTTAATGTCATTACCAAGCCATTACTGTTTGCTGTTGTCTGCTGGATGGCTGCTGTAAATGAAAGTAATACACATTTTGTTGCATAAGCGAGAACAACTCTCCCTCTTTCTACACAGAACTTCCCAGCCGATGGTGGGAAACCCATCAGTATAAATCTGTGTGGGAGCAGCTTGTACAAACAGGCAGTGCTGTTTCTCTGTCATTTTGTTTGAACCTTTTGGAAAACAGAGACTGATGATCATAAAATGTGCACACAGATCATAAAGTGGCCAGCTGGACCTGAGTGTGTGGGCGGCCATGGGACATTCAGGTCCACTTACGGGAATTCCTTTGTTTTAGTAGACGATGTTGTTTTTTTTTTTGTTGTTTTTTTTTTTAGTGTTTTGTTGCTGCATGTCTGGATCAGTGTTTCTTATGTCCTTATCGTTATGTCACCTAATCCACGCTTACAATCTCTTGCATTTGAATGACGTTAGTTGTAAAATAAAAGCAAAATGAGTGGTTTCTGCATAACCTTTTTGTCGGCTCGTGATCAGTATTACTTTGTGGGAAGGTAAGGCCTCCATGTACCTGTGTGCTGCGTGCCTTACTTGATCTGCCTTTTCTTGGCCTAGAGAGCTTCAGTTTGCGGCTATATTTTTTGCTCCCTGCTATTTTTATTTCTTTGACAGTGAACAAAGCTGCAGTTCTGCTCTCTGGTGTACATGGATGCCTTGTGTTGATTCACAGAGGAGGGAAGTATTATTCATGCACATGCAAATAAGCCTCATGTCATGTCGCTGCCACATTCTGAGCTAATGTGCAGCTTTTCCATTAGATATTCAGGGATTTCCCATTCAAACACTGCTGCTGATCAGGTTTAGACTTGCAGCTTAATCACTGAATGTATTAGAAGTTATTCATATTTTTCCCAACAACAGACTAGAATGGTAAAGTCATCCCTTGTTTCACTCAGTGGTCACAGATAAAAAAGTGAGTATGCTACCATTTTCTGAAACCTCACTTCTCCTTCCTCATTTCTAACCACAGTCCAACATGTTGTCATTCAGCAGGAGTCAACAGCTTCATTAATGATTCAGAAAAGCAAAGAGCAAAAAGTTGCCACGCACATCCATAATGTTACTGGAGCAGTTTGTTTGAACACATTTGTCATCAAATTAGATTATGTAGAATAGTCAGGGTGGGGCCTGTGAACCCAGCAAAGTCTTCTCTAGAAAGAAAATAATACTTGCAGCGCTCTTGTACATATTACTTGAAATGCACTCGTAGAAACTTAAATGCAGCTTTTATAAAGACAAAAAGACACGCAACCGGTTTACATGAACTACTTTAAAACTGTTTCTACTTGCGTCATAAAAACTTTTCAAAAAATCCAATAGATTATTTTTTGGGAAAAGCTAAATTAATATAACTTTTTGGGGTTCAACAATGTCTGGAAAAGCCTGTATGGTTTTAGAAAAACAGAGTACATCCAGTTCTTGCTTGTTCTGTTGAAAACATTTTTGGTGATAAGGTCCAGATTAGTAAAACTTGGTATTGTAGGAATGTACTGTGCTCATCAGACATGCAGGGAGGATATGTATCAGCAGACTAACATGTTGTCAGAATGACAGAACGAGGGCAGGTGTTGTTGGTTTAAAGCCCTATGCATGTTGACAGAAACAAGAGTGGTTTTTACTGTGTATGTACTTAGGAAAACGCACCTTTCATCGATCTTGATGAAAGGAAACACACCCAATGTTTGAACTAAACTTGTAGTGTTTGATAAACAATTTCAAACACTAAGACTGCCCTATAGTCTCATGAAACTCTGTGTTTGAACATGGCTGGATTATGGAGCATTTTGTACCTGTAAAAAAGGTTTCTGCACCTTCACCATTAGTTTCACCCTTTATAAAGAGAAGGATACATTACAGGTGAGAAATGGAGTACAGATGCAGCTGTCTTTAATAACATAAAAGTTCTTGAAACCCAAAATTGTTTTTTGATTTATCCTGAAACTATTTAATATTTTACATTATAAACCAGCTGTGACACTGCTTGTGCGTTTTCCACTCCTCTTTGCGAAAACAATACCAGGGCTTCTCCATAGGACACAATTTGAATTTGAGCAGCAGCTTGTTTGTGCAATTTGGAGGTGTGTGTACTTCTTCCCACCTGGGATCACCATTTGACAAGGAGCAGAACTCATACCGATCCCTAAGTGTGTGTTTAAAAAAACAAACAAAAAAAGCAGATGCAGTTCCTCACAATATAAAGTTGGTTTGAATCTCCAATTCAAGCATTTTGGTTAATTTCACAAACATTTCTGCCCTGCTTTTGTATCTACATTGTAGATAGAATGGGTATAATGTTGTCGGAGGTTATTGACTGACACAGAAATATAAACAATGGCACACCTGATGAAAATTCTGGTGCTAGAAAACATGCATGGATGCAGTCATGACCCGAATATATTTAGAAATGAATGACGTTCAGAAATACAGTTTCAAACCACAACATAGGCTTCTTGTTAAATTTAGTAATAGACAGTGGAATGAAACTTGTGTTTTTGTGTTGTCTTTCAGTCACAGAGTGGGGTGATGATGTGCGGGACATCTCTGAAGAAGAAGCCATGGTTATTGTCAATCATCAGTCCACTGGGGATGTTTGCACTCTCATGATGTGCCTGCAAGACAAGGGCACGGTAAGACATTCAGTTACAGAACCGTGTCAAAGCTGCAGAGGTGTGATGTCAATTTACGTAAAAAGCAGAGCAGCTGCTGTAATGGTGCTCGCAGCAGTTCTTTTCGCCATCATTCCTGTTGCTTCATTTTGCATTAGACTCTGAGCCACACCAGCTTTAACCTCAAAGGATGTTGTTTTTGCAAGTGGAATGAGGGTAAATTCCCAAGTACAAATGTTTCTTGGATGAATGACTTTTACTGTTTTTTAAAGGCTCACATAAAGTAAACGGATGACTTTCTAGGTAATTCAAAGGGCATATTTCTGTCATAACATTTCTGCTATTGAAGATGATTTGTTCAATAGAGCTGTATGCCAGTGTTTTGGAAGTTTATTATGATGTAAAATAGTTGAGTACAATTCTAATATTTGTCAGAAATAAGCTGGTGTTTCAGCAATTCAGTCAAATCTACCGAGCCTGAAGAAGACTAGTCTTTGGATCATAGTATAATTCATCTATTTTTTTTTCTTTTACTTCTTTTTATATTTTAGCTCCCTATAAGTGAGAAAGTAGTATATTGATTTACTTTTCTTATGTTATTAAGAAAGCATGTAAATGATGGTATGTGTAGCTGTTACATTGAATTAAATACTCAAATTAAGTTTTTCTTAAAAAAAAATTTGACTGTCACTGACACTCTTTACATATTGGCTTCTAATAGTGTTCTGTATTTGCGACTAGAAAGTTGAGTGGAAGAAAGAAGTGTCATCCGACGTAGCAGTTTAAGCAAAATGAGTCATGACCATATATTGCGTTCATACACATTAAAGTACATTGACAAATTTTTAAGTAGACCTACATTTCTGCTCTAAAATCCTTATTTACTGGGATTATTTAATATTATAATATATGAGGCCCTAAAGTTGGGTTTTTATTATCTGTAAGCTATTGAAATTAATAGAAATAAACACTTCTGACTTCTTGTTTTTTTTTTTTTTACTGAATCACTAAAATAAAAGTAAACCTGAAACAATTAGTTGTGATGAATAAATTATTGAAATAATCATAAACTAATTTAGTAATTGATTAACTGGATTATACAAACTAAAAGGAAAGTCATGATGGAAGGAAAAAAAACTGAGGGCAGTAATTAAGCCAAAGTTGTTCAAAATATATATACATTTTGCGTTTAAGGCAAAAAAAACTAAGTCAGTTTTAGCCTTACCTGTTTCAAATTCAGTAAAGGAATGCTATGTTTTTGCATTTTAGACAATAAAATGATGACTTTCTTAGTTAAAAAGAAATTTATTTTTGCTATTATCTTATTTTTAAAGTATTTCTAACATGGCTTATAAAGCGTTCAGTAATTAAATGAAAAATCTGTAGAATGTGCCTATTTTTTAATCTGATTAATATTATAATCAATTACTAAAATAATCGGTAGCTGCTGCCCTAAATAAATTGACAATGTAACTTGTTGACCATGTGTACTTCAGTTTAATAATGGTGTTTCCATTGGTTACTTTTGTATTGTTTTTGTTTTGGCTGGTTTGGCACTGGAAGTGCCGAGTCACACTGCACAGACATGATCATGATCCATCTTCACCGCTGCATGGCTGGCCCAGTTTATCCTCTTAGTGAGGGAAGGCCAGTAAGCTGGAGCTGCATTTGTGCAGGTCATGAGGGTGGAAATGCTCAGGAGGGGACGATGTCGATTTGCTCTACTTCTGAGCGAAAGAAAAAATGTGGTTGTAACAGATATTTATTGTTTTTTTTTTTCAGGTGGTGCGGAAAATGATGTGGTTGATGGACCATGTGTTCAAATACACCAATTTTGGTCTAGTGTCCCTGATTCATGGGGACTTCTTCATCAGACAGGTAGGAGAGCCAAAGTGTTAAATATTCTTCGACATTAATTCACTCCCTCTCTTCCGTCCTTGAGCTGACCAGCCTATTTTTCTGGTTGGTGTCTCGCCCCCTAAAGGCAGCAGAAGCGCTTGTCGCTGGAGAATAAAATCCTATTTTTGTCCCAGGAACTTGTCAACACCTTGTTTTTCTGATGGTCGAAGGATTAAAAGCACAAGCCTCTGGGCCACAACACACCACTTGTAACCCCAACTGCTAGAGGCTAGTTGTTACTGCCTGTCTCAATTGTGGATTAGAAACCCATCCGGTTATCGCTGCTGGTCAGGAGATGGGTGTATTCCTGCAGCTCTGGTGTCCTGAGAAAGAAAATTGCAGTCGACAGTAATGTGTGAGGATGATGGGGGGCCCGCTTGGCCCATCTGGCTCCATCTCGACAGCTGACTACACATATGGAAACACTACGGCTCCTGCTAGTCAGGGAATTCATAGAATGTCATGGATGTCTTTGTCTTCAAGGCAAACTCAAGTATACCAAGCATTGGTGTGTTTTAACATACATTTTTCATTTTTATTTTAAATCTTATCTATTAAAATTTTCTCTGGTAGAAGATTTTTGCATGATGCTAGTCAACAAATAAGGGTGCATTCACACCAGTCCTGTTTTAATCAGTCCGCTTTAATCAAACACTTGTTCATTTGTCTAGAAAGTCTGGCTCTTTTACTCCTAAAACAGCAAGTGGAATATAGTGCAAAGCATTGTGGGTAAATGTAACCAAAACAAATGTGTGCGTCTTGCACTAGCGGCAGAAATCGGTCGTGATCTGTTATCAGTTGTAGAATTTCTCTTATCAAGGACAAGAGGAATCCTACAACTGCTAAAATTTGACGCCACTTCAGTTCTGTTTACATTTCGTAAAGCAGGAAGTTGGTGTTCGGCACAGCACCACTGGCAGGTGAGTGGGAGAACTGGTCTTCCAAAGTGTTTGCTTCATTCCACAAAGTGCATTGTCAGAGAGAATGTAGAAATACAATAATATGAAAGATATCCATCTTTTATACCAACCAATTTGTTATTTCATTTTTTTCAGAGAAGTTAAAGCCTTAATTAGAGAGGTCAAAATCATCTAATCATCTAACTCTATTATTCACCCCATGGTAAAAATATTTACTACAGTAGACAGATTTGCTTTATGTAAGCAGGACATACTGGTGTCAGCACCATGTGGACATGTTTGCAATTATTTTTAAAAATTTCTGTGCTACCAGACCCTCTCAATATTCTATCTACAAAATGCTTAAATTTTATTAAATCTGAATCAGAATGTCTTCACCTTGCTAAAAAACCCCAAAAAACAAATAAAAACCTGTCATCTCTCACAGTTTGAGCATGGCAGAACAGCATGAGAGGAGGGAATTAATTTTTTTCTTTTTAGGTCATGGCAGCGCTTTGCTGTGGGATTTCACATCAGGCACTGTGCCGAGGGTGAAGCCAGACGGGCTGTAGAGGAAAGTCTGAGCGATGGCAGCCATTTCTGTCCTTCTCCTCCGCCTCCTTTTTGTCATCGCCCCCTTTGGCATCCTCGTGTGTAAATTCCTGACATCTTTCCCCAGAAAGCTTCACACATCCACTCAGCAAGCAGCTGCCCGGGTTACCCAGAGCATCTGCTGTCCTCTCATGACTGGCACGAACGTCTCAAACATTGTTACACACAGCACAGCGGCACATGACCAGAGCACAGCAAAACTCCATCAATTATTATTATTATTATTGATATATAAAAGAGAGCAATAAATCCCCCTGACTAAAAAAAAATATCTGAATCTGAATTTTGCAGCATTCTAGTTATTTTTAAATGTTCAGTTCATCTGGAAAGTTTTATTATATGTACACTAGACTTTGGTTGCATTTACTTTTTCACTGAGGGTCATGTTGGTTGATGTAGCTTTTTCTCCCTTTTCATATTTGCACAAATTTCTTGATCCAAAAACATTTAAGTGTGGCAAAAAAGCAAAGACAGAAATTATCTGCAAGGAAGCAGCTACTGTTCCATATGACTGTACTTTGAGTTTAATAAAATTGTAGGTAAACCTTAATGGACATACTCTAAAACAAAGCTATCAAAGAAACGACAGCTCATTTTGCTACGGTCATTGTGTTGAGAAAAACAAAAAAGTATAACAATCTAAATGGGAACCACTAAGTCAGAACAGAAATGGCCGCATCTCCAAGTATAACAGTATTTGCTGGTCAATTTTCTGGTTTATTACCAGCTACCTTTCACACAGGTTTCTTACTGCAAATCAAAACTGAGTTATAGCAATAAAAGTGGTGGATGCTGGTTCTTTTTGTTTGTTTTTGCCACCTGGGAGTATTTCTGGGTTATAGCAAACAGACTGTCTTGTGTTGGTTTAGCACAGCTCAATGTTGGTTAAGTAAACTGATTAAAGCATGTAGCAGCTCAGCCAAAAACGCTGAACTGTTTGCATACTTCACAGACAGTTGGCCTAAAATCATAGCAGACCGGCTGATAAATTAGTCCCATCACAACCTTTGCATTTGCTGAAGAGGAAGCAGGTTTTGTCTCCAGAGTAAACTGCAACGTATCTTTAACGAAGTGTTAAACTTCCTCATACTGGTCTGTTACAATATGTTCACAAGTTTTCCATTTGTATAAATTAATTGTCATTTTACTCCCTAACTCTGGTAGTGCAGTAATTGTATTACATTATAGCTGCACTGGCAAACAAATGTGCACACTTAAAACACGCAGAGCTGCCCGGCTGAGCTAATACATTTAAAATGGTGTTTGACCATGGCTAACGAAAAATCAAACCTGCTGCTCCTCATCCTGTCCTTGCTAATGCACTTATCGTTGTCATGGTCATCATAATTTGCATCCATTTTGGATGCGGCATAACAGTTTGAGTTAGCAATGTTTGTGTTTCTTTTGTTGATTCCGTTTTGACCGGAATACAATCTACGTAGATTATAAGATTTTGACCCAAACAGACTGTAATAACAGTGTTGAAACCATGAAACCTTGAAACCATCCATCTGTTTGTAAGTTCATCCTTTAGCCCTCCTGATTAAATCCGTGCCTCCTGCAGAAATATGTTGCTGTGAAAATATATATTTAAACATGTAATTGTAAAACTTATGTTGAATATTGCTTTGACAATACTGGTTCATTTTCAGGACTCTTTTCTTTCTTTTCACTGTCCTCAAAAAGTGAATATCAAATACATAATTGACAATCAGATTTAGTTTGCATGGCTCTTGAAATCATTATACAACCGAAGGTGGCATCCGAACAATGCTTTGTGATTGTGATATTGCACACATAGGCATTGCAGTGACACTTGAGATTCAGTATAGTCAGTGGTGAGGTCCTTGTTGCAAATCTGACAAAAGCAGAGCTTTTTTTTTTTTTTTTGTTTAGCACTTTTGCTAATTTTGAAAAGGTTTAGTATAATTGGCTTCCCGTAACTCAGTGGTTCCCATAGAATTTCTTCTGGGTTCCCCTATGGATTACGATAAAATCCCCCCCCGAAAAAGAAAAAAAAATCAACTGTGCACACACATCCTTCAACCAGACATAAACTTATACACATGCGTTTTCAAACTCCACTGAAGTTTATTTCACACTTCAGGTTGCAACAAAACACACTTCAAACCATCCTCACAATGAAACACTTTTGTGTAACTGTTTTTTTTTTTTAATCCATACTGCTTAGCCCCCCCTGCAATGGCACTGCGCCCCCACTAAGGGGCGTGCCCCACACTTTGGGAACCACTGCCCTAAATTAACTTTTCCGAATAAATTCTAAAGCTTTAATTTACTTGGCTGTTTTATAAATGTTCAACATCTGTGTTGAACTTTTATCGACTTCTAAGAATTCTTCAGACATTTATAATCATGCTCCTATTTTGAAATTTTTGTATGCAGCAAATTCCGTTTCCTTTCCTCTCATTCTCTTCTTTTCTCCCAATAACTTTTTTTTTTAGCGCTCACGCTAAAGCTGTGGAGCTTTAGCGGAACATGCCACCGTGAGATTGAACTTTTAACACTCTACATTTACATTTTTGATTTTTGTTTTTTCATCAGGGTAAAGCTCACAGAGACAAGCAGCTGGTCTACTTGAAGGAGCATCTAGAAAAATACTACCACAGCCGTGACAGGAAGTGGATAGTGCTCTTCCCTGAGGGCGGCTTCCTCAGGAAGAGGCGAGAAACCAGCCAGTTGTTTGCAAAGAAAAACTCTCTCCCTCACCTGACCCATGTCACGCTGCCTCGCCTGGGGGCCACCCAAGTTATCCTGAAAACCCTGGCGGCTCAGCAGGAGAACGGAAGTGTGGGCAGCGACTCCCGGACCCGCAACCAAACAGGTAATGGGAATATACAAATATTTTTTCCCCAACTCTTAATTTCCTCTTTGGATATGTTTTTTCAAGCAGTTCTGATAAATATAGTGGTTCAGTTCTCTTCCTGGGGATTTTTTTTTTTTGGGGGGGGGATTTTTTTTATCCTACAAGTGTGTGTGAACTTCTCCCTGCACACAGGGCTCTGTCGTTTTCGATAAAATGTTGTTTAACTTTTGCTGCAGGGCCACAGGAAGATGCATGCGGGATTACGCCCCCCTCCTTCATTGTTTCGCAGTTTTCCAGGAGTTTTGCTTTCAAATGAGAGGTGACTAGTTGCAAAGATTGACAAGAGACGAGAGAGGTGGTATGGACTGAGCTGCCAGAAATTGCATCAATGTTCCTGAAAAACCCCAGCGGTGATTTGCAAGAGAGTGCCTTTTTTTTGTGCCAAGAGACCAGCCCTAAATACAACCAGAGAGCAGGAAGATAACATGGCAATTAACAAGAAATGGTTTAATGATAGTTGTTTGACTTTCCTTGGTACAGTTTGGATCAACAGGTTCTGTTTTTGCCTTTTTGAAGTTGTTCTGTTTAGTAAAAGTTTTAAAAATACTATTTTGAGTTGTTTCTAGTTGTGATTTGGAGAATCCTTGGATTATCATCATTGAGAACGTGGCTCAGATTTCTTTGGGTTTGCTAATGCAGCTTTGTGTCCTATAGCCTGATCTCTCATGGCTACAAGCCGTCTGTTTGTCCCTCTGCAGGACAGACTGCCTGTCCTGGATAAAGAAGTGATTTCTTGCCATTCAGACTAAAATAGAAACCTCACAGAAACTTTTTATTTTATTTTTTTACAATCAAAAACCTTGCATTTTTCCGAAAAAAAAAAAAAAACTATTTTGAGATTTTATGTTAAAGACCAATAGTAGCTGTTATTTGTCATGAGACTCTCAGATCTCTAAATAAAATACTTTGGAGTGCAAGTCTCTGAAGTAGTGAATGGAGTCCACTTTTGTGTAATTCTAAATGAAAGCAGTACGTCATTAAAGGTTTTGGAGGTTTGTTGGAGAACATTTGTGGACAAAGGATTATCAAGAGTGAGACAATTGTGGGGAAGTTTAAAGAACTTTTAAAACTTTTAAATACGCGTTTGGAGAGTTTGAGGTTTTGTTGAAGTCAGTTTACGTACATGTTTAATTTTAACTGCAATATACTCATCAATATCTGCGTTTCCACGACAAATCTGCCTGAAACTTTCTCAGTGTTCCACTTATGTTGAAAATACACAATGTTGCAATTGCTATGTTTCCATTAAATTAGAAACTCACCTAAAATTACATTCGATTTATGCAATAATTCATTAAAAAATATGTCGCGGCATCATCCTTCTGCCACTTCATGTCGTTTGTCGTCTTTTTAATCTTTTCCGCCAGTAGTAACATCAGGTTATTTATCTAAATGGGCATGTTTTTTATTAAGTAACTTTAATTTTGTAATTCCAATTTACTCAACTAATTGGTCAATATACTGTGAATAAATAGTTGAGCCTTATTACACATGCTGCTTTTAAATATTTTGCCTCCAGATCTCATCCCAGTTCATCCTTCATGCATCCGTCTCTGGTACAGCAGCTCAGGAGAAGAAGAAGTGGCTACGTGTGGGCTTGTCCTTCCGCTTGGATTTAGCTATGTTAGAACTGAGGGCAAGAAAACACTCATTCCCAGAAGTGCGCTGAGCCCCTCGCTGCTCTGTCCTCACCATGTGAGAGTGTGTCTGATCAAAGTCGTTGCTGTGCTTCACTCTGACCCTCCCTGATGCTCTGCAGAGGTGCCCTGAGCTTGCTGATTCACTCAGAGACAAATGGGGCCACTTGGAGAAAATAGGATTTGCTGTAAATGTGCGTGCCGCTCCGTTTCAGCCACGCAATGTCATCCAAGCTAAATGCTCTACCCGGTGCGGATATGATGCACAGGGGTCATTTTTTTCAGAGAGGCCCTGTCTGCCTCACAGACCGTTAAGGTCGACGTGTTATTATAAAATTATGTTTACAGTCGCAGATAAGCAAAGGTTGAAGATGGGAATCATTCAGGTGGGAGTGGAGCTCCGTGAAAGTCCAACGTTAAAATGTCTCTGTATCCAGTTAAGTTGAGCTTAAAGTGTTGTAATTGGTCGGTTGAATGGCCTGATAGAACCACATATGTGTCAGCAGAGTTCCTTCCTCTTTTTACAGGAGGGCAGGGCCAGTCTTATGTCATTTCAAAGAGCGTGGCTGTTGCTTTCATGGTATTGTTTGTTATTTTTTGGAAGCCACCAGGAAACCTTGGCTCAGGGCTCCGTTCTTCAGCTTTTGGAAAGAGATCTGCTGGTGTCTCAATACCAGCAATGCCATTCAAGTCACTTAGCTGCACATCTGTTCAGAGTGCTTGTTACTCCCCTACCTCCTACGTTTTGAATAAACAAAGGTGTGCATTTGTCAAAGGTCGGGCTTCGCTCCAGAGAACGCATCTGAAAACGAAGGTTAAAGGGAAAGTAAGCCTTTGAGGTCCTAATTAGAAGCAGCAGACAACTCTGAAACCTGGTTAGACTGAATCCATGGACACTAATTAACTAGAGGGCTGCATTCACAAGCATATAAACAAACTGTCAAAACGCTAACATCTTTCCTCATGTCAGAATGAAATTACACAGACGTTACACAGCATTCATACTCGTGAACTTTCCACATTTTGATCTTTTTTCTTTTGCAAAACATCTCAACTTCAGAAGTGGATAGAGTGACATATTTTTATTCAAGCAAAACAAATTAAGAGTTAAAAATGATTTGGCAAAAAGACTATTCATGTACTGAGTAATTGATCAAAACATCAGTCATTTTATATCTAAAAAGTACATCATCAGGTGGACCAAAATATAAAATGATGTGGAAATGTTGGTATTTTAAAAACTAAAAATGAATGCAAATATATCATAGCAATACTTTGGTTAAAAAAAGACAAAATCAGGTTGAATAAATATTTTTCCAAATTAATTTCTTTCAGTTTAAAACTTATGAAACTTAAATAAAAACTGCAGGTTTATGTTTGTGTCTGGTGAACTTTTGGTTAAAACATGTTTGTTCGTCATTCAGTGCCGCATAGTAAAAATGCTCCTAGAAGTACATTCTACGAGGAGTTACTCAAGTAAATGTAACTATTTACTACCCAACTCTGCTCAAGTCAAATGGATTTGCAGGTTAAATGTTTAATGTGGGGATTTTATTTTAAACTAATAAAATCAAAGATCTTGAGTGGTCAGTTAGCCGAGAAAATTACCTACTTAATGTTTCCCCTTGTGTTTTGACTACAGGAAGCTCCAGCTCTGTTTATAGTATTCAGAACAGTGACCTGGATGGTGAACGGTTGGACAGTTGTAAATGATAAGGTGTCTTTCCTTGAACATGATGCACTGAGCTGCGGCTCTTTGTTGTAACGTTCCTGTCGTGGTTTTCAACCTCTCCTGCTCAGGTTGTGCTCATAGTGTTGAAATTGTTACTTTTTGGTAATATTTCTCCTTTTACATCTTCTTACGGAGTCTGATGTAATACATCCAGTCGGTTGTGAAATTGAGCTCCTCTTTTGTCACACATTTTCCGTGCACAAAGAAGCCAGTGTGCTTTGATTGGGAAGTGCTTGCTACACATTAACAGCAGAAGCTCTTTTACTCCAACCAGGGCAGTCAAATAAGCAGCGCCGCTTCACGTCAGGCTCGTTTCAGATGCGTCTGTGCTGACGAAGGCTGCTGCTGCTGTTGGTTGTTTCTACATTTGACAATCAAATGCAGACTTGTCAGCTTGAGAGGAAAATAGCGTTTAGTTCATGGCTGCAGGCGGATCAGTTTGGAAGTTAGGATTTGTTTAGGTGTTGGCCCTTTAAACAAAATATATATATATATTTTTCTTTTATGTGATAATTCACTTCATAATATTTGAAACAATCTCAATGATCTAGAGCCCTGAAATTTTTTGCATGCCCATGCTGTGTGTTTGAGGGTTTATGTGTCTTTCTATTCTTTTCGGCAAGACTTTTATTACCAAGAAAAATTTTGAGTCTGTTGCACACATGGATATAAAAAAAGTTAGACGTAATGCATCATGAGTGACCTGAAAAAAAATCTTGTGCTGTTCAGACCATCATAAATCTAATATAAGCCAGATTTCAGCAAAAAAAAGCTGAATTTGGGACACTTTTGCCTGCAGGGTGAGAATAGCCTTTGTGTCACCTTTGTTGCAAAGCAGTATAGCTGACTAATGCTTGTCCATCCATCCATTTCTACAGGTTCCATTATAAAACCTTATTCCAGTCAAAATGTCTGCCTTAAATTCATACAAGATTTGTTCTTTGTAAATTGTATTTATGCCTTATGAACTGGCTAAATTAGAAGTAAGAGTAAATCCAATTCTGTCTTGATTCAGTTTCAGTCTGTCCAGTTAATTTCAGTATAAATCCATCATATGGCTAGATTTTGATCCAATTTCAAACCGCTAGTTCAATCCTAAATATAATACATTCCAGTCAAATTCAGTTGTTTCTTGCAAGTTGATAAAAATGTGTCTTTTTAAGGAAGTATTGACTTTACTGTTTTTGTGCAAATCAATCTAACAAAATGAAACGTCATTGTGTCAGATATTGTTGCACAGTAACATTCTCTCCTACCATGCGTTCTTTTGCTGCTGGAAATTTATCTGAATAAACTAAAATTACAAAATTAAGCTCCTTTTGTTAAATTATTTGAACCAAAAAACACCTGGAATATTATGAAGATATGCCTCCTGTTTTACCAGTAGCCAAGAGCAGCTAGCTTCATTACTAATGAACATATGTGACAAAATATGAAAATATGACATAACTGAAAGGTGTAATAAGTTAAATAGTACATTAAACTTACTGAACATGCATTTAGAAATTGGAATTATCAAATTTTTCAAGATTTATTACAGTAGAACATATTTGCTTATTTATAAGCATATTTTTTTTTTCCTTCTCAGTTACCCACTTGTACATAGAGACAAGAGATCTGTCACTCACACATTTATATTTAAATATTGACGTATCAAAATTATAATAAAAATATTCAGACATATGGTAATTTAAAAATTTTACAATACTACACCTATGTGTTATCTTGATGATTGTGGACAAAACCCACTTTTCCCAAAGTGTTTTATTATCAAAAATATTTTTAGCTTGAATATTTTTTGACACAAAAAAGAACCTTATTTTTACAAATTTCCATCTTTCCCTTTGACTAACCTCTTTACAGCTGCAGCGATTATGTCTCTTAACCTGAACAAAAATGTCCCGCCCACAAAATCTGCCTCTGTCGGTACGAAAGGTGCCCTAACAAGCCCCCGTTTTATGCAACAAAACACCAGCGCACTTAATTGCATCCACTCAGACTCACTAATACATACTCTAAAGAACAGTGAGGCAGGGAAAACCACCTAATGTGACATAATCTATTGCATTATGAAAGAAAAGTTGCCGGACACACTGCTAACATATTCCACATTTATCACCGACATGAACAGAAACTTCAGAAGGTCATTTAGCTTGTTTTTTCTTTGAGGTTGTTGCAAAGTCTGACTGTGTGCCCAGGAAATAGGTTGTTCTTCAACATGTTGAGACTGGAATGAAGTCTTGCTCTTGGTTGGAGATTTCCCCATCGTTGTTCTCCAGACTTGACTCATGTTGTTGCTCTTCTGAACTTACTGTTCTGTCAGGATTTCAAGATATTTCATAACAAGTTAATTGAGTCGTTTTGCTCAAAGCAAAATGTATAATAAAGATGAAATGAGCCAAACATCTAATTTACCTAAATGAGTTGCTACAGAACTGACCCAGCCAAGTATCCCTGCAGCAGATTCCCACATTTAAACACAACATGCTCTCCCTATCCCATCAGCCATCACCAACTTTTCAGCCTCATTGCATTTTTATATTTTAATGACACATTTTGATGACGCATCTGAAATTCCATTAAAGTATTATTCAGATTTGAATGACTGAAATAGGGAAAAAGGTGTGTGTAAAAATACAGCTGAAAGCAGAAGTTGGCATTCTTACTCACTGTCTGAAGTCAAATAAGATCAAACTTCTCTTGTTTTAGGTCAGTTTGAATTACTAAATTTATTTTTATTTGCTTAATATCAAAATAATGAATGATACATGTCAGAAATTTATTTAATAATGTCTTTAAAACCAGAAGTATTCTCAGTATTTGGTAGCGTTGCCTTTGAACTGTATGACTTGGCTCATACATTTTGGATATTTTTTTCACAAACGTCTCTCAATAGTTTGCTGGAGTTCGTGTTCAGAACTGGTATAACTCAGGCACCATCTTACCCGCTTCTTCAACTTTTATTCTGGAGTTGATTTGCACATTTTGGACCAAAACACTTTCATTTCTGGGACACAGAAGCCACATCCTTCCCGAGCAGTATGATGGTTGTGCATCCCCATCATGTCTAAACTTGTTTTAACTTGGTTGAACAATTGAACGCGTCACCTTCAAGCTCATGGAAATTGTTCTTTTGTCAACAAGAAAGCGGTGTCTTCCAAGACTGGCCTGAAAATACATGTACAGATGAATGAAGTCAAATGAGTCAGTTAAAGTGACATCATCTGGGCTTCTCCTCATTGTTTGTAGAGAGAGTAATCATTCTGTATATAAACCTCTGACTTTGATGATGACTCTCATTATTGTAGCAGTTAGCAAATAGAAATAATTTAGATAATTCTAACTAACCAAAAACAAGAGTTTGGTCTGATTTAAATTTAGACAGCAAGAAAAGCTGTAGGCAAATTTCTTTGGTGTAAGTAAATGTCTGCTGTCAGCTGTATTTGTATTTTCCGGATTTTATTCTCTATCCTACTTGTATTTTATTAATCTGTTCATCTTTCTGCCACTTGTCAATCCAACTATCCTTCTAGTTCATCAGTTAGCTTTCCATTTTAAGCAAATATTCTTTTGTTCATTCATTATTAGATGAATTGGAGGCTCTTAGGACGGATATTGGTAAATCCAATATTTATCCAATTGTCCCTAGATCTACAGTCATCTCCATCTGTCTTTAGGCCTAATGTACCTCTACCAATTGGCCCGTCCACCCATGCTTGTGCCGGTTCTTCCTCAGGCCAACCAATTATTCTTCCTCCATTGTTACGTTGTGTGTATGTCCCTTTTTCCCTTGTCTTTTCAATACAGGCTCCATACAAATCCACTGAATTGTCTCTCCAAAATTTATAATGAAATGTTGTGTTTAGATTTTAAATGTGGTCATATAAAAACAGACTGAGAGACGCAAGTCTGGAACTAAAATTAAAACAATATGTGAATTTTGAATAAGCTTTTTATGTTCACAAATCCTATTTTTTTTTCTTCTTTCATGACAGTTAATAAAAGTAAAGGCCTGCAGTGGGTTATAGATGTGACCATAGCGTACCCCAAAGCAAGACCGATGGACATCCAGACGTGGATCTTTGGCTACAGGCCTCCCACAGTCACACATGTACATTACAGGTAAGAATCTGATTATATTCTCTCTTTTCTCTTTGGTTCTCATCCAACAATTTATCACTTTGTCGCTCTGTGAGAAAAGACCATAACTTTGCTCGGATATGCAAATGAACTGCTGCAAATATGCAAAAATCTGTCATAACATATATGGTGAAGTGATGAGGCTTTCATTTGCTTATGGTGCAGTTTATCTTGCTAAAAAAAACATGTCTCGTGACAGAATGTAAAATATGCAACATCCTCGCATACAGTCGCCACCTTTTAACCAGCGGCTAAAAATATCTTTGCTCTTGTGCGAAGTGATGCAGTTTTTCCTCCGTGCTGTCCCGTTCTCCTTGCCCCACAGATTCTCCTCTGTTATCCACCTGAGACCTCGGTGATGGTTGGCCCTGATTAAATTTTTCATTTTTTGGTCACGGTTCGAGGGGAAAGTCGACCTTCGTGTGTTTTCTTTGCCGGCTGGATCAGAAAAGATCAAAGATCATCAGGTTGAAGTCGTCATGACCTTCCCTTATACGTGAGGGTGTGTGTTTTTGTGCGTCTCTGTCTGGGCGGCGATAGGAGCACAAAAAGAAAGTGATTTATGAAGCCAGGCTCGCATTTCTCTAGAGGATTTTCTGTCCATTCGAGCAACAAACCAAAGGACTCGTTAAATCTGTAATGAGAGCATCTTTAGCTCCTCCCATTTTTACAGGACACTCTAATCAGCCATCGATACGATCAGCTGAGTCAGCAGGTTTTTACTCTGGGATGGACGGGGAGCGCTCCAGGCGTGTAGACGGTGCTGATTCCTGAGAAGTTAGGCCCACGCTGGTTCAGGTGCAGCGTCAACAAGAGGATTAATGTGGCTGCTGATCAAGGAAGCACAGTGGGGGGAGCAATGTGATTCACTGTGGTGGTGATGATAGCAGAGGCAGTTAGACCTCTGTGCTGCCCCACGGCTTTGCTTCTGCTGTGTCATTTAAGGACAGATTTTACTACAAGAGCTGCTTGTCTTCGATTTGTTTTTCTTTATAATCCTTTTGGCAATCAGAGCAAGAACATCACATCACTACATTTTTTATCCATGTAAAAGCAAAAGAAATTAACATGAAAAACATAGATTTTTTTTGTTGTTCAGCTATCGAGGGTAGAGTTTTAAAAGCTGCCAAGATGCACCGATTTTGTCTGATTTTCAAGTCAGGATTTTACCCACATTACAATTTTTCTTTAAAGTGGGCATATTATGTAAAATTCATATTTTGGAAATGTCTTTGCTTCCGTTTGGGTTTCAGTTCCTTCTTAAAACAAGTCCAAGTGGTTAAAAGAAACCACCACGCCATTTTATGGCAACAAGCTAATTTTTTTTGGTTTCTGGAAAATGAACCATTCCAAAAACATCACAAATGAGCAAACACTGATCCTTGACTAGCAACCCCATCAAAGCATAGGCTGTTACCTACCAACCCCAGCAAATCCCAGCCTGTTACCTGTTACCTGAGCTGGTCAGCTGGTTTCATCACCGTATGCTCCATACAATGACTGCTGAAAAAGATGTCGTTGAAACCACTTGCTGGATTCTTGTTGGTTGTGCAGGAGGCTCGACGTCTGCTTTTCAAAGATGTAAAGTTGTATTTTGCTGCAAAATTATTGATGAAATAGCCACACAGCTCAACAACTACCATGTCTTTTTTATTCTATTGTTTAGGTTATTCAACCATCAGATTGGAAAAAAGTTCTTTTAGATATACTTGTAATCCTTGATCATGTAACTTATTTGAAAAAATGCTAAATTAAAAATATGGGCTCTTGACATCAATGTTGGGAACATCTGTGCTGCTGCAACATGTTCTGCATTAAGATGCTATTTTAGTCTTGAATAGTGACTATTCACTATTCTCCTTTTGGCACAACTTGAATACAGTAACATTTTTTTCCAGCTTCATCCAGATGTTCATCGGATTGACCAGAAACGCAATAAAAAAAATAAATAAATTACACATTAATATCTAGTTAATTAATTGAAATTAACACATTTAGTCCCAATGAATTAATACAGGTTTGCTTTTGAAGTAGGTCTGTATTTTTAATGCTCTAAAAAGACACATAACTTGTATATAGTTAATTTATTGCTGTGCTATTTAGTGGGATAGATTTATTTGCTTCTTCATTTGATTCCTATAATAACTCTCAGCCTGTATTTACACCATAAACAAGGTGTAGTTAACGACAGCATATTAGTGGATGCCCACATTTCTGACTGGTTTCTCACCATTTTAGTCATTCATTGACAGATTCTCATATTTGTTGCGTGTTTTTCTGTCATCTTTACCCATTTCTGTTTTTTTACATGTCCCCACTGTTCATCTTCTCGTTCTCTTCAGTACCGACGCACATCAGTGAGTTCAGGCACCGCTAAAAAACAGGACAAGCCATTTTAATGCATGTGTGTCTGAAATCCAACATGATCACCCTGCTTGTTTCAGTGTCAGCCAGCCTTAATAGAGGCCGTCCGTCCTCCACTGTGTTATCATCTGTAGGGGCTCTATAGGCTGCATCTGTCCATGAGTATTGAGTAATATTCTGGATGAATCCACATCAAGGGCTCTTCACTTTTTCAAATCCGCCTTCCTCCTCTTCCTTCCCTCCCATCAGTCCCACCCTCCCATCGTGTCCCCCCTGTCCTCTCTCTTTCCGTATAATCTCAGCCTCCCAGATTGCAGCATCATAAGCCCTCTGTGAATGGCAGATGGGAAAGCTAGGTGGGAGTACAGAGGCCGAACGAGGGCAGAAGTGGGTGTTAAATACACTAAAATCCGTTTTCCTTTAAATGCACCATCTCTTCTTCTTTCTTTTTTTTTTTTTTTTTTTTTTTTTTTTTGCTGGTGTTTGGTTTTCTTAAAGCTGCTGTTTGGAAATATCTGAAGTTTGTTTTATGGAATCTGACTGCCTGGTCATCACATGCTGGCTGTTGAACATAAAGCTTGATAGGTTTGCAGCAATAAGTACTGATTTGTTGTGCACCAAAAGAAAGACATTTCTCCAAGTACTTATTACAAAATACTTTGACTTTCTTCACCTTTTTTCTTCAACAGCCAATCTAATTAATAACCCTGACAAGCTCAGGATTAAATCCTTCTTATTGTGCACATTATTGTGTAGTGAGTATAAGACACTTTTTCCTAAGGATCAAAAATTTATTGGAGTTAACTCACCATAGAAAAATGTGCTAAAACTAAAGCTCATTCACAGAATTAATGAAAAAGTAGCATTAATAAAGCTAAAGTATTCATTTTAAATGCACATTTTCCAGATTTAATACACTTTTAACATTTATTGGTATGCTGGGGTAGAGAGTAAAAAGCATTAGAATAAATTGATCTTGTAGTAGGATAATTCATAATGAAAATTTTGGGAAAATCCAACCTTTATTATATTTAATCAGTAGAGAGAAAAGCTCACATTAAAGGCTTTGGCATATTTCCCAGTAAGACTCAACTCAGTTGTTACCATTTCTTCCAGTTCAGTCTCTGGGACTGAAAAGGCTGCTTTACTGTCTGACGAGACGTTTCCTGGTTGTTTTGGTCGCATGTTTAAGTTCATTAACATTTATTGAACTTAAATAAATATTAATGAAGATCTTGTGATGACCCAACTATAGTCTATAGACAGAAATCACCTGATTTTATCTAAAGCCTGCTAATAAGGCCAAAATGGCTTAAAATGGAAGAGAAACGGACCGAAAATATCACTCGCTCCGTTTCAATTACAAATGTGGGCAAAACTTTGTAGATATTCTGCTATTGTCAAAAAACCAAATTTCCCAATCGCAGTGTTTCCATTAAACCTTATCGGGCTTAATGGAAATGTTTAGTCACAGTAAAAATATTTACTCACAGCACATTTAAATAACTTTGTACAATTAAAAAAAGCAAAAACTATCCTGGCAGAGATTTGAAACTTGCGCCTTAAAGGGTTAAGTAAGAAATACAATTAAAAGTGCAGAATATTTAATGCTACTTATGTGTTTTAGATCTTCATTCTGATTCAGAATATATCAGTCTGTAAATATTCTCTTGATGAGGAGCCATATCAACTTCCTCTTTCACCGACCTTGACCATGAACACTCATACGTTGAGCTCTTTCCTTACATCTACGTGATTATCCAGTCAGACCCGCCCATATAGTCCAGAGCCACCGATAACGAGGCTTTTATTGCCCTGCTCTGATAACGGAGGTATATGGCACCATGACGGGGGGTGGGGGAGGAATTTGGCTCAAGCCACGTAGACATGAAAAATGCATTTGCTGCTCCACATCACGTTTCAGGCCGCTTAATTTTATGCTGACTGAAGATAAGATAATTCAGCATTACCACCATATCCATGATCTTCTGTTCGCTTTTAAGCATAACTGAGAGATGTAATCTTAGTAGGAACGTGAGAGTTTTTGTAACATCGTGCTGACTCATGGTAGACCGGTGAAAGGAAATTAAATTCTGGTCACTGTCATCGTTCTCCTTTTTACAGATGTTCATCCAAAGAGTGTAACTTTAAATCTAGGATTAAAGAGAGATGGGAACCAGAGGAAAAAGATTATTAAAGTAGAACCAATACGTATTATTATTATTATTATAGCAAATAAAATGAGCTAATAATCAAATTTTCTCCCACTCCTGATTTTAACCTTCTAAAAGCAAATACAAATAAATATTAAGGCTGAAACAATTACTTTGATTAATCATGAGGAGTTGATTATTGAAATAATTGCTGCATTTTGCTATCCAATTACACTATTTTGATAAGGCGTGCAAAAAGGACTGAAATCAAGAATTCATAGCAAACATGTTAAATATCTTTGAGTTTATTTCTGCTTTGTGATGAAACTTTGCTCCGTTGACTTGAGGAGTTTTCCAGACTTGACATTGAGGAAACGCTCTGAGCGACCGAATGAAGCTCTTACTGATCGAGCGTCAGCTGCTCCCAGGTCTGTGTCTGATTGCTGGGAAGGGTTCTTGGTCTCCACATCAGGTCAGTAGGGATCTCTGTTAAGAAAACTTCATGACTGTTTCTGAATGATGCATAAAAGCTGTTTGAAAGTGGCGCCCTTGTTTGTTTTTTGAAGGTTTTTTTCCCACCAGAGATTTGGGCCTAATAGAGTCACCAAAACAATGACTGGCATCACTCCAAACAGCCTTGTGTAGAAAGCAGACTTTTACAGCCAAAGTCAAGTTTAATTAGCTTTCTTGGCAAGTTCAGAGTGGAAACAAAATCTCAAGAGCTGCACAGATAAATGGTCTGTGCAAAGCCGAGTCGGTATGGTCAACTTTCCAACTAGCCTGCTAAATGACAAACTAGCATCTTATTACTTTAGTAATTGATATTCTGATGATTAACCAGATGCTTTTTTTTTTTAACAATTAATCGCTTACTATATTTGTATTTCAATAACTGATTTTTTTTACGATTAATCCAATTAATTGCTTCAGCCATTAGTTAAATTTTACAACATGTTGTGCAATTTAATCTTTTCTATTCAGGTGTTAACTGAATAGAAAACGCCTGCAGTAATTATACACGCTGAGGCTTCACATGTAAGGGTGTAATTAATCGTTTGCATGTAGCGCAGGTCGTCACGTGGTGAAAGCCTGACGCTGAAGTTTCCTGACAGCAGAAACTCCAGCTCCCCTCAGCTGTCTGTCTTTGGGCGTCAGGTTACCAAGCAGGCCAGTGCCAAGTGGGTTAGAGTGGAGCTGAGAGCGCAGCCGTGGCCGAACGCCAACACACCTCCACCGCCGTCATCACTACTGCAAACACAAACGCCAGCATCTTCAGATTCCTTACAGCGGCGTTTCTGTTTCTCTGAGGGGATCATTGTTTGGGACTGGCTGACGAATCCTCAGTCGGCTTAACTTGGCATTTTGCAACAATCATGATGAATTGATCAGTGCGATTTGCAAATTTTTCTCTATATATGTGACACTCAAATCAATCATGCATATTCAGTTTTTTTACTTAATTTTCTCTTACAAGACACAATCATCTTAACTTTACACTTAAATCTACAAATATAGAACTATACAAAACCCTTAGGATTAAGACAGAGAAAATAATACAGTAGATAATTACAGCTCCGGGAAAAAAATTAGACCATTGCAGTGAGTTAAAACATTAGTGTTGTTGTTTCTAAATGAATATGACATTGTTTTCTTTGTGTTATTTGAAACGCAAAGAAAACTGTTTTCTTTGTGGGGGGGAATTTCCGAGACATGTTGTCAGTAGTTCATAGAATAAAAGAACAATGTTCATTTTACTCAAAAATATACCTATAAAAAGTAAAATCAGAGAAATTAGTTTTTTCCACAGCTGTAGAAGCTGCAAAGTCAAGACAGGGATCCCTGCATTAATAAGCCCCGACTTCAGTTCCTATGATATTTAAAGCTCCCAGAGATTCTCAAAGCTGCTTTTCAGCTTTGTTGAAGTATGTTAGTTTTTCCAGTCCCAGCGAGTTTCCTCTATTCAGAAAAATTTTAAATAACTGCTCACGAAGACAATTGGTTGCACAGTATTTTAGGGCTAAGAAATCCAGAGTTTCTTAATTTTGGACACGTCTGCAAACACTGTCTCATTTTACTCTGCTATGAGAGAGAGAGCTAAACGACAGACCAGCAGGTCAAGTCTGCATGTGAACGTTTAAAAATAGACACCCCACTGTTGCCAACATAGTGACTTTGTTGCTATATTTAGCAACGTTTCAGAGCAAAAAAATCTCAATTGACCAAAACCGTAATTGGTAGGTCAGGTTTTTTAGAAACTTGAATTTTTTTCATGTCAAAAATGCTTATTTTTGACATGAAATCTGTTATTAAGGTAATTCAGCCACCAGATTGGTGCAAACCGCTGTTATACCCGGTCAGTTTTCAAATGTTTCAGGAGCTGCTGGTCATTCTTGTTCTTGGAACTTACTTTAGTTCTTATAGGCCAACTCCTTTTAACACAACTTGTACACAACAATAGTCTTTTCAAGCGACCTATCAGGTCGATTTTTTTGAAACAAAAATGAAACAAATAAAGCGATTTTTTTTTTTTTTTTTTTGCATTTTTTCATCTGTCGTTTTAGTTTTGGATGCTGCTTGTTCTTAAGATTTGCGAGTGTCAGAAACGTGACAAAGTTTCCGGCTCAGGATGTACTTTAAATGCACTTTTGTGTGCATTTTAAAAAAATTTATTGCGTGAACAATTTTAACGCCTCACCTATGTAATTAATTTTTCAAAATCAATGTTGATCAAAATGAACTCGATAAAGTCTCACTCCTTGCATACGTGTGCATGCCACACTTTTCAGAACTTTATAAATCTTTGGGAAGCTGCACCTCATTTTTCTTCCGTTACATGATTGTTTGCACCACTTTGTATTGATCTACATAAGAATCCCATTAAGTTGCATTGAAATTTATTGTTGTAATACAAACGATGTGGAAAGATTAAAGTGTATGACTCCTTTTGTAAGGTAACAAAGGAGCTTTTAATTTTACTGGTGGTTTTTTAATTACAAGATTGACCAAAGAAACAGCTTAGAAAATAAGCGAATGCCTAAACAAATGACTAGTGGAGGATATATTTAGAGATCTTCAACTTTCCCCTCATCTGCTAATTTCCATCATAAGTGGTCATCCGCTGGCGTTTCTGCAGATGTGGTCACAGTGGCTCTTCTCAAAACAAAGCCGACTGATGATCCAGTAAAAGCGGCAGATTAGCGCTCGCCCTCTCTCTATCAAAGTGCGTTGCTGTTTCTTTTGGAGCCGAATCGGTGGGGCCCTCCTTCAAACCTCAGCTGCTAAAACAGCTTGTACAGCTGCTCTGAGCGGCAGACGAATCTGATTTCTGCATAAATATTTCAGCTGCAGGAAAGCGCCGTGGCAGCCACCTGCTACCCAAGCCCATAAATGCTCCAACACGGCTAATAAGTGACCAAGGCCGGTTCCTCTTTCTCTCCTTGCTATCGGCTTACGTTTCCGAGCCTCTAGGAAGGTGTGAGGCTCTTTCTAGGTTTACCCGTTTTGCATTGGATAATTAATCATATTCACTCGTTCATTTTACTACGTTGACGTAATGAAAGAACTTGGTTAACCCCTCCGGGTTTGGCTTTACAAGAAGTAATATGGATTTATGCGTCAATTTAATTTATGATCAAGAAAGTAAAAGGTGTTTGTGCTTCATCGATCAAAGTGTATTGAGTGAACGCATTTTTCCTCTTTTCCAAGGATTTTGACAAGCAATCTGTGTGACGGATTCCTCTGGAACATGATAGACCTTTGAGAGCTTTGAGAAACGGCTTTCCTTTACCTGTAATTAGACTATCAAGTTTGACAACACAAAGTTTTGTTCCTGTTGTTCTGAAACCATTTCGTCTAAAAAAAAAAAAAAAAGTTGTTCACAGAATTGGGTAAGATCTCTTTCTGAATTTTCTCTGGCATTTCACATATTCTGGGAATTTGCTCTACACTGTTGGGATCTTGTTCACACTTGTCACCTTATAGGTTGCTGCTGCGTAGTAAGTGCTTTTGTCTGTTAAAAAACTAATTACTGTACAGGGATCCCCCAGATACCCTGCTTAGTCAATGCTACATAAAAGCAACAAATGCTTAATACATTGGTGTGACTTAAATATGTAAGAAACAATTATTACAAGAGTAATTTATTTTGTAGGTTCGTTAATTAATCAGCTCTCTACTGATTGGAGAAGATATTTGCTTTGTATGCTTTTACTGTCTAAGAAAGGGAAAACAAAACTGAGTTTGTTTAGGTGAAGAACATGCACTGCTAATCCTAACACGATAGGTTTTGCTGGATGATAAATATGCATTTTGAGAATATTTTTAAGTAATAAAATTATAACGAAATAATAACGCAAGAGCACATTCTAAAAGATCTGTCGATTTAAATTCTACTGAACATTTAATATTTTTAAATATCCCAAATAAATAAACCAAACAACACATAAAATGAATCTTAAAGTCTTTGTTAACAAAATTGTCCTTCAAAAAAAGGGCAAATTGAGACCAAAGCACCAAACTGAAGATCATCCAGTTTTTGGTAGAAGGAAAGAAAAGAGGTAAATGATAAATCACGCCAATGGAAATAATTGAGTTTTTTTTCATTGATCATGCGATTAATTGACTTATTGATTATGGCCTATGAACTACTGGCTTAAAGTTACAGCATTAATAAAGAATTAGACATTAACACTTTTGAACAATTATTAGTCAGTGTTTCATGTTCAAGTCACTGTTTGTGACAGCAGACCATGAAACTCATGTCTGTCATGTTTAAAACAAACCTCATTCCAAATCCCATGATCATGCAAAAGTCCAAACTGGTTCCCTTTCCCCTTCATGGTGGGCATTATGTGGACAGGAAATGTTGAGTGCAGAGGAAGAAGTGCTTATCTGAGGGAGGAGATTGTAACCTCTGTTTGAAGGTGACCAGGAGCTGCCTGGTGTGCAAACGCAGCCCAGTAGAGACCCCTACTGGCAGGAGATGAGATTTCACAGGCAGCAGCTCCATGACTGCACCTGAAAGTGACCTTTTCCATTTAGCATCTCTTGATCTGGGATCAATCATAATGTTATTTCATATTATTATTATTATTGGGGGTTTTTTTTGTTTGTTTGTTTTGTTTTGTTTTTTTGTTTTTCGGAAAACATTCTGTGGAAGGAAAAACTATAGTTGAATGTTTGTTTTTCTCAATGAAAAAAATAAGTTGCAGTAATTTTGTATTAATCGTTGAAAACCAAACAGTTTTCAACTGTTAAACAATTTTAACAGTTTTAACAATTTCCAACAATTAAAACTTACAAAACGTATTATTGTAAGTTGTACAACTTAAAAAAATAAGTTGTTGTAATTTTGTACAGTTTTCAATTATTAAAACTTACAAAACAAAAGTTCAGATTACATAATTTACACATTAAGCAGTACACAGTAAGCCCAACAGAATAAACCTTCATAGAGGCAAATAAGGTGATGAACAAAGACATACAAAATTATTGTAATTTTGTATTAATAATTGAAAACCAAACAGTATTTTCAATATATAGTTCAATGTTTTTTGTTTGTTTTAAACATGACAGACATTATTGCGAATGGAGATTTCTAAATTTACTTTCTTTTTATCACTTAGCGACTGAGGAATAATTGCGCAGTTTTTCAAGTTTAATCAGCTTAATAAAGCTGATTGAATCATAAATGAGTGAAGAAAATTATATTAAAAAGCAGAAATAAACACATTCACTGCTTTTTTTTTCTTGTATATTTGCAAACATTATTATTTTATTTTTCATTCTGGATTTTCTTTTTTTTTTCAGAGTGTAATTAATCCATTTAGTTAGTAAGAGCTTCTAAAAAAATTCTGCTTTATTTATAAAACATCCCTAAATTTCTCACCTGTAAAGAGGCTCAACATCCAGTAGTTTTTAACCATTTTTTCCCCTGGATGAAAAATAAACAGACAGTTTAGATATGAGCTGTTAAAATATTTTTTATTTTTCGTCGACCAAATGTTTACCGCAGAGTGTAACTGCTGATAATGATGTATGTGTTCGTACCTCTACTTGTCCCCGCTCTTAACTCCTCTTCACCGTTCCCGTCTGCATTTGGGAAATGCTGAGAACTTCCCAGCCTCCACATATGAAGCCGAATCACTGAGGCTTTTTAAGTGCAGCTTCTCGCTGAATTGCGACTGACTTCTCACTTTCTTGATGGCTGAACTGACTGAACTTTAGCAGTTAGATGTTTTTTTTTTTTTCTGACTCGGTCCTCCCACTCCCTTGTGAGTCATTTAGCAGAGCTCCATGAGTCTGTCTGCTGTCGGGAGCTCCCCTCAGCACTTCTGCCTCTCTGTGGTACTCCGCTGAGGATGCCAGCTAATGAATCCACAAAAAGGGAAAAAAGAAAATCAGCCAACACAGATAGCTGTAACGGACACCAGCAGGAGGTGAAATACTCTGTTAGGGAGCGGTTTTAGCAGCATTGTTTGAGTTTTAGGCTTTAATAGTTTCTGAATGTTTTTTTTATACAGAACTGGTGAGTTTTTTGTTGCTAAATGCACCAGAGTTTATGTTCCTGCTTGTTTTATGGCTCTGAGTGCAGCCGAGTTTGGGTTAAAAACACCAGATTATAGTGGGTAATTTAAGGTACAACCTACTGAACTCTGTTTTCTAATGGTGTAAAATTACCTGAAAGTGAGGACTGGGTAAATGTGACATTTCTATTTAAATAAAGGTTATTTTTCAAAGTATTTTTTATAAAAATCAGGCTGAGTCAGAATCAAATTTATAAATGTTTGCCTCCGAACTTTAGTTGCTGTAAAAAGTTCCGGGTTTTTTTCTAGGCGATAAATCAACTTTTATCAGTTCAATTATTTAATTCAATTTATTTATTTTTTCAGCTTTAATTTTATGGATTTATTTATTTTTTTTCCACCGACAATGCATTTCTTGGTTTTCCATGGTTCAGAGTGATGAGTGAATGAGGAATATGGAGCATTTTGTGAAGTTATACTTTGGTATAAGTTTTGCAGATAACATTTAATCAAAATACTTAATCTTTTAACATTCAGCATAAAATTATCATTAATAGCAGGACTTTGAAACAGTTGCACAAAATCAAAGAAGTTTCTTACATTGTATCATAATGCTAATGATGCTTTTTTTAAACTATATATGTAAAAAAAACAACAAAATAATAAATTTTAAGAAACTAAATGGTAGTTTAGTTTCTAAAGTACCATTTAGTTTAAGAAACGACATGTATTGCTACATGTAGTACATGTATTGTTATTCTACTAACAATATGAACATATTCTTGTAAATAAACAAAAATTCTCATAGCATAATAATTTGTAATTTCCTTTTTAGAAAAGAAAGCGAGGGAAAATAAATTGTATCTCATATGAAAAATATCTGAGATTTTAAATTTCAGTCCAAGCTGCTGTTATATGAAAAATGCCTTCATCTTTTCCTCTGCATGTCTGGGACTCCAACTTACACAGAAATACTTTTTTTTTTTAATGATGTCTTTTCCATCTCCCTGTTCTGTTTCAGGATGTACCCAATAAAGGAGATTCCTATGGAGACAGAGGCCCTGACTGACTGGCTGTATCAGAGGTTTGTGGAGAAAGAAGAGTTGTTGGCTCACTTCTACAACACAGGTATGCTTGTTCATCTAAAAATTATCTTTATTCAAATGCAAAGTTAGCTATCCAGTGACTGCTGGTCAAGCTTTACCAAAAAACTAACACTGCAAAAACACACAATCTTTTGCAGCTACACTTTGTGTTCTTGGCATTGACTGGAAGTTAAATATTTCTCTATTTCTGTCTGAGTTTCTCCTGTCACTTTTTTGTTTGTTTTCAGCAACGTATGTTTTTTTTAACTTGTGCATGGAAATGTTCAAAATTACCCTCAAAAAACATAAATGTGCAAATATTTGTTTAGCAAAAAATCTGAGATTGTTTTGAGTCAATCATTTCTTAATATTGAATATTTAATACTCGTTAAAAGTGAAATAATCTGCCAGTGGAGCAAGAGATTTCACCCAATTTATAATCTGTTATATTAATAATAAGCTTTATTTTTCTTATAATGTGGGAAAATGTCAAACTTATTATTATACTTATAGCAAGAATTTTTCCTTAAGTTTTAAGGAATTATTGGCTTAAAACAAGCTTCTGTTTCTTCCTGAAAAGTTATTCGTAAGTCAGTTTTGTTTTATTTCAAGATATTTCCACTAGAAATTTTCACATACTTGGTTAGACTTTGCTTTTGTAGCGTATCACCTCGATGAGATTAGTATAAAAAATAAAAATTTGATTTCAGAGTAAAATGATTTCTCCCTCTCCCTCCAGGATCATTCCCTCCTCCAGATGGCCAGAAGGAGGTGGTTTCCCGGCAGATGACCCTCGACCCCGTGTGGCTGTGCATGGTCCAGTCGTTTGCTTTCGCCTCCGGCTACATGTGGTACAACGTCCTCCAGTACCTCTACTGCTGTTTATTTTGAGCGCGCGGACGAGCCGGGAGTCTTTATCGGACCACTGGAAAAGCCTCAGGATCAGTCGCCATGTGTGTGTGTGACCCAACGTCACACTTTGACCCCTTCCCCTCCCCTTCGCCTCCCTTCTTCTACGATGGATGAATGTACATCTGCAGCATTGGAGAGACCTGACAGGAATCAAGGAAAAACTAAATCATGAACACAGATTTCAAAAGTCCATAAAATACGACAACGGTCACACGGATAGGTAACTCGCACACAGACCCAACGATACACACTCGCTTCCCTCACCATTCACATTTTAATGTTTACACATTCTCATACATGTAGACACTGACATGACTTTTAGTGGAAGGCGATGAAACGAGGCTCAGGACCGGACTCGCTGCCCCCTCTCCAAGGCTTCAGCCGTTGTAGTTTTTCAGAGTATGCAGTACGTCTGGACATGTCCGTTCGACTAGAAGCTAAACGCCCTCACTCTTCTTCCTCGCGAGAGTCGTCGAAGCCCCCCCCCCTGGACCTCTTTTTGAGCCCGCCGATGATTCAGCTGGCTACACAATGCAGGGCGGGTGGCTGTTTAAATGTTGAGGCGACGCAGCCTTCATTGCACTAAGGATCCATACTGCCCTAACTGCTCCCCGCCCCAGGAAAGACTTCGAAATGGTAGCTGTCAATCGTTTAATTTATTTTTAATTTCTTCCTTTTAACCCGCATATCTTCACAGTGACCGCCATTGTATTTGTTGTCTTTATTTGGGGGGGAAGGGATGTTGTTTTTAAATCATTGGACTGTTTCTGTCCATGTGTCTAATAATGTGGCAGAGCTTGCTGAAAAAGTGGGATTATGTTTCTACTTCTGCTCAAAATCTAAAGGGATTGTAGCTGTGATGCATCGCTAGATGAAAGAAGATGGGACTTACCAAACATTTATTTAAAAAAAACAACAAAAAAACAAACAAACCTGAAAATTTAACAATGGAAAAAGTAGGAAAAGATGAGCAGACTGGTCATCTAAAATGTACAGTGCTGTGAAAAGTATTTTACCCCTTTGAGGCGGTTTTTTTTTTCTTTTCAGATTTTTATTTGTATTTTTGTTGCTCATGTTTTAGATCATCAAACAACTTGATATCAGACATAGATAACCCCAGTACAAACAAAAAATAATAATAATTTCAACTTATTAATTTATTAATGTGAAGCTCAATATCAGCCATCAAATGTTTTGGTCCACTTTAATTTGGAGATTTTTTTATTTTTCATCTCAGCCACGTCGGATAGTTTTCCAGCATGTGTTGCATATTTGAGACCGTAGCACAGCGTCATGTTTTAGTCCAGGCCTTGACTGGGTCGCACTTTTTTTGGAGCCACTTGGAGGAGAGTTTATCTCAAGTGTGCTTGAGATGAGGCGATGAGTGAACAGCTGAAAATCGTCTTTTAGGACTTTCTGCTGCAGACCAAAATTTGCTGTTCAAATCATATTTGACAGCTTGTTTCCCAAAATGCTACCAGGTTTGAATCATGTGTAAGAAGACGCACACCTTCCCAAAAGTAGATTTCTTTTGTCTCAAGTTCACAGAATAAGTTTCCCAAAATTCTTGGGGAAGTTCAAGATTTCTTTGGGCAGTTTGTAACAGAGCTTTGTGGTCTTTGTGGTACGAAGGTTGACACATTTTACCCGGGTTCTTTATTATTGTTCAGTACTGACTATGAACCTTTAATAAGGTAAAGGAGGCATCAACGACTCCTGGACGAGTCGTTGATGCTTTTTCAGAGTAATTTTAAAATATCTGGGAAGGTTCTGCATTTGTGAATCTTAACTTTCACTGTAGTTTGGAGTACCAGAAATAAAACAAACGCTAAATCTTTTTGGGTTGATAGAAATCTGTGACTTTCTTTGAAATTATCCAACTGAATTCATGTTTCACCTCCAGTGGCCAAATGTTTATTCTTCAAGCAAAGCAATGCGATCAATCACTGTTTATTAATTCTTAAAAGGGAATCAGTTACTTCCCAAAAACGCAAAATCTTACCAACTATTTTTTGCCCATTTCTACTGCAAATAGACAACTTGAAATAAAACAAAACTAACTTACAAGTGATGTTTCGGTCAATAATTCCTCAATATTAATAAAATTCTAGTTTCACATCTAAATAAAAAAAAATTGTACCTTTTTAAATAAATATGAAGGAATTACTGACTTAAAACGAGCTCCTGTATCTTGCTGTTAGTTTTGTCCTACTTAAAGTATGCCAACGCATTTGCACTAGAAACTAGATGAAAAATACTTGGTAAGATTTAGTGTTTTTGCAGTGTTCTTTTTTTTAACCGAGGTTCATGTTCGTTTGGATCACTCCTTCTCTCAAATAAAATCATTGTTTGAAATCTGTTTTTATATTTATTCAGGTTATCTGTCTGATATTAATTGTTGATTTGAAGCATTTAGTTGTGATTTAAAAAACTAAATAAAATGAATCTGAAACGGGTAAAAGAAAATCGACATCACTGGACCTTGTGGGTTCCTCAGTTAAACCCGTCTACGCTGCAAGTCACACACAAAAATACTTTCATGTTGCTGGAGGATATTAAACAATAATTTCAGCAAAGCTGAATAGAGAAAACAGATATTTAAGCCATATAAAACTTATTGTTGGCGGTGAGAAAGTGCATTTTGTTTCTTGATTTTATAGAAAGCTACCCTAATGTTTAGCATTCTACAATAGAGATTTTGGCATACAGAGTTATAGGTGTCATAACTGTAAATTTACAGCATAACCTGCCTAAATGAGTGTGTGTGGTCGTCTTTACCCCTCATTTTTATATATAAGACTCATGTCGTGTTGCTCTGTGACGTCACATTTCGAGAACCGTTTCACCTCCAGTGGTAAAATTTTTATTTCACATGTTTTTATTTTATTATTATTATTATTTTTTAGATTATGTGAACAGTTTTCTTTTCTCCATGTCATGCTATGTTTAAATCTTGTACATAAAGTTGAGAAAATGTTAGAAATGACTGCAGTGTCTCTCATTGGTGGTCCATGATCATTTAAAAAAATATTATTTTGAAATATGAATGTTTAGGGAAAAAAAGAAAGGATTTTACGTTAACTTTACAGTATTACCCTGTGTTTTTTTTTTTATTATTATTATTATTATTTTGTATTTTTAGAAATGTGCTTATAAGGTGATAGCTGCTGTACCTCCATGTGTGCAGTGACACACAGAGGTCCAGTTGCAAACTGTTGAATATTTAGAAGAAGAGCTCTCAAGCCTTACCGGACGTGCCGGTTGAATACAATCTCAAATAATGCTGTTTCCTCTCGACACCTTTTGGGTTTGGTGTACGTTTCTGAAAATGGTTATGAGGTGACGAAGTAAAACCGAGTGAAGAAGGAGCAACCGTCACGAACGACTGAAGCTCTCTCGAATGTTCCCGTGTCGTGGTTTTAAAGGGTATTTGTAACTTTTGTGGAGGAGCAGAGGTCATCAATGTCAAACTAATGCAAAAAAATAAAAATAACGGTGCATTTTAGTTGCTGCCCTCCTGCTGTGCCACTGTTGGTAAAAACTGTGTGAAAAACAAAAAAGGGCTACCTGATTAGGTAGGTGAAAACATTTTGAATCAGACTGTAAATGTGTTTCATCCACTGTCCCCCTCAGATTCCCCTCCATTGTGAGAGTGACTTGAAATAAAGCATAATCTTACTACTTTTATTTTTTATTTTAATTTCAATGTTTTCACTATGTTTCCAAAGAAGGCAGGGGAAATGTTTTCCAAGATGTGGTTTTAGGAAATGAACACAATAGGGATTAAAACGTATAATGCTAGAATTGTCTCTGATTTTCCATTTTGTACTTCTCCTTTTAATTCCTAGCTGCACAGCCATTTTACAACACAAACAACTTGTGCTGGAATAAAACATCATAAAGATCCTAACAGTGTGCATCTCTTTTATTATTCTAGTCAATAATATTCTTATTTTAGTGGTGCACAAAGCTTTTTCCTTTTCCTTGATGACCATGTATGCCTTAATGTATGTTTAAGAAGAAATTTTAAGAATTTTTACTTTGCTCTTGTGCTTTTCAATATCTAAAGTTGTTCTTTCCACAAATAAGTATGTACTGTACCATTTATTCCAGTTAAAAGCTAATGGTATTCAGTTTTTGTGCTTTTTATAATCCATTATTTCAAGTATCTACAAAATACTCTGTACAAAAAATATAATTTCATGAAAGCTAGCCTCCAAAGGTAATGGGTAAACAGTACTACCTTAAAAATACATGTTCGAATGAAACATTACCTGTTTACTAAGGGTGCTTTTTATCCATTTATTTTTTTGTTATAAAGAAGCAACAAAGTAAATGATTCTTTATATGCACTACTGCTACAAAAGCGTAGCATTAGTGTCCACATGTGAATAAAAATGGTCAGTTTAAAGAGTAAGTCAGTCATGTTCTGATTAAAGGTAACCTGCTAATCAAACAGATGTTTCTATATTGTAATTAATTTGACTAAATTCATAAATATGATGCCTCCACAAATCCCAATTACAAAAGCCAATCACCAAGCTTAGCATTAGCATCCATTGTCAACAAAAAGAGTAAAACCTTCTGATGAAAGTTAATCTTTTAATCAAACAGATGTTTTTGTCATTTGTTCTACATAATATTTGTTAATTTCCACAAAATATAGCTGGGAAAGCTAATGGGTAAAATTAGCATCATCATCCATTTGCAGATCTAAACCACCACTCTGGAACCTTTTCACCATTTGCCTCTTGTGTGTTAGACCTATCAAATATTTATTTTGCTTATCATTGTGCACAATGATCCTTAGAATGAGATATTCTTGCAATCCATGAATGTAATCAAGAGTTAATGTCTGGTTTGAAAATGTCAATTATATTTTATATTTACTTTTCACAAGCCCTTCATAGAATATATTTTTTTCCCAACGATGCTTGAGCTTCACCAAAGTGCAGAAAATTCATTTATTTGTACAAACGGTGAGGCCCCAAAGTACTGGGTGTAAAGCCGTGAAAGGATCCAGGACTTTAATTTGTCGACTCCTATGGTGTCCTTTCTTGTATTGTGAGGCATGAAGTTTTCAGAGAACTGGTTTTGACTGATCTCAGCATAAGCAGAGCTTGTTCTTGCTCAGTCGAGTTCCTGTGATCTAACCATCCTGTCAGTTTAAGCTGTTTAAAGTGTCTGGGTTTTGTTACATAGCTCCTATTTCAGGCGTTACCTCATGCAGGGACTTGGCCGGATGTCTGCTTGCACTCAGTGCATTAGTAAAACTGTTAATTACTCTTACTACTCTTAAAAGGTGTTTTCATTTTGTATCATATTAACTCATTTCTTCTGTGTCTGACTTCTTAAAACCCTTAGTTGGAGGCTTGAGAAGAAGATCATTTGAACCTTGAATCAATTTGAGTGACAGTAGAAGGTCAGGCCTGCAGAAAAGCCAAACTCTTTGGGCAGCCAATGAGAACTGATGCTGAACAGCAGGAAGTGAGCTGGAAAATAGGATTAAATATGCACCAAGGTTTACCAAAACGGTCAGGAGGCAAGGCAGGATGTCTGCTCTTCCACATGGTCAGCTTATGGAGGAGGAAGAAAAGGAAGAGGAGGAGCTCTCCACCCATGTGGGTGACAAAGGTCACCCACATGGAACAGACATATACATTTCAAGACTAGCTTTAATGTCTCCTGCAGACACACCTGCTTTGATGCCCGGACACCTGCGCTTAACTATTTCATGGGAGCTGCTCCCTGAGGTCCTCAATGTCACGCTTTAATGCCTCGGCCATCATGAACGCTTCAGTGAGGACAACGCTCCCTGAGTCAGCGAGCAGTAAAACATCCAGCTGTGGAAAAAAAAAAATCAGGGCCAGCCTGAATGTCACTGCAGCAGCCGCAGGCATTAAGGACTTACCCTCTCATGAACGTGTCTCACATGCACATATTTCTGGTTTGCAATCAAAAGTATCATTTTTACAGCATTGACCAATTTAATGTGACTTTCACTCATGTTACAGGATGTAATAATCCTGGGCATGTGAGAAGTACTCACAGCTTCACTTTTCACACATTTTGTCATTCTGCAGCCCAATTCCAACACTGGCAGAGTCAATTCTTTAACTTTATACATTTACAAGTACAACATTTTTTTTTCTTTTGCTAATTAAGAGAAAAAACTCTGTTCTACAAGTTTTTACAGACTTTGCTCACTACTTTCTTGAAGCAATCAGAGGCCTCTGGGCCCCTCTAGTACATTTACAGACCTATTGCAGTCGCTTATTTGTCATCTTGACTGCATACATTAAAGGTGACGTACATTTTTTCTTGAACAGGTTAGGGTAGATTTATGCAAAATGTGCTCATTAGAGATTTTTGGACAAAATCATTCTTATAAAATGACATTTTAGCCTGTGTATTTTGAGCTTTTTTCAGAATGAAAATTTGGTATATTGCAAACATTTTATCTGCACAAACCAACACAAATACAGTTCATTTATATCAATTTTACTTGATTTTGTTTTCAGGGGGTGAGAAGTTGATTGCTGATGACTTCTGGAAATTATAATTCTTTCATCTAAAAAAAACAGCGACACAAAACATCAGAAAGGTAGCACAGTTGATTGACACCACATTTTGTTTGAGTTTGTAAATGTGGGGTGGCTGATTGACCTTTGGTGACCTCTGGAAATATTTATTAATATTTTTAAAATTCTAAAACAAAATGAGAAATGAAAATTTCTACTACACAAACATTAGACACCGAGTTTGTTTAACTGCACTCGGGTCACAAATTATGAAACAAAGCAAAATAACACCACTTCATATATAATTAGTACAGTCAAACTTTATTAATTGTCAACAGAAACAGTATGGATTTGATGAAAAATGTTGTCTCTAATCCAGGAGGATTATTCATCACCTGCTTATTCCAGTTTCAGGATCTTCAAAAGCATCTTAGTTACAGATTAATGTGTTTCAAACCATTTACACCACAATTAAATTTGCTATCTTGTCTTGAAAAATGTCTTTGATTTCCGGAAACAGGGAATCAAGAATCACACGGGAAGTGAAATCCCCACATAACCCTGACTACAACCTTGCTGTCACCTCAAGAGAGGTGAGGAGGTCACTGTAGGTCGGAGCTGTCCGTCCTCCCTGCTTCCCTGCTTCCACTTGTGCCCTTTCACCAGGGCAGCTGACGTCAGAGCCGCCAGGGGCCCTGAACTGTCTCTGTTGCTTTGTAGCTGTCAGTTTTCCACTCTCTCCCCCTCTTACAACTGTTCCTGGCCGATGTCCAAGCTCTTCCAGCTCTTTGGAGTTCTGACCTTTGCAGAGGCAGACAAACAGACCGGCTCGGGAGCTCGATCAGTGTGTGGTGGCTAGCAAGGCAGAGAGGACTGAGAGGATAATCTGAGCTCCTACCGAGGCCGCCCCACTGAGAGGACTGTCAGCAAGCAGAAATCCCAGAGACTCCATTTATCCCAGGGAGGAGTCGCACATTTATAGAAATCATCTCTACTGGAGGATTTAACCTGATAAATTAATAATGCTTTGCCCTTCTTTTGTGTCTGATAGTCACAAATAGGAGCAGAGTGTGTTTAGAGCTACAGGTGTAAAGTGCAATTTATCTGTGAATGAAAATAAGAGACAATGTTTAGAGGAGAGCTTGTCACTTTAAAACCTGAGGGAAGGATGCATAAAAAAATGAAAAGTGATCACGGACAAACATGCATTTCTGGTGTTCTTGAGTTTAGGTTCATGTCTTCAATTGCCTGTTTTACATTCTGAGAAATGCAAAAGCACTCATTTTTAGAAGAAACAGACCAACAAATGTTTTACAGTCCAGCTTTTAGCACATTTCCATTTCCAGAAGATAAGAAAACCTCCATGCAGAGTAGTAAAGTGTGGAATCAGATCCTCCCAGTGTGACCTTGAGAAAAACTACCATGATTTCACTTTATTTACCCAGAAATATCCACTCTATTTACTCTGTTATTCATTATATACCTGTTAGACTTCTTAATCTGGGAGCTGAGTTCAAATTTTGTACCACAAGCAAGCAATTCTGAAATGGTATGACAATAAAAATCCTTGAATCTTTGAAACCTTGAAAACTACAGCTGTAATGTACAATCTAATGTAACTGTTTTTCCTCAGAATAAACGAGAAGTAATCATTACTACTGCTGCTAAGAAATGCATATTTATAATCCATTTTAGTAATCATGAAATATTAAAGTAATTTAACCAAAAAGAAGAATGGAAGACGAAATAGAACACCTCCACATTTATCTTGACTTTAAATGTTCAAAATTATTCATTGGCATTTCACATCAGCTAAGCCTCAACATTTTGTAGGACTTTTGTCTCGTTTTAAACCTCTGTTTCATGTTGTTCCTGACTATTAAAGTGAGAATGAACAACATGGAAAAATCAAAATGGCTGGCCAGAGCAAAGACAAATACCAGGACTTATGAAATGATGATCTTTGGTCAGATGGGTTTTATAGTTGCATTGTTGGCGATTAAATAACATTTATTCAGCCAATATTTCAGCGTCTGTATTGAGTTACTGTGAAAAGAAGAGAAGCACAGCAGTTAGCAGTATCAGTAACACACTGTGGGTGCAGAGTGAGAGGTCACTGAATTTTATTTTTCCCAGGTGGTAATTCTTTGGGTGAAACCCATAAAACTGACATAGATAAATATATTATTGAAATAAATTAGTGAAAAGTACATTACCCAGTCTAAAAGTAGTATTATTATTTAAATCTACAGAAGCACAATAACAACTTAAATTCCAATGAGAAATATACTATATCTAAATTATATGTACATGTATTTTTTCACTTTATTTGAAAACAGACAATTTATTCTTCTTAATAATGAGAAGTCAACTTTACTACAACCACTACTAATAATAACAGTAATAAAATTGGAACTTAATATACAATTTTGTATAATATTATTTATTTCGGTAATTGCTAAACATCAAAGCACAGAAGCTTAGACGGACTTTTTCCGTGTGTTTTGGCGCCACCGTGTGGACAATAGATGGAATTAACATCTACCCGCGTTACTCTCGCGGTTCTTAGACGCTTAGCAACCACATGATTGTTGCTTCACATCGACCAATCAGAGCCGACTAAGAGTAGCGATTTAGCCAATAAGAAGCTAGCATTTCGGCACCGATTTAAACTTATTGAGCTTGTTTCCTGTTTTGAGACCTGCACCATTAACGCATAGAAACGGCTGATAGAGCCACTAAAAAGGGAAGCGTAAGATTTTCTCTTATTTAAAGACAACAAACAAAGGCATTTTGTTTTGTTGATTTCTGTTAGCATTTTATTTGGTTGTTGTTGATTGACATAGACGTTACACCACGGCAGAATCCATTCCAGCGTTGACGCTAACGTTAAATCAGGTAATTTATAACGTTAGTTTCGGCAAACGCAACCAAAATGCCGTCCCGCGTGGAGGACTACGAAGTGTTGTACACGATAGGCTCCGGTTCTTATGGACGATGCCAGAAAATAAGGAGAAATAGTGACGGGAAGGTCAGTATGTGTCAGAACTACAAAACCCACAACCAAAACACTGTAGCTGTGAGTTTACATTGAGGGCGTTTTCAGACCTCCAGGATACAAAATTGGGCCTTTCATAGAAACAAAACGTGTTTAAAGGGATTTAATTTGCCTAATGGATTCTTGTTCAGAGCTGAAATCTGCCAATATGAGAAATTAATGAGCTAAAGCAGTGATAAAGAAATACAAAACTTCTTCATGATTCGTTAAATGGGGTTAAAAATACATTTACGAGCTTAAAATGAAACTAGAGAATCACAACGCTTCAAAGACAATAGGTCATATTTAATTATTGATAAAGCGGAAAAAAACTCCACTTGATAGAAGGTGATTATGAGTAATTTATAAAATATCTCAAATTTTGTTTAGATGTTGTGTATTGATATTTCTTATAAGTGGTTTAAAATGTCTGGTTACCCACAAACAACCATTTAAAAAATACAAAGTGGAGAAAAGGAAATGTCACATGATATAATAGTTAGTAAAATACCACAGTGTCACAGTATTTACACAAACATTTCAATGTGTAACACGGGATTGGTCAAGTCCAGTCCTCCAGAGGTACCATCCTGCAGCTTTCAGATGCTTCCCTGCTCCAACACATCTGAATGAAATGAATGGCTTGTTAGCAGGTCTGTTCAGAGCTGATCCTGGTCTGTTGGAGTACGGATGCATCTAAAAGTTACAGGACTGTAACTCTTGAGGACTGGACTTGATCACCCGTGGTGTAACGGGATCCAGTAGTTTTATTGAAAACAGTCAATTATTATTCCTACTGCTGTTAAAATAATTTGAAATATTGAGTTCTATCAGCTCTTGTGATGTGTATAATATTTACTTAAATTATGCTGTTTTAACTTATTTGTAGCTATTCTTGTTGAGGTTTGAAAGTGGGATTTGTTTTGTGTCTTTTATTTTGTTTAAGGTCTGTGTGATTTCTATCTTAAAAGGTGCTAAATAAATAGTTTTACTTTTCAGCATTGTCTGTCTTTTTTTCTCGAGTCTCTTCAGAGGCTGATCTCCCACTTTTCTTCTTCAGCTTTTTTTCCTGGCTGTTTTATTTATTAATTTTTCTATTTTTGTCTCAATCCGCCTGGGTAATTAATGTTCTTGTGTTGTGCAGATTCTGGTGTGGAAGGAGCTGGATTATGGCACCATGGCAGAGAGTGAGAAGCAGATGCTGGTGTCAGAGGTCAATCTCCTCAGGGAGCTCAAGCACCCCAACATCGTGCGGTACTACGACCGCATCATCGACCGCACCAACACCACGTTGTACATTGTCATGGAGTACTGCGAAGGCGGAGATCTGGCCAGTCTCATCAGTCGGTGCATCAAAGAAAGGTCCTTTCTGTGGTGATGTTTGCTTTTCTTCTCTTCAATTACACATTTACAAAGTTACAAATTTGTTTGCATTCCAGGCGATATTTGGAGGAGCAGTTCATCTTGCGGGTCATGGCGCAGCTCACCTTAGCCCTGAAGGAGTGCCACAGCCGGAGCGACGGCAGGGCCACGGTTCTTCATCGGGACCTGAAACCAGCCAACATCTTCCTCGACATCAAGCAGAACGTCAAGCTCGGGGACTTCGGTCTGGCGAGGATTCTGAACCACGACACGAGCTTCGCAAAGACTTTTGTTGGGACGCCATACTACATGTCTCCAGTGAGTTGCATCTTGGATGTGATTATCTTTCTGGAGATGGATTATTTAGATTCAGATGGAGTTTCTTAAGTCTTAGTACCTAAAATTTATTATTACTTTTACGGTACCTTTTAAGGCTTCATTTAAAAAAAATGTTTTTACATAAATGTATCTATTTTTCAAATTAATGTGCAGATCCAAGTGAATACAGTAAAATGCGTCAGTTTTTGGTTGCAAAGTAAAATCTGAAAGTGTTCCTCTTTTTATATTATGTTTTTTTTTAAAATCAGCTTCATCTTTAAAGCCAAAACTGGTCATGTTGTAATTCAGTCACTGTTTCTTTCAGGAGCAAATAAATAGGATGTCCTACAATGAGAAGTCTGATATCTGGTCTCTGGGATGTTTGCTGTATGAACTTTGTGCTTTGTCGTAAGTTGTTCTACACACAGTTTGGCGGAACAGATTTCTCAAGCAGTTTTACAGCACATCAAGCTGATTGTTTTCCTGTTCAGGCCTCCGTTCACAGCGTATAACCAGAAGGAGTTAGCAGAGAAGATCAGAGAGGGGAAGTTCAGGAGAATCCCCTTCCGGTACTCCGAAGAGCTCAACACCCTGCTCAGCAGAATGCTCAACTTAAAGGTTTGCAATATTAACTTGGTTTTCCCTGAACTGAACCTGCATCTGCACCTGTAAGGATGCCGGATGTCGTCCTCTTCGTCGGCAGGACTACCTGAGGCCATCCGTGGAGTCCATCCTCCAGAGCAGTTTGTTGAGCGACAGCGTTGCTGAGGAGCAGAGAAAGGTGCAGGCGCGGGCCCACAGGAAGTCTGTAGGATCAGACTGCGCCCCTCAGAAGCCGACTGAAACAAAAGCCGTCTCTGTGGCGGAGCTAAAACTCCGAGAACAGGCGCTGCGGGACCGAGAGCAGGCGCTGAAGGACCGGGAGGAGAGGTTGGAGAGTAAGTGGGGAGGCACAAACAGAATATTCCATAACTGATTGAGTGCTGTGCAGATATATCCAGAAACCTTTGGAGTTGTGATATAAAGCAGCTTAAAATCTGAAAATCTCAGTTTTGCCCATGACAAACTAAACTGAACGATGTTCTTGCAGTCTGCAGAAACTTTTTTTTTCTTGTGGTTTTCAGATCTTGAGTATTGAAAAAAGAAATGGAGTCTGAAAAGATTTTGGTTTACAGACTGTTTTGTTTTCTAAAGCATTCAAATCTCAATGGGCATCTTTTATATTTGATTTACCACATAATGCCCTAAGGGAAACACTTTAACCAATATAATGTTGTTTTTAAGTCACTGTGAAGCCACAGATTACATTTAATTATACTATGGCAGATTCATAGCCCTTGTGGCAGTAGTACAATTTTAAATCAGTTTCAAAGTAGACCCTGAAATCCACAACTGCCCTTGGTGAAGATCCCAAACAAAACATTAAACTAACATTAAACAAAACTAAACACCAGATTAGTTTAAGAAAATGCATAGTTTAAGATTTAGTCCTGATTTGACAGGAAGTGTTAACATACTACTGGCTAGTTCATTCGACACTATAAATGATTATTTTGAATCTTGTATCAAAAACCAACTTTAATTGTACACTATGATGATTTCTGACATAATTAAATAAATGTAGAGAACTGTTCTAACATTTTCCAGCTTTTTATATAATTGAATGTGCAGAGATTTACACAAACTTTCTGCTGAGATTTTGTGGAATTCAGAAAGAAAATGTGTCATAATCCTGTGGAAAAAGCAAACTGAAAAAAATGAATTACATCCAGAAATCTGGACATGGAAAATAATTTGTTTTGGAAGTGAAACAGCAGCTCAAATCACACAACTTGAAGAGTGAAAACTGAACTCATTTCCAGGAGAAACCGCTAAATAGTTTGAACATGAAAGAGATTAATGTTGAACTTTTAGCAACATATAAAATAATAAAGCTAATCATAGCAAATAAAATTCTACAGCAAAAATCTGAGAGCATTTCAGTTTGATCACCAATCAGTCCTGAGTTCCTGAACAATTAACTGTTGTAACTGCAAGAACTTGCAGAAAATGCTACGGCATGTTAGCATTCAGTGACGGCATTCTGGAGAACATCGTACTTTGTTTCTAAGTTATTGACTATTTCTGTTTCAGGAAGTTTTAGAGTCTCAGCATGAAACTATGTGATTGAGGTTTACTTTGGCTACACTGTAAAACACAGCTGGCACTTTGTATTGATGACTACAGGTTTGTTCATGCTGCCTTTTGTAAAAGTGTTGCAATTAAACTTTGACCTACTTTTACTTCCACAGTTCCTGGCTGACATCATCGAGTCTAGAAGAAACATGTGCAAGAAAAAAATATTTTTGGGAAACTAAAATGGTCTTGTTTTTGATGGCAGAAAGGGAGCAGGAACTGTGCGTACGTGAGCGACTAACTACTGAGAAGCTTGCACGGTAACACTTGGAATAATCTAAATTTAAACTCATTGTACCTGTACTGTGGGTACACTTGGAGTCTTTTCAGCTAACTGAAACGTTGCCTTCTGGTCTCGCCTGTGATTCAGAGCAGAGAGTTTACTGAAGAATTACAGTCGGCTGCAACAGAAGGACCAGACCCTGGCTTATGGCGAAGACTTAGGTATGGGAATCCAACGAAGATGTTACCACTTACAAAACCAAGCCTGAACTCAACTGAAAACAGCTCTGGTTTATTAATTTTAAATTTTAATCACTGGATGAACATATTTATATCATGTAAATAAAGTTTTTATACAAAAATGGTGGCTTAATTACCTCGCATCAGAATTTTAGCTCATTAGTTACAACCTCAAATGACCTGGTTATTAAAAATTTAATCTGATTTTTTTCTGTGTTGGTCACTTGCCTCTTTGCTGTTTTGCTCTAGATCCGGAGGATCTGTCCCCCGGCAAGAAGAAAGTCCACTTTGCAGGTGAAAGCAAAGAGAACCATATGCCTGGCGGTCCATACCAGGATTTAATGCTGCGGCGGCTGCAAACCGCTAATCTGCGCGCTCAAAAACTGAGTGAAGTGGAGAAAATCTGTCAGTTCAAAAGCAGGCAGATCCTCGGCATCCGTTGACCAAAAGAAAAGATGCGGTCTAATTCAAGGCTGAATGTGAAATTCTCAACACTGGATTTTAATTTAATTCATATATATGCATAGTATTTAAAGTTTTATTTTACACTCTGTGTGAGTGGTTTTAAAATGATAGGCAGCTATTGCAATTTTTAATGTGCGCTGTATAATTCTGCTTTATTTGTGAGCCTTACAGATAATATTGTAAATATTAAAAACTGATTCCTGTGGGAATAAAACGTGTCATTGTTCATTGCAAACAGGCAAATGTATTTAACAGCTTTCTAGTAAGTAGCCATTAGCATTACATTTAAAAAGACACTCTTTAATGATGACCCCCACAAGGGGTCATCAGTTTTCTGTGAAAAATGTAATCACAAGCAATGGAGCAGAAACAGTTTGCATCCAACAATCAATACTTAATTGTTTGATGTGATTAAAAAGGAAATGGCTATTGAAACAATCATGAGCAGAATGACAGAATTAGATTACTTATTTTCCCTAATTGTTTGACAAATGAAGCATTTAGAATTGTGACAATGTCAAAATAAATTCCTAAGTTTTTAGGACTAATTGGGAACCTTAATGTATGGTAACAGTATATATTTTTGTTTGGTAACAAAACTAAAGAGTGTCTTTTTCCTTACTGATGGAGACAAGTTTTTATTCAAAATGCATTTGTGTCCAAAGGCGTCTCACTGCTGAATTTCTTAATGTAACATTAATAATGCTTAAAGCCTTGCCTTTTATTTGTTACAAAATGAAATTACCATCACAGTCAAATGGATGCATAAACTTAACTAGCATATAAATATAGTTAATTTTGGGCATTAAACTTCAATGATGATAGAAAACAATTATTAGACTTATAAAATACTTTTTAAGCACTTAAGAAAAGTGTAACTTTGGCCTTTGAATACATCGGACACTCGTATATTTATAACAAGCGTAATAATAATCTCGCTACTTTTGCGATAGAGAATTTAAGGTAATTGTGGCCAAAAGCATCACATTAAAAAATTTAGATTTGTCATAATATTTAACAATTTATAGTGAAAAGTATTTAATTTGATTAGCAGTACACAACAATAACTTTCAAGATGTCATTCAAAAGTTTTTTTGTTTTTAAAATGTGTGTAACGTTTCATCTTCGCTGAGTAGAAAGCCCTCGTGACGTATCGATACTACTCATTTCGGAAATTATTCAAGACTGGCATCGCGAGATTACAGGAAAGATGAAGCGTTCCTAGCAACCTCCGTTGTTCGACTTATTTGTACTTCCTACTAAACTCAGTTTCAAAACCTGACCAATCGTGTTCCTTCTTTTGACCAATCGTCCAATAGGAGCCCTTATAGGCGGGTCCTCGCGGTGCCGTGGTTCGTGTGGAAAGTTTACCGACTCGGGTGCAAAGTTTCAACCGTCTGCAAAGCAGAGCTCGTCGGCAGAGGAGTCAGGGATATGCTGGTGACGTCCTCCGGGTTTTCACACGGTTCCTAGAAGCCTGTAACTCCCATGATTTCCGCTCTTTGGATGTAGCTGCACCCGGAGGACACCGTGAAGCCTTATCTCTCTGTGAACTTGAATCGACGAGGCTCACCAGGAAGCGAAAATGGCCTGCGGACCCAACCGTGTCCGGTTGCTATGTATGCTCGCACTGACTTTCGGCTTCTTCGTCGTCGAGGTGGTGGTCAGCCGCATCACCTCGTCCCTCTCGATGCTCTCGGACTCCTTCCACATGCTGTCGGACGTTCTGGCGCTGGTCGTGGCTCTGGTCGCGGTGCGGTTTGCCGAAAGAACCCACTCGACCAAGAAAAACACATTCGGATGGATCCGAGCGGAGGTGATGGGGGCTCTGGTCAACGCTATCTTTCTCACGGCGCTGTGCTTCACCATCGTCCTGGAAGCCATCGAGCGCTTCACCGAACCCCAAGAGATTGATACTCCTATGGTGGTGGTCTGGGTCGGCGCCGCGGGGCTCCTTGTCAACGTGCTGGGGCTCTTGCTGTTCCACGGACACGCCGGGGGAGGACACTCCCACGGGGGAGGACACTCTCATGGGGACAAGGGGAAAAAGGGGAAAACGGGGAAACCCAAAAAGCTCCAGAACAGTGGGGATGGGTCAGCGGCGGAGGAGACCAACAACCTGGTGGCGAGTCACAGCAGTCCGGGTGATGGCAGGTCAAAAACCGGTGGGTATATAAAGTTTGGGTCAAACCTCTTGAAATGTGATGAATCTTGCAGCACCACACATTAGAAGTCAACTGGTCAAACTTTTTAAAAATTAGAAATCACAGCTTTCCTGATCTGGAGATTCAACCCCTTCTGTTTTTTTAGTTTTCCAACTGTTTATATTAAAAAGATGTTTCGCCTCACATACAGACCTCTGGTCAATAACTACTAGCTTTGGGAACATTCTGTGCCCATTTTGATGAGATTTGAGCATTTCTGTAACGATTTATTTCCACAATTCATCACAAATACTCAGCCTGCAAGAACAGTAACCATTAGATGGTTGAGTACACAATGAATTTCTTTGAATTGTGGGTACAAATTGACCAAGAGCCTAAAACTTACAAAGAGGTTATCTTTAGTAACCACAGAGATATAAACTGGCAGATAAAACAACAAACTTATCAGTTTTCATCCTAAGTTTGATATTATTCTTTGAAAAGTTAAAATATTCACTTCAACTTTCTTTTGAATCTGCTGGTTTTGTATTGGGAAGATTATTCCTGAACATTAGGGCATTCAAACCTAGAAAAACGGAGAAGCAAAAATGTGTATACACTATGGGATGGTGTACGCCCAGGTGGCATTGATGCAGAAATCTTTCATGATTGGTTATAAGGTATATTGTGACTCTATTGAGCTTAAAATCAACTTCTAGCACCCCAGGTTACTTAAAATCACATCCTTGCTTTGTCTTGACAATTGCAGCAGTGACTAATCTACTGTTTCCTTGACAGCCATTGTGCTGATGCATGTTTGCCTGTTGTCTCACATTTATTGAGTCATGGCTGTGGCCACAATCACTGATATAAGCAAGTAAAGCCACAGATTTCACGCTCTTCAACTGTTACAAAGCCTGAAATAAACGACATGACTCATTCAGGAGATATCTTTGAAATGGATTAAATTGAGCAAAATTGAGCAAATTGAGCAAAGTCATGTTGGCACAGCTTCCCATAAAGTGAGTTCTTTTATGTGATGCTGAGAGTCGTGTAGCGGTGTTGTTACTACAAACTGGCACAAAAGGCTCTTCACTTCTGTAAGTGGATGATGTTGGGAGTAAAACGGCAGATCTGCGGTTGGTCCCTACGTCCTTCAGGCTTCTTCATTTATTCGCTCACTGAGGGGTTAATCTCATGTACAGAAGACCATTTTCCCCTCCATACCGTTCGGCCGTGCCAGTTTCAATAAATGGCCGCTGTATCCCCTTCTCTGTGCACTGATTGCTGTTACTGGGTCATACATCAGTGTAGCTGTGGAGTCGACAGCCCCAGACACACCATTAGCTGTTGATGAATGACCAGACGGTGCCCAAGGATGTAGGGAGGGGGAGTGCCGCCGTCCCTCAGGTGCTGCTCCCTCCCGTTTGTGCTCCTCGCTGCCTGCAGGTACTAATTAAAATATGCTTAATGTGAATTGTGTGTGGAGTGTTGTATTTAGGGTACAACATGCTGGGAGTTCATTCTTGCGCTTAATCCATCAAGGTTGTTTGGTATGCTTTTGTCCTCTGTTTTCACCACTAATAATGGGCTGCTGGGTGCTGTATCTGGACCCCACGCTCCACAAAAACCCACCAGTGTTTAGAATTAGAAAATGCAAAAATGTGCAAAAGTTAAAACACTTGTACGTCTTAATTATTAATCTTGCTTTAAAAGTTGGTTAACTTTCAAAGTTACTTTCTGCGAAGGCTTGGGCTACATGAGGTTATAAAACACAATATACACAATATTTTTTAGTATTGCTGTATAAATTATTGAAATGTACAACAAAAGGTATGTTATAATTTAATTTAAAATGGCATTTATGCATAATTTTGTCATATAAAATATCTATTATTACAGCTATAATGATGTTTTTTTTTTCTCAAACTGTGCAGAATGTTACTCCATTTTGCTCGTTAGCATCGGTCAGCCGTTCTGCTGCTTACCTGTAGCTCAAACAACTTTACTTTAATAAAGGTGAAGGGTGTTTCCTACTTGTTAAATACAGCATGCACTTTGACTCTGTTTTTTTTTTTAGTTTAACAAAAATCAGAGGAAGATTTTGAATTTTCTTTTGGATTGAAAATGACTACTTCTACAAGCAGCCAACCCTGAGTGCTGAGGCTTTTCTTCAAACTTTAATGATGGAAATGATTGACATTTTTTCCAACCGTTAATATTGCAGACCTTTATTAGGATAAGCAGCCAGTTTCTCGTTCTGTGTGTCTATTTAAATGTTGTACATCTGTGTCAAAGTCCATTTGAGTGCTCGGCTGTCATGCAGCAGTGATATGAACTCACCTCCCGGATCTTTTATCTCCAGATGTCAGCAGTAAAGACAACCTGGAGGTGCAGATGAACGGCAACGCCCAGTTCGACGACGACCAGGACTCGTCGGCGCAGCTCAACATGCGTGGCGTCTTCCTGCACGTCCTGGGCGACGCGTTGGGTTCCGTCATTGTAGTGGTCAACTCCCTCATTTTCACGTTCGTGTGGAAGCCGTGCACCGACAAGAACTGCGTGAACCCCTGCGTCAGAAACCGCGATGGAGACCTCCAGGCCGTTAATCAGACGGGTACAGCGGAGATAGCGGGCCCCTGCTGGGTGCTGTACCTGGACCCCACGCTGTGCATCATCATGGTGTGCATCCTGCTCTACACCACCTACCCGCTGCTCAAAGAGTCGGCTCTCATCCTGCTCCAAACCGTGCCCAAGCAAGTCAACATCAGACGGCTCAACGAGCGGCTGCTGAGCCTGGACGGCGTGCTGGCTATCCACGACCTGCACATCTGGCAGCTGGCTGGCAGCCGGATCATCGCCACCGCACACATCAAGTGCCGCGACCCCACGTCCTACATGGAGGTGGCCAAACGCATTAAGGACTTCTTTCACGACGAGGGCATCCACGCCACCACCATCCAGCCGGAGTTCGTCACCTTCAGCTCCCAGTCGCGGGACTCCCTGTGCGAGCTGTCCTGTCGGACTCAGTGCGCCCTCAAGTTGTGCTGCGAGTCTGCAGACAAACAGAAGGGTGGCGTTGACCCAAAGCAGCAGCAGCAACAGCGTCCTCAGCTGTGGACGTCGTTATTGAGACCCCGGAGCAGACCACTGTCATCCAGGTGTCTCAGACTGATGCGAAGGCAGCCGTCCGCAAAGAGGTGGAGTCGTCGCTGTGAAACGAAATGCACAGGCGAAGCAGGTGAACCACCGTCACTTCCTGGAGGCTGTAATCTCTTGGACCCGTTCCGGACCCGATTAAAAAGTAATTATTTTTTTCCGATCACTTCTCCAACATTTTGGTGAATTTGATCCCTCTGGCTTTATCATCTCTTGCTCTGGCAGCACGGTTCTGACGCTCGTCGTCTTTTTCACGGACCTCATCTCCAGGACTGGAGCGACGCCTGCGCGACTGTCCGTCGTTTTTAGCATCTCGTCGTGATGTGTAACCTCATCCTAATGGTGTCGGGGGGTTTTTCTGTGCCAAAGCTTCTCGCTGCAGAACCGAGGGGACAAACGGACGAGTTGTGAAGACGAGCCTACGGACCTTCTGGTAAAATGAGTCCTCGTTGTTTTGCGTGGGCTTTGATCAAATCTATTTTCTTATCCTTTTGGCTGCAAGTGGAATAGTATTGTATTTCATAATAATTTAAGTATTTAAGTTATTAGAAATGATTTATCTTTCTGTAGATGCTGTTTTATGAGATTTAGTTTAAATGATACAGAAGGATTTTTTTTTTGTCCAGGAGTTTATTTGAATAAAAAAAACAAAAAACAGAAATGTTTTAGTGATCTATTTTCAGATTTGATGTTTTTCTAAAGATCTTGTCGTTGGACTTTCCTCTGGCCTTGACGCAGACACCTCTCACCTCGCCTTTTAAAGACTCTGCTGTGGTTTATGACAATGTTTTGTAGTCGGTTTGAGGATTTCTTGCAGTGGTAGGTTTGGACATTTTTAAGCCTCACTGGCTTGAAGTGAGTCTGTTGTGAAGAGGCATGTGCCGGTAAGACAGCAAAAACTTTTGCAGTTTCACAGTCTCACAATAAAACGGCAAAGCTCAGTCTTTTTAACTTTATTTAAAACAAAAACAACAATTATTTCCACTATGATTGTGGCAATATTACAGCATTTCTGTCTGATTAGTAAATCTTGTTAATTATGATTTAAATTAGGCTTCTTTCAGCCAGCTGACAACAAGTGGGGGAGGGGCTCCATCACTTTCTGTTGAAAATGTTGAAACTGAAACCGGCCCATGCCTCACCGTGAAGAAACGAGCACTGTATGCCCAGCGACGACACACTCTGAACTGGAAAACCTTCTTGTGCTGGTTGATCTTTCCTCTTTTCTTGTGCTGTTTTCAGCACCTTGTCACACTGCAAACTCAAAGTTTTACCAAGTATTTTTGGTTTAGTGTCTTGTGTAAATATCTCATTACGCTTGAAATAAGACAAAACTAACTCGCAAGTAAATCTTCAGCAAAATATAGGAGCTCGTTTTAAGTCAGTAATTCCTTAATTTTGATTTTTTTGAAAAGTTCTTGTTCCACTAGTAGATTTTTTTTTTGTCACTTCAAACATGGAGGAAAATGTCTTATATCTTGGTGAAAACTTACTTCTAAGTCAGCTTTGTCTGATTTGTAAGCGTTTGCACCAGAAACGAGACCAAAATGTAGTGTTGTAGTAGCGTGTTTGCATGACCAAACCGAGATCTGATGTTCGACTTTTACCAGCTCTACTCTGAGCTCTCACTGCTGCTCCCCAGCGCCTGCTGGAGTCCGCCGATATAACTCACGACTGTGTTGGAAGTGACTCATCATAAAGCTCGCCGTTTGGTGAATTTAAAGTTCATATGGTGGCCTTGAAACTCGTATGACTTTTTCCTGTCAGTCACCACAGATATCTTCTGAAGTTGGTACATTTCAGATTTCTACTCCCTATTAAATGTGTATGCAATATGGAAAACGTGCTGGGAAATGTATTTTTGTTCATTTGTAGCGTTTTGTCACTTTTGCTGTGTCTTTTATGACTTGAGCTCTATGTGAAAAGGAAAGTGTTTTTATTTCAAGCACATGTCTGCTGATGTGTTTTTAATATATATGCACATATATCTATATATATTCACAGTAAGTGTCCGATGTGTCATTGTGAAATAAAACAGCTGTTTGGTCCAGCTGAGAAACAAAACGCATCTGTCTGTCTTACTTTTCAACAATTTTACAGCTAAAACTGTGTATTTTTTCTTAAATCCAGGATGTCCAAATATTTATTATATGGGCTAAAATTATCATCTCAAAAGTACTAGCAGGTGAAAAAATATATAATTTTTAAAATCAAAATTTTTGGAAATTTCAAGTTTATTGTTGCAGTTCCTACAATAAACTAAGTAGGAACTACTTTAATGAAACAGTCGGGGAACGTCGAGTGGTTTTCACGTGTATTTCTTAAATAAAAGTTATTATTCTGGGCTAGAAAAATATTTAGCGTGTTTTGCGGGAAAAAGCAGAACCTCGGTCAGTCTTCATTTGAAAACACTTGCTGTATTCAGCCAAGTTTTTAATCCCACACTAAAAGAAAATGTGGGTGTATGTTAGAATATGTATTTCTGTTTACCATGATAATAGCAGAAAACTTTGTTACCTGTAACATTTTTGTAAGCAGATTTTCATTTTAAAGTTTTCTCTTAATTTTTTCTTGAATTGTGATTCGGAGGACGGGAAAAATCAGGGCAGGGGCACAAATGGAACCCGAACCCCATTTTGAACACCTTTGTTTTAAACATTAAGCTGAAACAAAGGAATTATATCAAAGGAAACACATGATGTTCATCAATCAACCATAAAGTGAAGTAAAACGGCAAAGCTACAGACTTTTAAAAGACAGACCGCTGATATCTGCATAAACAGTTCACAAACAACACCCACATACATGGATAAAGTCGCCAGATGACTTTGAAATTATTTTAAAATATCAATGAAGCAGCGCTGGCACCATATGTTTTCATAAAACATCTACATACAGTCAATGTTTGTAATCATGTCAAGGTTGGTTCTCTGTTGCTTGCACCAAATTTTGTCCTTCCACTCAACTTTGTATAATTTACTTTCTCCATGATTGTGTTTTTATGTAATAGTGTAATTCTTTGAGGACCTGAATCTTGTGTTTTCATCTTCTGTAAGCCATTGTGATTTGAATTGCTGAAGTAAATGTAACTTTTGGTTAATATTCAGTTTTTCAAAAATGTACATCTAATTGTTTACAGCTGAGCAAGTTTGGTATTTACTGCTGCTAAATCTGGACACAGTTTCTAAGTCCAATAGGAAATGTGTGGCTTATGTCTTCCACTTAGCAACAAATCCCCAAACAGTCCAAGCAGTAATAATGGTCAGCAGCAAAGCAAGTTGCGGAGTGCTGTTCTGCAATTACATAAGTCCATAATTGCAGCATTTTCACAGCTTCTCTTTTCTCTCTGACAAAGCAGTTTTCCCTGGGATTCTCAGCCAGCTGAGGCTGGCTGGCTGTAAGTTGGGGGCTGAGGGGAGTAGACACTTGCTGAAAGGGGGCTTATATAAGAGGCGAGGGCATTCCTGGGGGCAACAAGTGCACAGACCTACCCAGCATTCTTCTGTGCAGCCGTGGCGCTGGCTTTTCACTCGCTGTTCTCGTGTGGAATGGACAAACACTGGCTTTCATTAAACTTATGTTTTCTCTGACTCGTTTCTGTTACATTTCTCTTTTTGCGAAGTCCTGAAATGTTTACCGGCAAGGATGCTAGATAAAAGCAGATCGGTTTGGTGTTCATCTGTGTGTGTTTGTGTGTGCGTGGGTTGTGTGTGGTAAGTGTGTGTGTGTGTGTGTGGGTGTGGTGTGTGTGTGGTGTGTGTGTGTGTGTGTGTGTGGTGTGTGCTGTGTGGGATTGCACTGTCTCCGGTGAGTGGGTTCAAGGGTCACCTCAGGGGTCACTGGTTATGTATTCACCTTTGCTAACGCAGCATTTGTGGGAACAGTAACTTGTGTAAGCTGGGCAAAACCCCTTCCCTCCAAAGCAACCTGATGTCACTTTTTGTACTGCTTGCACCACTTATTATTATTTTATTAAATAGTAAAAATCTTTATAGATGGTTTTACTTTAATTGCTTTTTTGCAGTTGGTGTTAAAATAGTTCTCCATCCTATAATACTTAAATATACTTATTGTAATACTGTATGTATTTTTATTTTTTATGCATTTATGCAATGAGGGAAAAAAAAAAACTCGTATTAAGAAAACTGTAATAATATGAAGGGATATTAAGAAGTTATTGTCACAAGCAGCACAAAAAAAGAGCCTTCCCTCTCTTAGCAACTCTTAAGAGGAGTTGCAAAGAGACTCCTTAGTCTTTTATGATTATTTAGTTAATTGATTCATCTCATTTAGAGCTTATTATTTTACTATGAAGACAGTTGATTTTGCTTGTAAATAATATCCCCCGGTGATTTTGTGCCATTTTTCTCATCTTTTAACACATTTGAGTCATTAAGACTCATCTCATTCACTCATGTTAATCTGGTAATATATGTTATTTTAATCACCAAGCCTCGATAAACAGTTGAAGTACTCTCAGATAAAGATAGCTACATTTAAAACAGCAAGATAACGACAGGTGACTGTGGCAAGCGGTGCAACTACTAGAACCTTTCTCTGGTTTTCACAATAAATATTTTGGTAGTTGTATCACAGTTATACACATGGATTAAATATAACATTAAGAGCCCAATGAGTCAAAATGTTGTGGGAAAACCTTGAGTTTTATCATTTATTTTATTTGCGGCTTTGTTTTGACACATAATCAACAGCTAACCTGATTCAAGAGCACAAAGCAGAGCCTGAGGGCCAGAAAGCCCTGCTCTTATTTCTGGACAAACAAGAAAGATGTGACGTCCAGGCCCTAAACCAGATTGGCTGTATGGTTTAATCTTACAGATTATAGTGTTTACATCCAGTTGTATCAACTTAGCATTAGAAAAACAGGTCAAATAACATGTATCTGATTCCTAATTGAGCTAACATTTGAACCAAAAAAAATTGGCAATAATAATTAGTATTTTATGTCAACCATTGTAAAAAAATCCTGTTTAAAGTAACAAATAGTTAAAGATTTAAAGGCTTAGATTGGGAAATCCAATTGTGCAAAAATAAATTAAACCTATACCAAATGTGTGTGGTAGAAAAATTACATAACAAATTTCAATTGTTGTGAAATTATGTTGTAAAGAAGTGAACTGACCACAATTAAAACTTTTCTATCTTTAATTTACTGGGCTGAGCTTTCATCAGTGGTGTTTCCAGGAAGAGTCCACAATGACACGTTTTAGAGACTGTGGGATTTTTGCGTGCCGGATTATCTCCAGCTTTAGTATCAGTTGACATTAATTGGAAAAGGGGGCTCTTTTTGTCTTTGAACGTCGGGGTTTGATAAAATGCTGTGTAATCAGTTTCATGTTTGCTTTGAGGGAAACAAAAACCTGAACTGAAACAAGGACATGTGAACAAAAAGCAGAACGGGGAGCTGTGGCTCATTCACTTTGCTTTAAAACTCATCATCTGGTGAGGTTGTTCCTGCGTCAGTCGGTGTGTAAAGTGATGATGACAGGTTGTGAGTGAGGATGAAGGAACCTTTTATTTTCTCTCAATCAGGGATGCTTTCATTTTTTTGTTTTAAATTTTAGGAAGGTCATGGACAACAAAGAAAATGTGTCTCATCACCAACTAGTGCCAAGTAGTGAATTATTAAAATAAAGCAAAGTTTAACCGTCCAAGCAGATTTAATTTGGAAAATATTTATCTTTTGTCAAGCTGATTAAAGGTAGTTGTGTTAATCTTGTGGCATCACATTCAAAAAGCCTGTAATTGCTGTGAAAGGTGAATAATCTAAAAAAAACTTTTTGTCCATATTGTTGTACGGCGTATTTGTGTGTAGAAGTTTGAGGAAATAAATTAATCTGAAACAATTTAGAACAAAGATGTGTGAATATTTTTCAGAAAGTGCTGCACCAAAGTCTGGACCAAAGTGTAGAGTTCCAAAAACAAACATAAACTTTTGTGCAATATTTTCAATTGGTTAAAAACATCACTCCATGTCATAAAAAAACAAAACAACACACCCACAGCGAAACACGGTGATGGCAGCGTCATGCTCTGGAGAAACTTCTCATCATATGATTCTGAGATTTTTGTCAACATGGAAAATGTAAAATAATTTCAAATGCAATTTAGCTTTATTGTCTGATGCAGATTTTTCCCGCATTCCTTGTCGTCCGAGGTCCAAGTAAACAAAAAGGAATCACTTCATGCTTTATCAGATCGGAGCGCGCACACTGATCAGCATCATAATTCACTCATACTGTGATCAAAGTTCTTCTAATGGGGCTGAAGTGAAAGAAAGTCATAGATTAAACCTGCAGGCTGAAACTCTTCAGTACAGTAGGAGTGTTTATGTTTATTGTTCTGAAAATGCAGAAAACGGATCAACTGCAGCTCTGACTGGCACTGATTCAAGCTCAAAAGCGTGAAATCTTTCGCTTTAACGTTCAACTGGGTTTCACAGCTGACATCCAAATCCACTTTTGGGATATAAATGAAAAATGAAAGCAATACCTTTTAGATAGAAATACAGTAGGTTGAGTGATCTATGTAAGACAATTGGCAGCTCGTTGCAAATGTTACTGTGACCATCATAGTTCAATAAAAAACCAATAAACTGGGGCAATTATGTCAGATAGCTGAGTTTATCTTATCAGAGGCTGTGGTTCAACACCAGCCTGCAAGACACACAGTAGATCCCTTCGTGTTGCCAGGTGGAAGTCAAAAGTGCTCTTTAAGTGCTGCCATAACTCAGATTAGATTTTATCTCTCAGTGCACAGGGTGAAACAAACTTGAGGTGAAGAAATGATGTAATTCCATTTTTCCTTTCAGAGGGAGAAATAGTTTCTAAATTCTGTTTATACTTTCTTTCTAGCAGTTCAACATTTTTGTTTCAGTTTTACGTTCTCTCCAATTCTCATGGTTTTAAGTTTGGGCACAGAAAATTTGTTGAAGCTTTTTATAACAGAAAATATTTTTTTAGGCTCATCAATATAAAAATTAGTTCTATCCTGGATAAAAACAATCCCACCACGTAAACCAGGATGAGAAATACAAAGCAAAGCCGTAAGAATTAAGAAAGATAAAGTTAAGATGAAATAGAAGTTTGCATTTCCTCATCCTGAGTGTGTTTATCTGATTCAGATGAGTGTTTGGTTCATAGTTCTGCAGGAACACCTCAACATGTCCTGCAGACCTTCTAGCATTTGAGTTAGTGATTTCTGCAAACGACCATTTCTGCTGACAGAGGGACAAACCTCCCCCAGCATCATGCTGCCTCCACCATGCTTGACAGTTGGTGAAGCATTGATTCTCAAGCTTAGACTTTACTGTCTTCCTCTTCAATTGCAGGAAGTAAAGTTTATTTCTGTCTTTATGATTTTTGTTAGCAGTTTTTATAAACAGCCAGAGAGCATTTACAAAGTTGTAAAACATTTTTTTCAAAGGTAGATATACAAACTTTATAACTCAGACTGTAGAAAAACAGGCAATCAGGAGCATCATTTATTATATGCTGCCATAAAAGGAACATTGCTGAGTAAGCAGAAGCATTAAATAAATTGGAATTAGCATTTGAAGCCTTTGAAATATTTGAATCTGAGATTTTAGGTGTGTTTCCTGCGATGCAAAATGACAGGAAATAATTTCAAAGGTTAAAACCAGTTTATCTGAGATGGTCGGGACATTTTATCAGGTTGACAAGAGGACACTGGACTGCTTTGCATCTTTTGCAGTTGATCTGATGGAATGAAGATATGAGGATGGAAAGAAAAGGGAAGACTGCATTTTTAAAAATCAAATACTTTCATTTCATTCTTATAAAGAGGAGCTACACAATTAATTAATTTAATCAGTGTCTACAAACGGGTTGGAGTTGGAAGTTGGAAGGAATAACTGGGTTTCCCCCTCTTAACTCCAGGCCCTGTAATAAAAAAAAGGGTGAATCAGATCATGGCTTTGGGACACGGAGTTAATGTTTCACCATACAGCCGAGCCTCACTCACCAGCCTCTCAGACTTTGAACACAGAGGTGAGTGGGTTCAACCAGCAATAATTATTTCCACACCAGTTCGGTGTTAACAGCTCCAAACCTCACATTGTCGCCGTCATTATGCAATCAGCATTCAGGAACCAGAATTACTGAGGATGAATGACATGACTGCTGTCAGCATGCAGGCTGCAGCAGCTTTTTTTTTTCACTTCCTTTCCCTATTTAACCTTTAATTAACCAGGACTAAAAACAAATCTACTTCAGAAAAGTGTCCTCAGATAGAGAATGTTGAAAATAAGACAATTTCAACCTTTAAACATCGAGATTCAATATATTCAATATATGACTCTAGATAAAATCCAACAGCTAGTGGTTTCTGTCTCCTTGTTCTATAACATTAACCAGATAAATACGATTATATTTATTTATTTAACTCTATAACCAGGTCTGAGAATATTTTGGTAATTTTCTGATGAATTATGGAATAATTAGAATGACTTTCACTATAGTGTAAGATGGAGGTCAGCCATTAGTTTTTGGGGAAAGCTATTTAATCTCTAAGTAGATTGAGGCTAATAAATGCTACTAATGTCCACAAACAAATGAATAAAAAGGTCTACATAATGATGTGTGTGTGTGGTAGCTGAGGAAGACACAAAGAGAGAAAAACACGAGCTGCTGCAGACTGCTGAGTCATGGTGTCGGAAGAGGAGCGGCTGCTCAAACCTGTTTTAGGGACAGCTAACCACAACTCCTCCTTTTGAAAAGCATTTCATGGAAAGCAGGACATGAAATGCTAGTGATGATGCTCACTGAAGAAGTTATTTTCTTTTCAGGAAAATAACTTCTTCAGTGTTACTTATCAACATTCAGTTGATAAGTAGAAGGTATAGAATTAGTATTTTTGCTTAATTTGGGATAAAAAAAATAAACAATCAATAATGAATGTTTAAATCAAGAATGTCCTAAGTCTTGATTTGGGAATGTTTAAGCTTAAAAGGACAAAAACTATCAGGCCTCAGATTTCTCTAAGGAGACAAAACATGTGGTCACATGACCTCAGGTCGTCCCTTGCTGACCGACGCACAAACGCTGCTTCATGAGGATGTGAGTAAACACCGGTGATAGTAACAAAACATTCTGTTTATTTCATTGTGCTCATTTAAAGTGACTTTACTAAACTATTATATAATAATGATTAAAAAGTTTTATGAAGCTGGTTTATAAAACACCTTTAAATTCAAATTGCAACACACATCTAACTTGCAAATATGGAGGGCTAAAAGGGACATAGTTAAAAAATAAAAGCAGAAATATTTAAATGTTTAAATGCATCAGACTGAGAGGATATCTATTGATTTCTCCTCAGGGGATTCTTGTTTTTGGAACTTTAGATTTTCTAATCGTCCATTGTTTCCTTGGAAATCACTTAGATTCACTTTGATCCTAAAAATTAACACCGTTCTTCATCATCTATGGAATATCCAGAATTTGGATCAAAGCTTATTGGCATTTAAAGAATTACCATTTATATTTAATCCAAATTGTCAAAGGTGTTCCACATAGGGAATGGTAATCCTGCAGATCGCTGCTTTTACTGAAGAACAAGGGTTTCACTCTGGAAGAACACAAGAGATTGTTTTTACTTGCCAGAGATTCCTGCAGCTCCTCTGTTGTTGCTCTTGGCGTTCTCCCTGAACTGTTCTGGTTCTGTCTTCTTAACAGCTTTTAGGAGGAAATGTTATGTTTTCAAACCTCCACCTAAATGTTAAACTTGAGCAAAGAGCTTATCTGTAACCTGTCTGAAAATGCAGAGAAAGAAATAGCAGGACAATCCCAATAAACATTTTCCTTCTATAAACAGAAAAAGAAAACTAAACAAAAACAAAACATCGCCAAATGTGTGATTAATGATTAATAAATGCAGTTTGTGAGTGATTACGTCATATCTGCTGTGTTTGTGATCTGTTTCCTTTGATTAGTGAACAAACATCTGATTTCCTGTGAAGAGAGTCAATGCATAGAGGTCTTAAGATTTATTAAAATATAAGCACATCAATAGCTACTAAAGTTATGCACCTCCTCAACATAAAATTTTTCCTTCTAAAATATTGACATATTTGTACATGTTGTAAAAATAAATAATCTAAGAATTTAGTTGCAGCTTTGTAAACACTTAGTATCATTGAAACGTGTTTTACACGTGCTCTTATTATATTTACGGTAATATAATAAGATTATAGCGCGGCTCATATCCAGCTGCTGCTGAAGCTGTTCAAAGGTTTGTGTTTCTAATGACATTTCCTCTACAGTAAGAGAGGAAATGTCATTAGTTGTTTGTCATCAACAAACAAGTGTGTTTGAAAATGAATCTTCATGTGCAGCTGGGGCCACTGCGGCCGTTTCTTGTTGTGAGCTGGTTAGGGGCCCAATAGTCGGTTCATGCACTGCAAGCCTCAGGAGGATCCTCCACCTTGAGGTTCCAGAGGCATCAGCAGCTTCAAATAACTGTTTGCTGCTTTGTAAGGGCATTTTAACAGCTGCTCTCTTAATCCAATGAGTTTGTCTAACAGAAACCTTCCTCATTATACCTTTATCTGTACAAACCCATCTTTGTTCTGAATCAGCCACAAATCTCTTCACAATACAATAACGCTTCAGTTTTTGTTAAATATTTAATGTTTTCATACCTTGTCATAAGACACTGCACTGTCTGATGATTTTCGTCAGCAGAGATCCTTTCTCTTTCCCATATTGCTTCAAACCTGTGGCCTGCTTGATAATGTGGAACATCCTTCGTAAGTAGATTTCCTTTAATTGAGCTCACCAGACAAACTGATCAATCCAGCTCTCTGAAATTAATTATAGTGATTCAAAGAGCCCTGACACACAAAACCATCTGGAAATTTAATAGCACGACAAAAAATGTAATCTTTATGACACTTAAATCCAATTTGCATAATAATTTGGACCACGGTGTATGTCAGCATAGCAGACAGAGAAACAGGCCTGGGGCTGTCCCTCTGACATTCATGGCATTCCTGTAGGATTTAAAGCTTCAGGGCATGTTTGCTCTGAGGATAGTTTATCAAAAGTATCTTTTTTGACAAATCACCGTAATTCTGTCTGTGCTAAAAGGGTTTTCTTTTAGCATTTTTGTTGTTTTTACAGCTCATATTTTTATTGTTTAGTGTATTCAGCAGCAGAAAACTGGCTTTGGCTGTTTTCATAAAACTACCTGCGTAATAATGCTGAAAGAACCGTACAAACCAGAGATTTATTTCATTAGTTGATACCAAAAGGTTTGTGAATAGCTGCGATATGTCAGCATGTTATTTAGCAGAAGAAAGCAAAAAGCTTTTGAATGCAACTCATGATCCCAGAGTTGGAAACATGCCATAGAAAGAAAGAAGATCTTTCCAAAAGCATTTTATAGCAAAACCTGAGTGTCAGTATTTATGCACTTAAAGTTCACTCTGCTGAGTAGTGAGAGCTGATTCACTGACCTCAGTCCACAGAAAGTCTTTACAGCGAAATGGGACTTTGGATAAAGGCCAGAGAGAAAAAACACTAAACAAAACAAATCCGAGGTGTCAGCGTTTTGGAGGTTTTTCCCCTCTCGCTGCTCATGTGATTGGGCCTGGACTTCCTTCCCTATAAATGGATCCAGAAAGCAGCTTGAGATTTTTCTGGCTGCTCATTTCAGCACCACTCAAACAGGGAACATGTCTGTCCCTTGATAACTTTTAAACTGCGTAACTTAGTCTGATCAGAAGGAAACTGAAGAGACTAAACTCAAGGGGGCATTTTGACATGATATCAATTCTTTTTCTATTTTCACTTAATTCAATAATTTTTCTGTCTTTTCTCCACATTTTACTCTCATTTTTTATTTTTATTTTTATTTTTTGGGGTTAATTGTGTCAGCATTTTTATTTATTTATTCATTTTTTGTTTGCATCAGCGACCGGGATGCCATTGTTGTAACTTTTTCTTATATAGTAAAGATTTGCAACAAAGTGTTAAGGCTTTGATCCACATAGAGTATTACACTGTGTGATGACTGCAGAGGTAAAATCCCCAGCATTTATTTTCACTTGTTTGAATTATTCTAAGGTTTAGTTTTGTTTTCTGCTTTCTGCTTGAGTTTTTTTCACCTTTTGGTTCCTTTTCCAACACTAGAAACATTTTAGTTTTATTTTAATTTCAATTAGTTTTCATTAAAAAAAAAACACAAACAATAAGTTCTTGCCTTATTGGAGATGTAATTATGGCTGAAAACATGATTAAGTTAAATATTTTCACAATAATACCAGATAGAAAGACTTTCAACAAATCATGAGCAGGTGGGCAGAAATATTAGAGATACATGCCGATACACTTCTGCAGCATCGACTAGAAGATAAATCTGATCCTGCCCTCACCAGCAAGAACTGAGAATGTGAAATTTAATAGTCAAGCTAAATTAAAAGAAAATGAACAGAAATAAATAAAGCTGATGCTGAAAAATTTAACTTAGGTCGTTCTCCGTTTGCTCAGTACAGCCCAGATCCCAACTTTATACAAATGTGCAACAACCAAACCTGAAATTATCGTGCAAAGGAAGAATAGAAGCAACATTTGCTGGATAAAATTACCAATGTGGGCAGAAAGCTGGTTTTCCAGCTTAGACATCACATGACCAGACGTGAACAGCATTGTCCCTTCTGTGATTTCTAACAATTTCACTTACATGCACACACAAAGGGAAGTTATGTTTAGCTTTGCAAAACAGCAACTTGATTAAATCCGTGCGTTCTGAAAAGCATCTTTCAGTAAGATTACAAATTGTTTGAGGCTTTTTCTTACTTTCTAAACTTTTTATGTGTTTTATGTCTTACTCTGCCATCTTATTGTGGCATTGCAGGCTTTTTGAATGTTTACGCTGGACTAGGATGGGAAATCTATTGGCATATCAGCTCTACCAAGATTTTCTTTTTCACCAGTTAAATGAGAAACTTTAACGTTTTAAATGAACGTTATTATTTACTTAACAGAGGAAATAGATGAGTCGGTAACATTGTGTTCTGCTGTGCTAATCATGTGACTGTTAGTGCCTCTCAGTGTCGAGTGCACAAAGCTCAAAATGTGTCCATATGAGCTCAACAACGCACACATTCACAGCGTCTGCAGCCGGCCACAACGCTCCACTGCCTGATCCTTCACTGGAGAGGCGTTTATTGTCTTTTAATGTGCTGCTGGGACTGAGATACACCTCTGTTTCTGATTCTTCTAGGAGTGGGGATGTGTTCAAGCATGTGCAGTTATGTTTGTGCAGAAGTGCTGTTTGTTTGATCAGGTCTTTGTATTTTATCTAAAAAATGTGACGTTCCCAAAACAAGGACCTTTATTCCTGCTGCTTCTTTGTATCCACCCAACAGCTGCTAAACTCATGCCACATGTTGTAACTTCAGGTAGAGATTGTTTTTTTTTATTTTAAAAAAGGAGCTTTTTGAGGATTTCATGAGGTTCTTCAGGAGCTGAGACGGTGGTTCTCCTCCCCCTAGTGGTGCGTTGGAGTAGTGCAACATCAAGGAGTTGGAAGAATTCAACTTTTTAAAAAAATATTTTCTTTTAAAGGAAAAAAATATAAGTATGGAATATATAAAACCAAATATATTTATTCCAATACAATTGTAAAAATGTAAAAAAGAAATATAAAAAAATAAATGTATCTTTTTAGTTTACAGTGATAAATTGATAAATCTCCTTACTGCTGCCAGATGTAAAAAAAATAAAAAATGTAAAGATATAACACATTTTAGAATATAGATTGTTAATATATAGTTAGTTTGGTGTTCAGAACAAAAGTCACCCTGAGGCACCATGTTAAACTCTTGATGATCTGATTTGAAAATGATGGCTGTGATGATCCTGTGACCTCACAAGATGTGCTCCTGCAGTTGTTTACTCCATGGCGATCTATAGGCGTAATGTTCTTCAGTCTGAGTCAGGCTGACTCATTGATACAATAACATACGAGTCATTTCATCAGAAAAAGTGCATGCAAGATTTAAAAGTACATATATTTTGAAAATTCTTTTACAAAAATGTTCATTGCTTGTCTCTGGTCAACTTGTTGATCCTCTGCAGAAATAACCTCCAGTGTAATTGACATAAAGGTCTTCACATTAAGAGTAGATGAGCCTCAGAGACTCATGTTGTCCATGCAGAATGGACAACATGAGTCCATGAGTGAATAAAATACATTCATCAGTGGAATGAATGGGCAACAATTTGGCTTTTTGTGCAATAATGTCTTTAACTTTATTGCTGCAGCTTGAGATTGTTTTGGCTCAACAGTGAAAAAAAGAATGAAGAGCTCTATGCAAAGGTCAAAACTAAAGATTCCTGATTACATTCAGAATGTTCAGAGTTAGAACAAAGCTCCTTTCTTATTTATTTTCATTTTTAGAAAAAATCTTTTTGTTAAATAGTCTTCGAAACAGAGAATCAAATATTAACAATACAAACCATTAGAGCTGATGCTTCCACAAATTGTTCTTCTTGCTTAAATGGTTTGAGGAGTTCCCACACCCCACTCCTCAAACCACACACACATTGCAAAACAACAACAAACTTTTTTCTATGTGACAGAACAACAGATGTTATTAATCAATATCAAATACTTTAGCTCAGTTCATATCGAATGGTTTACATAATTAATGTCATTTTCAACAAGAGATAGTTTAACACAGCCCATACTCAATAAGAAATAATTACATATCATTTTAATAATGTATCTTAATCCTTAAATCTAAAATTGGGACTTCACACCATGATGAATTCATTTCAGATGCTGTTTTCTGTTTCCCAGGGATGAAAGGAAAACCAGAAATCTTCCAATTCAGCAGTTTCTGTTTTGTTGATAATCCAATTCACACAGTTAAGGTGATAAACATGCGATGAAGTGAGGAGGAGCAGAGACATGCGTCTTATCACGTAGCCGATCTGACAAAACTCTGGAATTACATCGGTGCTGATGACGCACCGCAAAGACCCCCCCACAGCAGCAGCATGCCACTGACGGAGGGAATCACTTTAGAGGATTAAGACTGTTTGGATTAGAGAGGCTGCTTACCTGGCCATCTGTCACCTTCAGATGGTTGTCCATATTATTCACATTTACAGACACAACAGATTTGCCACAAACTGATTACACTTCAGAATCAAGTCTGATGCAATGTCAGACTATTTGTATTTACAACTGAAACCAGATGTTTCCATACATGCCATGGAGCACAGGTGTCAAACTCCAGTCCTGGAGGGCAACATTCAGATGTGCCTCTGCTGCGCCACACCTGAATAGAATAATTAGGTCATTAGCAAGGCTCTACACAAGAAGGAGGTAATTAAACCATTTCATTCCAGTGTTTTGTACCTGCAGGATAGTGGTCCTTGAGGACTGGAGTTTGCCACCCCTGATGTAGAGGGATGCACAATATGACAAGAAATTAGACTAAACTTAGGGATTATCAAAGGTTTTACTATTAGCTCAACTCTAAAGTAAATTCATAAATATTTTCCCCAATAATTAATTTAAAAATAAACCAGGATGACAATTCCCGACGTCATGGCTTGATAAACTTCTTATAAAAACAAATGACACTGTGGCAGTAGCTGACGTAAGATGTTCATTATTCACAATGAAACAAAAGCTAACATGGATTAGAAAGAAGCCATTAAAGTAACAGAAAAAACACAGTAACAGTAACTCATTCTGTAGTTAATTATTTTGGTACTTTGCAAACAGAATGAATAGCAATTCTGGTGGGAACTATGTTTCTTCATATATCTTATATATATATATATATATATAAAAAAAAAAAAATTCCCTTCTCACCCACCACGGGTGGTTCTTATCCTCTGAGCTCGGTCCTCTACCAGAGGCCTGGGAGCTTGAGGGTTCTGCGCAGTATCTTGGCTGTGCCAAGGACTGCACATTTCTGGACTGAGATGTCTGATGTTGTTCCTGGGATCTGTTGTAGCCACTGCTCCAGTTTGGGGGTTACTGCCCCGAGGGCCCCGATGACCACAGGCACCACTGTGGTCTTCACCTTCCAGGCCCTCTCCAGTTCTTCCCTGAGGCCCTGCCCTGGTATTTCTCCAGTTTCTCGTGGTCCTTTTTCCTGATGTTGCAATCACTTGGTATTGCTACATCTACCACAACGGCTTTCCTCTGATGTTTATCCACTACGACAATGTCTGGTTGGTTCGCCATTACCATTTTGTCTGTCTGGATCTGGAAGTCCCACAGGATCTTAGCTCTGGCGTTCTCCACCACCTTTGGGGGTGTTTCCCACTTTGATCTCGGGGTTTCCAGTCCATATTCTGCACAGATGTTTCTGTACACTATGCCTGCCACTTGGTTATGTCGCTCCATGTACGCTTTCCCTGCCAGTATCTTGCACCCTGCTGTGATGTGCTGGACTGTCTCAGGGGCCTCCTTGCACAACCTACACCTTGGGTCTTGTCTGGTGTGGTAGATCAGGGCCTCTATTGCTCTGGTGTTTAGGGCCTGTTCCTGGGCGGCCAGGATGAGGCCTCTGTGCTGTCCTTGAGTCCAGCTTTTTCCAGCCATTGGTAGGATTTACTGATATCAGCCACTTGGGTTATTTGCTGGTGGTACATCCCATGTAGAGGTTTGTCCTCCCATGATGGTATCTCTGGCACCTCAACCTCCGTTCCCTGTTGTCTGAGACATTCACTGAGCACATTGTCTGTTGAGGCTTTGTCCCTGATGTATTTATGGATCTTAGTTGTTTCGTCCTGGACAGTGGTTCTCACACTCACTAGTCCTCTGCCTCCGTCCTTGCGGCTCGTGTACAGTCTCAGGGTGCTGGATTTGGGATGGAACCCTCCATGCATGGTTAGTAGCTTTCTAGTCTTAATATCTGTGGCTTTCATCTCCTCCTTTGGCCAGCTGATTATTCCAGCAGGGTATCTGATTACTGGCAGGGCATAGCTGTTTATCGCACGGATTTTGTTCTTGCCATTATATATATATATATATATATATATATATTATATATATATATATATTATATATATAGATATATATATATATATATATATATATATATATATATATATATATTTTAGAGAGAGAGGTGATAAACATTTCTGAATCAAAAGTGTGTTTTGTACATTCTCTTTAAATTTAGTTTTCATTAGTTGTTAGTGGAAAATCATCTTAATTAACATAAATAAAGGCTTGAATGCTTTGGTTGGTTTGTAATTAATCCACACAACGTGTTTCATTTAGTGAATTGTGTTAATGAAATAAATTTACTGCAACAGGAAAACTTCTCCCACCCACCATAAATATGGATATAAAACTTCTAACTAACTCATTCGAAGTCTTAATGAGCTTCAAAGAAATGAATATTTTAATGTTCATATACTTGCTTCTAAGCAAATTCAGATGTAGGTTTATCCAATGAAGTGCAGTACTTTGTTCAGGACTAGAAAGAAAGCAAGTCTTATGATCACTAACCACAGAGAATGTTGTATTTTTGCCTGACTGCATTTCTAAGACGCTGATAACTTCTGAGTCTTTGACCTTTTTCCTCAGATGAAGCTCAGTCAGGAAAAAATAGATCTAGGTCTTTTATTTTGCAATCAGAAACCTTTTATATTTTTTTTCACTGTGAAACTGGATGTTTTCAGTGTTTCTCGTGACTGTCCAGAGTTCGGAGGTCACGCAACGAGAAAGAAGAAGAGGAGGTCTGTTGTGGTAAGGATGGGATTTGGATTTTTCAGGTCACAGTGAAAATGTGCTGAAAGTAAAAAAGAAAGAGAGAAAGCGTCTGAGCTCAGCTACTCCCACCTACACGCAGAATAAAGCAACAAAACCTTGAAATCCACCCACACATCAACCGCGCATTCAGAATCGATTCGATTATTTGCATCACACACACACTTCCCGTAGCGGTTCAGACATTTCTGAGCCTGCTGTAAACCACGCGGACTGCCGATGCTGGTTAATTTACGCGTGGTGACCTCTCACTGCTAAACCAGCGAGAACGAACTGAACCACCATCAGTCCGTTCACTCCATCCTCACAGCAACATGTCTTTGATTTCTGTCTCTCTGTCCATCTCACCGCTCGGCCCACTCTGTTCCCTCACTATCTGCCTCTTCATCGCTCTCCAGCTCCCTTACAGCTGATGGAGCTTATCACGGACAAATAGGCTTAAGAACTTTGCTATGGCAACGGCGAATCGTAAAAAGCTGCATAAGCACTTCATCCGGGGCCGTGATCCAATGCCTCCCCTTGGAGATGGTGCCCTCAACCTCCTGCAACAAGTAAAGGCAGGCCAGAGAGGCTCCTGGGAGGAGGAAGAGGAGGAGGAGGAAGGCTCAGAGAGGTGGAGAGAGAGAAGAGAGGCAGAGCATCTCTCTTCTGTCTCTGGTTTTCATTTAGACTGTCCAGCTGCCTCTCTGATGTCCGACGACTTTGACACCTTTTTCCCTTTGTGATTTTATTCCCACTGGAGCCGGACAGCAAACCTGAGAACAAGAAGCAAAGGTAAGAAAAAAACAAAACAAAAAAAACTAAAGTTGATTTTCCATTTCAAGATTTACAGGATATTTTTTCTTTCTTTTAATGAAAAGTAAAACAGAAAACTCGCCCATTTCCAGTTTGGTGATGTAGTTTGTCTTTTTTTAGCTAGAAAGAGAAAATCAGAAAAAGTAAATCTTTGCAGTAATTGCTCAAGAAGGATGGGCTGAAATTCACTTATTTATATTTACTTTCTGAATTTTTTTATGTTAAAAAGGAAGAATTTGCAAAAGGTTGCAAGATATGACGAGTGACCTCAATATTTGAATAACTAATTAAGGATAATGTGTCGTTTGCAATTCAAAATATTATTATAATTTTACTTTTTGCACATTAACAGACAGAATAAAAATTATTATATAATTGAATTGAAATATTTTTTTGCTAAGTTCCTTGAAACAGCATTTGTTTTGAAATGGTGCTATATAATGGACAAAATTGAACTGAATTTAAGTATTTATTTACATGTTTACTGAAATGTTTTAGCAGTAACCAAGAGAAAGAATCACAATTTTTCTAATTTGCAAGAAAATGTAAAACTTGACAATGAAGACGAAAAGTTTTGTTTTCTGAATAGTACATATTTTTTGCTAGTTTTTGCTATGAAATAAAATATTTTGTAGATGGTTTATAATGTTTAATGGTGATCTTCTTGCCATCCTTTTACATGTACATACAGAATGTAAGTAAACAAATCACAAAACAATGAAAAAAGATCCTTCAGATCCTCAGACTTTTGGTGAAAAACTTACATAAACCACATTAAAGATGTTTGGTTCAGATTTTCGAATTAACTGAAATGAAAAGACAATAAGGCATCTGATAACCTATCGCCATGTTTACAGGTCAGTCACCTCTCTGTTAAACCTGCGGCTGCAGCACTAATCTCACCTCGTCTGTTTGGAAACCTTCAAGCTGAGCATGTTGAGGATAATCTGACCTGCAAGCCCTAAAAAATGCAGCAGCGTGAAGAGCAGCTGTGGTTTAGATGACAGCATGAGCAGGACAGGAGGACAGAAAAGAGGACAGGCTTTGGGGAAACACATCCAGGAGTTTTGTTTATGCCTTTAGATTACATTGAGAATTCATGAAAGCAATAGAGAAACTTTGTCTTTTAAGTGCTGGGACTTATTCATGCCTGAAAACAGGACAGATTACTCAAACCTCTCCTGCTTCTCCCCCCTTTACCATCACAAAGAATAATCAGAGGCTGTAGCCCTCAACACCAAGCAGCACAGTGACTGTAGTACCTGATTAAATCTTTCATCTCAGTCATTACACATCAATCGGCTGCCTGCACTCCAGTTTTTATTTATTTATTTATTTCCTGCGCTAACAAAAGAATCCCGATTGATTATGGCTGTAAGCAGATACAACACCTGTTGAAGAAAAAGAGGCTGGAGGACAAAAAGGAGGATGTTGAACTTTGGTCAGACGATTGGACTTCATCTAAAGGAAAATTTATTAATTAGAGCAATAACAGTAAAGGAAAAACACCAACAAAATTGCTTAATTTATGATTATTTTTATGTAAAAAGGTTTAAATGATTTGGGCCAAAACAATTTTACAGCCACAGCACATTTTTTTTAATTTTCTAAGCCAAGTCATGCTCTACCGTAGCATATTTTTAAAAAAGTGTCTCGGCATTAAAACACCAAACTTCATTTCAGTTACGTTGTAAGCAGAGGTGAAGCTGTGAGTCCAGCTGAAATCTCTCTTCTAATAAAAGCAGCAGGGTAATTTTCACAAATGCATTTTTCTTGATGATTATTGTCATAATGTCTTAGCAGATCTTCCAGGATTCCTCAATTAGCATCAAAACAATCGCTGCTAAGGTTACGAGATCTGAGATAAGTTTTATAATTCACCAAGAGCTTCAATGGAAGTGGTTGAGGAGTAAAAGCCTGTACTATTATGTATGGGCTTTGTCACTTAATGTCATGCAAGAAAAAGGTTCTGCCAGGAAAATGTGTTAAAAACAACCTGCAAAAGCAAAAAAAAAAAAAAAAGTGTTTTGCATGAATAAAATTCTATAATTCTGGGTTGGAGGAAGCGTTTTTCTGCAATGTCACAAAAAGAAATTGCGTGATTCACAGCAAATTACCGGCAGCAACGTTTTCCAGAATTTTACTGTAGTAAATACAGCCATAATGTATGAGAGCAACAGCACAGAGCTACTAAAGCTAAAGCTACTAAAGTTTTCATTTGCTTGAGACAAATTACTTAAGAGTCACAAAAGTTCAGTTTTGTTTTTTTTAGCAAAAAACAAAACTGAAGTATAAACCTGTTAATAGTAAATTCTTAAAAACATTTTCATTTTATTTTTTATTTCATTCACTCAATAATAAATATGAATAGTTTATGGAACAACTGAAAGAAATTCTAAATGAAAAGGAGCAGAAAGAAGAATAAGTTTAGAATATACAGAATGTTATACAGAATATGCAAAGCCTTTTTGTTCCTGAATTACTTTATCTTATTTAAAACAACAATGGTTTTGGATATTTTGACTTTTATAAGGGTTATATAAGATTTCCATGAAAATTGTTCACCAATGAGAACACCCTAAAATCTAACTGTTTGCATCTCAACTCCTTCAACATAATTAGTTGAGATTGGTGAAAAGCAAATCAGAACTGTCACTTTTATGCTACAGATTTCCCAAGACTTTAAACAAAAAAAGACAAACAAAAAAAAACATTTATCTGTTGCCAATAAGAGAATAAACCATGTAGGTGGTAACTTTCCGTCGTTTTTATCCTCCAGGAGACGGAGGGCAGGTCCATGGCCTCCTGGTTCAACTGGAATGAGCCGTACCAGCGGAGCCCCCGCAGGGACCCGGCTGACGTCGTCTCCGACACCCTGATGCTGGAGTTCAGCTGGCAGCTGAAGGAAGCGGAGCGGCTGCAGAGGGAGAGGGAGAACGAGTACCGGCGCTTGAAGACCGGCGTGGATTACAGCTGGCTGGCCACCACGCCTCGCTCCTCCTTCAACATCAGCACCGGGGAGAGGCTGGCCCTGGAGGACCTCTGCTCCAAGGTGCCGCCCCCCTGCTGCGGCCTGGTCATCCTCAAGTAAGGGAGTCAAAAAATGTCAAAATTTTACAGCGGCTTTTTGTTAAAACTGCAAAAATAAATAAGCAATTTGAGATCCAACAAGGTGGGGTGATTGTCTGAAACTCGATTGGTTGTTCATAGGATTTACAATTTAGAAAAAAAAAATGGTAAAGGCATTCAAGTTTGTACTTACTGTCAAGAGTCTGAACTTTTTAGAAAGACTTTTTGGTGCAACAGCTGCAAGTATTTTGGGATATTTCTATATTATGATGACGTATAAGGCCATTGTGGATATTAAAATAAATAAGAAAAAGTTTCAACAAAACAATTTTGAATTTTGAGATGAAACTCAGAAATTTTCTAGAAAAAACTTTCAAAATTTGTAAAAATATATATTTTTTTATTTTTAAAAATATAAATTTCCATGTTTTTTAGAAAATTTCTGAGATTAATCTCAAAATTGGATTGGATAGGATTTTATTTTGGAGTAACAAATGGGATTGAACGCCTGGGTTCACAACATTATACTGATTTTAATCCGTTAAAACCTTCACATTTATTTTCACTTCATATATGAACTAAAATATGTTAAGGTTTGAGGTTGCAACATGACAAAATGCAAAGTTCAGGGAATATGAATACTTTTGGAATGCACTGCATGTACAGTTCATTTACCATTTAAACAAGTATTTAGTCATATGACTGCATTAGGTCTGCAGATTTATAATAAAAAATACCCACACGGTGCTGTCAGCAGAGAAAAAATGGCTTTTTCATTTGAAACCAAGTGGAACAAAATAACACCAGTCAAACATTTTTATTTCTGATGACGAGAGTGACAAGAAGTCAATCTTCAAAAGTAATAATTTAAAAGAAATACATCTATTTAAAACAGAATTCAACCTATTTCAGAATGTTTTATAACGACTCAATTTTCTACACGAATATGGCTTCAGCATATGGGGGAAAAAAATTACACCATCAATGGCACACAGTAAGTAGCTGTGTGAGTAGATTTGTCCTTGAAAGAGACACATCTTGAATAGCAGCGCTAAGTTTATTCTCTCATTTTTTAAATAAAAAAGTAATAGCTAGATGTGTATCAGTATTTCTCTCAGGAAAGAGTCATAGCTTTACACAGAAGGACTGTGCTTGCAGTAATTTTTATAACAATAGCAGCTAAACACCAAGTCACTGGGCAGAAATAGTTTCTATAAAAAAAAAAAAAAAAAAAAAAACTTTTATGTTGTTAAGATTAACAATCACTCCATGAATGGATTTTTTTCTGGTAAAATATAGAGCTAAAGACTCATAGTCATCTCTTGTGTCGAGAGAGGTCTAGTTTTTATTATTACAGAAAACACACAACCACCACCATGTTTGTTTGATTTAAAACATTTAGAATCTCCTTTAAAATAGAGTTTGTTGTTGTATCAACACTTTTATTTATTTTATTTTAAATGACCGAAAGTGACTCAACAAACCTGTTCCCAACCACTGAAACTAACTCTATTAATGGGAGATTCAACTGATGAGCTAAAATTCACCAGTTTTATGCATTTTCTGTATAAACAGAAACATTTTAAGTAACTCTATGCATCAGATTACTTGAGGAAACCGATTATTGTGGCTCTCTTGTCTGTCGTTTGCCAGACGTTAATCTGCAGTGGAAATGTTCTGAGTTCACCTCGCCACCTGTTCTTGGAAAGCTGCTGTCGTCTCAGATGTGTCGTTAGAGCAAACAACACCCGCACCATGTTGTTTTTGCTCATGTATTCACTGTTTACCACTTATTATAACATTAACTGTTCAAACCTGTTATAGATTGTTTGCTTTTTAATGAACTATTAACGTATTTGTTACCAATAAGAGAATAGAATAATGTTTTTGTCTTCAAATGAAAGTGATTTCTGATGTAATTGGTAAATTATAAATTCTGCAAAGCCAAAACAAAGGGCAAAGGGTTCAGAAAATTTTCAGAAATGCTCCGTTCTTAGAACTGCTGCAGTCGGGCGACTTACAAAAAAATATCACTTAACAGAAGAAGCAACAAGTGCTTAAAGGCTTGTTAAGGCAAAGCCATCTCCTGTGGGGAGGCGGAGCGGTAATTGGGAGCTTGGCAGGAGTGTAGCGTTCACACAGGTGGGTGGGAGAATAACTATTATCCTCAGATGTTGTGTTCCTTGTTTCTCATCACTTTAATGTTTCTGGTCAAACCTGGCTGAGAATTTCACTTAACAGGACTGTGAGTAGGTTTAATTTTCTGTTTCGTTTAAAATCCACCTGAACGAGAACATCTTGACAGCTGTGACTCATCCTGTGCTTGTTTGTGGTTCAGATTATGATCGCTGTGTTTTGACAGTATGTGAACCCTTGGTTTTCAAGTCTTTAATTCAGGAAAGCTCGGATTTATGGCAATGGTTTTCTTTAAACTTCTTTACTTAATTACACTGTGCACAAAGGCTCATGCAAATATAAAATTCCCAATAAGATTTGGATGAAGATTCGTCTGACAAGTTTTTCTTATTTAGCCCAGTGTATAACTTCAAGTCTGTATGCATCAGAAAATGTTGCTGGTAAATAAAAATGTATACAATGAAATTCAAATTTTTAAGAAACATTAATGTTGCTCCACCCTGAGTAAAAACACCTTTTAAAGGTCTAAATGAATGTAATATTTACACATTCGTTGAGTGAACACAAACTTCTCAATCAGCTCTGCTGATGATCCTAACTCTGCTAGCGTCGTCTTGACCTTTTTTAAAATTCCACTCAGTCGTTGTTGTTTGAAAGTGAATGTAAAAGTTCACCTTATTTGTCATTTCCTATTCTGGAAAAACATTAAGCTTGACAGTTGAATATTAATGAAAATTTTTCAGCTTTGTTGCCTGAGGAAAGATTTTCATTGCACATTTCTTTGTTTATGAGATTATCCCATAAAAAATTGGCAATGGCTTGTGTTTAACTTAAAATGTACTTTAAATACATTAAGATTTGAAGCTGCAACATGACAATAGTCTTTAAGCACCATCTGCTTCTTCTAGCCTGAATGTTAAGCAAATTGACACATCAAGTAACCAGAACGAGCATCTTACCACCAGATTCCTCTCCTTTTGTTTTTCTGACCAGTTCCTGCTTTCTTCATTTCTGCTCACAGGTTCCGGGATGCTATGCAGGCCAACGAGCCCGAGCCACACGAGGTGTCGGGCCACTTCCGGGCCGTCCTGCTGGAGGTTCTGGATCAGCTGAAGGAGGAGCAGGAGGCGCAGCGGCTGGCTCGCCAGTGGAACAACAAGCGAGCCATGAGCATGAACTTCAGGTCGAAGATCAAGATCAACCCGTTTGGAAGCACGACGGGCCTCACCACCGCGGTGGGCAACGGGACGGGGCTGAGCGATCTCAAAACCGTCTCTGAGGATGTGGAGAAGGGGATGGAGAGGGACGAGAGGTCGCAGAGGGTGTGGAGCATGCCCGACTTTAGATATAAAGGAACCAGCAGCAGCAGCAGAGTGGTCTGATGGTGGGCGTGTGAAGGAAATGTGGACTGATGAGACTTTATGTCTAACACGTTCAAGGCCAAGGCAATATTTTCTCTTTTCTCTCAACCATGTTTTCAGTACTTGAAGCAGTTAATAAGTTGCCTGAGATTATTTTCTGCAGCGATGTCTCTTATTTTGTAGAAATTTGGCATCAAAGCATTGAGGGATATTTATACTGCGGCCTAATAGTATTATTTAAAAATTGTCAAAGTAATTAAAAGTTTTTTTTTCTTTTTTGACACAAAAGATGCTGCTTATTTGGTCAAGGAGGAGAAACTAAATGTGGGAATGTATAAAACGGCATTAGAGTGCAAAATGTTTCTGTAGGAGGGATGCAGTTCGTTTCCATATGATTCAAACAGTGAGTCATCCTCTGTGTGTCAAAACAGCAGGACTGAACAGTGAAATGCATTATCCAAGATTAAACAACTGAAAGCTTTTCCTCCTGCGCTTTTATTTTCAAGAGGGTTTAAAGGGAAGAAAAAATCCCCCAGAAATATTCAATAAAATGTTGTTTTTTTTTTGAGTAAAATTTCTCCAGTGGTATTTGCTGTCCTGTCAAATGGATCTGCACGCACCATCATACAAACACAGACTCAAACTGGCTTCATATAAAGAAAAGCTTTTTTTTTTTAACCACCATTTTTAAAACAGACACATACGGAAAATAATCAGCATTAATAGGTCACACCTAATTGAATCCAATGCACTGTTCCATCCTCAGAATAAAAAGAATAAACAAAAAAATTATTATTTTAGAATAAACTGAAAACACTTTGGCTCCTAAAGCCAGAATTTACATCAAAAACTTAATGATTCATTTCCTTAAATAGAGTTGGACAACATATTTTTAAAAAATATATAGTTAAAACCTTATATTTCTTTTTTAATTATGAACAGAAAAAGGTGTCAAGCCCAGAAAAGATATTTCCACACAATGCAGACATTTAAATGACAGACAGGTTTGTGTTTGACTTGACATTTCGACTGTACAGACTGAACTGGTAGATTTTATGTTTAAATGGTGTTTCAACCTAAAGCATAGTTAAAAATTGTCAAAGTAATTAAAGATCTTTAATTACTTTGACAAGTAATCCGCTCAAAAACAAAACTTTCTACATAACAGTTCTTACACTGGACTCAAGGTAAAGAAAACGCAGGTAGTGAACCTGCACTGAATCCAGCTCGACGCTGCCCCTGTGTGGTGGAAAAAAGTCACTTCAGTTCATCGCCTCTCCTTCAGAAAACTCGTTTGCTCCAGGGAAGCAGGAGGAGCCGTTTCCTGAGATCTGCAGATGCTGACGTCTATGACCAACAAGAGGGGTCACCATGGCGGCTTCACAGGGTAGAGTTCAAGAACTCCAGCAGCTCTGCTCGATTTTTATCCCGCTGTTAGCACAAATTTCACCCAAGACAACAAAAAGCATCAAATTAAACAACTCAAAAAAGTGTCTTTTTTTTACCTTAATTAGGGGAAAAAAGGTATTACCTGTTTGTCTTTTTTCGACTTCTTTACTTTCATTTTTATCTTCTTCCCTGAAATCATGCTGTACTTTCCTTTTTTTCTGTCTTTTAAATACTGAAAGAAAAAAATTGCTAAAATGAAACACTACAAACTAAAAATCATACTAAAAGGAAATAGAAATAGTTTCAGACACCTAAAAGTGATCAATTAAAAAGTTCGAATTGATCAACTATTTGATCAATATCGATCATAAACTGAATTTCAATGGTTCTGAAGCTGTAAAAAATTTTTTATCATGAATATCAATATAATGAATAATAATATTTTTAGAACTGAATCCTGCTTTTTTAATTTTGCTATCAGGGTTTCTACATTTTTTTACATTTCAAAATGCCACCCTGGTCTTTTTTCACATAATAAACATTTAAGTACAAAAAAATCTTTGCTACCTTCGAGATCTGAACCGGTCCTGATTTGTCATCCTCTCCTTTTGTCTTCTTGTCTCTTTTACGCTTTTGCTTTTTCTCTTTCTTCCCTTTCTGTTGCAAAACACAAAGAAACTAAGTTATGCATTTCAAAAGAAAATGTATTTCTCCTTTAAATATGAAGAATTAATTCAAGAAAAAAAAAGTTTTTGTTACTTTTTTGTGCTTCTCCTTTTTTCTTCTTTTGGACTGCTTTCTGGTTTTACTGCGAGAGTCTGAAAATAATAAGAAAGCAATACACTAAGACAAAAATATTGTCTTTGACATTCAGATACAAACATTAATTCCTAAACCTGACCATATGCAATTAATAAAATTATATTTCATAAAATTTCACACTTAGACACACCCACATGCTTTGATGTCCGAGAAAATTTTTATAACTTTTGACCTTCAATGCCTCAAGACTATGCTGAGTGACTCTTAAGTCTGTATCTGAAAAACTGCGGGTCAAGTTCAATCAGACACGGCGTCTATAAAAAAGAGAAAATTATGTCTTTGATCCAAAATGGTCGACTTTCTATTGGTTTCAGACCATGGCTCCAAGAGACTTTTTTGTACGTCCTGACAAGATACACATCTGTACCAAGTTTCGTAATTTGAGGACAAAGCATGGCTTGGGCTGATAATTTAAAGTATTCTAGGGGGCGCTATAGAGAAATGAGGCCACACCCACTAAAATTTGTTCTGGATTCCTGTTGGGGAGTGGAAAAGGATCCATCCTACTGAGTTTGGAGCAGATCGGCCCGAAACTGGAATTCAGAGCCAAACATATGGCATCGACATTACAGGTCACTTCGCCACACCCACCTGCTCCATAGAATCTGGTCAGGGTTGGAATCCACAACACACCAACATGTCTTCTGTCTCTGGACATAGTTTCAGGTTGATTACGTCAAAGGGATAAGATAGCGATTGTTCACAGTAAAACATGACACTTCCTGTTGTCAGGGGGCGTGGCCTAACTGATGTAATCATTTGACCATTGGGTATTGTAGGACACTCGATGATGATCAATCACTGAAAGTTTGGTGCCTCTGTGAGTTTTTGTGTAGAAGATTTAACGGTTTCGTGTTTGATGGCGAGTAGATGAACTTTCAGCTTAAAATACACCATTTTTAAACAGGCTTGACGCGTCCGCCAAGTTTGGTGAGTTTTGAATATGATAAAGCCCCCAAAAAGCCCCCTCTTTAGGGTGGAAGAATCGTAACAATAAACAGTATAAAAACAATAGGCCTTTGCAGCGCTTAGCTGCTCGGGTCTAATAAAAGCTTGGACATTTTTAGACACACTTACCACTGCTGCTAGAGCTACTTCTGCTGCTGCTTGAAGAATGTGATGAATCTGAGGAGCTGGAAGAAGTGGGAGAGGAAGAGGAGGGTGAAGATGATGAGCTAGAAGATGAAGAAGATCTGCTGCGACTCCGTTTCCGCTTTCTTTTTTCTCTTCCTAAAAAACAAAAGAAAACAGAAAGAAATCAGCAACAAAAACATAATTGATCCATCCTTAAGAATTTCCTCTGTCACATCCTCCTTCAAATAATCTATTATCCTCCTCTGTGATTTTCCTATTTTTCTTCTCCAATATTTTTTGTCCAATACATCAACAGTCCCCTGTATGCATAAGAAAGAGCTTTGCCTCTTTGACTTTGCCTTCCAACAGTGAATTGTTTCCCATTCCTTTTAAATGTTAAATATCAAAATTTTCTGCTCTGCCTCCTGTTACTTTCTTTACACCACCTCCAAACCACACTTCATTTCATTTTTGCAGCTATTCAGGGTTCCCAAGCATTTTTCAGAATTCCACACTTTTCAAAACTCAAATATCCAAAGTTTTCCTTAAATGTTTTATTTTTTTTTTAAATCTTTTTTAATTAAATAAAAAACTTCACTGTTAATTTATTGCAGCAGTTTCTAAAGATGTCAAGATTACACATATGGAACCTAGAAAATTAAGAGATGGACAAACTGGTGAATGACTGACAAAAATAAATGATGACTGGATGAATAAACTTGTAGATGCCAAACATGCATTAATGTACAGATTAACAAACAGATCAATTATCAGATGGAGACAAACTGATGGATGGATGAACAGCAAAAACCTGTCTAGAATGAATAAATAAATACTATGCACCTGCAACTTCTCTCCTTTAGCCTCTATACACTTTGTAATATAAATTGCTAAATGAAAAATAAAATAATCAAACCCCAAAATCTTCAATGGAAACAAGTAGGAAAATGTAGTGAGATTGTATCTCCATATTTAGCCAGAAAGACGGAGAAAGTAACCTGCCTCTGCTTCTTGACCTCGTTCTTTCATCTGTTCTGGACGAGGAACTGGACACCCTGTGTTCCGTTCTGGTTGACTAGAAACACAATCATCATAGTTTGTATATGGATGCACATCAGACAAATCAGGAAACTAATTTGTATTAAAACGAAACATATTATTCAAGTAATATAACATTACACACAACGTAGCGGTCTAAAAAGCTGCACAAATAACACACGTAAGATACTTTAATTCGTTAGTTGTATTTTCAGTTGGTGCTACAGTACAAGAGCTACGATAGGCTAAAGCTAAAGCTGTGCGGGTTAAACAATAGTTCCCGTACTCACCATAACGACAAGTTACGACAGTTAGGACGTCATATAATTATTAACACAAACACTACTGTGGAAAAATGTCAAATTGATATTTATTTGCAGTTATCACCGGCGTATTAGCAGCAGCTAGCCATCTTTTTACACATTTCGTATCCCATGATGCACCGCTGGTGGCTACATTCAAAACAACAGGCGCCAGAGGAAAATGCCATAGCGCCCCCCGTGGTGAGTGAATGATACCACTGCCTTACTCTTTAAAGTTAAAACTGTCAGTTTGACATGTTTTCATTTTCTTTTTATTAAGTAATAATTTATTCATAAACCAACATAAAACAAAGTCAACTCGTAGATTATAGAAATTTAAACCAATAGCTTCATGAAATACATTATTCCTGTACTAATCATAGCTTTGATTTATTATATTGTTTCTTGTTTTTCTGAGGAACTTTTTTTCTGCTACATACGATGCTCGAGTTCCTTCTTTAGTAAATAAAGAAAATGAGAAATTTTTACATTTTTATTCCAATCTTAGAGATGTATAAAAGAAACCAGCACATCAACAGTAGTATTGTACAAAACACTTTTAATATTGTATTAGAATATTGTACAAATAGGAGCAAATGCCCATATTATAAAAATGAGAAGCAAAACATGTTGAAGTATCAGTGGTTTGAGGCATGAGAGATCATTTGAAAAGCTTTGAATGTCAGATAAATCCTATTCGTGGTCAGTTTCATCAAGCCATCAGAGTAGCATTTGGATGTAGAAAGAAATAAAAAGCACTTTGGCACCATGCATCTTCAAACATAAGGAGAAGCTTTTATACTATGAATAACACATGAGTTTTGTTGCAGTTGTAGTTTTTTATGACTCAGTAACTAGAAACAAAGAAACAGACACAGAGTAAAATGAGCTGAAAATAAAACCTAAATATGATTAATAACTTTGAAAAGATTAATAGAAAATCTCAGTACCAGTTGCCATTGTTTGCTTTGATAAAACTGACCATGTCGTTCCATATACAAACTGTATGTACATTTAAAAATACTTCTACACTGAACAGAAAAAAAAAACAGTTTAGTTTGTAACATGCATTTGTGCTTATTTGTACAAGAGTCCTTGGAAATAGAGGAAACGCTTGGAAATTGATAGAATTAAAGATAAATAAAAGTTCACTAGTTATCAGAAGACAAAGCGACCATCTCAGCCTGCATCAGAGCTGAGCTGTTGGACTCTGATTCCTTGCACCAGGGCCGGGCTCCAGTGAGGTAAGGTGAAGCAGCTGATCAAAGGCCTCCTATTTTCAATTTAAGTTTCAGCAGATATACCAAGAAAAATACATGAGGCATCCATAAAATACAAAAATAACATTATCAAAAGCTTATCAGATAGCAGTGAAGGGAAGAAGTCGCCTGCTTTGACTGCTGTAATAATTATTCAACATTCTTTTAAAATCTTTAGTGAAAAAAGTAATTTCTTGCTTCCCATAATTTGGAAGAACACATATTTCTTCTTGCTTGAAAAAAATAACTCATTCCTATTTTTGAGTCTGCCATATGTCATGTTTAAGATAACAGTTTCAAATGTAAAAGCCTTTGTTCAGATGTCTTTGTGCACAAAAAATGTAAAAAGAATAGTAATGTGCTGATAAATTGTGTTTTTCAGATCATAGTAATATGTTTGAAAACCAGAGCTTGGGAAAAAAAAAAAAACCTCTGTGTCTGCTTTTCTATATGAAGGGATGAAATGATTCTATTCAGGCTTCTGTTTTGTTCTTTGAGTTTTCTCCAGCAGCCATACTTCCTTCGTTCTCCTCCTCCTCAATGGGAACCTGAAAGAAACACAACATAGCATCACAAAATACTGCAGAATAATAAATGCATGATACAAGCAATGGTTAAAATACAGCAGTAAGGATCCTAACCTCCCAGTAAAGAGAGTCATCAAAGCAGTTCTGATCTGGAGGCTGTCCCCAGAATGGTAGCTTCATTATCAACCCTGGAAGAAAAAAAAAATTAAACGTTATTGCTGCTTGTGCACAATCATAAACCAATTATTGTTTCAGCTTTACCCCTACTCACCAGTTATAGCACCTCCAATCAGAGCAAACCCGAGAGACGAAGCCAGGGCAGCAGCTTGCATGTCTGCAGAGCTGACATTTAAAGTGAGAGGAACATTATTTCAAAGCAACACGTTTGTTGTAAGTGCATAATTTTAATTACTGTATATGGAATATTCACCCTTTATTTGCCTTCCCCAAAGCCACAGCAACAATGCCAGCCAGTCCTCCAAGGATGCCAGGCATGCCGTGCAGATTGTGGACTCCACACGTGTCCTGGATGCCCAGGTTGGACGCCAGGATCGGCTGCAAAGTCAAGAAAAAGACAAAATAGTCTCTGTTTAAAAATAATAACATTTTAATAATGAAATTCTCTTTTAAATGTGTTTGCCACAAATATTTACTACTGGACAGAAAGTTGTTTAACGCAAAATGCAAAACTATAATATTGAGGAAATTTCTTTTTTCTGACTTTGAATAAAATCGAGACCTTATACACCTGGATTTTGACTTGGAGGGATAATGTATTGTGCCTAAATTCTGCTAAGTTACTTGTCTTTTTTTTGTCAATTTCTTTTTAAATTTCCATCTTTTCAGGTATACAAAAGTAAATCCCACACATAAAAATATCATAAAAGAAACCTCAGCATCCAAAAAACAATGTTCTATCCATTTTTCGGTTTTATGCTTGTGGGAACTTTTCCGGTTCCTCACAATTACCGTAGTCTTGATAAAATAAATCTAACCGATTACTGAACTTTTGGATTGAACAGGAATCCAAGGCAACTAGTGTAATCATGGAAAGGAGTGCTTCTAGTTTGGAAACATCTAGTTCTAATTTTTATAACTGATTTGGCTCTATTGGTATCTTAATGCCACTTCATTTAGAACAGCTGAGTTGTTCATAGTGCGTCTGAGACTCAGCTGGAAAAAGGTTCTGGTTCACAAAAAATGGTAAAAGATGTAAGAAGTGGGCATAGAGTCTGGGCCCTCTCCTGCAACATTGAGGACGCTGTTCTAGTTTGATGTGATGGTGACACATTCACTTTTGTGACACATTAAGGATTTGAAGAACTCCTTGCTGTGGCTATATTACTTTTAAATTGCTAATTTTCAACTCACAGAGAGGAGTTTGAAGCCCAGGGTGGAAATGATGCCAGCCACTAATCCAATCAGCATCGCTCCAAATGGCTGGATGTTCATGTCGGCACACGTTCCCACTGCAACACCACCAGCCAGAGTGGCATTCTGTATGTGGACCTGTGTTATTATAAGGCATATAAATGAGTACAAGTCTAAAATATCCTTCAGTTAACTATTTTAGATGAATGTAAGGTGCCTGACCATGTCCAGTTTCCCTTTGTGTTCAACCAGGCTGGAGATGGCGTACGCAGACAGCACACAGGCGGCCAGGGAGACATAGGTGTTGATCACTGCAGTAAGCTGACTGGCACCTGATTCAGCGATGGCTGAGTTGAAACTGGGCCAGAACATCCACAGGAACACAGTTCCTGCAGAACAAGGTTGTTCATTTAAGATGGTGAGACAGTTACAGCAAACCCAAATTTATAAGCTGCACTGCTATTTGTGTCCACTTGGTGGCAGTAGTAGCGCATGCGGAGAAGGACGGCACATGTTCTAATACAAATCACAACATTCTAGTTTCTTATTTTTATTATATGCAAGTGTTACGTCTATATGTGTTTAGGCAGAATGTGTCCAAATGTGAGGAATCCAGCGTCATATATTTGCACGTATTTGAAAAAGAAGGTAAAGATTGTGAAAAGCTGCCCAGACAAATGCATAACTCCTGAAATAAATATACCATCATGTTTATATCACTGAAATTTTCAGTACAATGTTAAATATCGGAGTGTAATGTATGCTCCCTTGCAATAAAAAAGTCATTGACAGTTATTTTCACTTACCAATCATAGCAAACAGGTCAGAATGATAAACAGATCCGTCATTTTCATGTCCGTTCCTCAAACCGGGTCGGTAAAGAACCCGAGCCACTGCCAAACCAAAGTAAGCACCAAAAGCGTGTATGATCATTGACGCTCCAACATCATTAGCCTGTAAAATGAGATGTTTCACAGTATTTTCAGGTGAAAATGCCAGAATTGGGGTTATAATCCTTAACATAAACTGTTATAAACTCACGTGAAGAATTTCAGCCACCAGATGCTCATTGACGGAGAAGATGGTGATCTCCAGAATGGTCATGATGAGGAGCTGCACTGGGCTGGTTTTACCCAGAACAGCACCAAAGGAGATCAGGACTGTTGCTGTGCTGAAGTCTGCATTTATCATTCTGCAGCAAAATAAGAAAAATAACCCAGTGATTATTACTAAAATTATTTACCCCTTGATTCTTTCTTTTTTTTATTTGACACATTTTGTCACCTTAATATTTGGTGAGGATTTTACCTGTTGGCTATGTTGCCTGGTCATTGGAATATTGTTTATTTACTACAAAAGCACAGCTGCATCCATTTTAAGATTATATATCTTTTAATGACTAGCTAACTTATGAAGGTAGTCGATTGCACTTGATTTTGTTTACGTATCAAAGTAAAGAACTTTGGACTTTTTATTGAAAAGTGCAATTTCTGCACTAAAAGCAGAAATTGAGAATCATTTTATTTCCACTTTGTCATCGGTTCTTCTTATAAAATCCCAATCAAAAGAATTGTTACATTAAAAAAATACAAGAAAATTCAAGGACTGTGAGTGCTGATGCAAGCCTAATATTAATTTTAAACGATTAGATTTTTGTGATTGCAGCACACAATGGGCTCGGCCATTTCAGAGACGTACTTGAAGATGTTCATTTTAATCTTGCCGTTATCCAGGTGCCACAATCCCTGCATGAGGAGGCCCCACTGGAGACCAAAGGCGGCCAGCAGCAGGTTGACGCCGACGCTGCTGAACCCGTATTTCTTGAGGAAAGTCATCAGGAACCCGAAGCCGATGAAGATCATGACGTGGACATCCTGAAACACTGCAGTGCGAAATAAAAAGCAGCAGTCACTTGTTCTGTTGCTAAACGAGGACACGATCAAATCGAATGAAGAACTTCAAGGTAAAAATGCCGGTCTCAGTTTAAATCATGTTTGAATGACTTATTGGAAAGTTAGTGAACTTAACAGGAGTCATGTTTCTCAACAGAGGTAACGTTGTTGTGACCTGTTTGCTGTGAAACCAAATTAATCCCACCGTTAATAGTGTTCTGGGAAAAGCCCATCCTGTTCCTGCTTGGTGTCTTTGTCCGAGGTACCTCTGATGAAGTGCATATGATCCTAATATACTCCCAAAGCATGAAGAGATGCTTTAAATTACAAAGACAGCAGTATTTTTGTCATGTGGGACTCTCTGCAGCAGAGAAGAAGAGGTAACTTCTGGTATTTTCAGGGAGGATTTACATAAAACTGGGTGCGTCCTTTAAAACTTATCATCCTCCTCATCATCAGGAAGGAAATCAATCTCCTGTTTCCATACAGCCTTTAAGCTTGACATGATGAGCTTTGCATGTGGGAAACACGTCAAGGAGGAGATATGTGGGCTGGGAGACAATAGGCTTCATTTCCTTTGCTCTAGACAAATAGCTCCTGTAAACTATGTTTGATATATAGTCTGGAGAGAAATGCTTTATGCAGCATTAAATGAGCTCTTCAGTGACTTGAGAAACATTTAGGTAGATTTTCCTACATCAAATAAAGATGAGAAAACTGGGGACTCCATTTAACCAGGAGGCCTCCTGAAGGAGGCAAGGAAATATAGGAACCACTATTAACCTCGGTTTGGCGCATCAAATCCCAAGGCTAGTTTTACTATGTTTTCATTATTTAAAAGGATTGTTTGGGTGAAAAAAATACTCTGGTAATTTATCAAACTTTTACTACTCTGCTATCTTAAAACTTCATTCACAAAATATTAAAGCTGCAAGACTGTTTGTATAGGAATGTGGTAATGCCACTGTTGCTTAGATTGTTATTAAGAATTAAAACATGAGTAGAAAATGTAGTCCACAACAATTAATTTAATATGCTTTGGATCTTAATGTTGAGAGTTGCAAGTTTGCTTTCACTTAGTGGTAGCAGGCAACATAGAGAGGCTACAATAAGTTATTATTGTAGCCAAGACATAATGTGCTATAATGTGGTGACAAAGAAAACAGCAACAACCAAAATCACCTTGATCAAAGACAAAAAATAACAATAAACACAATTATATGATGATAAGAATATACTTGCATATTTCCTAAATTTTCACAATCCAAAACTGCACAAAATTTTGTACAGTAGTGGGCCTGCAACTGATTCAATGAGTTGTGCATTGTGTCTCATTATGAAGGTAATTAGCACTGTTTATGTGAAGCAGCCATGTTGGATTCTGAAATTATAGTTGTTTTGGCTTCTGTACAGAAAGTAGTCACTAAATTAAATGAATCTTTATTCTTCTCTAATTTATGAATTTAATCTCAGGACCAGAAGACAGGAGAGTTTCCAAACTTTCACTATTTCTTTCTTTCTTCTTATTGTACTGAGTACAATATTAATGTTTTTAACACTTTTTTCAGTTGATTGTTTTCCGCTGGTATTTACACCAACATTTAGAAATTATGTAGCACCGCTTTAATTTTATTACTGCTTCTCAAATTTTCTTTTCAATCTTTCCAAAGGAAGTTTCAGAAACAACAGTTTTGGAAATGTTATGAGGTACAAGTTTTAGTTTTCAAATCTACAGATAATTTATAAAATCAAGTGCATTCTAGACATAATAAAAGTTAGACGCTACATCATTATCTTTGCACTGTGTTGTTTTTGTTCTGCAATGCCCATGAAAACTCACATTCCTCACGTCTGATTCCAAAAATGTTCTAATGTAAGTTTAATTTGTTCATTTGAACAGTTTTTAACCACATCTAGAAAGAAAGAAATATTATGTGGACATACACTTTCCTTTGAAAGACTTTTAATCTTAACTATGAAACTAAAACTTGAAACGATCCCTACTAATCGCTACTAACTACAATTTGGATTTGACTAACATTTATTACTTCTTGTTATATTTGGCTGTACGTGTGGATTATCTCATAAGACATTTTTCATCTAGTTGTTTCTCTTTTGTCCAAGCTGAAGGGATAAAAATGTTTAAACTTGCTTTCAAATGACACAAAAATAGTAATATGTCTCCTCACTTGTGTTTTGATGGAATTATTGAGTGTTAAAGTTTTAATCCAGATTTTAATGTGCACCAAAAAAGGGTATTACAGTGCAGTGAACAGTACTTTGAGGATGCCTGTAAAATAAAGATGGTGAGCAACCACTGAAAGTGGCAACGTGCCAAGAAGTTAGGTAACGCTGAGTGGGCGAGCCAAGACAGAGGAGAATCCCCTCGAGGAGCATCACAGACCTGAGTGAGGGAGATTGATGCAAGCCGCTCAAAATTTATTGTTCTTTCATTTTAATTTCTCATTTAAATTTGGCAAGCTGCATAATTTCAAGAAAGTGCTCTTAGTTTCAGTAATTTGTTACGAAGTGTTGCATATTCATTTGTTAAAACAACTATTGCATATAAATGTTTTTTTTTTTTGTTGTTGTTGTTTTTTGCATAGAACCACAAGTCTTGATTCTTTTAAGTCTCACTGCAGAAATGATTTTTGCATCACCTTCTCTGGGAGAATTAATGATTCCTCAGCATTTTTCTGAGCCATGCTTGGAGAAAATTCCAAAACATTAAAATGAGTTTCCATATTACTTTAGATTTCTAAGTTCATGGATTTTTTTCTGAAGAGAGAAAAACAGAACAAAGTCAGCCTTGAAACATGATATTTACACAGAGTTGGCCTATTAAGTTAGAGATGGAAAGAAATAAAATATAATTTTTCATGATGAAGCTAAACTGCGAAAGATTTCTACATACTGTAGACCGAGCTAATCTCTGAGACGCACACCTGCCCCACCCAGTCATCAACAGACTGAACAGTACCTTGTAGCTGTAAGTTATGTGGATGTTTATGCAGATAAGTAGTTCAAATGCAAAGAGGAGCTTGGAACTTCTTGAAACGCACTAAAAGCAGAAATTGAGAATTAAGTTTTTACAAGCACCAGAAGCTGATTTGTTGCTCCGACCATCTTATGACTGCCTATAATTACCCGTTTGACACAGTAATGCAAATCACATGTAACCTCTTTCCTGCACCAGATCACACTTTCTCCTGCAGGATCCTCTCCACTTCTCTGACTGTTGGAGAGAAAAGTGACCTCATGCACCTTTTTTTTTTAATCTCATTTCACCAACCTGCTCCAGAAACAACTTTGAAACACTTCTATATCTGTTTGCCAGGAGTCAAGGATAAGGCATTTCAGGAAAGATGTTAGAAAGAAGAAGCAGCCTCCTGTTTTTAGTCTCACACAGCTCCTATCTTAAAAAAAACAAAAGTTTTACTTAACTACCTCCCACATTTCACCTCATGTCAGAAAAACAGCATAGGTGTTGGGATATTTTCTCTGCTGCTTTGGCTAATTAAAAAGCTGCAGCACATGCAGTGTGAGCCTCAGTTAGAGTTAAAGCATCTCTCTGCTTCACTTACTAGGGTACAGCTGCAGAGGTGATTGTTCTTCAGTGGTATTAGCATCATGGTGACCATCGTGATGACCCTTCCCATCATCATAGACCACAAACACAGCAAACAAGATGATGGTGATAATCTCCAAAATCAAGGCCAGGATGGGGAACTTCAGCCTCATGTTGGTGGAGTATGCAGGCATCCTGAAGCCAATTCTTGTTATCTTTCAGTAGCTTTGACTGTCAGTCCCTCCCTATCTGTTCTGGTGTTTAGGGGTTGTGCCGTCTAAAAAGGGGGGAAGAAAGCCGTGCCTGCTTTTAAACTGGTCCAGGGTTTGTTTTTTTTAACCAATGACAGGGCAGCAGACTGAAGTCTCCTCAGTTAACACCCCCCACACTTCCCTACACCCTGTTCACTTTACTCACAGAGGGTGGGTTTCCTCTGTGGACTGTGGGGATGGCTAAACAAAAAACAAACGTAATAACACCCAACCATCAAGCAGTGATAGCTGTCAAGTCTTCGTTCAACAACATTTCTTAAAGCCAAACAAATTTCGTTTAAATTTTTTCACAGCTTTCATATGGAGAGAACTATCAAAAGCAGCGCCATGTCAAATTTTAAATTACAAACATGACTGTGTCGATATTGCCTTAAAAAGTAGTCCTACCAAATCCATTTCTAATTGGGGTGGAACCAGAATGTTTACTATGTTTTTTCTTCTTTGTAGAGCATAATTATGAGGACTTAATGTATGGTTTTCATTTTTGGTGCCATTTTACAGTAATTGATTTGTAAACATTTTAGAAGTCATTAATAAGAGTTTAATGTGCATTAATTAAGGCCATACTGGATTGATAAAATGCAACATTACATATTAAATAATTCTGTTTACAAATGCTTATTGTACTTACAAGCTTGTAACGAAGTATGAAATATTTAATTCAGCAACTCCAAATGGAATATATAGATGAAAAGATTTTGCTCACTATTTCATAAAAAGTTATCAGTTTTGTCTCTTTCTTGCACTTTAGTAATGCATAATAAACATCTATAGATTGTTTATAAAGTGTTTGCATATTGCTTAATGACATATCTATGAACTATTTGTTAATAAGAGGTGCCATACAGACCTATGTTTCATGTAAACATTCAATTATAGTTATTTCCCCTTTGTTATCATTTGATGTCACTCAATTCTTGCTAATTTTTCGTATTTTATAAATACTGACAAATGACAAGCAATGAAAATCACCAATGTTGTGATTACAGTGACCTTCAACATGATCACATGAAAAATCACTTACAAGCATTCTAATTTACTACAGGAAAACTTTTTAAAAAGTATAAAAGAGAACACTCCCCTTTCATAGAGAGACCAGCAAATTCTGGTACAGAAAAAGCTAAAAAGCAAGAGGCTTCACATTTACTCTAAATCTGATTAGATTCAGCTGCGAGTTGATTTCAACCAAGAATAGCGCTGACTAATTCATCTCAAGCGTGTAAACTTGACGTCAGATGGTCATGTTAGTTATAAAAGTGAGTGTTCAAACCTTTCTTTTAAAAAATTAGGTGCACAATTTTAAATTTGCTGTGGATTCTTGTTTTTTATCAAATACAAAAAGTGATCTTTGTGTCTCCTCTGGGCCTGATGTAGGCAGATTTGTCATTTTCCTTTCATTTCTTGATGATGGATTTAACTGAAATCCACCAGAGATTTTTTTTTTTTTTGGTATCCATTCCCTGACTTATACGTTTCAGTAATGTTTACTCTGATTTGCTTGGAGTGTTTTTTTGTCTTCCACCTGTAATGGTAGCCATGAATACTGATGAAGCAGTGAATGCACCTTCCAGACACAGACGTCTTTCTACTGAAATCACTAGAGATGCTCCCTGCACGCTGGTGATATCTCTTCCTCTCATTGTGAGGGAACAATGGGGTGGTTCTGTTGAATTAGGTCAATCACTTTAAAAGGAGATGAAAATTTACCCAATCGCTTATTTGTTGGTACTCATTTTATAATTAGATTTTCTATTAATTGTACTAATTAATTAACTTTAACTTAAATCCAAACACTTTAAAATCTAATTGGTAATATTAGATTTGTTGTAATGTGTTGCCTTCATTTTATGGGATAATCTCTTTTTTTACAGTCTGGATTTTTACTTTTGCTTTTCTGTTTGACTGGATTTTAGCTATTAAACAATCTGAATGCAACTTGTTCAACTCCTTTACTTGATTCTTTGAGCTGATCTGCAGATGCGGTTTACATTTTTTACTTCAACTCTGATCTGACTTGAGATTCTGTTTTAAATTTCCTTGGCCAAGAGGTCTTTGATAAAGGCTAGGAGCTTTACAAATGAGCTGAGTTACTATAATCACAGCCAACAAAACATTTCTGTTTGCCTTGGAGCTGAGAAGAGGAAAGGTTTTCCTTTTGGGAAATTACCTTCAAATGTTGAGAGATATTGAAACCTTTGCAGCTCTGTCGAGAGTAATCTACTTGCTCTGACTCATTATTACATCAAAGTACAATTTGTACAAATTTTCTGGGTCACTGAGATGCTTTTTTATAATGAGAGCTGAAGTGAAAGTTTATTTTATAAGTCAAGTGAGAAAATTGGGTCTTTTTTTAACCTGTGGTAGATCTGATAAAGTTCTTCACTCAAATACACGGTTCAGGGTTTTTCCTCTACTGATGTTTTGATCTGTGCCTGGTTGGTTTTTACATTCTGTTCAGTAGTAATAAAAGCTCAAACCATCTCATTTCACAGCACTTATCTGAATGCATTTATATTGTTTTGGTTTTCAGGCTGTTGCTCACACCTGATTACACTTGAGATTTTGATGCAGAGTCGTGTTTGATCCGCCATGAAACCAGCTTATTGCCTAACTGAAAGAACTAAGTCATAATCCCTCCGCAGCTATGAAAATTATATCTAAAACAAAACAATTTACCTTCCCCGGATGATTCAAATGATTTTATACATACAAATCTGCAAAGTGTGGCATGCATTTATTTCCAGAATACACTTATGTTCAATTGAGAATCTGTGGCAAGAATTGAAAATTATTATTGCTCTTAAAATCCATAAAATGTTTAGAAAATCTGCCGTGCATAATAATTTGAAACAGTTCATTTTGAGTTTTTTATTTTTGGAAAAAAAAACATACTGTTCTCATGGGAAGTTTTGTTCAGTGATATAATAGTTCATCACTTGAAATTATTATACTGACCATCATTTACATTGACCATTTAAGAAAATCTGAGAAAATATCACTTGCATAATAATTTGGAACATGGTGAGAAGCATCAGGCTTCACAATTATGAGCCACATAAAATCCCAATATAATGCACTGAATTAATGATTACAAAACAGTAGTTTGAGAAAATACTTTTGCCAGATATTTTACACAAATTTAAAATTCTGCTCAGCTAAAAAAAATTTTTTTTGCTTGACATTTTTGACGTTATTTCTGTTTTTGTCTCAGTCGTTGTGAGTAGATGCAACTCCTTGTTTTCTGTAATTTTCAGTGTTTTCTAGGAATAAGTTGGCAATTGGATCAAAGCTGAAACATGATTTCTTTCTGGGAAAAAGTTGTGTGTTTTCACAGAAAAAACATGCTCTCTGGGGCTTGCATCCTGAGGCCAACTTCACACATTAATGGCTACACCAAAGAAGTTTTTTATCAGCCAAAATCAGGCCTCTCTGTGAAGTTCACATTCCAGAAAAGCCATTAGACAATTTATCTCCCCTCATTCACTACCTTGTCGTGAAACACATATTTGAGGGGAATAAACAATCCATCAGGCTCAATGTGTTCCTTTTGTCTGAGATGCCCACATGCCGTTATGCAACATCTGCTAATCTCCATTGCTAATGCAAACATCCCCATGAATATTATTCTTGTTTTGTGAGCATTCATCCAGCTTACCCTATGATGCTGCTTTTGCAAAACACTTTGTAAATTTTAAATATTAGAAATCACAATGCCTTTGATTGAAAATTATTCTATCATGTGCATTGACCTGATGCAGTCAGTTTTTATAATTTTGGGAGTAATAAATGCTTATTTCTGACTTAGGCTTAGGTTTAGATCTGCTTTAGGCGAAGCTATTAGCAACAAGTTGTTACTTATAACAGAATGCATTCCGACATAAAAGTCTGTTAAAGAATGTAAATAACTTAACAATCAAAGTTTTTTTCACAACAACGCAATTAACTGTGGAACATCATGTAGCTCAGTATTTCTATACTGTGTTTACCCTTTAAATACTCCTGTAGAAATATCAAAAGTGTGTCGGAGGTACCAGCAAACATATCTTGGAGGTACCCTGTAAAATGGCTGTGAGTCAATCAGGCAGTTCAGACTCATGTTTTTATTAAAACCAGGATATAGAGCACATCCTGGTTTTAATAGGAACCACATTTCAATTTTAAAGTTTTTCCTCTTGCTCCCTGTAGCTCACAAAATAGACTTTTAACTACTATGAATCACTGAATGACTTAGTGCCAAAATACATTAAAGCTCTGCTGTTGTTGTATCAGGTCTTCTGGTTTTGGACTGCTCTGCATCGTCCCCAGAATCAGAACTGCATTCAGCTTCTATGCACCACAAATCTGGAACAAACTTACAGAAAACTGAAACACTGAGTTTCTTTAAATGAAGGCTAAAAACCCACCTGTTTAGAGTTAACTTTGATTAACTGGAACATTGATCAATATATCTGATTGGACAAAATGTAACGTAATTGCTGACTGTATGATGTTTTATGATGTAAGGCACTTTGACCTGCCTTGTTGCAAAAATATAATATGCAAATAAACTTGACTTGACTTAAGTACTTTCTGTTATTTTATATGTATTCTATGGCAATGTGAACACCCTGTGCTGTACGTTTCCCCCAAACTACCCCACTTGTACGTCACAACTTGAAAAACATTCTCTACACAGCTGGTAGAGAATGTGTTGAGCAAACTCCTCTTGAGGTTTTCTGGATTTTTTTTTGAGGAACCTCAGACTCCTCATTGGCTGAACTCTATAAGCATAGCTCCTTATAGATGCATGCATGTTGCTGATTAGAAGCAGGCGTTTGGTTGGTGGTTCAGACACAATCCAGACATTTTTGAGTGAAAACTGTGAAGCAATTCATCTTTTTTTGTGGGGTTTTCAAGCAGCTCTCCTGAAAAATGCTGCATGTTAAATAATATCTTCAGTAATTCAGATTGAGTTCTATATAGTGCTAACACTGTATGTGCTGAAGAAAGCATCTGTGAAACAATAAGTGTTGAGTGAAATTTTATTCCTAAGTATATACTGTGATGGTTGAGAGGCAGGAAGATCAGGCGTTGATGCTTCTTCTGTCTTTCTCCGCGCTGCTCTCCCACCACACCCGTCGTTTCCTGTGGCTGGGGCTGAAGGGAACAGTTGCACCCTGATAAGCTCACACAGAAAGAAGCCATACATACTGCTTAATCAGCGAGCTGGACGCTTTCAGTCAACAACAATCACAAGCTCTCATCATGTTTATGCTGATGTCCGTTTTTTCTGATGTTTAAGCGTGGTCAAATTCCTCCATATATGGTGTCCCATATGTGCCATGGCAACAATGGGATCCATATGATGATTTCCAGCTCTTTGCAAAACATTCAGGTGAAAAGAAAAGTAGCTTTCTTGTACAAATGGTCAGTTTTCTATTTTTGTAAACACTCTCAAATCGTCTGGAGATGGTTGGAGAGCGTCTCCAGATGAGGGCTGAATGTTTAGCAGGTGTGTGGATGGTTTTACTGCCAAGGGAGCCACAGATTGTTTCACTGTGGGATATACAACAAGGATCGGTGGGAACTGTCTACATACAGTGGAACTCCATGGGGCCAGAGGGAAAATGGGAAAATATGCAGAAAAGCGCAAGTTATGTGCAAGACTTGCTGTTTGGTTCCAGTTGGTGAAAGAAAAAAAGGAAGAAAAGAAGAAATAGAAAGGACAAAAGAAAAATACAAAAAACAAGAGATTTTAAAAAGGATTGCTGTCTTGTGTTCTGTATTTTTTTATATATTAGGGCTTTATAATTTATAATTTCACCCCTGTGAATAAGTGCCTGATTTTCGCTGTAACATGGAAACTGCAAATGACAAAGCTTGAGGGGTCACAAAATGCAAGAATCTCTAATAATGTCTGTATTCTTACTTGAAATGTATTTTTTTTTTGTTTATTTTTATGGATTTTTTGACCATTTTCCTGTTGTTTAATTGTAAAAATGTCTGATTAAGAGTCCTCAAACCTTTTCAAGGCTTGGAGTTTGCAGAAACATCATAAATTGTGTATTTTAGGAAGCATCTGTAGCAGAGCAGCTGCACTGAGAGGTGGTGGCGACAGAGGGAGGAGGTTTGGCTGCTTTGCAGTGCCGTGGGACTGCTTTGTTTGCTCACATGTAGAGATAAATGGTTGCTTTACTTTCATGTTTCCTCAATTATGAAGATAAGATAAAGAGCTTCTGAAGCCAGAATGCCCCAGCTCTATACATTTTTCATCCTAGAATTTATTCTGCTTTACTTGAGAAGTCTTAAAGACAGATACTTTTTTTTTAATCTGAAAATGCCAGGATAATTAGAAGTCTGTTGAGAATAATTTATGCTCTAAAAGAGAAAAAACAGGCTAATTACTAGATATATGTCTCCTACTTGAAATAAAATTCTGTAACAATATCCATAGGAAGGAAAACTTCAGCAGCCTGTGCTTCTGGCTTTAAGCACAGAGCCTTCCTGCATTGATGCTGTAATTGCTTTACTATCTTGGTCTAATTGAGGGGCTTCGCCGCACCCTTTCCTCAAGCGCCTCTATTGAGCAATCAACCTGAAGCGCTATCTCTGCATCTTAATAAAAACGTAAATGATTGGACCACAACCCAGGACTTCCCTTAGACATAGGAAGAGCCAAAGAGGCGTAGGTGGGAGGGGGGAGGTGGTGTCAGAAGCAGCATCCGACAAAACATCCTGATTGATCTGATGCAGGGTGGGTGGGGGGGTTCAGAGCACAGGATGTAAGGAGAATGTCTTTTTTTAATGCTGAGCGATGATGGAGAAGTTTAAGAAAGAGGGATGGAAAAAAGAAAAACTGACTTGTCACGCAAACAGCAGAGAGGGTAAATTAGCTGCAAGAAGCTGTGTTCACTGTGTGCAGTGATTAATGCGATGTATGAAGTGGACTTCAGCCAGTAGAAACAAAGATCTGTCAAGCTTCTGTCAGCAGAAAAGTACATTTCCTTTGATTAGGAGCTATTTCCTGATTAAATTAAACTCTTTATGGTAGCCATGAAAGGGGATATATGTTAATACCTTGATTATTTATGCATTTAGATGTTTTCTAGGCCAAGCACAAGGACGACTTCTGCATTTTGTGAAGCAATTGCCATGTGGTTGCATAAAATGTGGATTCCAGTTAAAGGTCATCTGTTAGCTTGGTGATAACAGGCAATTATTTTAAGCTATGATTTGAAAGGTTAAATGAAAGGCTAGTGTGAGATTCTCTGAAAAAATGAGGCTTAGAAGATTGCAATCAACATTTACTTTGCTTTATTGAATTGACGAACAGTGAAAAACGTTGAGGTTGATTTGTTTCAGTGCGATTTGTTTCGGTGCAATTCATGGGCTCCATGCGATTCATTTTTCAGCGTAATGTATTCAAATTATTCTAAAATTCAAGTCATCCATCATCTTCAAAAGAAGTAAATATTTGAAATCAGACATTTACATGAGCTTTATATGCATAAAAAGACAAGTAACCTTTTCTTTTACTGCTCGACTTTGAATGAGACCAGATATCTTGGATTACTAAAGTTATTCATATTTCTTGAAGGGTGATGAAATAAAGGCGATTTTGTTTGAGATAATTTTTACTCTCATTAAATTTAAAACATCTGATTTATATTTATGGCAGCTGGCTACTAAACCATATAATTGTTTGCATATCAATTTGCTTTTGACTGATTTCATTATAATCAGTGCATGCAAAGGTGCAACTCCAATTAACTTCAACATTCAAACGCTTGAAAAGCCTCTTTTTTTAGTTCATCCTCAGTCAGGTGCCTTGTGATTGGCTGCCTCTAATTTGACTAAGAAACATGTCTATAAGGGACACACAGCATACTGTGTGTAACCCTGTGTGTAATGATAAGCAAACTAGGCCAGAACCCAAAACGCAGCCAACACAGGAGTAGTTAACTCAGAAGTTTTAATGACGAAAATAATATTTTAGACGGGACTGAACAGGGTGGGATAAAATGAGTAGATAAGGGAGGAGGAATCCACAAGGGACAGGAATCCAGCCGGGGGTGGGTCGAAGTATGATGAAAGGACGACAGAAAGTCTTGGGGGCTCAGGGAACAAACGGACCACAGGGGCAAAGTCCACAAACCAGAGACGCAGTAGAGAGACGATCCAGGGTCATGCACAGGAGAGCCACAGGCACAGAAAATCCAGAAAACAGCAAGCAGGAGGCAGGGTCAGCAGGCAGGGTTCTTCAACAGGAGATCAGAGTACTTTCAGCAGCCGAAGGACAAGGCAGAATCTAAGGTCAAAAACAGGCAGTATCAGTAAACCAGAAAACTCCTCGTGACTTGAAACAATGGCTTGAAAGCTGTGACTAGAGCAACAGACGATCTCGCACTGAGCTGGTGAAAATCAGCTGTATAAAAAGGGAGCAGCACAGTGCAGGTGAGAGCAATGAGCAATCAGCGCAGAAGGTGGGGCAGAAGGCTGAAGTCATGACACTGTGTTTCTTATTCAAGCAGGTATTCGCAGCTCAGAAGTTCAATCTGAAAAAAAACATCATTTAAAGCATGTGAAAAATGCACAATAGAGCAAAAACACTGAAAAATAATCAAGTGAAATCGGCAGAATAAATGAGGTTATGATCAGATTTCAGGAGAACTTATTTCCCAAAAACAAGAACAGAGGAATTCAATTATCTTTTGAGTTATATTTTATTTTTAACCCAATATCTCTTAGCCGAGGCAATCAAAATATTTCAAATTATTTCTAAAACTCATAGCAGTACAGCCTTTCACAACAACATAAAGGGATAATTAAAAAGACAATTTAAAATAGAATATGTGCAACTGTAAAAAACACAACAAATACTCCACATGCCTGTGGTAGAATCCATGCTGAGACACTAAGCTGGTTATGCTACTGCTATAATTTATGTCTCATCATGAAACTTCACAACAACTTGTTTACCAAACCAGTTTTCCCTGTTATTTATGACAAGATAATTCAGTCTGTAGCAAGCATTTATAATTATGTAGCCAAAATTACAACCTGTGAAATTCTTCTCCCTTTCTCTATCAATTATTCTCCCACTAAAGATCCATCCTGTCAGTCTACAAAAAAATACAGTCCCATTGCAAAAACATTCAAAGTCCTTCATAGCCTTTTTCAAAATGTCACATGGAAAGACAAAAACTGCTGTATTTTAATAGGATTCTGAATAGATTCAAATAATGTTACAGATGGTTGTGAATTGTGGAGAAAAAATGTTATTTAACAACTAATATTGATGGTGGTGTAAGCATTATGCTTTGTTAGCAAAGACAGCAAACCCTTAGAGTTGATGGGAAGATTAATGAAGCCAAATCTTGGGAGAAAAACCTTTCAGAAGCTGCAAAAAAAGTGGAGCTTCACTGTGTAGCAGGGAAGAATAAATATCAGGATTTGAACATGTATCTTCTCAAGTGGTCTTCATCCAATCTGACTGAACTGTTCTTTAAAGAAAACGGAAAGCAATTTCAATCTCTACACAAGCAAATCTTAATTTTTGTTTTAACGGTCAAAATGTTTAAAACCATGTATTGTTTTGCAATGCATATTTTATGCTTAAAATATGTGTTGGTTTATCAAATAAAGTCTTAAACTTTTTCAACAAGAACGTGAAGCAGCTGGGATGAAACAGCTAATTTAGAATATTTTTTAAGTCAAACAGTCCAACATACTTATATTTTGCTGAACAGTTTGAATTGGTTTTACTTGTTTTATTGCAGAGAGTTGTTTATCCTAATTGTGTCATTTTCTGTATTAATAAACTGGAATTAAAACCATAATGAGTTTAAACTTCATATACTTGGACTCCAATTTTTAATATAAATGTATTTAAATGTTTATTTTCTATTTCCTACTTTTGCATGAAATACATTTCCTACTTTTAACAGATTAATTTACCGGAGAATAGTAGATCTTATAAGTAATTGAAGAAGAGGTTGCACATTTGTTAGATGTCTATAAGAGACATGTTTGTGAAATAACCTTTGATTTAACTGCGCTGCACATTTTGCAGCCCTTGCAAAAACAGTCACGTTTGAAGCTGCTTGTGAACTCCAGGTGAACTCTTCAGATGAAAGGGATGAAATCGATTTACACTTTGTTGGGGAATCAAGGCCTGAACTTCTGTCCGTGAAGACTACACCTTTTGAATATTATGTGAGAGGTTTCCCAAAGCAGAAATGTGTTTGCTGTCTGCTGAAATAATGACCTGCAAATGACTGACCCTTCCATGACCACATCATTCCTCAGTGAAGTGCACAGATTTAGTTGCTACATCTGCTAATGGCAAACAGATTTACCAGGATGAGAGGGAGGAATTTTCACTCAATCTTTTGCACAAATGTCGACCATTGCAAATGTCTGCGTCAGATTACTGGGGCAGCAGAGATAAGCACTTGTAAAGACCCTTGGGTCTTGTTTATTATTAGGGCAAGAGTGGGAAATGGTGTTCAGCGAGCGGCAAGGAAAACAGACGATCTGGAAAAACTAATGCATTGCTCTCATGCAACATTTGTCAGGCTATTATGCCTCCCCCGTGAGATAGCACTCTGGGATGTATAAGTTGTTCGTTCTATTTTCCCAGATATCAATTTTCAATATAGTAATGCGAAAATCGGTGTCAGGAAATGTGAAGAATGAAAGTTGAGGCACAAAAGTCAAGCTTTTTAAACAAAAATGGCTCTGAGATTGTAATGTGCACAAATCTCTCATGACGGTTTAATTGCGCTACTATTTTAAATAGCATTACCTTATTGCTCTCTACTTTAATGTCATTCTTCTATGTTTTTCTAATATTACATATTCCATAAAATAAAAGAAAAGAAAGCTAAATTACAAGAGGAGAAATTTATTAAAGGTGTGTTATGTAACATGTTTTTTTTTAAATGTGTAAGAGCGCCGGGACTTCCTGAAGCAAATTAATAAAAATATCAACATAAAATTCAGTATCCAACACATTAATTAGTATGAAAAGTCTATATATGTCATAGTTTTGTCACCACGTACGGGAGAACTGGCTGTTTAGATCACTCACAAAAAACCCAAAAAATCCAGAATGAATGTATTATCACTAAGGCAGAGAGCAGGTTAGCATAATCCATAACCCTACTGACTATCAGGAGATGTAGATCTATAAAAGTTTGGAAAAATAATGTGAAGTTTGGTGTATTAACTTGGATTGTTTTCCTGTGTTTTTGTGTGCTATTCAATGTTTTCTCATATGTTGTGTTTCGTCCCCACCCTTTAACCATTTCCTCATTTGGTCCGTCCCGAACTGTTTGTTTAATGTACATTTGTTCGAGGTCCGCACTGATTTAGACAAGCCATCAAGCTGACTTTCAGCTTAGAAAAAGAAAAACGCCTGTCGCCCCGATGGGTGACGTGAACCAGCATCCTGAGAGAGTCCAGGCTGAACTCAAACCAATCACATCGGATCACTAAAACAACAACCTCAGTGTCACAAAAATGAATTTTAGGAAGCATTGGGAGTACAAAGACCCCATAACGTAAACCCGATCCATTGGTTATAAGATTTTCAGGACAATATAGGGAAGTAAAAGCTTACTGGAGCACCAGCTACAATACTGAGAGTAAAACCCTCAGGCTTGCAAATGCTACAGTCTCCCTTCCTTGAAATCTTTATCAGTGATTGCCATCATCCATTGCATCGACATGTGACAGAGGGGTTCTGCATTGTTGCAAGCTGTGGTTCAGATGTTCCCTGGTTTTGCGTTATTCTGCTGCTCCTTACAAACCTTCAATGAAAGGAAGGAAACTGTGTGATAGCAGCGCTCAGAGGCCTTTTTGATTGCTTCTGCAGGAGGAACTCTCTTTAAACAGGTGATCAGATATAAAACATGACAATCAAAACCTCGGGGGTCCTGTTAGAACAATTATGAAAATGTTTCATATTGTTTCTAGCTATTTTTTTCCTTGGATTGTTCTGTAATTAGCTCCAATGCATTTTTGCATCAACTCTTATGCTGCTCAAGATAATTATCATCACAGCATGGTGCTTCTGCCACCATGCTTTACTGTGTGCATGGTGTGCTAAGTTCTATGTGTAGAGCTTTTTAATAAAGTTTATTGCTTGTTAATCAAAAGACTATTTAGCTTCTCTCACTTTGAATATTTAAATATTGCTTTGTAATCTCCTCCTACTTTTAAATTTGTCCTGTGTGCTGTTTCTTTTTGTTTGCTTACTTTCCTCTAACAAGCCCCAAAGCCTTCACAGAACAATTTGATTAATAACTGAGGAAAAATTAGACACAGATAGATTTCATCTGATAACGGCAAGATTTTTATCAGCAAATTTTGTGCATTTTATTTTTGGGTTGTAAGTAAAAAGGAGGCTGAAAACAAATGCACAGAACAGCTTTCCTTTATTATTGATTAATTACATAAAATACCAGTAAAATGCAATAAAATTTGTGTTCATAAAAAATGTAGAAAAATTCTATAATAATTGTTACTGTTAATCTTGTATTTTGTCGTTTTTTTTTTTTTTTTACTTTTTGTTTTTGTTTTATGCTGCTATCACACCTGAAATTCCCTTTTGTCATAGAATGAAGGCTGTTTTTCTTTTCCTTTTCTTATTCCAGTCATTTTTGAAAAAGCTTTTATAATTTTTAGTACCAACAAGCTCTAACTTTGATGGTGAGTTTCATGTAATATCACAACAAAAGTAATCTGAGCTGAACACATTCATCATTTAGATGTTGCTGCATTGAGGCCTGAAATGTTTGCTGGGTCCCATCGAGACGCAGCTCTTTTTCTTTTGGCTTCCTGTTTCCGATCCGAGGGGAGATGTTGCGAGATAACGGCATAGACTAAATTAACTGTCTTCAGTCTGGGCATGCTGATGTAACTGATCTGTTTGTGTCTTCCTGCCTGTGGAAATGCCTTTTTAGAGCTCCCACCAACTTATTATCCTTCTTTTTGTTTGCTTTTATCTTTCTTGAAATTAGTTTAATATAACTAGTCTGCTTAGTAGCTCGATCCTCTTGGTTCGAGATGGAGCAGTAGAGCTCCATCTTTACATTTAACTTGGTTTAACTGAGTTTAAATGGAGATACTTCAAAAATAAGCCACTATTTGCTGCAGGAATTAAATGGATAATACTGTTGGTGCTATGAAAACTAAAATATCAAATAAACATGTCCCTTTTTTTGCAATTTCAAACAAAAACAGCAACAGAAAAAAAAACTGGGACGCCGAGCTGACGCCAGTCTCGTAAACATTTTCTGGCTCTGGGACTAACTGTCGAGGCTTGCTGCTGCACATGATAAGCCCCACAGGATGGCAAGACCGGTCTTATCGAGGCCGACCAAACCAGAAGGCCTTTGCTATCGCCGGACCCGCTGGCAGACGAAAAAACTCATGTCCCTTATCTCCCCTCTGCTCCAACTCGGCTACTCTGTCCACTCTCAGCAGGTGCTGTTCTCATTAAGGCAGAAATAGGAACTTTGCATAATGCTTAACTGTAATAGGTGAAGAGAGACATTTTTGGCAAGCATGGCGGTGTTGCAAAAAACTCAGGGCAAGTGTTTATTTTGAATGGCAGTCGTCTGTTATCGCATGAAAAGTGGGTTAATTTCAATACAATGGCAGTGTGTTTTACTATGTGGTAATAGGAAATGTAATGTTGAAGTTTGGATGGATTATTTTATGCATGAGAATGAAAACAATTAAAATGCATAGAGGAAATTTGAGGTTTGCTAGTTTTTAAAAGAGACAAGAGTGGCATTGTTACATTAATTAAATGTACGTGAATTAGAAATTCTATTTTCTTTTTAATTTTTGAAAAGGATATTTATTTTACACATTTTGAGGTAACAAGTGGTCTTGATAACAGACCGTATCCAGCTTTGTTTTTCTTTCCTCCCCACCTCTATGAAATAACCCTGTCATATCTGCTATCCTTCCTCTCTGCGAGTTTGCACCATACAAATTGTCAAAGGATGCCTGCCCCTGCAGGCTGTGTTTGTTCAAAGAGTTATTGTGCCAAAGCACATTTCCTTTTTGACCTCTGATAATTACTGAGCAGCTCTAGCAGCCAGGAGTTACAAACCAGACCCTTCTGCTTCCATCTGTAGCACAAAGAGGTCTCACCTTTGGGTTAATAACCAGCAGAATAACAACACAGATTTATGCAGCGAGTGTATTTATTGAAACTGACAGGTGAGTCAGAGTACATCTGTGACTTTAAGATAGTCTGATAGTTGCATCTGCAGGAGGTAGGACTCCAGGAGGCCACATCGCTGTGGCTAAAGCCCCACCGCTGATGAATGTTGGGACGGCTGCTTTGCTAGTTATTACAGTTTGGCTGCAAAAAACCCAGCAAAAAAATTAAAAAATGAAACAATAAATCCTGCATTTTCCAAAATATTTCTTGCTATAATGGTTTTAAAAAACACATCTATGACACAAATAGTTTGCATACATACACCTCCATAAATATCCTCAGCATATATTTTTGCACTTACTGCAGAGTTTGTTGTCACAGGCGCCGGGACAGTCAGCGCAAGATGTTCCTGACTTGTAGGGATTAGTTAAATTGTAGTTTACTCTGCAAAGCAGGTAAAATAATTAAAATATAAATACTAAAATAAATAAATATTTAGTTACTATACATAAATAAATATTTAGTTACTATATATAAATAAATATTTAGTTAATAAATATATAGATACATTTATACAGTATGTAAGATTGAAAGATTCTTACTAGTTTCTATCTAGAAGGGAAAGCATGTTTTAATTACTATCTAATTACTGGAAAATGTTTTGCAGAACGAAATAATTTCTATTAATTTGATCCTGCATCCACTTGCTCATTCATTATTGTATTATGAATGAGCAAGTGGATGCATACTGAGAAGAGTATTAGAATGCTCTTCTCAGTAACCCATCCTGCCTGTGTTGTATTAATCTTTTCTAGCAGAGGGAAAATTTATAATAATTTGAGTTTTTGCTCTGAGGTGAAACAGCATGCAATTTTGAGAGAGTTATCTGCATTATAAAGTGCTTATGGTGGGCAGTAGTGGCAGACGTAGAAGTATTTGTATGTGGAGTTGGGGCAGTAGGCCATAGCGCAGCCAATATTTTTAGAGGTGGCCCAAACAACCTATGCACAAAAAAGAGACGCTGTTCAGCACTGTTTTTGACGTTTGCAAACTAATCAGAATAGGAAACTATGAAGACAACCGCACCTGTGTATAGTGTCCCACCACTCCTCTGTTGATGGATCCGACTCCGTAGCGGACGTTGGCGACCTCGTTGTACCAGGCCTGGATGGCGTTGGACCAGGAGTTCTTGAAACTGGCCATGTAGAGATTCTCCCCACATCCGCTGGCTGCAGACAAATACAATATCAACATCATTTTTGCTCAATCCATGACCACATTTTGTAATTTTATGTTTGTACATTAAATTATAATTGTCCAAAAAGTTTGTTTTGAAGAAATATGGCTGTTATATCACAAGATTAAATTAGTAAATATTTATGGGAGGAATTCAAACAGTTGTCAAGATTTCTAAAACTGTAGTTATCCACTAAGACTTACCACCATCTATTATTTTTTTAACGTTAATAAATGTTATGATAAAAGAATGCAAGCTTAGAAAAAAATGTACTAGGATTATTTTGGAATAAAAATCTTTAACTGAACTAATCAAAGTTCTGATCAAACTGAAGTACAAGTATTTGCTTCAGAGTTAATTTCTGTAAATACTGAAAATTCAAACCTTGTTCTCAGTTCCTATTATATATCAGGATATGTTTTTCTGAAGTTAAAAAATTAAAGTTAAAGTTGCATGAGTTCAATCAGGATTTTTAAACTTGCTCTGCTATCGCTGTCCTACTCTAATCTTTAGCTAGTTTGTTTATTATTGGTTCACATGACTCTCCAACAAGATAGATCTCTTTTTGAACATGAAAGCAAATCCTAATGTTATACAGAGAATACTAATATTAAGTCCAGGTACTTCTGTAAAAAATTATTTAAAAAAATATTACCATTTATCAATGCTGAAGCCTTATATTTCCTGTATCTATGCCATGTTTTAAAACTTTCTCAAAAGTAAAAGTATGCTTTGGTTGTCTTAAATTAAATGCTCTTTACTGATTTTACACATCTGCAAGTCTCGCATGTAAACAAAGATGTCTGCTGCCACGATGAGCTTACTGCTGATGACTCTGGAGCTTGAAGGGCTGTGTTTCATGGAGCAGGTTGCTGCCCATTTCTCAGCTTTGCTTGCAACCTCTTTGTTCCAGGTCTGTAGAAAAGGCAGAAATAAAACCTAAACAAATACACAACACTCCTCCAACAACATTTAGATGACCAGGTCTTCCTATTTTATTTTTATTTATTATTATTATTATTACTTCTTTTGTATTGCAGGGAAAACATTTTATATTTAAAACTGAGTGTAATGTCATTTATTTTAAAACATTCATTACAAATTCTTCGCAGGAAAAAAATTTTGTCTTCCTGTGAGGGGAAATGATTAAACCAGAAAGCTTAGATGGCAATATCAGAAGCAATAAGATTTCTTTTTTATTTCATTTGTTTTACCATTTTCATCATGTTTCTGGCAGTAGGTTGGACACCTCTCCTCAGAGTATTATGCTTGTTCACAATCTCAGTCTGCTCTGTCGAAGTCGTGCGCATGACGCCTAAATAAGAGAAACAAAATATGTAAAACCAAAAAAGAGCGAAACATCACTGCAAAATTTCAAACAATACAACTTTATAAATGCAGTAAGTACTCACCCTCTGTCTTTTGTCATTTTTAGAGGCAAGAGAGAAAATTTAATTATTCTTTGCAAGATTAATGAAAAAAATGGCAATGCTTTGAAATGCGAATATAAAGTTAATATTCTATTTACTCACCTCTGCCAAGATGCCAGGCACCTGAAGGGCAGCAGCAAAACCAAGGATACACAGGAGGTAAAAGGAGCCCATGGTTGTGGTTAATTTAGGAATTGTCCAAGTTGGAAACCTGCAGATGTGACTTTTATATGTGCAGCACCAGAGACATGTGATGACTGAATACATAAATTCAAGTTCATTCCAGTTTTTAAGAAAACAACCAAACATCAGATAACACAACACCTGTGAAATACCCGTGGTGATAAAGAATCAGTTTTTTCACGTTGATTTTGCAGAGGACCCACTGAACAAAATATGTACAGTATGATATTCAAGCATGACACTGATAGCTGTAGTTTATTAATATCCACAAACATGCTGGAGCCAATCAGCAGTCAACTTGTAAGAGGCGGGGAACGCCCTGAGTGGTTAGCCAAGGTCACCACATTATGTAAAATTTCCAAGTTTGTTCCCAGATAAGTTTTTCTGTGTTTTTCCTAATCCTAATTAATAATTTTCCAGAAATTGTAAATGTTTATAACAGAAATCATTAATTAAATCAATCATGATGTATCATGATGAATCAATTATTGAAATAATCGTCAATAAATTTATGAATTAATAATTAACTGGACTACACAGATTTGAGATGAAAAGGTATCTTGCTGAAAAAAACAACATATTCACAGCAAAAATTGGAAAAATTACACAATTGTCTTCACTCAAAATGAGGTAATAATGAATTTTACTCCATGCATTCAATAAAGCGCTCTACAGTAATTCACTGATGCAGTTCAACGCTACAAAGGGCTTTGTGTTGATCTGCTCCCCTCCTGTGATAAACACTTGTAGGTGCATCCCGCAGTGCGCATGCGCGGACATTCACAGACCTCAACGCAGGTTGGAGGGTGAGCATCATCATCCTCCATCCAAACACACGCAGAGGGAGGGATACCTTCGGTGTGTTGAATTTATTTCTGCCCTCTTCCCCTCCCTCTGGCTGCTGCCGCTGCTGTTGTAGCCGCAGCGTCAGACATCAGGACGGAGGGAGCAGAAGCCATAAGATGAAGAAACGCTATGTGGACGCGAACAGGCTCCGGAAGATGAGAAGACTGAAAATCACGGAGAAGCTGTCTGAGAGGTAGCCGAGCCGAGCCGAGCCGAGCCGAGCAGAGCAGAGCTCCTTCTGCTGCTGCTGCTGCTTTTGTTGTGGCGCCACGTCTCCGTCTTTGTGTGCATTTCAGCCGTCGTCTTCCTCACCTGGTCTGCTTCGCATCTTCTTTCTCCGTCCGTGTGTCGCATCTTTTCCTCTCAATGAGCCGCTCTGCTGCTGCTGCTGCTGCTGCTGGATTAACTGGAGCCTCTGCAGCTGAATTAAAAACAGGCGCTGGGGAATACTGTTAACTCCAGCCTACATTGTTTACAGAAAGGCAGAAAGCAGCAGCTGTGTTTGAGTTCATGTCGGCCTGCTTTCCCTCCAGGCTCCTTAACATTTATCACATTATTTATCCATATTTTTATGAATGTGAACATCTTCAGCCTAATCCTGTCAAAGGATTAAGCTGTAATGGGTTAAAATTTGACATTTGAAACGCCTTTATAGGGATTCCAGAAAAAAATGTCAGATTTTTTCCCCCTTGACATTATTTTGACTTTACTTATAAATCTTCAAACATGGAGTTGTTTTGAAGTAGTTTTCTTCAGCTTTTATTTTTTTCACTCTTATTGTGTTACATGTTGGTAGAAAACATTAAAATAATATACAAAATAATAGAAGAAAAATACAAATATTGTTAGGTTTATATCAAAATATAATAAAACATGTATAGCATTAAGATAAGATGTATTATTTTAAAACATACAAGTGTAAATTTGAAGTTAATGAGATACTTTCACAATAAAATACAAAACACTCTTTTTAAGTAAGTGATAGTTTTTGTTTTACTGCTACACTCAAGGGAAAAAGCAAAACAAAGTAAAGGAGAAAAAGGAAGTAGATAGTTTATGCAGTTAGTACATTAAGATGAGAAATTTTATATTATTTAAATATGTGCTAATGTCATACTGTCAGAGCTGTGTACAAATGGGAGGCTGTATGTTACTGTTCAATAGTTAATGCATAATTTACATAAAAGGTTTTGACTGATGCAGGCCCTTCAGAAGAAACTGCAATTTTAAAAGCACTTACTTCATTAAATATGCTAAAGGTTTAAAAATATATGCCAATTCCCCAAACCTGTTTTTTTTAGAGCTGCTGTTGATTGACAAAAAAAATGGTCCCAGTTTTTATTTTTGATGCATTTGTATTTTAAGAAAACAATGAAAATCTTATTTTTAGGTATTTGCCGAACAATAAGAGCTCATTCCGTTATCTAAAAACATGAATACGAGTCTGGCATCTGTGTGCATAAAAAAAATAAAAAATTGAAGCAACGTTTACAAAATCAATCTGAATTAACAAATCAAATGTTGCAGTTATTTTTGTGAAAGGACTGCATGTTTCTGATACTTTCAAACATGTAGGCCACTTCAGAAAGAGACGTATGTGGAGCAGCAGAAGGATGCTGTGGTGCTCCGTCTCTCCTCCAGATGAAATACTGCCATGGCAACCAAACAAAGAAGGGGTGATGTGACGGCAGTCTGGATGAGCAGAACAAAGGATGGAAAGCACCGCTCGTGTTTGGCTGCCTAATAAAAATGATCATGGGGGACAGTGGTTGTTCTTTGTTGCCTCTACTTAAGGAAATAGACTGTATTGTCAGGATGCAGCTGCTTAGTTGTAGTTTCTGGTCTGTTTTTCATTTCCAGTCTTGTGTTTGTTTGTATGTAACGCTCTGACGTAAGCATGAGACTCCTTAAGCAGAAAGAAGAGTGGTCATTTGTTCATTTATAGATATGTTTCAGTATGTACGCAGGTGATTGTTACAACGTCTTTCATGGATTTCACATGTCCTTGCAGTGCGTACACCTTCCTGAAATTCATGGTGATGTGGACGCTGGTGCTGCTGGCAGACTTCATCCTTGAATTCAGACTGGAGTATTTGTGGCCATGCTGGCTGTTCTTTGGGAGTGTGTACACCACTTTCCACTGCCACGGCCTGGTGAGGACTTCCACTGTGTGCTCTCATGTTCTGGACTGTAGCTCCAATAATGAATGTAGCTATAGTAAAACACTATGGCTAATCTTCTGTATTAAAAACAAACAAACAAAAAGAACTATTTTTTTCTGCAGCAAACTAAACTCACCTTGTTTGTTTTCAGGTTATTTGTGTTGTTTTTGTTTGTGCCGCCTTCACACTGGACATCTTTTGTTTAATTTTTGTTCCTTTGCACTGGCTGTTTTTTGTGGCGAGCACCTACGTATTATTCAACTATATATGGCACACAGGTGAGTCTGTTCTGTCTCTTTACTCACTGAAGTCACGCACACACGAACACGCATACATGTATGTAATTATTTTTATATACATATATATATATGTATATATAAGATATATTCTACCATCCATCCATCCATCCATCCATCCATCCATCCATCCATCCATCCATCCATCCATCCATCCATCCATCCATCCATCCATCCATCCATCCATCCATCATCAGCTGACCAATAAATGTAATTGAATTGTTACGATGGAAGCATGTAAGTCAGTCTGGCTGTATTGCATAATGATTTTCCACTCTGCTCTTGCATTGTGCTGATATTAGACCAGATTCTCCTCCTCGACTCAAATGACATTTTTTTTATCATTTCCTACAACAGTCACACATTCTAAATTGTGCGACAACAGAAAAAAATTGGATTGAGTTCATCCAAAAGAGAAGTTGTCATTGCTCTTATTACATATTTTAATTGCATCATAGAGCTTTAACTTTTTAACGCAGTGGTTTGAAAAGTGTCCCTGAATGCCTCCAGTAAATCCTGTTTTCGTTCCCAGAGAAAGGCATCTGTATATCAACGGTGTCCCTGTGGATTCTGCTCGTCTACACTGAGGCTTCGCTTCGACTCAAAGATCTTAATACCTCTCATCCCAACCTGTCTCATCTTTTTGCTGCACATTGGTATGCTGCTGTGATATAAATTTACCTTCTGGCTGATAGAGCACCCACCATATTTATTGGTAACTGGTAAAGATGTATGAATAGCCTTAAGATACTTCAGTATTTATTGCAGCTGCATAATCTCCCTGCACTCACTATTTTCACATAAAGTCTGCTAGTCATTTGCATCCTGTTTATTAAACTTTCTTTAGTCAAAAATGCATAACCAGAGTCCTCTCCTATGCTGTCTTCTTTTCAGCTCACATGAAAGGTTTTCTTTCATGTGAGCTGAAAGGTTTTAATTTAGGTCTTAGTGCTGGGATGATTTTATATCTTATGAATCATTTTAGTGTCATTTTGACCATTTTATCCTAACAAAAGACCTGAAATCCCAGTTTTCTTGGAAAGGCCATCCAATTTCTATATAAATAAGGCCTGATAGTTCAAAGAACTGCTTCCACTGTGTCATACTCTTTTGCAAATTTTCCCCATTTATAAAATTCAAGATTCTTGTGCTGAAATTTTATATGGCCTGCAATCTCAGCAGAGCAACTTGAATGATGTGAAAGGATGGTTGTGTGTTTATTGTGTGACTGTAATCTAAAAGAAACTTTAATCTCATCTGACCCAAGTTCCTTTTAAAGCATTGGTAGCATTTAGCCAACTCTGCACAATTAGATTGGTGATGATAGGACGAAAAAAATAAAACATTTTTCATGGCATACCTCTCAACAAAGAGTGACTTATAGACAGTGTCTAGTGGTCGTTATGAAGATCTTCAGAAACCAAAACATGCAGGTAACCCCACAAGTATTCATATCTTTGGTAAATTTAGATGTAAAATCATTTTTACTGAGCTGAGAAATTGATTTCTGATAGATGAGGTAGGGAAATCTAAAGAGATGATAAAATATTATAGACTGAGAATCAATCGCAATCAGGATATATTTACATTTTTAGTTAAACGCTGAATATCAAAGATAATTATTTCAGTAAGAAGAGTGAAGTCTATTCAATTAATAGACGACTTTAAACATATATGCAATAAATATAAATAATATATCTTGTTGTCTTTTCCGTTTGAACATTGATGAAGAAAAATTGACTTTTGTGTCATATTTATACTCTTACGCTGTCAATAAATGTGGTGGGCTCTGTATTGTTCATTATTGAAAAGTTGATCAATTAAAATGATTAGCAATCATTTCAATGTTTGTACCTTTACGAAAAAAATTGTTTTTGCACCATTTGTTTCATAGTTACTAAAGACTGAGGTGGTGCAAAATTTGACACAGTTATTTTAAATTTTTTTTGTCAGATTCTCTGGCACTTAGCCAAGCTGTGGCTCTACAGTCTCCTTTGAATTTACATTGTATTCTTTAACTGCTTTGTTCTTCCTCGTATATCTGCTTTCAGTATCGGCTATCCTGTTGTTTATCTGGGGTTTGATGCCACCTGCTACTTCACCAACATTTTCAAGCTGCGCATACAGAAAGCCGTGCAAAGCGAGAATGACTTTCACATGCACCTCCTTCAGCACTCGCTCCCACCAGGCCTGCAGGTTTACTCCAAAACCAGCACAGATGGCAGCAGCAGCAGTAAGTCTGGGCACCTGCAGCAGCACTTCAGCAACACTCCATGACCACCTTTGCAACCAGCTGCTTTTTGACTTTTTATTTGCTTCTTTCTCTCTGCATAAAAAACATTTATGCTTTTCCATCATGAAGGTTTGAGGCAGCTCTATCAATGGTTTTGCCTTTTTATTCTTGGTTTCATTCTTTAAAATCTCTGGTTCTCATGAAGGAAAACTCAGTGAGATTAAATTAGTAATAAAAAGTTGTGTAATAAACTACTGTATTTGACAGTTTCATTTCCCAGAATTTCCAATTAGTTTTTAAATGTGTCTCACGAGTGTCATTATAGAAATGTCACTACAAGCTGCAGTTTGCGTTTGTGAAATCAGAGAAGAGACTGTTCAACCTTTAGCTTTTCTTCCTGTTGTTTCACAGCCTCTAAGTGGAAGGTCAAGCCTGAGCCCGGTCAGTATCAGTGTCAGAACGGTGCCATGGTCACCCATGATGACGCACACATCGCCGACTGCCTGCAGATCCGCAGTGAGGAGCGAGCGGCTGAGAAGGCATCACAGGAGGTGAGGTCGGCCGAGCCGAGCCGACGACCGCCACCACCGTCGTCATCTAAAAACCTTGTGGCTGAGTCCAAAGATCAGCTTCACAGTGGGGAAGGAGGACCAGAGTCCATTACCCCGGAAAATCTACCTCAAGAGGATCAGGGAAGCAAAGCCACCCGAGCTGCCAAGAGCGCCTCCCCCAAAGCCCGCAGAAGCAACACAAACACTCCTTCACCTCCTGCAGGGAGGCCCGAGAAAAAACAGAGGACAAACTCAAAAACAATCAGCCCCAACAGGGACGCAGCAGACAAGAGCGCCACAGCGATACACAATTATCACACAGAACAAATCAGCAAGTACGTAGCTGTTTATGTTCACCAGATTGGGCTTAAATTGGTGCTGAGGTGTTTCTGCTTTTTATCAGACTTGACGGAGAACTGCGGAGGCTGAAGGGGGAGCTGCAGACAAGCAGGCAGAGTGAACAGGAGCTGAGAAGTCACATCTGTAACCTGACCAACAACGAGAGGAGCCTGAGGCCGGAGGTCTCCCTCCTCAGACAGTCCAACATGCTGCTGCAGAGCAAGTGAGTGATCCACTGAACCCACTTGGAGAGCTGCACAAAATATTAATTATAAGCACGGAAAAGTATAAAATGATACCAAATCGTGTCATCCATCTGGGAATAGATAGGATTTTCAACAGATCTAATCTGTTAATTGTTGATGAATTATTTAAATAAATAAGGTTGAAATTAATGTTGGAATAAAGGTGGAAATGGGTTGGAAGGACCCTAATTCCAATCCTCTTTTCAACTCCAATATACTGTTAGTTTATAAATCACTGAACACAATATATTAAAGATCTGCTGTTGTTTTATGAACCTTCCAGATCTCTCAGGTCTTCTGGTTCTGGTCTACTCTACAACCCCAGGACCAGAACCAAAAATGGAGAAAAAGCATTCAGCTTCTGTGCACCACAAATCTGGAATGAACTTCCAAAAAACTGCAAAATCTAGATGAATAACCCAATTGCTTAGAGTTGCTTTTGACACATAATTAATGTCAACAACCTGATGTCAATGGTGTTTGACAAAACGTAAAGTTCCTACTGTTGACTGTGTGTTTTATGATTTTGTGTTTTTGTGTTTTTATGATGTAAAGAACTTTGAAATGCCTTGTTGATGAGAAGTGCTTTACAAATAAAATTTAATTTGATTTAGAAGGCCTTACTCTGCATAGTGAGTTATTGTAGGCCAACACGCTAGCTCTAGTCCAGATGCTATCAATAGTATTTCAGCTAGCTTTAGTTTTGTAGCTAATATTAGTTTGTATGTTGTGTTTTCACTCTGCATGGAATACTTTACTGTTGATTAACATGCTAGTGCTAGCCTACATCCTAGATAGCTTTAGCTTTTTAGCTAGCTTTTGCTTTTACATGGGTTTTTTCACTCTGTGTGGAGTTTGTTTCTCTAAGTCAGCATGTTATTGATAGCCTAGATGTTATTAGTATTTTAGGTGGGTTTACCTTTTTAGCTAGTTTTAGCTTTTACGTGGGTTTTTAACTCTCCACAGCCTTTGGAGGTTACTGTAAGTCAACCTGCAAATGCTAGCCTAGATGGTATCATTATTTGTTAAAGCTAGTTTTAACTTTTAAGCTGATTTTAGATTGCACGTTTTATTTCACTCTGTATGTTACTGTAGGTCAACATGCTACAGCTAGCCTACACGCTATCATTAGTCTCTCTCAGTTAGCTTACCTTACTTAAATTGTTCTGCAATTTTCACCAAAAACATTCAACATTCAGCAATCCCACTGCAATTTTGTAAGAAATCCAAATATTCTAGTTTTCTGCAAAGCACTTAAAGCACCACATCATTGCCTCTTTCAGTCATCAAAAGCTTCAGATGTATTTTATGTATTTATTTATTTGGTAGAGACAGTAAAAGTAAAAACAGAAAATATAATAATTATGCCAACTGTCATTAAATTTTACACAATTTGTTCAAATCTACTCATCTTAGTCATGACAATGAATTTTATACTTTTATACTTTAAATTTTATTCCATTGTCTAAAGGAAGCAGTACATGACGGACTTGGTTATATAAAATTGAATTTACATCTGTTAGGTTGGTTTATGCCTCATGCTTTTTCTGAAAATTGCATTCGTAGGTTTCTTTTGATGCCATTGGAGAAGACGTGCATTTCTATAATTTGAGACAGTTTTCTTTGCCGTACTGAAATTTTTGTGGCATGCTTCAAACACACATTATTATCGTACATTACCTCTTTTTTTGTGAGGCTTTTTTAAAAGGCCATGGTTGTAAACTTAATGCAAGTCAAGATGTGCTTGACTTTGCAACGTTATTGTGAAGTCTTCAAAAATTTGGAATGTTAAAGTCTAGTTTGAGATAAGTATAGAAAAATGTTCAAAAACTTTATTCCTTTTCCCATATCTACAAGAAAAAAAAAATCTGAATATCTGAAAAGTAAGTTACTTTTTGTATTGATATATATTTAAATTGTGTCATTTATTTTGATATTCCAAACATTTTACAGCTTTTTTTTTTGTATTATGTATCGTCGACAGACAGGCAAAAGATCTATTTCTCAAGAGATGGTAAATGAGTATAGATTTTTTTAGTACTATTATTGTTGTTCTTACCACTACCAACATAATAAAAATTAAAAGTGTTTGGGTCCTAATTTGCCACATTTTAAAAATAGAGCTGATCTAAATTACTCCAGATTTTAAAAACTGCTGTGAAACAGCACTGTAATTTAAATCCTCCTCTTGTAGTCCAGAATTTTACAGAAACTTCCCAAAACAAATCTGAGTATTGAAAATTTTGAAAAGTGAGACATTTCTTCAAATTGTAAGTTGAACACACATTTTACGTGTTCAGTTGCTGTAAAAGCTTTAAACCGAGAGTGGAAAATAACATTTTCTGAGTGTAAGATAGTAAACAAAAAGTTTAAAATTCTGTAAGTAGTTTTTCTACAACTAATTCACAGTTAAAACATACTTACTTTAAGCTATAGTTTGAGGACTCTGAATAAAACACATTTGAATAACTCAAGAAATGACATAATGCTGGTTGAAGTTTTAAGCATCCACAAACATTATTCTTTCAGATCAAGGTCTTTTTATGATCAGTCTCCGTTTCTGCCTTCAGGATTCTGTGCTTGACTAAAACCAAGCAGAGGGACAAACAGACCTCAGCGCTGCTGGAGAAAAAGACCAGAGCTGAAGCAGAGGGTCGACTCTCCGCTGAGAAGCAGCTGGCTGAGCTTCAGGCTCAGAAACTGGAGGAGGCGGCGAATGCCGCACGGACCCTGACCAACAGGTAAACCCCTCTTGTCTGGCTTTTCATTGTCCAGAAGTGAGTGGGCGCCTTAAAATCCTGCCTGCAGTTGGTGAGAGTTAAGAGGAAGTCTGACTTTTTTTGTTAGGAAAATTAGGAATCTCAACACGAGGTTTAATACTTCTTGTCACTGATGCTGTGGAGTGACAGGAACATCTGGATTATTAGATGCAAAGCACTGAATTTATAATAAAAGCATAACTGAGGCCGTTACATTTGGGCCGAGTGGGGTTTCTATGGTCACTGTGCTGGACTTATGAAACAAATCTTGGTGAGGTCAGGCTTTCATCAACAACAAAAATGCTATTTTTATCCTTCATAGAATGTTGTGCATGGCTTTATTGCAACTCATCTTGATAATAGTAATACCCTGAAAGCAGGGATCAGTCAGGCTTCATTACATCGCCTTCCTGTTATCCAGAAAGTTGGTGCTGAGACCATACTCACCCTGCTTCTGCCTCTCTGCAGCTCAAGATTGTTTTTAAAATTAGTGTTTGAGTTTAAGGCGCTCACAGGGCTGGTCACAGCTCTCATTATGTAACTTTGGTGCAGATCAGATGATACATATGTAAAGTAGGGTGTAATGTGCTAAACCTAGTTGTTTTTAAATGTGATTTATTTAGACAAATTGTTGGCACTGAGTGGTAAAGATGTGTAAAATACTGAAAATGAATTAATTGTTCCAGTAGCTCAGGAATTAGTAGCAATAAGAATTCCTATATATTTTGAATTTAGAGGTTCTTTTTTTTGTGTATCAGAAGCTTCATGAGATCTACTTTAAATACCATTTATATAAATACCAGAAGATAAAAAGAACTGTAATTTTTCCAAATGTAGAGACTAGTGGACTGAAAAAAAAATCTTTAGTTATGTTGAAGTTAAAAGTAGCTCCACATTAAATTTTAATGTTCTTTTTCTCTTGGAAGAAGTAAACGTGTTTGGTTGCCATTTTGCACTGTCTACATGTCGAGTCCTTCTTGGCAAGCTACAAACTCTGACCAGTGAAAGGCTCCTTTTCTGCTCAAGTCTTGAAATACACATTTTTGATTTTGTAACACTTCTGCTTGCTTTGGTTGTTTTGTTTTATATTTTTGTCTTCTTTCATCAATACAACAAATGTTCTGTTTTCTTTCTGTGTGAACTGGTCTGCTGATAATCCCACTCCTTTCTCTCCAATCCAAACTGATAATCTCTCCATCTCCTACACCAGGCAGGAACACTGTGAAACCCAAATGTTGAGGAAAAGAGTTAAAGATCTAGAAACAGAGTACAAACAACTGCAGCTGGAGTATCAAGTGAAAGAGAGCCATGTGGTAGATCTAGAGAGAGATATCGAGGTATCTTTTTCTTCTGTTTGGGAATGAGTTGTGAGTTTAAGTGTCTGTGAGACCCAAATGATCGTGTACGTCGTTGTCCTGAGTTTGCTCATGATCTGGTTTTTGCTTTTTGAGTTGTTTTTTTTTTTTTTAGCAAACTGAATGATTTTCATCTGAGATTTTTTAAATTTTTTTTTTCATTTTGGCCTTCAGTCAACATAATGCACTTTGTCATTACATCAGTGAGCAATGTTACTGAATGGATGTTTGGTGTGCACGCTGTGCTGTGTTGGGATTTGATCTCGTATTAGTGAACATACACTTCACCATGCATGCTGAGATCAAAGCCAGGTCTGTTGAGAAACCATTGCAGCTGCTTTTAAAAGGACTTTGCGTCAGTCAAGTTAAAATTACTACAACTGTGGTTTAATGGTTCCCAGAGCAAAACCCCACAAAAAAAAAAAAAGAAAGAAAGAGAGGAAAAAAAGAAGTGGAAGAAGTTGGGAAACCAAAGAAAGGACTCCCTCTGGTGGGCTTAGCTTAATTAATGTGTTTTTATCTGCTGTTATCCATTCTGTTTTCAGGCTTTGGGGAAGTACCGTTGTGTGGAGAAAGAGACAGACATGCTGCTCTCCACGTTATCAGCCATGCAGGAAAAGGCTCAACATCTGGAGTACAACCTGAGCGCTGAGACGCGTATCAAGCTGGACCTTTTTTCTGCTCTGGGTGACGCCCGCAGACAGCTGGAAATTGCTCAAGGTTTACAAACATTATTACATTTTCATACAGACTGACGACATCTCCAGGGTGTACCCCACCTCTCATCCAAAATCTTTGCTTGTCAATCTACAAATTGATTACTAATTCATCACTTAAAACCTTAAGCATACTGAGAGCTTTTACTGTTCATCCACCTAAATGAGTCAGCCTGTGTGAAAACAAAAGGAAATTCCTCAAATGCAGACAAAGCCTAACCTCTTTAGTGTGTCATTAAAAGTCAGTATGAACTTTTAAGTTGTTTGAATTGTAGCCTGGAGAATTCACAATGTACTCATATGTGCAGTTTGGAGGTGTGTGTGGTTCTCTGCAGCTCTAAAGTGCAATAAATGAAAGAGCTTTGCCTCTTGGGAAGAGATCTTTTTTTTTGTTACTTGGATTTATGGAAATATTAGATTTAAACACATTTAACAGACCAGATGTCCTAAATCATCACAGATTGTAATGAATAATTTATGATCATAGCAACATATGATTTTAGTTGGAACAATTTAGAGCAAAGCAAAATAAAAAGCTATTTTGGATTTAGGAAAAATAGCTCTTTTCCAAAACATGCTTTCTCTGCAGCATAATTTGTAGAAATGTCTTTTTTTTTGTTTTGTTTTGAAAGGTTACATTGTTTGGCTTTTTCTGTTTTAACTAGAGAACTGTGAGAAGTTTGTAAAGCAGGTTTGCGTTGGAAATCTGCGCTGATATTTTTTTGTCTCATAAAATGTATCACATCTGTACGATTAGGCCTTTTAATGTGTCACCTGCTGCAACATGTGCAGAAACTCATGAAGTCATCGCGCAGCAACACCCGGATGACTCATGCAGCCAGACTTGCAGCCATTAGTCACTTAGTGCTGTTTTTGTGTACAGATGTATGAAGAGTGGCAAATTGAAAACGACAAAGAAGAAACGTCATCCTTACGTGTTTATTGTCTTATAAAATCTTAGACTGTGGATATTTGGTGTCTCCTTTGGTGTCCATGTCTTTATCTGTGTGTTTTTCTGTCTTGCAGAGAAAGTGAAGAAGCAGGACAGGGAGATCCGCGAAATGAAGCAGAAGATTGCCGAGGTGATGGCGGTCAGCCCCGGCGTGTCATACGTGGCTCCGCGGCCCCAGGTACCTCAGTATCTCACCAAGCTGCTCAACTCTGAGCGCTACATGCTGAATCCACGAGCGCTGATGTACCAGTGTTTGAAAAAATAACAAAAAAGGACCAAGTGGATCCCTGATGCATTCTCAGCCTTCCTTGCCAGGACCAGAAGAGTTTTTTTCGTGTTTTTTTTTCCCAAGTACAGAGCTAAAGCAACGCGGTGAAGACGCCTGCGTCCGGTTACCAGTGGAAACAGCTACAAACCTCCTAAAGTCCAATGCCTTCAGCTGCACTGTTGGTGCTAACTTGGTGTTATTCATTATATTTCCTGTTCTCCTCCCATATCAGAAAATTTCTCTTACAAAAGCGAGGTATTTTATATGCAGAGCTGCTAACGGCGGCGTCGTATCCATCTTCATTAAATGAGAGAAGCACAACATCGTTGCTTTTTCAGGCCTTGCAGATGAACAAACCTTTAGGTCTGGCGTTTGATGTGGATGTTCAATTGAAATGACAACAAAAGAGTAGAATACACAGAAGAAAGTACATGTCTGAGAAAGAGATGCAAATTTTGTCATTAATCATTAATTTTTGGTAATTAAATTCAATAAAATGAAGTACATAGAACAAAAAAGGATTCAGTGAAATTAAATTTAAACCATTTTCGGAGGTACTGTTTATGAATAATAATAATTATTTGGTAAAATCAGAGGTTTTCCCCACTCAATAAATTGAATCCTTTTTCTAACATTTTTTGCTGCACAAAATATTTATTACAATTTTTTTACACATCCATCAGGGGTCCTAAGAAATGTGGAGGCACTGCTATCTGACAACAATTGTATGTTTTACGCTTTAAAGAGTGCCAAATCTGACATATTGCAACTCAATTTTTAATTCAACTGCACTATTAAATAGGCAAGCTAAAGAAGTATGTAAAAGTGTATTTGTTCTTCTGAATAATTAATGAGAACGTTCTGATTTAGACCGTTTGATGAATAAAAGAAACAGTACAGATGCCAATATTAAAGCTGTCTTTTAATCTAAAGTCCTACTACATGTGCGTTTTTAGGACAGAGAAACTAAAGCAGCTGAATGGAAATTTAGCCATAATTTAACTTCAAGTTTCCAGCTGTGCCACTCTGATGTAAACATACATATTTGATGTATTGGAAATTTTTAGCCGTAAACATTTTTTTGTAAATTAGTTTCAGTTATGAAAAGTAAAACTAAAAAAAAAAAAGAAAAGATTTGTTGACTGAATAGTCAGAGTCCAAAATTGATTTAGTTGATGGACTTTATGTGAGTTTTCAATATAAAATGTCTTTATTGGATAAAATATAAATAAGACGTCCAAACGATTTACTTTATATCTATGAGAACATAAATGTGATTGATGATTAATTATTTTTGAAAACAAGCATGAAACAAGATGTTCTTGTCAGCTTGTGTTGACTGTAAATAGAGGATTATTTGGATTGTGCTGAAATTCAGATCAAAGTTTTTGTTTTTTAAATTTAAAATTACTCAGTGTTTTGGAACGAGACCCTTCAGATTTGGAATATTTCTACGTAACATATGTTGGCTTTGTTATGAAGCTTCCTGGCTGCAGTCTGGGAGACTCTTTGGAGTACTTGATTGTCTCACTGTTGAAACCCGAAAAAGGAGGAGCGCTAAAAAGAAACTGCAACCCTTGTTTCAGCAGACATTTTGACACTGGAAGCTCACGGCTGAACTGAACTGAACTGGCTTTTGAAGTTACAAATGAAAATGTGTTCACCAAACATGGCTCACGGATTTAATTACTGTGCCTATATACGTCACTTTCAAACTGGGAAGTAAAACAAGAATTTAATGTGAATGAGTAATGTGTTTGAAGTGCTATGTTCTGTTTTTGTTTGGATTTATTTTGTACTCACTGTACAGAACTGAAAATTCCCACGCAGCTGAGAAACTCATCGTTGAGACGTGGCCATTTTGGTAGCTTTTTATTTACAGTGTCTTTCTAGGGTGTTTTATATAAAAGCTATTTTTTAGTCTTCGCTGTTCTTCTATTTTAACTGCTGTAATTTTGTACGGCAACGTGTTTTGTCAGCATGAAATGTGTTTTATCCAAGTGTTGTTTGAGCACACATTGTGAACTTCTGTACATGAATATTCTTGTACAAGGGCTAACATTTGTAAACCATTTTGGATGAATAATTGTTGAATTCAAACAGTGATGCTCTGAGGTTAGAGGTTACACTCCTGATGCACCACGATGGGGTTTTGTATAAATTATTTAAAATATTCAATTTTGTTCCATTTGTTTTGTCTTTATGTAAATTATTTCTACTGGCGGACTTGAAGTTTTAATTTACACTTCAAAAATATACCATCAAAATGAGTTTTTTTCTGTAGGATTCCTAATTCCTAAACATTTGTCAATATTTTTCTTATTTTAATTGTAAGTAATTTCTTACTTCTCAGTTTTCCATGGATGGGCAAATGTTCCACAGTAGTCAAGCTTTTAATGCAAAAGTGAATGGATGGTTGAAACTTGGATGGATGGAAAAACCAAGGGGGCATTGGATGGTATATGAAAATATGAATTGTTATACAAATGGATGGACTTATGAGAAAATAGATGGATGGAGGACATAACCAGTTCATAGATGCACGAAACAATAAAATTGCGGCGCTCAAGTTTGCGGCACATTGAAGTAGATCTGTTAGCTTTGCTGTGTAGTAGGAATGATTTGTTTCTTCCTACTTTTGCACAGTTGTTATAATTAATTACTAATTTAGTTGGCATTTTTTTCCAATGATTGATTAATCACAATAAATTCCATCAATTGTTTCACCCCTACTGGAGATTCATTCTGCTGATATACTTTCATATGAATTACATTTAATTTTCTTTTGGGATACATATTCTTGAATTGACACATAAGAACATGGCTGGATGATAGATCAGTCATTGATAGATGGATAAAACTGACTTTAAATTCAGAACAGGATAGTAAATAAAGTCTGAGAGAAACTGTGTTGTGTTGGAACCCTGCTTTTTATACAGCTTTTAAAAAATGAGTCAAACACATCAGGTAGAGATAATGTGATTTTTTTTGTTACCATCTTAGTGGAGGAAGTGAAAAAGAGGGTAAAAGCGTTGTGTAAACAGCACAGTGTCCAGCATACAGAGTACATGATGGTTACAGGCATGCCAGGCAGTCCCACACTAGTATCTACAGACCCGGTCAGGATGTAGTCACAGCGCGGAGGACGCAGCTCAGGCTCACCGACATCTTTTATGTTCCGCGTGCAAGCCAGAGCCCACGGCTGGACAAGTTTACGAAAAGGAAACGAGTAAAAAAAAAAAAAGTCCCCTTATCCGATAGAAGTGGACTGAGCCAGAAACTGAAGAGCAACAAAATCTACTTCCAGATGAGCGAAAACAGATTCCATGCATTGCTTTTCCTTTTGGACATGAACCAAATGTGTATTCACAGGTGAAAATCCAGAACTTGACAACTGATCACACCAGTGAAATCTGAGTGAAAACATTAGACCTAAAGAAAACTGGTTGTTGAGGAGTGCTGCAATGTTTGCACTTGGTCATTTTTCATAGAAACTAACAGTTTGATTTAAAGAAAAACAGGGAGTAAAAGCATACAATCAGACCCGGGCCTGTGCTGGAAGTGAAATAGATCACTCAAAGAGACACACAAATAAATAGATTTTTATATATATCTTAACCTGCTCATCTGATCATGTTGCAGCTGAAGGGTTTATGACTACATGTGTGATAGTTGGAACTCTAAAGCAAAACTGAAACTGCTTATGTTTCCTCCCTAGTTTTCCACCTGAAACTGATCCAAGGTCAGCAGGCACCTCAAAAGTTTAAACGACCAGACGTTCAACTCACAACACTGTAAACACACGCTTCAGTTTGTCGGGACAGCAGACAGACACACAACTCCATTTAATGATTTAAGAAAAAAAAATAGTTTAAAATGCAACTTCAACACTGACTTAAGGAAAATACTGCTGTTATCCATTTTATTTAGCTTTCTTCTACCATTTTCTTACCACTGAAAGAAATAAAACATTTGTACTTTCCATTAGGCTTCAATTACAATTTCCTCTTTCAGAAGAGAAGAAGATGGCTGTATTTGGTGGGAGAAATTAAAAATAAAAATGAAGAGAGACCAACAACCACTTAGTGGCAGCTTTTCCCACTAGAAGATAGAAGATACTGCAGGATCTGCAGTCAGACCAAGGCTGCCCTCTCAGTTCTCACTAAAGCTTTGCAGCGATGTCGACGTGAAGCGAAAGTTAGCCCTGCTGCGGAGGATGAGGAGAGCTCAGAGAAGGCCTGGCGAGGCCTCGGCTACGATGAAACGGTCACCGGGTTGAGAGAATCGTTCCGGCTGTAGAACTTGGAGAAGGCCTCTTCGAGAACGCACGCGAGCCGCGGCTGATCGCCCTGCAACGGCAAAAGGACAAAGTGAGAAGGATTCCAGCTGGGATTTCTACGGAGAATCAGATCCTCTCTGCTCACCTCGCTGATGAATCCCAGCTGGACGAGCTCGACGGCCAGCTCCTGAACATTCTCATCTGTGCAAAAGAATAAAAGCAATCACTAATTAAAGTTGTTTTTTTTTTTTTTAATGAAACATGATATAGGTGCATCGATAACAGTGGCTTGTTTCCTGTCACTACCAACTTCTCTAAGTTCATTTGACTAGAAAGTCTGGTTCGTTTGGCGGGGGTTTGAATGTAATCAAACTCTGATGCTACCTGGACCGGAGACAAGGCATTCTGGGTAAAATCAACCAAAACAAATACGCAAGTGTAATGCTTGCAGGAGAAATGGCTCATAGTCTTTTATCAAACAATCCGACAAACGCTAAAATTTGACATCACTAGATCTTTGTTTACATTTTGTGAAGGCAGTTGGGCTCTATGTCTTCTTCAGATGGTTTTGTGTTTTTCCTCGGGTGGTTTTTGGTGCAGCGCCACCACAGGTAAGAGAGGGAACATGTTTTTTTTTTTAAAGGGTTTGGTTAATTTGACACTGTGAACTGCAACAGCTAAAAATGCAACTAAACATGTTGCAACTCTGGTCTCCAATTGAACCAAGCTTACCAGACTATCAGGTATAAATTTAGAAGAAATAAAAAAATATCTGCAGCTAAAATAAACCAAAATCTTAACTGTTCGATGACTGTGCAAGCACCCAAATTATTTTTAAACCATAGAATAACCACATCAAGAAAATGTACTCAAGTCTTACTTACTTGGTAATAAATCACAGCTCAAGTGCCTGTTCAGTTTATCCTCAAGTTTCAACAACAACGTCAGCTGTAAGAAAAACAAAACAAGTCAATATAATTTGAGCACAAAAATTTTTCCCCAACATTCAGAAGCAGAATAATTGCCCCTCGACTAAAACATACGTGATGCTTGGTGCCCTCATCAACAGGCTCGATGTTACACTGCATCTGGAGAACCTGAAATGAAAACGTGTTTGAGACTTATTACATATTTCTGCCATGAAATAATTAGAGCACAGTAAGACGACAATCCATGTCCAGACAACTTGTTTTTTTAGAGAATAATGTGTCAAATTGGTTTGTTCAGGGTAATGAACAAACCTGAACATTACCCTGAACAAACCAATTTGATTCAGATATTTTCACTATACCCTAACTCTGACTTCTCCCTGTTAATGGTGTCCCCCAAAGAAATTTTAAAAAAGTGAATCTGATGCATTAGAAGGTGTCTGAGGACTGCAGTTCCCACCTTTCTGGTCTCAACCTCTGCAGGCTCAGGTGTCGGGGATTTGACTGAAGGCGGGACGATGGGCGATTTAACGGCTTCTTGCTGAGGCTGCTGTGGACGGGGCATCCCGAAAGCAGTCAGCGGATAAATCCCATTCCTGATAACAGGAAGTAAAAAAGAACTTTGATTTTAATCAGTAAACATCAGACAATAACTGTATTTAATCATGTTTTCCAGTTTATTGAAATTTTTGATTGAACAGTGGAGAAGAGTCAAAGTAACACTTCGAAGAACAGTGTTAGTTCTCAGAAATCATTCCTTGAAATGTATTATCATAAATCAAAATATCACACCAAGAATTTTTTAATGTTGACAGTATGTAATCCCAAAAGAAAGACCATATTATGAACCCAGAGATGTAAATATGTTCGCAAATGTTGATCCACAAATTCAAACGGTTGCTTTAAGACATTGGAAATAACTTCACCGTCACTTTTTTCAACCAACTGAAAACTAAAGTGTCTTAGAAATTAGATTAGCAAAATAAATCTGCTATTACCTCACATCCTCCAGAAACTTGTCCAGTTCTAATGCAGGAAACTGGGAGAGTCTAATAAGAAGGGGAAAAAACAAATATAACTTGTGGTGTTTGTAGCTACATCTGCATATTATACACATGATTCTGTCTGTAATCAAATCAAAATAGTCAAAAATTGCAATCAACTAATTTCTGAAGTGAAAGGCTTACTTCATCTGAACTCCGTTCTTGGTTTCAACGATGACCAGGTTGGGGTCCATGTTCTTTGTCATCTCCTCTAGAGCGTTTTCTGGAATCATATCTGGAGAAACAAAACGTAAATCTGTCAATGCTTCCATCTTCAGCTTTCTAGAAAGCTTTCTAGAAAGAAAGCTGAAGATGGAAGAAGGCTTGAAATTTGTCTTCAGCTGATTCACAAACTAAAAAACAGCTCTGATTGCATTTCCAGAACTTCCTGAAGGCTCCAATCTGCTCTGATTTTCCAACTAATTGTCAGACACTTCATATTTAGTCTGGAATGGGAAAATTGATATAAGAATTTTCTATGTTCTTTGATAAATTGTATGTTTCATGCTCATTTTATACATTTTCAACACATTTTAAAGGAACTGGTTATGCTAATTGATCACGCTCTGAGCTCATGGTCGAGTCGTGGGCAGGGAAGTAGCATTCTGATTGGCTAACCAGTCTGGGAGAGGGGAAATGGCCATTTCCTTCTTTCATTCGAGGATGTTTGGTAATGAGTATAAAGGCAGAAAAGTCCCATTGTTCAGTAGAGTCTGCTGTGGGTTTTGTCCCAATTACGTGATGCTATAGCTCTGCCCGGACTGGGGAAAATTTAAAAATAAAGTTTAAAATCTGTACTGAAGAATGTTTAGGAGCTACGTTCATTGTCATTATTGCAACAAAGTCAATATCATTGAATCTTTTCATGTATAGCAAAAAATACTATATTACTATATGGACATTTGGTCCTCATATTTAACAAAAAAGTGCTGAGAATGCAACAATACAGATTTCTTTCAACACTCCGCCAATCTTTGACACAAATTCTGAAGGTTTAATTCCTGCTCAGCGCTAACAGATTTACAGCTGAGCAGCTTCAGACTCCAACAGCAGGAAATGTTTTGTAACCCAGAAAGTGCAAATAAGCAACTTAAAAAAAAACCTTAATAACAATGTAAACAGATAACACAGTTTGAGTGTGTGTGCTGACGTACGTTGGTGGCTGACGATGCAGTGTGCGGCTAGCAGCTTGAGTAAGGGCACCTCAAACAAGGCGGGATGGAACAGCAGCTCCTTGGCTGTGGGTCTTTTGCTCGGGTCGACCTCCAGACACTTCTGGATGAATTCCTAAAAATGTGAGAAAGGTGGAAAATAATCAGATGGAGAGTTTGTGCTCCGATGGCTGATTGAGATCTTAAGCTGCGGTTGATTCTTCACTGACCCGCTGCAGCGGGTCTTCTAGGGACTGAATGGCACTGTTTATGGCTTCTTGGGACACATACGACGAATCTCCATTACTCTGGATTTCCAAAACAGCCATCTGACAAAATGATTGGGCAAAAAAGGAGCATAAATCAGAGTTCATACACTTCAAGTTTTCAATGTTATCTTGTATAAGTGTACTAGTTTACCACGGCACATTTTATGTTTTAAAATAGCTCTCTTATATACACCCTATGAATCTGACTGGTCTGAGAAAGTTACAAAAAATATCTAAAAACATTCTCGCTAAGTTTTCTAGCATTTAGTAAATAGAAATAATTGTGGTAATTCTAACTAACCTAAAATGAAAAGAGCATTTAAGGATTTCAAGACCCGTACGAACCCAAAATACAAAACATAAGTGAACAGTGTACTGCTCTCGCTAATAGTCATTATGTAAAAGGAAAACACTGAAAAGAAAGAATTGAAGACATGAATCTCACTGCCTCTCACCTCTAAGGCGCACATTCCGAAGGAATAAATATCCACCGCTGTGGTAACATTGGCAACAGCTGGAAGCAGAAAAGGGTAAAGTCATATGAGAGAAAGAAAACAGTACAGAGCTGCCCGACATTATTTTGAACTCGGCAGGATCTTGCCTCCATATTCTGGAGCGAAGAAGTGGAGGCACTTCTGCTCCTCCCGGCAGGTTTTCACATGGTTATTGATGGTGTCGGGGGCAACTGGAAGAGACAAAAGGAGAACACTTTGTCAACGGTATCTGTAGAGATACACAGACCTGGACTTGAGCTTATAAAACTGATCGTATCAATTCCAGAAAATGTGAGACGAGGCTCACCTGAGCCGATCTTGATGAGGCCGTTGTGCTGGATGAAGATGGTGTCGCAGGTGAGGTTGCCGTGGATGATGGCAGGTTCACAGGAGTGCAAGTAACTGGAGGCAACACACAATAGTAACAATGACTTCTATACAAGTTGCTACCTTAATAAACACCTAAACTCAGATTGAGATCGATATTCTATTCATGTTTATGTTACACTACATTAAGAAAATGCTGAGCTGACTTATCAAAGTTATAGCTCCTTGTAAAGATTTGTTCAGAAATCATTTTATTTGATGATTAGCATCTAATTACTGCTAACTAACCTGAGGGCAGACAGTATCTGCGTACACCAGCGCTTCCAGGCCTGTCAGAAAGCAAAAAGGTTAACAGAAATCAATTCTTGGCTAAAGTACGTTTAAAACTAAAACAAAAACAACCCGAGTTATAAAGCCAATTTCAAAGTTGAGGAATTCGAACATTTCGCGATGCAATCAAACTTTTCAGACCTTTTCATTCATGGTTTTGTGGTTTTTCTTTGTCTTTTTCAGAAACTGCTTGAGACTGCCTGATGACATGTACTCAGTGATGAAAATTACCTGTAAAATATATATATATATATCAATCAAAATGAAGACTAACATTTTGTCCATGTGGTTTAAAAAAGTAGTAGTGACATGTTTTCATACCCTGGCTCTGTTTTCCTTCACATCTGCCCAGTACTTGTGGAACTTCACAATATTCAAGTGTTCCAGCTGGATTAAATTGTCAAACACAGCTTTCACCTTTTCCTGTGATAAAAAAAAGAGGAAAAAGTTACTTTTAAGTACAAAGTCAAGTTGTTTAAAAAAAAAAAAAAAAGATAAGATGACTACACTCGTTTTATTCCCTGTCATTTTTCACTGAATCAGTCTTGGTGCAAGAATGAAATGCACTTCTGCTGCTCTTAGTGATGCTGCATTCAATTTGCAGTCTTACACTGAACACCCTCAAAGACAAAATTCCAACTTTAAGTGTCTGAGGTCTTTAACCCAATCTAAAAATTAACTGGAAATCAGCCTTATCGTGTGACCAGAAGGTTGGGAACCCAAACCTTTCAACCAATTTTCCCCGTCAGTGAACGCACCATAACTAGAGACCGGATCTTTCACTGGAAAAATGTGATCGGCACTCTGAAGGACGGAGTGCCTGTCACAGTTAAGTGTAATTTCTGAAACGCTAACACATAACTGAATTAATAAAGCCGTACAGCAACATCTTCTATAAACAGTAACAAGTCCTACTATTTTAAACTTGGATGCTTTTCAACGCATTTTACCTCCTGCAGTTTGAAGTTCTTCCTTTCTGAGAACATGACTTCATTCCACACCACCTCAACCCCTTCCTCTGTGTCCATGGCCAAGTAAGCATTATCGATCCCAGGCACATTACGCTGATTCACCTTTAATGAGGGAAAGAAAAACGATTAGAGCACCAGTATGTGAGTCATTGAATCCCAGTTAATTATCAATATTATAGTAATTACAAGAGACTATAACCCAAATTTAAAATGAACAGTAAAATGTGGTAAACAGACAAAACTCTATCTGATCTGGTTTAGTCTCTTGATTAAACCAGATCATAAACATAATTTTTCACATTATGTGACAAGGATTAAACCAGTACAGAAAATGGATGGATGGTCAAAGAAGAGGCTGTATAATGACAAATAGCAATGCAGACACTTTATACAAGAAAATACACTTGTAAAAAAAGAGATACCGTTTAATGTGGTGCACTTCTGCATTTTGAAGCACAAAATATGTAATAAACTATCATCTGTTTGCAATCCTTTGTTTTAATAATTCAGATACCTCTGTGCCATAACTTAATGCAGAACAGCAGCTCTGTAGCTGCTTTTGTCACGTCAAATTCTTTGAGTTCTCTATTATCAACAGTTTGATCAGTTCCAGGTGAGGTATTTAGCTCCAATTCCCAACAAATCCCATCTCCATTTCAAAGACAAACTTCCAAGTTTCGGAAAAACTTAAATGAAGACACTCAGTCACACGTACCTCTTCCCTGCGCTTCTGCCAGCGTCCACACGGGCTTTCCTCCAAAATCTCTGACTCATCCTCGCTCTCCTCTTCCTCGTCCTCCGTGGCAGCAGCGGGAGGAGGCTGGGTCACCGTGGACACCGGCGGCGACACGGACGCCACCGCTTGGCCTGCGGGAGCAGCTGCCCCCGAGTCCGGCTTCGTCTCCTGGGCAGGATCCGGGGCCTGTCTGCTCTCTCCCTCAGACATCTTCTCCCCTGTCAGGCCCAACAGCCTGCTGCATAAAACAGAAGCCACAACATAAACACGTTAATTAAATAGCCTAAAGAAGAGAATGACAAGTAGTTTATTAAGACAGCAGCAACAGAGGAAGTTGGCGTTAATTATCTGGCTTTAACAGACAAACGTATCTCAAACAAAAGTGAACATACTTTATGAAGAAGCACTTGCCTGTAAAAAACGACGAAATTGACGATTGCAGCTCCAGTTTATCAGAGTCCCACTGCTACAGACCAATCTTGGCAGAATGTTAAGTCCTATTAGCTTTAAATCTCAGGTTCCTCAACGGAGACACAGCTAGCCCTGGCGCTGCTAGCTCCTTGGTTGTGGTCAGTTACGAACTTAAGAGCAGAAAACTACCTCTTAGTTTGCAGCAACGTTCAAAGCGGATTGTTTTTGTTTTCTGAAAACGTATATTAACGATTTGACTTTCTCGAGCTACCAAGCAAGCTCGTTGCTAACGAGCAACGGTTCCAGCAGCCCAACGCCCCTTTGCTGCCTCTCAAGACTCCAGCCTGCTAATGTGAGCTCTGAAAATAGATCCTGCTGTTGGTTTTGAGAAAACGACACAACACTGCAGCACAACTAATCGCGTTTACTGGTTGTTGACATCATAACAGCTCACAAAACAGCGATGTGAAACACAGAAAAGGCAGTTAACTGTGTCAGATAGTGCTTCTTCGGACACAACGGCTGACGACTTGAGAGCTAGCTGCAACATTTAGCTACTTATGATGGCGACAACTTCCAGATGCACACTGCACTAACGAACTGCGGCTGGTTGCCAGGTAAAACTCTTATTATCCCCCTTTATTGCCTTCCAAGGAAGGCGGAACGAAAATTGGAGTCTCTATAATAATGACTCTTTCGGTTTTTCTAATCCTCTTTTGTACATTTACCAACTTTTTGCATACAGATCCTTTCCTCATTTTTTTGTAAAATAGCTCTATCAAATTGGATAGAGAACAGCCTTTGAATATTCGATCCTGTTCTGTTTTTGTAACCTTGAGCAGGTTTTTCCCCCCAGAATTCCCCTGTATTTATCAGACTCCATATTCACATCAACTCTTGCCGATCATCTTCCCTATTTTAGTTTAAAAAAAAACAGACCCACAGCATATTGCTTCCTCCCTAAAGTTTTACTCTGATGTTCAATGTTAGTTTTCTTTCTTTTTTTTTGTATTTACATTTCCTTCTTTCACATGTTTGCTGCATTAAAAACTTCAAACAGATCTTCTTATTATTCTCTTTAAACAATGGTTCTCTTCTTGCCACTTTAATTGAGGATCATCTGAAATGCCATCTGAAGCCGTAATTTGATCAGAAATTCTACAGAACATTAATACTAACGAGAGACACATATAATGCAAACTACAGCATCATCACGGTGTGGGAAAAATGTGAAGATTGTGTGGTAAATCTTTTGTCTTTTGATTTCTGTATTTTTTTTTTCCTTTTATGCTTACTCCTTAACTTTTAAGCCACAACTTATTTAGGGTCGTTTGTTTGTTAGATTGTTTTAAAAAACAAAAAAATAAGCTCAAACTGTTTTGTGTGTGTGTGTGTGTGTGTGTGTGTGTGCGCGCGCGCGCTCGCGCGCGTGGTTGAGATACTTCAAATTACGACGGTGTAAAAATAAGGATTTTTCTCAAATCTGGCAACCTCGTCCTCAACCGCCCTGTGTTTGTATTTGTTATGGACACTGGCTGAGCGCAAATTCAACCAATCAAAAAGAGATAAATCATGATTGGTTGGTTTTTTGCGACAGAAAAAGAGGTAAAATATATTTTATTCCACTAGGGGTCCCTATTGCTACCATTCAATAAACGTAACTACCTTTTCCACTTAGATTGTTTTTTGTCTGTGGAGAAGACTGATGGTAGCAGATATGTAATTTCTTTTTTTAATACATATTCTTAATCAGATATCAAGCTGTTAGTGTTTGTTGTAATTTTGATTTATTATGCAAATATTCCAGAATAATATTGCAGAATAAATCTAAATTCCCATCATATTATTAAAATCTAGCTACAAAACATGGCTTTCAGGGGGAATCTATGAATTTGAGTATATACTTAACTTCATATTTCATTCTACGCTGTTCATCTGACAGCTACACTGTTAACTTTGGATATTGAGAACCACTGAGAAGCCTCCCCCCCTTCTTAAAAAGGTTTATATTTAGGTGCAGCTACTCCAGGGGCACTACTAGTGTGTTAGTGTGCCCACGGAAGCAGTGATAACTCTTGCTTTAGAAAAGAAAGGAACTAAAAGTGATTAGTTTAGGACAATACAGGAAGTTTCTCAGGGTTATTTTGCAACTTGACTTGTTTCAGCAAAGAAAAGCCCCAAACTTGCAGTAGAGACAGTGGAGGGTTAGATGATGGAGGACAGGAACCATCCAGAGAAGGAACCTGTGGTTGAAGAAACAAAGGTGAAAGTGCTTCGTGACACTGAGGCGTCACTGGAGGCTGATGGCAACGTTGACTACGGGATCACAGGAGCAAACTCCATCTACTCTGCCATTCTCAGCAGAAACGAGGCCGTCAAAGATGCAAAGCGCCTGAAGACCTTTTTGGAGCTGAGGGATAAATATGTGACAAAGCATGTTCTTTTTGAGGACCCTCTCTTCCCTGCAAACGACTCCTCACTTTTTTACAGCCAGAAGCCCAAAATGAAGTTCGAGTGGAAGCGTCCCTCAGTGAGTACCCTTCTCGGTTTTTGTCAGATGCTTCAGGATATGTTGCACATAACGAAGTAGAGGCTTTAAGTTGTTTATAAAAGCTCTCCACAACAAACCCTGCATATCTCAACACCTCCACTGCAGCATATGCGCGAAGCATTTGGTTGACGTGGCAGCAATGAGATGCAAGTGCATACTTGTGGGTTATCACCTTCCAGTCACACTCAGTAGACTAACACTGGAAAATGTGAAGGCAAAGTTGTCTTGCATAGTTTTCTGAGACACACATGAGTTTGAGATTTGTCTTTGACCCCATGTAACCTTTTGTAGCAGGTGCGACAGGAGCATTTGGCAGAAACTAGCATCATTTGAGACACTTCCCTGCCAACATACTGACACAGATGTGCACACTAAAAACAAACACAGACATTGCAGAATCCTTATCTAAGACCCTAGCTTACAGCATTAAACACCCTTGAAAACTGTGGTTAAAAAAGAAAACGTCCAAAACTTAAGGAACGCTGCAACGGAAGGTCAAACATATAGCAGAGTACACTCACTGTAGTAGAATAATCTCACACTGAAAGAAAATGTTACTGAAGCTTTCTTCAATTTATGCTTTACTTTTGTAAGCTGACCAGAATTTCTGGTTCTTTTTGTTAGTAATCATTGATTTTTTGTTTTCTTGGTGAATAAATATAAATTCACAGAAAGAAGAAAAAACAAGCTTTAACTCTCACTGTTAAATATTGCAAAAAAGAATATCATCTTGGGATCATAAGTTCTCTATAGCAACCATATGATGCAAATTAAAGTTAGCATGTGAAGTTCTTTGAACTCTTCTGTTTAAAGTTTAAAGTGGTGGAGGATCTGTGATGCTGTGGGCCTGTTTCTCTTTCAAACGTCCTGGGAATGTTGTCAGAATAAAAAGCCTCATGAGTACTTTAACATAACAACTGCCTGAAGTCAAAACGTGCTTCAAGGTCAAACAATATTTTTTTGACAAAAGTAGTTTTCAGCATGGATGTTTGGTAATTTATGTAAAATTGTGTCTCATATTGTCACAGATGACTCTATTTGGAGTGTGATTTCTGCACGATCACAGATCATTTATGCAGCTTGAGGCATTTGGCTGAGATTAGTGACACAAGAATCCCTTCCGGGGGGGTCAGCAGTGGAGCAAGCTCTAATTTAAGAACATGACTCCAGCTTTTTAGGCCTCTATGTTGGTAGCTCATGTGCACAGGATTTCAGAGTTTACCTGACTTAATAAATCCATTGTTTTCATTTGCATTTTCTTACCTTTAAATGCACCTTAAAGTGGTTTAAAGGGCCAATTTTGAGTCAAAAAAATATAAATTAATTTAATATATTACATTATTAATGTTTAGCTTTTTGCACTGTTGCTGTTAAATCTAAGTAGACTTTTGATAGTTGACTGTATGTAACAGCTTTTTTAACTTCCAGGAAATCTGTGAAGATCCCCAGTTCATTGTCGATGGAGCCAACAGAACCGACATCTGCCAAGGAACTCTGGGTAATTTTTAAGTTGGTCCTGCTTTTACAGACAACGTTGCTTACTGCTTTTCAAAACTGCAGCATAACCCCAGCCCAGAGCAGTCTAGAATATTATATAATTATAAAATATTTTAAAGATTTAAGATTAAAAAAAAAATCTAAAAATGCACCGGTTTTTATCTTTCATCTATAATATTTTATCATTAATTTTCCATATTTACAGCTTTTTGTGGCTTATTGTGGCTCTTTATCATTAATATGATAAAGAGGTCAGTTTCCTTGTTTTATGTCTCTAACCAATTCTGTGTCTGCATTTTAAACTTTATTTAACTGGGCATGGGTAAAGTAGCAAACAAAATTCTAAAGTTTCAAAAATTACTTTCACAAATATAATATCAAAGTTGCTTTGAGAGTGGGATAATTCAGTTTTGAGAAGACTTGGTGTTTAAGAATGGTCGCACAGGTTGAAAAGCAGCAAAATGTCCCTTTACAACGATTCCTAAATGAGGCAAACGCTGCGAAGCTTCTGATCACGTCACCATCAAGAGGTTGATTTTATACAGACAAAATGACCCATCGACAACTAATGGAGCAACTTTCATTGTAACTGTTGAGGAGCACCTGCTGCAATGTGGCTCGAAGTCAAATGTTTGCTTGGAATAAACCCACAGCTATCATAGATCATGAATCTGTTGGCAGGGGACTGCTGGCTGCTCGCCGCCATCGCCTGCCTGACTCTGAACGAGAATCTGCTGTACAGAGTGATTCCTCCAGACCAGAGCTTCACTGAAAATTACGCCGGAATCTTCCACTTTCAGGTTTCATAGTGCTGATGCAAGGTGGAGCTGAAAATGAAAGTCTGTGGTACTGTTGTTAAATACTGTCACCTTCCTAAAATAATGGCCTACGTCAATGTTTGTACAGATGAGGACAAATACTGTTATTTGGCTGTAATACGCAGCATTTTTGGAGAAAACTGAATATGGTATATAAGCACAAACACTTCATACTATTAAGCACGGTGGTGAAAGATTATTATTCTGGAAAAACAGCACTAGTTAGTGTCAGTGGTAATGTTTTAAAATGCAAGGACCTCAAATTCAGTGACCCAATAAATTAAAATACACTTAAAATGTGTGCTTAGAAAGAACAGATTCACAAAAAAACAATGTATGGAAGTTTTTGATTTCATACATACCTTTGTAAATACTATGATGATGTACCATAGATTACATGTTACTTTATCTAAATTTTCACAAGCCACTGTAAAAGAAAAATTAATGCTGAGGATACTGATAAGAGAGTCCCATAACTCCATGCAGATGAAACGCTTGATTCATTTTCTTAAGGAAATATTTTAAAATATACTATAGAGATAGTCATTGGCAGTTTTAAGTGGTAATGTTTAAATTTACTCTCACACAAAGGTGACATTTTTCTCTCACTTAGTTCTGGCGTTATGGTGAATGGATTGATGTGGTTGTGGATGACCGCATCCCCACCTGCAACAACCAGCTGGTTTTCACCAAATCTTTCAGAAAGAACGAATTCTGGAGTGCTTTGTTGGAAAAAGCGTATGCCAAGTAAGGAACGTCTGTCTACGAGGTTCAGTCACAACCTACTTGTTTAAAAGCATATTTATAATACATTATTTCCTGGGGATTAGATGTAAAAAGCTTTTATGACGGAAAGCAGAAAACCAAATGTCTAATCAAGATGTACACATTTTGGCATGTAACCACGAAACATCTCATGTTCCCTGAGTTGGCTGCAGAAGCTGTGATAAAAGCCTTTGAGATGAGACATGTCAGCAATGCATCAGGAATGATTGACCTCTCTCTCAGGTTGCATGGATCTTATGAGGCACTGAAAGGGGGAAACACGTTGGAAGCCATGGAGGATTTCACAGGTGGAGTCACTGAGTTTTTTGAGCTGTCCGAGGCACCTGCTGATCTCTTCACCATCATGAGGAAGGCGCTGGAGAGGGGCTCGCTGATGGGCTGCTCCATAGATGTAAGTGTTGGAGAAAACACTCCATATTTACTACTAAAAGGAGTAAAAAATGCAGTAAAGATGTATTTTTCTCCCGAAAGAAGAATAAGCGGGCCTTCTGTCAGCTGATGAACATTTCACAATTGGTCTGAATCACTTTGACCTGCCTTGTTGCAAATAAATTTTACTAAAAAAGTATATCTTTGTTTTGAAATGTCTGCCAGGTTTCCTCCACCAAAGAAATGGAGACCCAGACTGACCAAGGGCTGGTCAGGGGTCATGCCTACTCCATCATCGGCCTGGAAGAGGTGCAACAGAAATTTCATTTGAATGCAGACTTATGCATCCTGGGAGTAGAAGACGTTTCTAATGTGAAATGGGATGTGGTGTTTTCTCAGTGTGACGAAGCCTCAAAGGACTCCAGAATCCGCCTGATTCGTCTACGCAACCCCTGGGGATTTGTGCTCTGGAAGGGTCGCTGGAGTGCCAAGTAAGATGTGAAACTGCCACATGGCTTCTGCAAACTAATTTAAAATCAAGAATGAAAGAATAATTGCATATTAAATCTGTAAAGTCTACTGATCAATCTGCTGATCTTCATCATAGTTCAGACGAGTGGTCGACTATTTCCACTGCAGACAGGGAGAACTTGAAAAAACAGACGGTGGAGACAAGTGAATTCTGGTGAGCGAAAATGCTGGAGCTGCTTCGTTATCACAGCCTTTCCTCTTTAAATGCAACCACAACATATGAAAGGCTGGATTTGCTGGTTTGATCCTTTAAAGTAATGTTTATTCACAATAATTACTGGCAGAAATTGCTCTCATCTTATTATGATGTGATTAAGCTCTCCTTACAAGCTTTCTTTTTGGTCTTTTTTTTTTTTACCAGGATGTCCTTTGATGACTTCAAGAAGACTTTCACCAAGCTTGAGATGTGCAACCTCACCCCCGACGGACTGCAGGGCGACGAACGGATGACCTGGACAGTTTCGGTCAATGAAGGTCGCTGGGTGAGAGGCAGCTCTGCTGGTGGCTGCAGAAACTTCCCAGGTTTGCTCTTTGAATGAACACATTTTTTATTAAACTTTAAAAAAAAAAATCTAGTTTAATATAATAATTTCTCCACAGACACATTTTGGACAAACCCTCAGTATCGGCTTGAGCTGTATGAGGAGGACGACGACCCAGAGGACGGGCAGGTGGCCTGCACTGTTGTTATAGCCCTGATGCAAAAGGGTCGTCGGATGCAGCGCCATAAAGGAGCAAAATTCCTTACCATTGGATTTTCTATCTACAAGGTTGTGTTTACATGACAAATTTATTCTCAACATCATTTGAAAACACTAAAAACTTTGTTTCAAGTCTAATTTTTGGTTTGTTCTGCAGGTGCCAGAGAAGGTACAGTATCCCCGTCTTCAAGAATCCCATCAGGACTTTCCCTTCTGAAGAAAACCGGTTGTGGTCAAACATACACTACATAGACCTTAAAAATGAACCCATGTCAATTTCTCTTAATTTATGTTTTAAGACTTAGAAAAATATTTGTAAACTTTCTTATGATGGCTTGTCAAACCTTAACCGTAACTCCAGCAAATAAACATGTAAATTTCTTAGCAAACCCATAAATTACCAATGTAATTTATAAGAAAAAAAGCAAACAAGTTAAGATATTTCTTATCTACTGTTATTTTCAAAAATAATTTATATTATTCATAACCTTAAAAGTCAACTTAAAACTTCACAGAAAAGGAAAAATGAGGGATTTTAAATAACTAATGCATCAGCATAATGAGAAGTTCAAAGTGTCCACTACCAATTTTACCAGTTTTTTATAACATTTTTGCTAATGCTTGTGGGTATTAGAGTATTTTCTCTCTTCTCTCAAATGTATTTATTCATTTTTTATTATTACAACCTTTGATGCAGAGTTTAGTCACATCTCAGGATTCTTTCAAATGTGCAGATGCAAGGCCAGAATCAACACCTGCAGAAGGACTTCTTCCTCTACACAGCCTCCACAGCTAAATGCAAGAGTTACATCAACCTGCGGGAGGTGTCGGAGCGTTTCCGACTGCCTCCGGGAGAGTACGCCATCATCCCCACGACCTTTGAACCCCATGAGGAGGGAGAGTTCATCCTCAGGGTCTTCTCTGAGAAGCAGAGCACATCTGAGTAAGTATCCCTGATGCTCCAGTTATTTGGAGGTCCAAAGTTAGGGATTCAAATGAAGAAAACAAATAAGAATGAACGTTGGTAATTAATGCCTGTGTTTTTCTTTCCATAGGGAAGTAGCGAGCACCATTGAAACCGATCAACTAGAGGTTTGCACACTGATGGCAGCTTTATAGTGGCTCATGTTGTAGCAGCTGAATTTTTTCTTTACATGTTTACAGAACTGTGTAAGAATCTATTTTATTAACTTTTCCAGTTATTGAGGGTTTGAAGGTTTAGAGATAGGTGACAGTTAAATGTTAAGGCCAATTGCTTTAGTAAAATTCAGAACTGTTTTATTGCACAAGGACTGAAAATATGCTGCTAAATCTGTATCAGAAATGAATAATATAGACAGACTGTACAATTAAAAACTAACCGAATAATAATATATTGTGCTACATAAGGACATTTCTGGAATAAAATGAAATTTAACTGTTAGCTGTGTCTTACATTTATCATTGCTATTCATTTTCTTGCCATTAATTTGTTTTCTAATCTAATTTTTTCTCTTCCTCCTTGTCCTTTAGCAAGACAAGAAAAAGAAGGTAATAATAGAATAAAGCTGAAATTCCTGGATTTTGAGCTAAATTTATTCGTAGTATGCATGTCTGTGAAAAAGTAGCCCCCACGCTCCTTCAGATCTTTTACTTTTAATTTTTGCTTAAATGTTTTGTCATTAAAGAAATGTTAATTTCAGACAAAGATAACTTAAGACATATATAAAATACAAATGACCACCAGTTTGTGACTGTTCACTTATCTTGCATTATTTAGCAAGATAAGGAATTAAAGCCCTCCAAAACAAGTCCTCCTTTGAACGGCTAAAACAATGGAGAATAGTCAAATTTCCTGACTTGAAACTGATTGAGAAGCTTTAAAAATGCTTTAGTCCAACTATTAAAGCATTTTTACTCTATTTAGTAGTTAAAATGCTCTATTAGTTAGAGTAATTGTTTTTTTTTACTTTCACTTGACAGCAGAGACCAATTACTCCTAGTGATGTTTCAAAATGGGAAAGACAAGAGAACATGCCATCCCAATTAGGTTCTTGATGTTCACCAGTAAGGACATGGCAAAAAGCTTACCTTGTTAGTGAAAACAACAGCTAAGGAAGTAATAACTCACTGTTGTTCAGGGTGAGATGTTAGCACTGCAATGAAAACTGAATTCATTTCAAGGTTTTTAAGACATCTTTTTTCCAGAGGTGCCAGTATTTATTTCGGTCACTATTATTATATCATGCAATTAACTCTTTGGTATTTTTTATGTCCTCTTTCATATTGGGGGTGTCACACACGCCAGCCTATTGTATTTGTATCAGACAGAGCTCAAGCCAACAAAGAAATTGAGCATGACGGCATTCAGGGGGAAAAGAGGAAGAAACCAAAGGTAACAAACTTTAATGTTTTAATGCATCTACGTGTGCAAAGGAAGTAAACTTTAAAATAATGTTTGTGAATTATTTTCTTCTCATCCGTTTGTTAGCGGAAACTGCTGCAAGCCGAGGAAGAGACTGAGGAAGAGAAAAAGTTCAGAGCCATTTACAAACAGATTGCAGGCGAGGTGTGTATGCAGGAATGAGGCAGATTTACAGAATCCATCATGTCTTGGCTGTTTAATTAGGTAAATATCTCCTCCCTCTCTCAGGACCTGGAGATCTGTGCAAATGAACTCAAGACGGTCATGAAGAACGTTCTTTCTAAACGTAAAGAGCTACTATTTGTTTACAGCACCAATGTAAAGCTTTTATATTCTGATCTTTGCTTTTTGTTTTTTTATTTTGTAGATAGTGAGATAAAGACAGAAGGCTTCAGTCTTGAGACGTGTCGAAGCATGATCGCTTTAATGGATGTATCCTTTAAAATGCTAAAAGCAGGAAGCTGTAAAAATAACCTGGAGGGCGTTTCCCTGCTGACTCGTGGATTCACAGTGAATTAATTCTCCATTTCAAAAAAGTTTTTGGGGAAATGTGGCTCAATCGGTCAGAGGGTTGAACAAGAATAAGACTTCGCAACATGATCGCACTTCCTCAAAAACAGGAAACTGTTATGAAAAACAGATTTTACTCCTTCAGTAATTTAGGTCAGAGAGAAGTTATTTTTCTGTAAGTGGCTTCATAAACTGTGTTTTGTGAATTAATATATGACTGCAAACTATTATTCTATTAATTTCAGGTTATTTTATCTATTACTGGAAGAAATAGATAAAAATCTATTTTAAGCATTTGACTTATTGAAAACACTAAAAACTGAACCTTTTAAGCTCTTTTTATATTTTACTTCCATAAACATTTTTTTAAGAAATTGACTATGGAATGTTTTAGTGTCTCAGCATTACTAAAATTATTTCTAAAAATGGTCTTGCATTTCCTTCACTAGAAACAAGAACCAGTTTTGTGAACTTATTTTTCTGTGACCAACTATTTCTCAGACTGATGGATCAGGCAAACTGAATTTCCAGGAATTCAAACACTTGTGGAAAAAGATAAAAGCATGGCAGGTAGGATACATTCAGCTCTGGTTTAATGTCTGGTGACGATGACTACTTTTGATCCAAATTTTTTTTTTTCCCAGCTCATCTTCAAGCAGTACGATCAAAACAAGTCCTGCTCCATCAGCAGCTTTGAGATGAGGAACGCCGTCAATGATGCTGGTGAGAAAGAAACCATTTAATCAGTTATAGATACTGAAATTCTAACTGTTTTTAAACTAAAGTTGTACGTCACTGGGCTTAAAAAAATGTTTCCGTCTGTGCAGGGTTTCACCTCAACAAACAGCTGTACGACATCATAGCCATGCGATACGCAGACGAACACCTCAACATTGACTTTGACAGCTACATCTGCTGTTTTGTGAGACTAGAGGGAATGTTCAGTGAGTCAAAAATTTCAACACTTAGTTCTTCATGTCACAGAAACCAAAAGAAAAAAAAACAAACCTTTTGCCTTTTTACCAAGGAAAAAAGTGAAAAATAACCAAATGACAAGAATCAATCTTTTTCATATTCCACATAGGAAGCGAAAGGTCACACTAATGCCATAAATCATAGCATGAGTTGAAAGATTATTTAAAGAAAGATCTGATTTGGCTTCATCTGTTTGTTTTTCAGGGGCCTTTAATGCCTTCGATAAAGACGGAGATGGAATAATTAAACTAAATGTCCTGGAGGTACGTTGCTGTGTTAATTTCTCTGGTTTACGTTGCGTTTAGTGTTTCACCTCTTTAAAACTTAAACCTGCATTTTGTAGAAATCAGTGAACTTTTCTTTTGGCACAACCCTCAGAGGATATTTGACTGCTGACAAAAATAACTTCTATTTAATAGCATTAGCAAGTTAAATATACATCTTATAAGCTTCACAACAGGCATTCTGTTCTGAGTTGGGAGTGGATATTACAGCAAGAATTTGTTTTTTTGTTTTGAATTTCTTAAACACTCAAATATTAAAAGAATCGGAAATATTTCACACACAAAATAATTCTTTCACTGGGTTTGCTGGTTTCCCTTTAAGTGGTTTGTTGTTTGGTTACAAAATATTACTAAAACAATTTTAGGATGCATCTAAATCTAATTTACAACTAATAAGAGTTTTAAATTTAGGATTAAATTATTTGGATGATTGTGAAATACCACAGAAAAAAGGTCAAATAAAATTTTTTGTATTTTCTTCCAGTGGCTTCAGCTGACGATGTATTCCTAGATGAAGATTACCTGGCGATCTACTGGATCACAGCTCATTCGAGTCACTAAATCATGTTTTTGTACTGTTTTTTGCCATTAAAGCAAGGTTTTGATGGCAAGTTTAATCTACATTGTGGCTTAAGCATTTAATTTTTGCTTATCAAAGTTTTAAATTTCATCTCAGGCTACAAAAATATTTGTAAAAGTGTCAACTTTAATTTTATAAATGTGAAAGAACCTGTTTGAGAAATCTTTCTGGAAACAATATTTAAAAGCATGAGGGAAAACATGTTTGTTTTGCTTTATTTCCGTACACAAACGGTACGAATTATGGAATACTTTCTTTCTTTCTGCAGGAATTACATGGCAAGATACAGAAATGTAAAGAAATTGTTGCGAAAACGATTCACTCTTTCACCAAAAAAAGATCAATTTCAGTCTGATTGAAAGATGACTTCAAGTCATTTTTAGTAAGTATTTTAATCTTTAAAAACAAATCAGTATTTTACACCAGTTAGTTGATATTGGTGTAATTCTACTGGATGACAAAATCTAATGAAGTATGACAGCATTATGTTTATGTTTACAGTGTAAACGGCCTCTAAACTAAAGTCATGCTGGAGCATGTCAGCATAATTATTTGTGCTGCAGATGTTTCCATGAGAAAGTTGGATGTGATGATTTAAACCCTGAATTTGCTCCAGAATATCAATAGCAGCTGAATTTCTACAAAGGAAAGAGCAAAACACTCAGATTCTCTGCATCGTCTTCTGCATAGCTTCAACTCCCCTTCTGTCAAGGCTGGAGCTGGCAATCACTATCAGTGTGGTTCTGCATGTGTTTGGGCAGCTCCTGCGGGAAAAACCCAAACATAACTTAGCAGCTTACAAAGTTAACTTATTTATAGGAAATATAATGCTTAAATGTCAAGAATATCTGAATCCCTTTCAGGTGAGGAAATGTCTGAAGCAAAAAAGAAAAAGTTTTAAAGCTCTGAGCAGATATTAAAATACATGCAATGGGTCCCGTTATTAAAAATCTACTCTTCTCAATTCATTAAACAATCATAAAGTTCATTAAATCACATCTAAACACTGCAAAAAGAGTTATATCGCTTGAACTTTTAATATTTTGTCTTTAACGTTATTACACAAAGTAGTGCATTATTGTAAAGTGGGAGTTTCATAATTAAAAATATCTTGTATATAGATACACACAAAAAAACACTCACCTGTCTGACTGACTGCTGTGTGCTGAAAAAATGGTTGCACTCCTTCCAGCGACATTTGACTGTCTGCATTTTGGAGTTGCTGTGGTCATGGATAAGGTGCTGAAAGAGATGCTCCTGCATGCCAAAAATCAGGGAGCAACTCTGCCACTGGACAGAGGACAAACATAACCACATATTGCACAAAGAAATTTTAAAAAGCCACTGTGAGAGGGTTAAAGTTTTCCGTCTGTCTGCAGTTCTTACCCAGCAGCGGTAGTTTTTCATCAGGTTGAGTTTTACAGCTTGAACGCTGCCATCGTAGCAGCCTGTGTAGATCTGTGTGGAACAATTTATCAATGCATTTGAAAATCCAGAATCTTAATACCTAAGGCCCGTTTTAGTTCACTTACCACACTCTTGTGCACAGCCATGCACATCACCAAGTCACTGTGACCCCCATAGACCTGCAGACGATCATGGGACTATAGAAACAAACCAGACAGCATGTTTGAAGTGGTTTCATCCCCACAGATCTGCCTGACAGAATTCACATGGAAGCAAATCTCAGGATTAAACGATACCTGCAGCTCATAAACACGGACTAATTTATCCAGGCAGGCCGTCACCATCACTTTCCCCAGAATGACGATGGATGTGACGGCGTGACCGTGACCCTTATAGATCCGAACCAACTCCCCATTCTGTAAGCATCAACAACAAGTGAGAGGATGAAATACAGGTCTAGACTATCATAAAGCACAAATTATGGTTTAAACATCATCATCTTACTGGTTGAACACCAGAGATCATAAATGTGAATGTGATTTATTCAGAATGTGGACAGTTAATGTGGAGGACTTACATGGATGTTGTGGGCATGGACAGATGTGTCACTGGAACCACTAAAAACCAGATCATTCACCACCTGAACACAACAGAAAAGTAAACTAAAATAAACAAAACAACAACAGATATAGACAGCTAGAGAATAACACGGAGTAAAGAAGTTTAAAGGATTACTGCAAATTTAATTTAAAAGACATTTTAAATATCCAAAACAAACAAACAAAACGACTGAAACAACAAATAAAATGACAAAGCTGCTGGTTGAAACCAATGTACCAGACTGACGGTTTCTGTCACACAGTCTTTGGTAGAAAGAGAGAAAGACATGAGAAAAACAATCAATCATACAAATGGAAATCATGATACGATTAGTTAATTTACTGCAGCAGGTTATTCACAGACACACTTCTTCCAATCTGACTATAACAGATCAAATCATTTAGCCTCCACATGTTGAAACATGTTGGTTTAAGACATTTTGTTATTACAAGATAAATTATGAAGTTCAATTGGTATCAATTCCTTTGCAAGACATTGTAATAATGTCAAAGCCATTATGAGTGAAGATAAGGAAACAATAGGAAGCTGATTGTTAAAACAACAATTTGCAGTCTAAATTTTCCCTCAAGAAAACTATCACTCTTTTTCATCTAAGTGCAACAAAAATAATCCTAATCTAGAGCCAATACGAGCAGGAAAGTGTTACAGTACTAGACGCTGTGCTCTCGTCACCTTTAGACAAAGCACAGTCTTTGTGTGACCCTCCAGTGTCCGCAGCAGCAGGCCGCTCTTGGCGTCGCGGACGCTGATGGTGCTGTCGTACGACCCGACCAGCAGCAGGCGACGCGCGCCCTCCTGAGTCGTGCCGAGGCAGCTCACGCCGCGTGGGCCGTGGCACTCCAACACGTCCAGTTCCTTCAGCGTCTAAACGACGACATGCAGGAGACGATGAGCATTTGGCCTTTTTCTGCGGCCTCAAACGGTTCAGATTTGATGGAAAACGGCTGCTGACCTTCAGGTCATGGCTGATGACACAGCCGCTGGCGAGTCCGACGTAGAGAATATTCCAGGCGATGTGCAAACACAGCACTCTGTCTGGTAGAGTGATCTGCTCAAGACACTTTTTAGACTACAAATAACAAAAAATAAAGACATGCAAAGTATAAAAAAAGAGTCACTACTGATAAAAAAATTCTGATTTCTTTTAACTTTCAAGAGACATAACTTTCTAAGGGTTATCTGAGGAAAAGCTTAATAAACAGTCTTAATGTAATGTAATAACCCAGTCATCCACCAATAAAGTAATATTTTATATTCAAGAGCTGAAGTACTAAAAGCTTTGCACATTAAACAGTCCTTTTGAACCTAACTTTAAAAGTTTAAATAGTTTCCTACAGACATAATGTAGGAAACTATAGGCAGAAAATCACATTTTATATAAATAAAACTGCTAAATCCATGAGATGGAAGACAGAACTAAAGAAAGAAGGCAAGGAAGGAAAAAAGGGAGAAGCAAGAAATGGAGGAAGAAAGGAGAAAAGATTTACCTTGTTTTTAATGTTTTCAGACATTTTGTACCTTTATGCTGTAACAGCGAATAGTTTGGTCACTGGATCCGGTGTAGAGGCGTGCCAGCATGTTCGGTAGAGACGACACCAGCAGACAGTTCACTTTGTTTGTGTGACCCTCAAACACCGCTTCACACTCACCGGTCTGAATGAATAAAAACACATTTTTTAAGACTTCATTCATGTCTGAGACAATAAAGCTTCTCTGTTTTGTGAAGGCTGCTTTTGAATTTCCAACATCGTACCAGCAGGTTATAAGCCCGGGCCGTGTTATCTCCTGAGCATGTGAATAACTGTCCGTTGTGGATCTGAAGGCCGTGGACGGGGCCGGAATGACTCAAAAAGTCCCCTAAATAAGGATCCTCTTCTTCCACAGACTCTGGAATGTCATCATGTTTAGACGCGTCATTTTTTCAATGTGGCGCATTTAGAAAGACAAGAAAAGAGACACCCTTACCTGGAGGGTGACTGACATCTTTTTTCTGTTTAACTGCAGGCACAAATTTCCTGGGGGATTGAAGAAACAGAAGTTGGCAAAACAGGAACATTCCAGAAAACAGGGGTGTCCAAACTTTCTCTCACTTGGGCCAAAATTGCTGAGTTAAAAGTATTAGCGAGTCAATAAAAAATAAAAATAAAAAAGCAAATGAAGTAACCCATATTTTTGTCTTTTTTGATAGGAAAGAGATGTTACTTGCTGTATTGTTTTTCAAACATTTATAAAGAATTTTATGTTATCAAAACAAAGACTTGTGCCTTCAGGCTCAGTTGATAAAATTCATTTTAGTTTTAAAAACAATTTCGGTCACTTTCTTTCAAAACGTTTGCTACATTTAACTGAGTGGAATACATTTAAAAAAAGCTGATTTGGGTGCAGCAAAGTCAGCTTTTCAGTAAAAGTCACTCAATAGACGTGGTTCTATTTGTTATTCGAAGTTGATGGTAAAAAGATGGATTTTTTGTCAACATTTTCCTTTGTAAGAAAATTATGCTGGTAATAATCTTATGCCATAAAAGTTCCCGTTTCCTTCAGAGACTTGACCCCAGCTCACCTCTCTCTTTCACACTGCTGAGACGTTTGCGTGCTCACACAGTTCAACTCCAAGCTCACAGACGTCTGGGGTTCTTCGGGCTGCTCTGGAGAAACTGTCTCTGCTGAGTCTTCACATTCTGATTCCTCAATGTGTATTACATCCGGTCTGGCGGCATTTACCACCTCCACTGAGTCGTCGCTCTCGTTGCCCTCCTCATCCTCTACGTCCATGCGTGACACTTTTTCCTGCTCTTCTCCTATATCCTGTTCTGTGCTTTGATTTTCTTCTCCTACTTCCACAGCATCCAAAGATTGCATTTGTTTTTCCAGAACCTTGGTCTTTACACACGTCAGCCTGTGCCTCGGCTCCTGCTCCTGCTGCCTGGCAGAGGATTCAGGAGGAGGTCCGTGAGCTGAAGTGGGGACCTCAGTGGTAGGTTGGAGAGCAGAGGGTACGAACACCTGACTTGTCTGTCCCGTTGCGACGACATGAGTCGCCTCTTGCTTCAGCGACCCAGCCGACCAGACGAGGGGAGCCGGCAGAGGCAGAGTCACTAAAGAGGCCGGGGTTGCTGCAGGCTGCTGCAGATTCAGTGAGGAAGGAAAGGAAGTTGTTGGCATGGTGGATGCAGAACCAGGTGAGGAAATGGTGGCTCCAGAGTATCCTTCTGTTAGAGATAATTATTATATTTTATGAGTCGTAATGAACAATTATTAAAATTTATTTGAATTGTTAGTCTGGAAAGCAGTCTAAAATGAGCAAAGCAACTCGTTGGAAGGATTGGCAGTCACTACTGGTACTTACATTTACTTAAATAACTTTTTGAAGGAAAAAAAAACTTTTGAACGTATTTTTACTGAGATGTATTTTTTAAATTTTACTTACGCAATTTTATGATAAAAAAATGCAGGCCTGAACAATAAATAAATAATAATAAATACTGGGATAGATCAATGTCAATAAATAATACAACTGACAGAATATTCTGTGAACTCTGATCCAGAACACCACAGCATTCTGGGAGTTGTAGGCAAAGGAAAAGCTTTAGCCACTCAACCTCGCTGAGAAAGTTGGGTGGATTCAACAAACTCACTCAGTCTTTGGTTCTCTAGTAACAACCTGCTGGGTAACAAGCAGCTTCAAGTTCCCCCTCAACTTCAGTTACATCGCAACAACCTGTTGAGTAACTTGCAGAGCAGTTTCAACTTCTGCTAACGTGCCTCCTGACTGCTTAAAAACAAATAAACAACGCTGTGGAGTGTGATTAAATTACTTCACAGAAGAGGATTTATTTTACCTTGCATTCCTTGCAGGATCTCAATGCGTTTAGTTCTCAGGTTGTTGACCTCAGCTGTAATCTAAAGGAAAAGAGGAAAACATTCAGTTACTATCTCTGAAAGACAGAATAAAATAAGCTGCATTTTTAACAGCTGGCAGGACCTGTTGTTTCAGAAGCAGCAGTCTTTGGACCTCTGCGTACGCAGTTTGCAGAGCATTGCGCGCCTGGACCAGAGATTGGTCCAGATCCTGCAGCGAGTGGCTCAGCTCGTCCTCCCTGAGTGAGACAGCCAGCAGCTGGTCCATCCGACTCTGGTCTGAATGAACAAACATGATCATGTGTTATCCACAGATACTTATAAAATACACACATTTCCTTAAGATTGGAACATGGAAAACAAATGCATATTTTCCAAATTATCAAAATTTTCAGTCCATTTTTCAGTCAACAAACAAATCTGAATTTATCTGCAATATTTCTATGAAGGTCAGGCTTCAATTACAAGGCCTACAAAAAAAAAAAACTAAAAGCCTGGACAGAAAAAAGATGGAGTCTCTATCTTTTATCATACCAATCTAAAAAGGACAAAGCTTAAACCAAATTTCTTATTTTTGCAGATCGTAGGAGTGCTGCAGTGTTTAAGAAAAACTTTTGTCCAACCTACATAAAACAAATAGGTAAAACAGTGATTTTCCATTTTTAGGCATTATGTTCCCTACCCTAAGAAAACCTGAGGAAACAGCAAATACAAGCCTTTTTGTCTGACTTATAAATAGAAAACCTTTTGAGTAACTTATGTCCCAACAGTTTATAGGAGTCACATAAGCAAAAGATTTTCATGTACCTAAATTCTCCTTTCTTGATTTTGTTTTCTTCTTTTTACAGGTTGGTCCGTCAGAAAGGCCATCTTCCTGCAAAAATACAGAAAAATGAAATTCCACCAATATAAAAGTTCATCAAACTAGATATAGCAGTTTAAAGTGCAGCTTACTTCCACCATACTCACAGTCCTCTTCCTGCTCACTTTTTCGTTCTCATCCTCCAGTTTTGGTTCCATTTTCACATAAACCTTTTTTGCCGTCTTGCCGCTGTAGTTTGCCTGGGGGACGTTGGGTTGCTCTGAGGAATCCCGTGTCTGGGATTCTGACTGCGTTTCAAGCTGATTGTCTTGTGAACAGGCCAGAACGGGAGACGGGCCTAAAAGGCTGTCTGGAAATGATTCCCAATGGAAACCCTCAGATAGAGGAAGGTCACCTTCTTCCAGAGGGCGTTCAATGTCAGTCGGCTGGGTTCCAGACTTGATTCTGAACCTGAACGAGAAACGAAGAGAGGTCACCAAGAGGTAAAGAGATCAAACCAAGCACCTTGTGCCAGGAGAAGGTCCTCACCAGGGCTTGCCTTTTAAGCTTTTCCTTTTGCTATTGCTGTACATCTCATCCCAGTTCAATCTGCTCTTAGATCCTGATAGGTGACGCAGCTTGTCCAGGATTGGTTTATGAATGGTCTCTTTCACTGCTTTAGCCTTACTGGATTTGTGGGCGACCCGGACTTTAGGAGATTTTGTAAAATTGAGCTCAACGGGCATCACGGAGGTCGAAGCATTGCTGGCCTCCTGAGACTTTGCTTTATTGTCTTTAAGTTCCAGATTCAGTGTTTGGTTGGCTTTTTGACTTTCTTTGGGAATTGTTTGTTTCTGCTTGAGGAGAGTGATAGTGGAAGGAAAAGCACCAGCATTAGCAGTAGTAGCATGGGTGCTGGCCAGCTCAGTCTTAGCTGGATTTTCTGCCTGCTGGTCTGCAGCAACTGGCTTCTCTGTGCAGCGATCCTCAGAGTGGTCGTTCCCATTCTGCTGCCGAGCTTCTCGATCCGCCCTGCATGGCTCCCTGACACCCAGTGCTCTCCTGATTTGCTTCAGCATGGAGCCAACATCAACATCCTGTATAGGAGCCTGACTGCCACACTTGTTTTCAGAATCCCCCGGAGCCAAACTGTTTGAACTTTCTGGCCGAACTGAGTCGGTTTTCGCATGTTTTGGTTGAGTGGAATTCCCCTTCTCTGATTGGTATTGATCAAGCAAGTTGGGTCCATCTTGAGGGAACGGCCTGTTAGTGATGGAACAGTTTCCCGTCGGCTTCTGCTGGTTGAAGTTGCTCTGGCTCACTGTGGGCATCATTTGTGCTGACGGGTCAGCTGGAGGCCCAGGGTAGCTATATGGACTAGTTTGGAACCCGTTTATATTCCCTTGGTAATACACGTTGTTGGCAAAGTGATCATTATGCCATTGGTCGTTCTCATGCCAGCCATATTGGTGATGGAAATGTTGACTCACAGGAGCTCTTTGCAGATAAGGTGGTCTCCAGTTCTGTTCAGGAAATGGTCTTTGTAGAGGCGGGTTTTCCATGCGGAACATTTTGTTCTCCTTATTTTGAATAACACCATTGTTGCTTTCTGGGAAGTGTGGCTGCTGCCACTGGTTTGGAGTTCTCATTTGCATTTGTTTGGGTTGTATCGTTTCTTTGGAGTCCAGACTCCTGTTTTGGACACCAGATTGTTGCGTCTTTGCGGCTTGCTGCTTTTGTTTCTTTTTAGACTTCTTATCTTCCTTTTTTCTGAAAATACAAATAACCATTCGTTTTATATAATCAACTTCCATTTAGTTACACTTTCCACAATTTAGTACAAGGCACACTTTAAAAGGTTGCTTTACTCTTCTACCACGCAACAGGAATGCTGAACAGAATATTTTTGTGCATGCTGGGGAAAACTTCTTTATAGAGGTATAAAAACATACCTCTAAAAATAAGTCAATTTCTTCTTGTTTTAAATGGAAAATATGCAAGAGCTTTTAAAAGAGCCCTGTTTAATTATTTTATGATACAAAGCAAGGTATCCCCCGGAAAACTTGTCAAGCCCGGTGGTTGGTCTCTAGGGCAGTCATTCACCCAGAGGCTGGTGTGTTTTTGAGTTAAAAAAATGCTTAAAGTTGACAGGAAATTTAAAAATATTACTTTATGTGTTATTGAAAGATTAATACCTGAACACCAACTATAAAATCTTACAAATGCAAACATTTAAAAAAAAAAAACTTAAGTGATCAATGCTTAGCCTGGTGGGGAACAAGTAAAGCCTGGTGGCCCACCAGGCTTATAATAGACTGACGGAAAACCTGTCAAGTCTTCTAATTGTACATTTATGAATCACTATGTTAAGTCACTAATGTTATACTAAGGGTCAAGCTGTTTTTGTAATGAATGTATTTTTAATGATGTGGATCCCAGGAAGGGTAATTGTACATTTATGTACAATTACAATCACAGCAATGACTTATGGGAATCTAAAATAAACAAAACAAACAAATATTCAATCTGAGTATTTTATTTTTGTTTTACAAAATAAACTCACTTTTTTGTCTGCAACAGCAAAGCATTAAATTCTTACTTCTGTTTCGTCAGTGCCCTGTTTCTTTCCAGGATAGTCTTTACAGTCGCTGGGCTGAGAGTCTGGAACAGATTGACAGGCTTAACGTTTTTGCTCTTCAGGTTCTCAAACATTGTTTGGTGCTTTGATGTTAGGATATGACTGCCATATTCGTTCAAACCCAATGAATGTATATTGCATGCCTGGCAATTGTGAAAGGCATCCCTATTGGTACAAAGACAGAAATAACACATCAGATAGAAATACAGACAGACTTCCAGCTTTCAAACAATTTGAGATTTTTAGAAGACAAAATACTTTATGACAAAGATGCCATCAATACAATAATATAAAATTATAATCCCCGAATGCTGCAAGTTTGAGTTTTATAAAGGCTTGTTAAAACATGCATGGTTACAACTTTTAGAAACAGGTTAAAGAAAATGCCCGAAAATTCAAATATTTTTCCCTAATAATCCAGAAATGGAAAATGTCAAATTCTAATTCCAACAACATGGGACCTGTTCCAATATTGATTAAATGATGCTGATTTCTAAGGAAGGCTAGTGTGACAGCACATTTCTGTTTTAGTGAAATCATCCATTATCATTGTTATGATAATAACAATAATATCTTTTTGTTCACAATATGCCACCTTTCTACAACATAAACACATGAAATATGTATTTTTGCTGCTACGAAAATGGTACTTACTTGCCCAACACCTTCTCCAGCTCAATGTGATGATGCATGCTGTGCATATGATCATGTGTTTCCTACAGTTGAGGAGACAAAAACAAAGTTAGATTTTTTTTGAGGGGGGGAATAAAATAAAGAACAAATTAAAAATTTGTAATAATTACAGCCACTTACATCTTTTAAAAAATTGTTGCGACATAGAATGCAGTAGATTTTCTTTGCCTTTCGGTGGGGCTGTGCAGGTTTCTTCTTTTTTGGTGCTTCCTGCACCTTATTTTTTTTGTTTTGTACGTCTGCCATGTCTGAACAACTCCAATCCTGAGTCCAAACTGCAAATACTCACCGTCTGTACCTCGTTTATGCACTGGTTTAATGTTATTACAGAAAAAGACTTGTCAAGAGGCAAGCTCGATAAAATGTTTCACTTATTTTAAACAAATGAATCCATGACAACGTGGTATTAAACTGAAATCTCTGAGAATTTAGTTAGCAGTTGCACGTTAATAATCCAAGCAACTCCAATACAATGGCACACTAATTTAAGAACGTTTAAATACGGTTTGCTCGTATTTTCAAATGTAACAAAACAGTAAAGTTATTTAAACAAGTTTTGTAAATACCTGGCAAATTTCACATGGCTCCAAAACCCTCCTTCCTTACGCAGTCGCCATATTTGCTGACGTATTTGACGTCCAAATTTACGTCGTCCAATAGTTCATTCATGTTCGCACCGGAAATTCCAGCTACTAGATCTACAAAACATACGGATGAAATAGATTAAAGTTATCCGCACCATGTTGTCGCGTTGGATGTTCTATAGATCTGATCAATGTCTTCCTGCGAAAGAGTGAACGCTCCTGAAAATATTTAGCTAAATGCTAGCTATTAAGGGCTTATTGTTGTAACACTATTTTTTGTTTCGTCTTATTTTACGAAAGTTTAGGTCAACATGTGCAATGGTTGTGTGCACAAAGAATACCCGGACCGGGTAAGTTGAAGCTGCCGATATGTCTCAAAAGTTTCACTTGACGTGGTGGCGTACAGAAGAATGATGTTGTTTCAGGGTAACACTTGTCTGGAGAACGGCTCCTTCTTGATGAACTATCTGGGCTGTGCGAACTGCCATCAGAGAGACTTTGTGCTGATCAGCAACAAGGCCACCGAGGATGATGATGGGGAGGAAATTGTCACATATGACCGTTAGTGTCCCTTGTTGTCCAATCACAAATACATTATATCCTACTCATGATACAGTGGAGAACTTGATAATTTTTTGTTAGGATTTTGTGTGATAGAAAATGTGGGAATCCTTTTTTTTAAAATTGCTTTTATGTATTATAATCTAAAAAGTGCAGTGTGCATTTTTTTAGCCCCTGTCGGTGTATTGTACCATTTTCCTCCATATATCTTCTCGATGCTGTTTGTTTTTAAACATTACTCAATATAAGCTCACTATAAATGTGAGTAAAGTTTCACTTAGGGGTATGATGATAAAGGGGGCTAGTAAAATTTTAATACTTTAAAATGCATCACTTAATAATTAATGCGTTACTTGTCAGACTATCTTTCTAGTAGTTGGTGGACCATAACCAGCACTTTGAGGAAACACCCACTACGCTCTGTTTATCTTTCCAGATGTCTGCAAAAACTGTGACCACGTCATCGCCAGACACGAGTACACGTTCTCTGTTGTAGACGAGTATCAGGTGAGTAATGACATCTGATTTATCAACAGTCCTCGCTTGGATCCACAGACTTACTCAGATGGTTTTACATCCTTGTTCCGTCGGTGCAGGAGTACACGATGCTCTGCATGCTGTGTGGAAAGGCTGAGGACTCCATCAGCGTGCTACCAGATGACCCCAGGCAGTCTGCACCTCTCTTCTAAATGAGAAACAGAAAACTGCAATTTTCAGCTTCTCACCAACATGGATGACACTGGCTGCCCTTCAAAAGGTTCCAATCGCCAATCATTATCCATCGAAAGTGAATGCCAGGCTTTACTGCTTGCTTTAAAATAGTTTTGAAATGCTCTTTGTGATGTTGGCAGTTGAGCAAAATTTTATTATAGAAAAAAATCTTATGTATTTTAATTAATAATTGTGTATAAAGATTTTTGTACTGCTGCATTAGGTTGAAATTTCAAAAGATGTGCTGCTTACCCTTTCTCACTTGGTTGGTTTGGATATATTGAATTAAATGAAATCATTTCAACCGCTTGTTGTGCTCTTTGTCCAATATTAATGTTTGGTTAAATAAGAACAGAATCAATCTCTAAAGAGTGGAATTACATTTTTTAGAGCTATATAAATTAGTATATCATTGAAAAGCTTATTTTAGTGTTTCAGAAAAACTATCACAGATATATGTAATATATAATATTAAAATGTTATACCCTGGTAATGGCTAATGGGAAAGACAAAAAAATTAGGTACAGACAAACTTTACAGGGTCGTTTCCAGCAGCCCCTGCTATCATAATGGAAGATACTTTACAGAAGGCAAACATTTCTGTATTGAAAATCTTTTATTAATTTGTAATATTTAAAATATCTATGAAACTCAATTTTTGGTTTTCATGAACTAAGATTAAATCCTCAAAAAAATACTTAATATAATTTGTATAGAAGATACAGGTTTCACATTTTCAATTGAATTGCTGCAATGAATTTTTAAATATTTAAATATAAACTTTATATGGCAATTTTTATTCCGTTTAAACTCATCTCCAACAAAAAAGATCATGGAAAAAAACAATGTTCTGAGGGTTGCAGAACATTGTTTAAATCAGGGAGAGTTAAATCTAACAAAATAATGGTTTTCAAGATTGTCCCCCTTTTATGCATCAAAGCAAATAATGTTAAACCTTCAGCTGATTTTTCCTAAATGCAAATTCATCAAAACATGATTAGCTGGTGTATTTAAGGACTTAACAAAGTTGAAGTTTCCATTTTGAAGTATTAAATTAACAGGGACAAATCAGTATTTGAGCCTGCAATCAATGGCCAGAGCCAACTGTGGTAAAACTTAAGATTTCAATCACTGTTAAGGGCTGAATACTAATTATTTTAAACATAATTAAAATTCAAGAGATAAAAACAGAGTCTCCAGACTCTTCTTAACCATTTCTTCCAACTCCCTCTGTTTAGAACAACAAATCAGCGGGATTGGTGTATTTTACCTTTATTGAAACATCTATTGTGGTTCTATTTTCTCTAACTTGCTCTCCTGCTGTATAGGTGGTCAAATATTTTCACCAGCCATCCATCCCCTCCACTCCCTCTGCAAAAATTACCCAGAAACAAACAAAAAAATAAAAAATAAATCTTCCAACATCCACATTGTTTGGATCAGAACCAGTTCAATAAATCACAGATGCTTCAACAGATTGTACAAATAAATAAAAAACAAAAACAATGTTTGCAAGGAAGAAGCTCATGCATGTTTACAATAGCGCTCTTATCGTACATTCTTAGAAGCGGATGGCTGCGTGACGCGACATAAAAGCACACAACTACCCTAAGATAAGTCAAATGAGTAGCTCATTATTAAATACTAGGATTAGCAGTTTGACCAGAGTGATGTCCGTAAGCTGCATGCTCTGGCTCTGTACATGAATGCTGATCTATATATACTGATTGTGGGGTTCTTTAGTGTTTCTACAGTGAATACATGGTTTATATATTTAGTGGGTTGTTTTTTTTTTCTAATACATATCTACAGTTAGTTTTATTTTTTGTTACATATCAAGTATTAAACGTGATTATTTTGGTCTCATTAGGCCTAAATAGGGTTTTAATGGAGGAGTGAAATGAGAGGTAAAAGTTGGCAATCTCAAGATTTTCTCCACTTTTTCAGTTTCATATCCGAATAAATAAATAAATACATTTTATCATACATTTTACATTACATACAGTACATTCCTTTCAGTAAATGTCATATTTACACATGCTATCAGGGCGTAGGCAGCCTAACGCCACAGGTGCAACATTTTGGGACCAGTCAGTTGTGGGGCGGATGCAGTCATCGAGTCACTTTCCCAAAGGGTTTCCCTCTGGGGCCAGGGCCCCACTGCGCTGGCCCATACAAGGCCCTGTCCTGCGGCTGCGCATGTCGTGGCGGGGGGGAGCCCGACAAGCTCGACGGCGAGCGGCTACGGGCCGGCAGAGCACTGCTCTCCCGTAGCTCCTGGCGGGAGGGGGAGGAGCTTAGCGAGCGCTGCAGGGAGGAGGAGGAGCTGCGGGGGCGGGGAGGCGGGCTGAAGAGCATCCCGCCGCGGTCCTGCATCAGCTGGGTCAGGCTGGCCAGGAAATCCGCATCGCTAGTGCTGCTGGCACGCACCCTCAAACGCCGCCGTCTGCAGAGAAACAAACAGTGAAGAAAGAATTTGAACCAGGCAAAGCTGAAACTATGCCACTTGAGGACTTCCATGAGGAACATATTTACAGATAAATAGGTTTTGTTTATCTTAAGTGCAAAATTTATATATTTTTTGGAAAATGCTTGGCTTAAATACTGCTTTGAGTGTGTTGTTAATTCAACAAATGGCTTTTTGGGTGCTTTTACATTCAATTTCATTATTAATTGATTATTATATTAGTTGATGATTATTTCAATAATCGTTTCAGCCTTACTGAAGTGTCAACAGAACAAAATTACCCTTGAAAATGTATTAACTCATAAGGTTCATTTAGGTAAAAAGAACCTTATGAGTTCATTTTCTCATAAGTTAGGATTTTGTAAAATATAAAAATGTGTCAAATATTAGCAGCATTTTTCAATATGGAACCACAATTACATTCATCATGCGATTACTGGTAATTGTGACAGACATACATTCCTGCCTGATTGTAATCCCAGTTTGATGCCCATAAGAGTCATTGGGAAAGACACCCAGTCAACACGTACCTGCTGTCCACAACCGGACGGACGGGGGGTTTCCCTGGAGGTGGCCGAGGCAAAAACCTTCCACTGAGCTGCTCCGGCAGAAATGTGGCGCTCACAGGGCGAGGGATTTTACTTTTGCTTCCGGATGAGGAGGACAGGGACAGGGGGTCTTCTCCCCCACAGTCGGACCTGGAGCCGCGCTCCGAGGACAGCCTGTCTCTTGGCAGAGCACAGGGCAGGTTGTCACAGGACAGGGAGGGAGAGGGCGAGTGAGTGGGGGAGCCTGGGAGTGGGCTGCTCCAGCGGTGAAGCCGCTCCACGTTCGGCTCCCGGCTCGGCGAGTCCAGGGGGTTGCTGGGATCTCGCACCGGGATCCGGCTCAGTCTCGGAGACAATGGGGAGTCTCTGCGCTTGAGCAGAGCGGGAGGAGGAGAGGAGGAGACGGTGACAGTGCTCTCCACGGCGCCCCCCACTGGATCAGCTGGAGGCTGCTGATTGGGCTCTGAGGAGCGGTCAGGCAGGCCAGAGTCACTCTCGGGGTCTCTGTCATTGGTCAGGTGGGACGAGGCGCCTTTGGCAGGGATCAACTCTGGCACTGAGTCCAACCTCTTCCTGTCCTTTGAGACGTCCTCAGCAAGTTCCTGAGATTTACAGCTTGGTGTGTCTAATGGAGCCGCATCGTTCTTCCTCACAGGAGACTGCGGCCCACTGCTGGAGGACTGAAAGCAGGTACAAACATTATTAGACGCAAAGAAGAGCTTTAAAATCACAAATGTTCGAATGTGTAAGATTTCAGTCATGTTTTTAACTTGGTATTATTATATATTAATTGAGCTATTTATTTTTTTCCAGAAATTCAGATTGAGATGTTTTAGATAATGGAATAAGTCTAATAAGTCTGAAAACTCAACTTCTACGCTTTTCCAAACTGCATAGAAATTCTGTTTAAAAACCCTTTTCTGAAAGTACTACTTTTAATGTGTAGCTAAAGTCTAGAAAGAATAATGTGCTCTTAAATATTTTATGACATCTCCATTAAAGCTGAGCTTGCTCTGAGTGCAGCTGACCTTAGCTTCAGACTACTTTGTTCAGAAAATGTTCCTGCTGCTGCTCACAGCACTTGTCTGTAGAAAATGTCTTTCAGTCCTACCTGCTCCATCTGGGTTCTCCCCATCAGGACTGAAGGTCCAAGCATCCCTGGCAGCCGGCGGTGACCTAGCAACCAGGTTCCGGGCATGGCCATCTGCGACAGGACGGGGCTGCTAGGTACTGCAGGACCGGTCTGGCTGTCCTGCTGCTCAGCGGAATGATTCTCTGCTCTATCAGAACCGCACAGACCCGACTTGTCCTCACATTGGGTTTCCGCCTGAGGTTTGCTTGCTCCTGAGCTGTTGGCCTGCTCCAGCTCCAGCATCACCCATTCCTGAGAGTCAGCCTCCTGAGGCACGGGGCTGAAGTTGACAGCGACAAAGCCGCTGCTTGCCGCTGCTTCCTCCGGGTCAGGGGTCGCCGTGCCGGACTGGTCCTGGTTGCAGGGAGGCGTCTGCTGTCCGTTCTCAGGGATTGGTTTCTCCCCAACGTGACAAAGCACCGGCCGCTGTTTGCCCAAGCTGACAGAAAGAAGAAAAATAAGAGAATCGTGAGATTGTTTTTCTTTAGATTTTAGTTTGCTTATTTTGATTTGTAAAAAACTCTTACTAGGCTTCAAGGAAGCGTTCGATTGTGGGTTTTGGTTCAGGCGCCAGGCGCTTTTCAAACGCCAGGCTCTGGCTGTGCCTCATCCGGCGCAGCAGTGGTGCGGCTCGGTCCAGGAACATGGTCTCTGATCGGACCCGACGTGGAGAGCTCTGCACTGAGCCGGTGTTGGGACTCTGGTTCCCCTGATTCTGACTGTGTTCATCTTCACTTACTACCTGAAGAACGTAGACAAGAACATGTTTCAAAGAAAAGAACTACATAGAAAACTACAAACATGGATCATTTTCTATAAATAAAAAGAAGAGCAATATTTATATTCCTCAACAAAGAGGTCAGGCTCCTATGAGGAACACAGCAATGACTTCAGGAGTGCTGGACAATGACTGCACACTGTGAGAGCTCATGCTACATGTTTGTTTTCTAGGCATAGTTTATAAATCAGTCTGTCCAGAATTTTCTCATTGCAAACAAACAAAAAAATTATAAAAACCATTAAAATTGGTCATTTTGTGTTGCTACTTTGGAAATGTTTGCATAGAATTTTGAACTCCTTTAACAGATGTTGAATAGATTAATTAGCAGAATAATGGTTGGAGTGATTAGTTAAATGTTAGTTGCAGTAGTAGTTCAGTGTTTGACTTGTCTGACTGTAAAGCTTTGCAGAAGCTGTTATTGGCTTATCAATGTGGGAAGCTACAAATTTCAGCCGAGATTGTAGATTGTGATTTCAAAGCAACCTCTCAGTGACAATGCAGCTGCTTCCTGTTCAACATTAAGCTTCTGGAATTGCATCAACATCAATCCTGTGGAAAGCTTATGTTTAAAAAAGTCGGGAATGTACCAGGACACCAACCAGTTTTCATGAGATTTGTCATTTCTGAGGGAAAGTGAGCAAAGAAAACTATGAAGTTTGTTGACGGCTACAAACATTATATGGTTCATCTGCAAATTGCAAAGGACGTTTATGTGTTTGTACTACTCAGGAAGTGTAATTTTGATCCTGTGAGAACTACAGAAAACCCATAATAGATTCAAACTTGTTATAAGAAAACTGTTACAATGCATCAAAGCTTCACAGAGAGCATGCACAAAACAACAACAACCCTGACCTTCCTGATCATCGGTTGAGGATGTTTAAGGTTGCGGTTGCGGTCCATCTCTTCCCACACGTCTCCACCAGCGGTGGTCGGCGTGGGGATGGGGGGACAATTGTCGGCGTCGCTGAGGCGTTCCCCTTGAAGGACATCCTCTGTGTTTTCTCTCTGCAGCTCACCGGGCAGCACCGAAGCGTTGGCCATGCTGGGGAATGATAAGAGCGAAGGTCACCCTGCAACTCATTTCCACAACATCATTCAGAGCTGTAATTTTCTCAAGGATCTCTGACTCTGCACATTTGTGCTCTAAAAACAGAGCTGCACACCGGAACCCGTTTTCAGCAGAGTGTGAAGGAGGACTGGATAACATGAAAACTGAAAAAAAATAAAAAATAAAAATCTGCCAAAAGGGAATAAAAAAAGAAAGTGTCAAGGTTCAAATGCCAAAATGTGACAGGAGCTTTTTTTAGCATCCAGTACCCGAGGTAAGCTGGGGTGAGGCGAGTGAGCTGCTGAGCAGTGTTCGCTGCAGCAGTGATGGTCAGCACATCCTCTGAATCACATTTCTCCCAGTCATAGGGGTCGTTCTCCAGCACATTGTGGTTCTTCATGGCCTTCTCAAACACAGATGTTAGGAGCTGTCTCATAAAAAACAATGTAAAAAATAAAAACTTGTATCAGCATTTTAAGCATGGAAATGAATAAACAGAACGTGCAAAATATAACAAGCAAAAAGAACCTGATAGTCAGGTTTAGTGAAATAATCCAAGGTTAAGATGTGATCCAAGAAAGTGCTGAACTCTGAAGGAAGGTGCTTCAGCATGAGGCGGTGGTCGTACGTCTCCTTTAGGTTTCCTACTTGTTCCTGGGAGGTGAGAGGGGTTAAAACAATGAGCAGATGGACGCATCAGTGCATCCTAATTCTAGAACAAGATGGAAAAATAAGCATGTACTTTGTCCTTAATTTTTCTCCAGGGAAGTTGTCCGACCATGAACTCAACCAGCATGTAGAAGAGGGACCACAGGTCGTCATGGCGACCCATCTCCTACAAAGACACAGAGACAAGAATAAAGGCGCAGAACAGATGCAGATTTTACAATAGCATGAATCTAAAACATGTGATATTTATGATCCAGCCAAGATGGGGGGGTTTTCGCCTGGAAAAATTGCAAGCAGTGCATCTATTCCTGAGCAAGAAGTCAAGGATGCATTTGAATTAATAGCAACAGAATTCATTTACATCTCAGTAACTGCCTCTCTTGCTCTAAGGCTGTGGCACAAGTTTTTTTTTTTTTTTAGTCTCTAATAAAGACAAAAATAAATTGCTGCAAACATGGCTGAAATAGGGAAATGGATAAGTAAATAGGACAAGTCTCACCTTATTCTTATGAGCATTGACTGAGGCATATCGCACCGTTCCTCTGAAACCTGCCACAGGACGAGGCTGAAGGAGAATTAATGCAAACTCAAGCTGTAATATCTGTCAATAGTCACAGTTTTTATTTTAAAATGCTAGAATAGCCCATTGATGTCTAAACCAAATTTATCAGATTTTTAGTTGTTACTTTGAGAACCCAAATAAGTTTCGTTGATGAATTTAATAGAGCACTTACTGGACGGACTTCTTGGTTGGAGTTGGTAAACTGTCGAGCCAAACCAAAGTCTAGCATATAGCAGCATCTGCAGGTACTGGCAAGTCGACCCATTGCAAAGTTTGACTGCAAATCAAACAGAAAATCAAGTTTACAAGCCTATTTAAAAACATGTTTACAATAAGCGAATGGTACATTACACAGAATTAAACATACAGGTTTAATGTCTCGGTGCAGAAAGCCCACAGAATGGATGCTCTCTATGGCCTCTAAAATCTGCTTGCCCAGCCTCAAAGTCGTGGAAATGGAAAAGGTAGCGCGGGTCATCGTTCTGCGCAAATCTGCCAGATTCCTCCCCTTTGGACCAAATATCAGTGTTGGTTGTATCATCATACTTGTGATGCAGCAGGCGGACTAAAAGCATGGCAAATATTGGGACAACGAGGGTCTCACCTGCAGTTCCATCACTACATAGTTGAAGCGATCATTCCGACCACAGCCCACAAAGCGACAGACATGGTCTTTTCCTATTTATAAAGGGAAAATACAGTTTTACGTATGTCAATAAAAATACCTCATGCTAGTTTCAGTATGCAAACACGAGTGGACACTATCATTGTCCCAATAAACAAAAATTGGAATTAAATCCATTTTGAATCACATCTTTTCCAAATCTGCACTCCACTACTCTGCTAAAAACAATGGTGTGAAATACAAAAAGAAACAATAATAAAAACAAAAAGGACTGCACTTTATAGAGCATTTATTGACAAAACTACAACTACCAAAATGTTCAGTCTACAAATACATCAACCAACAGGCTTTTCATTATTTATGGAGAATGATATCATTTTTAACATACCATTTTTTGTTCAAATATAAATATTTCTCTTGATAATGATACTGAAGCATGGCCTTATTTAAATTTGGGTGATGTCAATGTTATTTCTAATCAGAAACAAAGACCTTGGTAGAAGGAACATAATTTTAAATCTTCCATGGATGCAAATAATTTTGAGCTTAATTTGTGTAAGGGAGAGCTATAGTATAATCTGAATTATACTGAATTATAAGCGCTGAGACAAGCTGAAAATTAAAGTCATTTTCTCCTTATTTTTTCAAATTCTCTGGGTTACTCTCCATGATGGTGTGACTTAGCATAACTTACCCTGAAGCTTCTTGAGCACAGCCACCTCCATCTTTAGCACCTGCTTGGGTTGCTGAGCGGACTCGACCTTCAAGGCAACAGTGGCCTGGCTCAGCTGATCCAGGACTTCATAGATCTCCCCAAAGCCGCCTCCTCCTATTTTCTTGACCTGAAATCAATATTGGCGAGTAAAGCCGTGGCATTTGCTGAGTAAGAAATGAGGCATTCCGAAATTGAATTCATCCACTGAATTATGACTTCACATCAACATCACCCACCACTTTCCACCTGTCCCTGACCACATCTCCCACTGACAGGATGTCCGCGTGCTCTCCAGCTCCACTCATCCTGATTGCTCTCTGCTGGCATCAGTGTCACAAGCACTTCACTGGAGGAATAAAGAGCCCACCTTAAAACTCACGTCAGCTTACCCGCACATAAAAGTGTGCAATTTATGATGCAGCAAACACTGACCTGATAGCATTTTACTGCACCCTGGTAGTCTTTAGGGACTGCGCCTCACGTTTCCAAGGCAGTCTATCAAAACGTTAGCTAGCTTGATAGTAGAAAGATCTCTCCTAGCAGGGTTCAGTTTAGCTAAAGCAGTGGCAAAACACAGCATAGCTAACACAAGAGAGCCACAATTCACAAACCACATAAGGAACCAAACAGCCTGATACAGTAAAATCTCTAAAATTGTTTATTTCGGTTGTTTAACTGCCTCCGCTGGTGCTGAGAATAAGCTAATTAGCATGCCTCCTTATGGATAACCGTTAGGAGGCACACTTCTCCGGGTTCTTTTTTTTTTACCTCGCGTCAATGCACCTCTGCGACACCAGTTAAAGTGTACCATCCAAGCAGTCTCCATGCTTCCAGGCGGTCCAGAACCAGTCGAGTCATTCCAAGCACCATCTTATTTACCAGATGAAACATCGGTGGTGGTGGACCATAGCTGAGATTAGCTGTCCGCGTTAGCCAGCGAGCTGCTAAGGAACGATGCCTTGTTGTTGACGCCACATGTCTTGAGGCTTCTGATTGGTCCGCAAACTCCTGCATCCGCTAGGAGCAGGGAATCGGGAGATGTCAGGGAGGGTATGGCAAGTTAGTTTAGCAAATAATAGAGTAGTTTTTAGAAGCAGTGGCCATTTACTATGTAATTGTTTTCATAAAAATAAGTTTAATTAAATTAAAACGTCAGGCTTGATGAGGTTAGGGTTAGACTGGCTGAAGGAGTCTGGATTGTAGACCGAAATCAACTTTAAGAAATAAGTTTTAAAGCTATCTTTAGAATTTTTTTACTAAAACAAATGAACAGAACAAGATGAAAATATTTGTTTCCAAAATTGTGGATTAGTTCAGATTGTTTTTAACTTGTTATGTTTTAGGCTTCATTGAACTTTTAAAAACATATCTACTCTTCTATTACATGTTACTGGGGTTTTATGTGTCAAGCTGGCAAGAACTAGAACATAAGTGTGAAGTGAAAGAAAAATTATATGAGTTTTACATTGTGTATGAGTAAAAATGTGAAAATGTGGATTGCACTTTCATATACTCGTTTTTACACTTTGCGCCTTAATATAATGTTGCAGAACTGCCTTCAGAAAACAATCAATTTGTAAAGGTCCACCTGTTAGTTGGGGAAACAACAAACGTGTGTAAGGGAGTGTATTGGTCAAAAAAGAACAAAAAATTACTTACTCACAGTGAAACCATGGCAGTGGCAGCATCATGATGTGGTGATGTCTTTATTCAACAGGGACTGAGAATAAATTTAGAGAGTGAAATAAGGATGAAGCGAAAAACAGGGCAAATCTAATGGGGGAAATCTGTTAAATGGACTGAACTTACATAAAGCTTTTCCAGTCATTTTGACCACTCAAAGCACTTTACAGTAGAGTCACATTCACCCATATGCAGACTGGTAGGCAATTTGGGGATAAGTGCCTTGACCAAAGGCACATCAACATATGGCAGAAAGAAGCTGGAATCGAACCTACAACATTCCGATTGCAAGACGACAACTCTGCCACACAACCACAGTTAAAGGCTTCAAATGATTTAGGGCAAGGGCAGAGTTCCACCTTCCAACATGACAAATACTATGAACATATCAAAAGCTACAATGAAGTGGTTTGGCTGAAGATATACCCAATCAAAGCGTACCACTAAATGTACAAAGCCTATGAAGCCTAAAAATTGTGGTGCATGACGTTCTTTGTCCAATATGACTGAGTATGAGTCATTTAGCAAAGAAGAATAGGCAAAGAATATAATGTCTTGATGACAGAAAAATTTAACAATGTTGAAAAGTTCCTTTAGTTCAGTAACTCAATTCACTTAGTGAAACGTAATATACAAAATAAAAGCACACAGACTGATGTTTTCAAGACTTTGTGTTAGTTATGATATTATTCTGCTCCTGGCTAACGAAACACGACATTTAGTGATTACACATTTTCACTATGAAATTTCTTTCTGACTAGAAGTAATATTAATATTTTTGCTGAGCCAGAATCCCCACGAGCTACAGAAGAGGGTGATTGCGAAGAAGCCCTACAAACACAAGGGCTTGAAGCTCATCGTAACACAGAGGTTGCTAAATTACCAGTGGAAAGTTTTCTTTAGTCAGAGTCTTTTTCAAATTTGCTGTCACATAGACTGCTACAGGAGATAGATAGATAGATAGATAGATAGATAGATAGATAGATAGATAGATAGATAGATAGATAGATAGATAGATAGATAGATAGATAGATAGATAGATAGATAGATAGATAGATAGATAGATAGATAGATAGATAGATAGATAGATAGATAGATAGATAGATAGATAGATAGATAGATAGATAGATAGATAGATAGATAGATAGATAGATAGATAGATAGATAGATAGATAGATAGATAGATAGATAGATAGATAGATAGATAGATAGATAGATAGATAGATAGATAGATAGATAGATAGATAGATAGATAGATAGATAGATAGATAGATAGATAGATAGATAGATAGATAGATAGATAGATAGATAGATAGATAGATAGATAGATAGATAGGTCAGTCTTCGTAGTTATGTAATCGGCTCAACAACGACCTCTGTCAGTCTGACAACACTCCGTCACCGGGACAACGTGAGGAGAAAAACAAACGCACACGGATGCATCGACGGGCCTCATCAGACGATCGGATTGGACAACAGGATATGAGTTGAGCTTGTTTTGGGGTGAGGCGGTGCGTTCAAGTGCGCCACAATTTTTGCATATCTGCGCAGTTTCCACAGCGCTCCAAACGCTCCGGAAAAAAACAGCACGTTTTACCCTCAGCAGAAGTTTTTAAATCTGAGGAAATACCTGCAGCCGCCGCTGCACGGCAGCATTTCCACGCACGCACCCGTCTCGTGTGTGTTTCACTCGGTGATGTGGTGTGCAGGCAGGAGGGGGAGAAAGTTGTGGACATGTTTTCCTGGAAGTGCACGGTTCTGCGGATACAGTGTGCAACAGTGTAACGACGGCGTTCAGAAGCCTCCCGCTACCCCATCGGGACTTTGGAGCGTCTTTCCGTGTTGCTGTCAAACCGCCTGATCGCCATATTGTGCGCAGCGAAACTCGATGGAAACTTGTCAGAGTTATGACATTTGCTGCGCACAAGCCCTCTATGGAGCTGCGTGCAGTCGGCTTTGATCGAAACCTAAAAGTGACTCCATGGAGCCGATCAGGGGGTCGTTTTTGCACCATTGATCAGGTAACTCGAACCCTCTGGCTTTTCTAATAATAACGCTCGTGACTCTGCGGTGTTGATCTAGAAAGCACGCAGCTCCCGAGTCGCTTCCTTATTGCTTGTTTGCAACAGAACATTGCTGGCTATCGCTCGGGTGATTGCAGGAGCCCCTTCGTTTCCTGTATTTCTTGTTAAGCCAAATGGCAGCTCCGCTCCGGAGGCGCCTCCTTGTTTTCTGCTACCTTAAAACTTCGGCTTGCAAATGTCTTCCGTGCACGCACCTGATCGCATGAATCCAAACACGGACTAGTTTCCCCTCTGCTTTATAATTTCACTTTTCACACAAGGCCATTTGCTGGTGTAGGCCTCAGTTTCCTCTTTGCTGCTGGCGACTGTAAATCGGCTGTAAACTCGTAAGTGTTTCCCCCCCTAATAGGAACTAATTCATGAATTTTATTCTCTCTGTGTGTCTGTGTTCTGTAAGGTCTAGCTCCCCTGAAGATGTTGAGAAGAATGGACAGCAGACTTCGGTTTTAATTGCTGAAAGACGACTGCATGCTCCCCACCCTGCACTTTCCTTTGGGATTTTATGTTTCCTCCCAGATACCTCTGTATACACAATTAAAGAATTTCACGACCGCGGGCAGCGGTAGCACACTAAGGAGGGATACACCAAGTTTTGCACGATTAGAAATTCACTCGAAAGCCATTTTGAAATCTTAGGAGACTTGCTATGAGTCTTCCTTCTCAGGTTAATACTGACAAGAGCAAACACCGGACTCCAGTCATGAAAGATGGAGTGCAGCACCCGGGAGAAGTTTATTATGGTATGGGCTCTCCTGCTTTAAAAGCGAGCCATAGTGACTCTGCAAGTGGCTCTGGTGTTTACAACCCAGAGAAAGGCCACCAAACTCTGCCGCACTATCAGCAGCCTTCTGCTGTGAAGTGGATGCAGGACCCCTTACAGGCACCGGGGTGGACCCAGGAGGCTCCAGTGGCAGGCTGGAGCCAGAACTTTGGCCCGTACATGAGCGGTGTGAACGTCAGGGATCAGATGGCCTTCCATAAAGGAGTTCATGAAGGCGTAGCGATGCCGATGGCAGCGGAAAACCAGCTGACAGCCCCTGTGGAGGTTTACAGAGATGCCAGCCAGGCTCAAACTCAGGGAAGGGGGCTTGAATGGGAGCAGCATGCCACTGCTGCTGCAGTAATGCATCAGGCCCAGCTACAAACCTATCAGCATGGCCACAAGGGTGTGGATCTCCAGGGACAACCCCACGTGCCTGCTCACACCATGCAGGGGCCCATTCTGCAGCCTTTCCAGGCCTCATTCAGATCCAACAAGCAGCAGTTTTCATCAGGTTACTACTCTGTTTTCCCAGCAAACAAGGGAATAATCTATGGAGAGCAGCCTAAAACTCAGCAGCAGATTCTGCATCAGATGCAGCAGCAGCAAATGCATCACCACCATCAGCAGCAACAACAACAACAACAACAACAACAACAACAACAGCAACAACAGCAGCAGCAGCAACAACAGCAACACATTCACCAGCAGCATCAGCTTCAGCTGCATCAGCAGCAGCATATGCAGCAACACCAAATGCAACAGCACCAAATTCAGCAGCAACAGCAAATGCAGCAAATACAGCAACAGTATCACCAGCAACAGCTGCAGGAGCAGCAACTTCAGCAGATGCAGCAACAGATACAGCAACAGAATGTTCCACAGCCTGAAGCAACACAACCTCAAGTCCAACCAAACCTGCAGCAGCAGACCCAAAGTTTTGGAGCTTATCCGCCTCCTGACCCTCTTCCACCGGACTCTGGAGCGAACGAAGAAGATACACAACCAACGGAGATGCATCCAGAAGGCCAAACCGGAGACGCATCTGCATTATCCAATCCGCCCTCTGAAAAGGTTGCCGCCACAAATCCTTCAGACGTTGTGGACTCAGCCCCAGCAGCCCCTCGGCGCTCGCGACGCCTCTCAAGGGAGGGCCAGTCCCCGCTTGGTCCTCCTCCCGGAAATATATGGTCCCAAACCTCCAAAGAGCCACTGCCACCACCGCCGCCGCCACCACTGCCCCAGAATGGGGTAGCAGGTGTCACAGCTGTAAAAGGAGCAGACAGCCAAGCAGTGACAGGAGGGGTCATACAGATCACCCGCAGGAGGAGGAGGGCATCCAAAGAGATCAACTTGGTGACCCTGGCTCAGAAGGCTTCAGAAATGGAGTCACTGCCTGCTAAAGCTGCCAAGGTTTTTTTTTTTCTTCAAAATTTAACATTTATACTCTTTTTATATCTACTTTATTAATTTATGGTGCAAATCTATAGTGGGGATGCATCAGTGTTTTTCTTAAATATCTTATCAGGACTATTGACATGAAATACCCATTGGATGTCAGTAACAACAAACTGAATCCACATCCAATGAAATCAATGCAAATAAGCCCAGAAATGCTGTGAAATGTGTAATTACAGCTTCAACAGCTCTGCTGTGTTGTGTATTGCCAAGGTGGGATTTTGATCTACAGAATGTCTTCAGCTGTTAAGGTTCATTAGGTCTCTTCTAAAAACTCTGATCATCAGTTTTATCCACATGTACGGTTAGTGTTGTTTGTTTGGGAAGAGATTAATTCTGTTCTCTTCTGAACACTCTTCATTCACCCAGCAAATCAAGCTCTAGCAGGCCTTTTCTTCAAGAGTGGAGTATTGTGCAGTAAACTTTCCCGTTGGTGGTTTTGTTGAGTCCATTATTTATTGTTTTATTTGAAACAACAGTATTTCCAGGTCTTTGAAAAGCTCTCAACAAATGGTCCTCATCTCTTGGACAACTCTTCTGATTACACTCTGACTAGCTAACAGAAATCATGTGAGCGGTACCGGGTCATCCTTTGTTTACAATGAAACGATGTTCCTTCCACTCCTGGATCTTTTCCCTAATGGAGCTCACTGGAACATGAAGAAGCTAAGAGAGGCATCTGTATCCAATGCTATCGGAGTAAACTCCTACAGTAAGGTTGTAAAAGTTTTAAGAGAGAGAGCTTGTTGTCGTTACCCATTGAGAAATTCTTCTTGTACTTTTGCATTTTGAAACCTTTTTATAGGCCATCAATTAGGACCAAACCAGCTGGCATTAATCTGTAATTACAGAGGCAAGAATTCCTTGATAAATACTGTCAGATTTCAGGCATTTTCTGGGCTTTCTCTGCCAGTGTCATCTAAGTTTCTGCAGGATCTTAAAAAAAAAGTCAAAATAGCTGAAATTTAATCCCAACATTTCCCATAATTGTCATCTTAAATCTTAAATTACATTCAGTTAAGTCTCAACTTTTTTCTTCTATTTATTGAGATTTCAGTTTGAGAAAATATTTGTTCAGGGAATAGAAATCAATAACATTCCTTCTACTGTGTTCATTACTAACGGAGAGTGCACAGTTCAAAAGGTCAGACTTTGAAAAAGACGCCAATCGTGGTAACTACAACAATACAGACAACAACTGCAATAAAAATTAATGCAAGTTATTAAGGGGAAAATAGAATTGAATACAATGCCAGAGCCAAAGACACCAACACAACAAAGTTAATAAATTTGCTGTTTTGTTTTTTTAGTTATTTACGTCCTAAGTTTTATTGTTAAATTTAATATATTAAAGCTCACACAAACCCTACCAATAATTTAAATTGGTAGGGTAATTTGTTTTAATTTCATTGTATGTTGTGGATTTCATGTCAATATGCATGTTAGAAACATGTTCATAGCCATTTTACACACATAAAATAGAATGGGAGCAAAGAGGGAAGTGTGGAAATCGATAGTACTGTAGCTCACAGTAGATCCATCACAGATGAAAACCACATTGAAAAAAAGAGTCTGAATCGTCTTGAGTTCGGTGTAGGAGCTGCTAGCCAATATGCCCTTTAACTATTGTGACAGTCAAGTTGTCTATTTGAGTTCGAAAGTAGCCAAGTAGATGCTCTCAGGAATAGTAGTAATCCTAGCGATGGTGATGGACTACACCAGGAGCCGGGTGGCATGTTGGATTTGCACTAACTGGTTTTCGTAACTGACTTGATCAAGTAATGGAAACAAAAAATGTTGATGTGCAGCACATCCTGCTTTATACATCGAGGGAATAGCAAAGGTAGCTTATTTGGCAAGTGAAAGCATATTTTCTCCTTTGGCAAAGTTGGCACAGTTGTGTAAAGAGGAACAGTCTTGTTTCTATGCAGAACTTCCCTACCGTTTACAAAACTCCAGCAACCGTCCGGTTTCAGCTCTTTTAAAGAGATCTCCGCTATTTAATCTGTACTTTCCCACCGCGCTCTGCTACAAACTTCCAATAGCAAATGTGGCTCAAGATTTCCTGCTCTGGATTTATTCAACACCGAGGGCATTATCTTTGTAAGACTCATGATACTGTCGCAGGTCAGGATTGATCATGTTTACACAGTAGGTGTTCACTCTCTTAGACGTTGTTCCTTTATTTCAGACTGTCAATATATAAACACAAGCACACAGAGTTCTCTGCCCCAAAGGGGTTAAGAGGCTTGTTGCAGGTTTGAGCGCAAAACGTGCAGAACGCTCGATGTACAGTTGGAGCGGCTGCATGTCTGCACACCTCCACATTCCTCAGGCCTCTTTTCTGAAAGTCGCTCAGTGGCGGCAGGGAGGGGCCGAGCTGTCAACCTGCACACTCCCGTTCTCCCCAAACTGGTTTCGTGCAGCCAGCTCACAAGGCGGAGCTGTTTGGCTGTGTTTTGTTTCATAATTGGGACTTTTTTGTTTTTGATTAAGAGAAATGGCTTTTATGCCTTTCGGTGATCACGACGGCTCTGCGTATGCCTCAGATGTAAAACGGTGGAAGTTGTTTGTAATTTTCACTTCCCACTTTTAAAATCCTGGATCAGTGTAACAAAATCTAAAAAATAAAAAAAACTGTCAGTTCAAGCAGATATGCCAGGGTGCCATTTTCATAAACAGAAATATGTAGATCTACAACAACATAGATGAAAGCATGAAGCTTGTTTTACATTTCACTTTTGAGTGAAAAGAACATACTTGTGAGTTGCAACTATTTCTTCTTTGTTCTAACACTTAAAGCCGGTCTGACTGGCCAGTTTAATATTTAATCTGATGAGAAAGTATTAATTAGACCTAAGAGATACTCATGTTTAGAAAAAATGAATCACCGTTCAAGTTTTTTTGGTATTGCACCACATTTTGAGATGATATGCATTCTCACCTTCTTCCTCTTTTCATTTGTCACTCACTTTTCGAATATGCAGGAAGATGCCCCCTCCACCATAGTGCCCTTGGTGATCCCAGTGTCTGTGCCTGTGCACAAGAGCCAGGCGGAGTCTCAGGGCGGCTGGACCCAAGGCCGCGTTGGCCAGGGCGAGTGCACCGCAGGCCTGGCGGATCGGAAACCCTCCGTGATCGTGGCTCGCCGCCGATCGCTCAGAAACTCTGTGACCGAGAGTTTTGGCCAGGTTGGTTCCATGTTGCACAGTTTTTATCGTCTTTGTGTTTTTTGTAACATCTCTTAAAACTATGGTGAGACTGATTGCTTTACTGTGCAGATTTAGTTTTTTACCAGGTTGGTTTGTTTTGAAACCAACCTGTGATTTGAAAGAAATCTATCCAAACCAAATAAGCCAGACATGACCAATAAAAGTTCTTTAAGCCTAATAAACTATTGTGCTGCTGTTGGCAGCTATAAATGAGTAGAATTCATTCAATTGCAGCGTTATGTCACAAACTGATAGTCAGACATTCTCCAACAGGATTTTCTAGTAGAGTGTACCCAAAGCAGCAAAGCAACCCTAGAGTAACTCAATACTAAAGTCATTTTTGATTGTTTGTGTGATGTTGTTTTCCTTTTTTCCTAAAATACACGACGAGATGCAAACAGTTTGAAAAGTTTCACTTTTGCCTCCTCACTCCGCACAATATTTTGCAAACAGTCTTGAGAATTAACAAGATGGGGTTTTTTTTGGCAAATGTGAAATAAGCCTTTTTATTCTTTTTATCCAAGAGTGATTCTTTTATTGAAATTTTCCCCTCAATACTATTTTTTGTCCAGTGTGTCTTTATCACTTGAATGAATCTTTAGATCAATATTGGATTTTGATTTCATGTACTTAGGGAAAGTTAACATATTTAATTCTTAATTATTTAAACCTTCCTGCTCTGGTTGAAGGTCCAGTGACTTGTGTAGATTATTTATTTCAACTTTAAAAGTTTTGTTATATAATAAAATATTTTATAAAGATGTGCATGTCCTTTATTTTAATTCATCCCCGATTTGTGGATATTATTGCATAGTTGTAGATACTGTTGCCATAACCCTAACCCGTTAGAAAAATAAAGAAGAAAAATTAAAGGATTTAATCTTTAAAATGTTTTACTTTCCCCTCATTATTCCAGGATGGAGAAAGCGATTCAGGAATGGAAGAGGACGGAAAGGCTAAAGTCAGGCGCCGGACTCGTCCCGAGCCCCTCATCATCCCTCCCCCTAAACCATCCACCTTCATCCCCCCATCCATCTACCCCAGCATCACCCAATACCAAAGCAACCTGCGCTCTCCGGTCCGCCTGCCGGACAACCTGCACGCCATCCCCCCCTATACACCTCCTCCCATCCTGTCGCCTGTCCGAGGAGGAACAGGTCTCTACTTCTCCGCCTTCCTCACCAACATTGCCGTAAGCAACCAGATCCTTCCACCTCCGGCTACTCCAAAGTCTGCAACTCGTAGCCTGCTGCGTTCCAGTAAGTCTTGGATAACTTCCGCACTTCACCTTTTTTTTAAAAATAAGGTCTAACTTTTTATTTCTTGATTTGTCTGTCTTAGCGAGTTCAGAGATCACTCCTCCAGTCTTGCCCTTGATCACTGATGCCACACCAGTGTGCCTTGAACCGTAAGCTTCACATCGCAGATTCAAACAGATTTCTACCGTATTCGTGTCGCTTACATCTCTATATCTCTTTGTTTTGTGTTGGGGTGCAGCCGTATCAATATCGGGCAGCAGTATCAAGCGGAAATACCGGATTTGCAAGATCAGCCATCTTCACAGATGGATCAGCATAAAGCCGACTTGGTCTGGCATCCTTTGAATAATGCCAACCAAAAGCAAAGCGACGAGGAGACCAGTGGGTTTTCCTCAAAAACTACTTTATCAATCTTTTATTAACTAATTAACTAATTTTTCCTCTTGCTTCTTTTTTCGCAGTAAACCATTTTATGAACTTGGCTTGTTCAAGTGTTTTCAGTGGAGGAGGAACCAATCAGGAGCTGGCTTTACACTGTTTACATGAATGCGGAGGCAATATCCTTGTGAGTAAAGAGACCAGTTGAGATTGATGTGAGCTTTTATCGCTGCAAGGTTTATTTTGCATTAACTCTGCTTAATATTAAGGAAACAATGGAGCATTTGATGCTTCAAGATCCAATTTTCCCCAAAGGCCATCACCTGGCAGGTTATCACTACTCAGGTAAAAAAAAAAAAAAAAGTTTTAACCTTCATAATCTTTCAGTTTCTTTTTTAACACATTTCTGCCTTCCCAGGCTCTGACAGCTGGACGGCAGAGGAGAAGTGTTACTTCAACAAAGGGATCTCTGCCTACAGGAAGGACTTCTTTCTGGTGCAGAAACTGGTGAGGTTGACGCTGCTGTCATGCAGGGGAAGCAATTATTTTTACTATAACAAGAATAGTAGTCATGCTTGTTAAAGCATTTTAGAAATAGAATGTAATGGAGAACATCCTTTTTCAAACAAGAAGATCTTTTTTCTTTTTTTTTTTTAGTTTTTTTGAATTTTCTTAAAGTTCAAAGAGAAAAAAATCTGAGTGAATAAATCACATCCTCTCTGCGGCAGGAAGTGTGCTTTTTAGAATCAGAACAATAACAGAGGCGTGAGCCAGACAGTTGGGGGGTTTGTGTTGCGCCTGGGAAAAGTCTGGAACGTGACGTAATTATTTTCTGGTTTAGTCCAGAACTGGTATCCTGTCCTAAAAGTCCGTCCGTCTGTCCATGTTGACTTTCGCTGCCTAAGCCATCCTTCCTTCTTTACAGTCTGTGTGTTTTGCATTTAGTCTGCTATAATTAATCACTTAGTTTGCTTGTGTCTTTTGTCTTTTGTAGGTGCGGACTAAGACTGTTGCTCAGTGCGTGGAGTTCTACTATTCATACAAAAAGCAGGTGAAAGTTGGTCGAAATGGTATCTTAACTTTCGGCCCCCCAGATTCACCTGTGGAGAAGCACTTTGAGACTATGGTGGACGTTAAGGTAACATTGAGTGTTTGTTTTCTATGTTTCCTATTTACAGAAGATTTGGATAAGTGTGGCTAAAATATACAATATTATTGAGCACAAATTATCTGAATTCAAGGAACAGGGTCATATAAGCGCTTCTGTTTTTTGATGCTACAGATGAAGTGTCCTGATATTTAAATATTGGCTAAAATAGGGGTTCACCTATAGTTTGGGTTATTCTGTAAAGCACAGGCAGAAAACACTGCCTAAAAGTCGTTCTTGTCCAAGTTTACACCTCTTTTGGATCCCTTGTAAAGCAAAAATATAAAACATTTTAATGAGAGTTTCTTTTGTTCTTTTTAGAGAACTAGAAATACAGACTGACTTATTTAAGAACAAAGGCAGAAATGGTATCCAAGTGGTAAAAAGGCACCAAAACTGATTATGCAGGGTAATGGGGCGGGAAAGCAGAAGTGATAAAAGTCATTGAAAGTCAGAAAAAAAACGACATATTTACTTGCACACAAGTAAAAACCTAATCATAATCTCACGTTTGAACATCAAAAATAACATTCCTGTCCTTTTTCTTTTTTCCACCCATTAATTTATTGTGTGTTGTGGGATTCATGGCAGAGCTCACATCAGCCCAGATTAGCTCATGGGGAGGCAGAAGAAGAAAAGAAGGAAACTTCTTTTTATGACGATAGCCATGAAACCAACCAGCAGGCGAGGGTGGCTCAGTCACTACAAGCTCATGACTATGTAGTAAGTTCTGTGCAATTGTCTTCATTCACTCATCACCCCGTAACCTTCAAAAAGGAGAAAAGGAAAACAAGAATTGTCAAACTTTCTTTGCATAGTCAACACCCACATGTTGTTGCTTCAGACAGGGACAGTTCTAGTCATCAAAGAGCCAGACCCAATGAAGAAGGAAGCTCATCAGTCATCGGTGCCTCACAGGCCTCGGGCCGAAGCCGCTGCAAAGAAGCCCAAACCGCCACCAAAACCGCCGCAGGACCCCAATGAAGTGTTTCCATGCAAGAAATGTGGCAGGTGAGGTCAATTTTCAATCTGTATTAGAAGTTTGTTAGATTTGCTGCTGAAAGTGATTAGTGTGACATTTGTATGCTTAAATTTGCTGGACTTCATTCAGCTTTAGAACCCATTCACTCTAAATTAGTGCCGTTCTGTAGTTTCTAGGGTCTTTAAAGCCGTTTAAAATTAGGAAATTTGTGATTATGAGCTCTGCGATCTACAGAATTTCCTTGTTGATATGAGGCTTCTGCAGCCCCCCACACTCAGTTTCAGTTTCAGTTTGGAGAAGACCCTTTATTTTAATCACTTTATTAGTGAGAAAGGATGCAGGTGGGAGGGATTTCTGTATGATTTATTGTAACCCAGAGCCCGCTGTCTTATCATCAGTCATTTTAAATCAGATTTTCTCAGATCACACCTAAGCTCTGAAACCTGAAGTTGTCTTTCAAGATTTGCGATGCAGCTATTTGAAATTCACCAACTATCAGGAGGATTGAAGATTGATACCATTTTTCTCTTTAAAAGTGCAACACATATATTATGCTTTTTAATTTCCTCTGCTCAGTTAGCAACAACCTGCACACATAATTTGGAGAATATGCGCACTTTTCCCCAGCTGGGAGCCCATTGGAGTCTACATCATGGTGTTTGGTTAGTTTGATATGAAGGAGTGCTGACATGCAAACCGCAAAATGAATTTTAATGTTTGACTTTGCAATTAAAACTGAATGCAAAACAATTTGAACGTTCGGCTTCTTTGGTGCTTGAAAAGATCGTTCTCACACAATAAAGCAAATGTAGTTTGCTATAGTTTATCCGAATAAACAAGGTTTATGAGGATAGTCACAACATGATTAAGAATAAAAGTAAACATTTGTTAACAAGGAGCTTACTGTTTGAGTTTTCAGTTTATATTTATGCAAAAGACAAAATATAATTTTGAGGGACAGGAATGCAGATAAAAGGAAAATCACCTATTAAAATGTGTAAATACATTTGTGAAAGACATATCTATGTTGCTACCGCTGACGACCACTAGGTGTCCCTCCAGAGCAGCAACCAGCTCGGATGAAACTCAAATAATCAGAAAATTAAAGCAATTTCAAGTCCAAGAACACAATACTAAAAGAATGAATTTGTAAAGTTTCTACGTTTATTCTTGCTCTTTTATATTTTTATGTTACATACTCCTTTGCATACAAATGCATCACCTTAAAATAAAATAGATATCATTGAAAAGTTTTATTATTAAGTCGGTTAAAGTAGTTTGACTACTATTTAAATTCATCACACACTGTGATATATTTAAATTTTGATGATAAATTGGTCCAGGTAATGGAAACCCAAAATTCTATTTGTTAGAAAGTTGGAATATTTCATAAGATCAATAAAGAATATATTTCTAATAAAATTTTTTATAATATTGCTATCATAATAATCAGAATTAACAGAAATAATTTTGACGGCTTGTAAGGGTGTTTTATGTTTACAAAGAAAATCACACTACAAGTTCACTTTATGCCACTCTATTAAAGGTAAAGTACAAGCTGAGTAATGGAAACCTTAATGTTTTGGTTTTTACCTGAAACATCAGGACTTTTGTCTGCAAGTTGCATTAAAGATGTTGATTGTCCAGCTTTTTATTGAACTAATACACAATTGTATGGGATCATATTTCTATGTAGGGTGTTTCATAAAGTGAAGAGTAGAAGTGCCCACATGAAGAGCCACGCCGAGCAGGAGAAGAAGGCTGCGGCTCTGCGGCAGAAAGAGGAGGAGGAGAAAGCAGCAGCGCAGGCTCGAGCCAGGAAGGCGGCGGCAGCAGCTGCAGCCGCAGCAGCAGCAACTCAACAGGGAGGAGAGGCGGATGGAGCTGCACAGCAGGGGGAGATCAGCAGCCGGGAGGACTCATCCGAAGGCGAGGACGATAATGATGAAGACTGGCACTGAGTATGAACATAACAGGGAAAAGAACCTCAAAGCAGGGGAATATTATGCAAACTGCATGCAGAGATGAACAAATGGATGAAAGGGTTAAAAAAAAACAACAAAGTGCTGCCTGTAAATGGGCAGAATAAGCACAAAAACTTTGGTTTTCATGTCTTCCTGTTAATCTTTACAGTGTTTTTTTTTTTTTTTTTTTTTACCAAAACTGTCTCTGTTTGACTGTTTTCTAGCTTCACACCATCAGCCTGGCTGTCACACTCCACACGCTCAGATACACTCTTGAGTCTAAATACTCAAGACTTTACTTTTTGTAAGACACAGAGAGTGTCTGTGCTTTTGCCAATATTGCCTTTTTATATCTTTTATTTAATTACAAATACATCAAATTATTTTGCATTCTCATCGTGTGAACGAAACTATTAAGAAACAAGATCAGTTAAATCTGTCTTTTATCAGCTGGAGCCTGTTTGACTAAACTTTGAAGGGCTTGAATGTAAAAACTAAAATGGGCTCGATATCAAAATTTTCCCAGATTATTAAGTTTGTTCTAGACTTTATTTTTTAAATTTCTATAATGGACCTTTTTGAAATAAAAATGTACAAAAAATAAATATTTATGGTAGCATTTGCAATGATCTTGGTAATATAAAGAATAATCATGTTGGCTTTATTATGGTAAATTGAAAATATATATTAAAAAGTTTATTGTCCAGAGAAGGCCATTTGTTTTCTGTCATAAATTGAGCACATTGTTACTGCGAAATCTCGTTGCTCCCGATGCAGACTGTTTTCTTTTTTCTTTATATATAATTGATCTGGTGCATTTATTCTCAAGAAAGAAGGTTGTGCACACATTCAGTGCTGCTAAGTTTTGCACTTTTGGAAATATTTGGAAAAAACACAAAAGAACAACCTAAATAGTCCAGATTTAAATGAAATTACAGAGAATGTGCACTGATTGAAGAAACTTAAATTTCAACCAATAAGGGGCACCACTAAAGTTCTCAACGTAGTGGTACCAGATTCCCTGCCCAAGGCCACTTTCTGTACGTCTTCTTCCCGCGCTGCCTTTTTTCCTGCCCAGCTACTGTTGGATAAAACCCACTAGTCCAATAAAAGTCTGTAACAATTTAATTTAGGTAGACTTTTCAACCTATTTCAGTTACCTGAGGTGTTGATGTTTTAAGTTTCTTCTGAATGTGCTTTTTTTTTGCCAAAATGTTTCAGGTCTTCTTGGGTTTTAATCTGAACAGCCATAAGTTTTTTATGGTTATTATTATTTGGAATTAGTTTATCAATCAAATCAAAGTAATTTTATCTGCACCAAAGTGAAAAGATGTTGAGCACTATTTCATTTTAAGGACTCATGTCAATGAACCGATGTGGAGCTAAAACATGTTTTGAAACTGACAAAAAAAAAAATTTAAACTGAAAAGCTATTTTGAAAATGGAAAAAAAAGAAGTTTGAAGTACAAAGCTACTTTAAAGATTCAAGTTTTTTCCCCTCTGCTTAAGAGTTTGAGCCAGCTTTATGGCACCAATCTAGCTCCATACACCATCAGCTACTTATTGATAATTCAAAACTTTAATGAGTAGTTTTATCAATAATTCTTGCCACAACTGGCCCTTTAAGGATTTTCATTATCTTGTTATGGCCCTGGGATGAAAATGAGTTTGATGCTCCTGTTTCACAGCATCATTTAGTAAAATGCATTGAGGTCTTCATGAATTTTTAGCAAGCAAAAATTAGTGAGAGTACTTAGTCCTCAAATGATGTTGAACATCTGCTGTGCCATGAGGCTACATTAAAAACCATATATTTTTCCCAACATTTGTGATGAAAACAAATGTCCTAAATTTAAAGAAAGCTTTATATAAATGTACATTTCTGTCTTTTGCCCCTTTCAGGATGATTTGCTTCTTCTGGGATTTGATTGTCTAGTTTCCTCTCATCAGTCACACCAGATGCCAACAAGCCTCCACAGACACACATCGACATAGACAAACTGAACAAAACGGCAGTCCCGTGTTTATGTCAGTGCAACAGCAACAGCTAATTCACAGCACTTGTCCCTAGATGGCCGTGTAAAAAGTATCTTTAAAAATTGAAGTGGTAATCATTAAAATGGCACAACATAATACTGACAACATCTACAAGCAAACAGTGAAACATAAAACATCAATAATGGATACAGTTCTGTTTTTGACACCCAGAGTTTTTGTTTGTTTTTTAAACATACTAAAACTGGTTACGGTCTTTAAATCCAGAGGAAGGAAGATCCAAACTGCAGATCCTCTCTCTGACAAAGCACTTTGAGCAAAAGTGGTTCTTCAAAAGGGGACCTTACAATTTCCATCTGAAGCCGCTCTAGTAGATCTGCTATTGTCCTGCAGCTGAATGGTGTAGGTGCATATCCATTCAAACACTTCAAAAGCAATTTTACAAGAATATAATTTATAAAATTAGGAAAGTCCAAAATGCCGAATTTGGCCAAAATGTGACAATGACGGAATCTGATTGGTTTTTGATAGAAAACCTTTAAAGCCTGATTATAGATACTTGCTAACGGTTTAAGTATAGTTTGATTAGTCTGAGACCAGACAGTAGCTTTATCAGAAAAATGTGAGAGGATCATTGTGTTAAAAAAAAACATCTCTGTACAGTGAAGTGTTAAACAATTTCTAATAATTTTATCACAGTTTATATTTGATCGAACAGTTTTGCTGATCTTATCAACATGGCTCCTAAAATTTAACTGAGCATCCAGAATTATTCCGAAATATTTTTCTTGTGATACTTGCTCAATAAGGTCCCCATTGGTCTGGATATTCAAGGACAGTAATGAGGTTTTTTTGATTGAAAAGCAAATGCACTTTGTTTTCTTTGTATTGAGAGTTAAACAGGAATCCTTTAGTCATGATGATATTCTCTGCAGGCTGTTCTGAAGTTTTCATTGACTACAGTACTGCTCTTGTCCAAAGTGTAAACAGTGGTGTCATCAGCATACATTTTCAGGTTAACTTCAGGACAAATTTCAGGAAGACTGTTAACATACAGACTAAAAAGGACCGGACCTAGGATAGTTCCTTGTGTAATCCCTGTTACTATTTTACAAAAGACAGATTTACTATTATTAATGACGACGCATTGTTCACAATCTCTCAAATACGATTGAAACCAAGACAGCGATCGTTCTGAGAAATTAAATGATGAAAGCCTTTGAGATCAGTAAATTGTAATTCACCATATCAAAAGCCTTTTTCAAATCAAGGAAAGCTGCGCCAGTGATTTTCCCCCGTCAAGTGATTGTTTAACCTTTTCAAGCAAAAGACTTTTAGCAGTCTCTGTGTAATATAGGACTCTAGTTTCTGGTTCTGCTGGTACTGACATCCCAATATGCCTCTCAGATCATCTTAGTCCATATTCTGCAGATATGGACTAAAATTATGTCTATATTTTCGCTAAATTATAATTTAGCGAAAAAGTTTTCTGACTATCATATATACAGTTAGGGCCAGAAATATTTGGACAGTGACACAGGTTTTGTTATTTTAGCTGTTGACAAAAATATGTTCAGAAATACAATTTATATATAGTATGGGCTGAAAGTGCACACTCCCAGCTGCAATATGAGAGTTTCCACATCCAAATCGGAGAAAGGGTTTAGGAATCATAGCTCTGTAATGCAGAGCCTCCTCTTTTTCAAGGGACCAAAAGTAATTGGACAATGGACTCCAAAGGCTGCAAGTAACTCAGAAGGCCTTTCCCTCGTTAACCTGTAATCAAGTAAGTAGTTAAAAGGTCTGGGGTTGTTTCCAGGTGTGTGGTTTTGCATTTGGAAGCTGTTGCTGTGACCAGACAACATGCGGTCAAAGGAGCTCTCAATTGACGTGAAGCAGAACATCCTGAGGCTGAAAAAAAGGAAAAATCCATCAGAGAGATAGCAGACATGCTTGGAGTAGCAAAATCAACAGTCTGGTACATTCTGAGGAAAAAGGAATTGACTGGTGAGCTTGGGAACTCAAAAAGGCCTGGGCGTCCACCGAAGACAACAGTGGTGGATGATCGCCGCATACTTTCTTTGGTGAAGAAGGACCCGTTCACAACATCAACTGAGGTCCAGAACACTCTCAGGGAAGTAGGTGTATCTGTCTCTAAGTCAACAGTAAAGAGAAGACTCCATGAAAGCAAATACAAAGGGTTCACATGTAGATGCAAACCATTCATCAATTCCAAAAATAGACAGGCCAGAGTTAAATTTGCCCCAAAACACCCCAAGAAGCCAGCCCAGTTCTGGAAAAGTATTCTATGGACAGATGAGACAAAGATCAACCTGTACCAGAATGATGGGAAGAAAAAAGTTTGGAGAAGAAAGGGAACGGCACATGATCCAAGGCACACCACATCCTCTGTAAAACATGGTAGAGGCAACGTGATGGCATGGGCATGCATGGCTTTCAATGGCACTGGGTCACTTGTGTTTATTGATGACATAACAGCAGACAAGAGTAGCCGGATGAATTCTGAAGTGTACCGGGATATACTGTCAGCCCAGATTCAGCCAAATGCTGCAAAGTTGATCGGACGGCGCTTCACAGTACAGATGGATAATGACCCCAAGCATACAGCCAAAGCTACCCAGGAGTTCGTGAGAGCAAAAAGGTGGAATATTCTGCAATGGCCAAGTCAATCACCAGATCTTAACCCAATTGAGCATGCATTTCACTTGCTCAAATCCAGACTTCAGAGGGAAAGACCCACTAACAAGCAAGACCTGAAGGCTGCGGCTGTAAAGGCCTGGGAAAGCATTAAGAAGGAGGAAACCCAGCGTTTGGTGATGTCCATGGGTTCCAGACTTAAGGCAGTGATTGCCTCCAAAGGATTCGCAACAAAATATTGAGAAAAAACTTTTTTGTTTGTGTTATGTTTATATGTCCAATTACTTTTGAGCTCCTAAAATGTGGAGTGTTTGTAAACAAATGTGTACAATTCCTACATTTTCTATCAGATATTTTTGTTCAACCCTTTAAATTAAACGTTACAATCTGCACTTGAATTCTGTTGTAGCGGTTTCATTTCAAATCCAATGCGGTGGCATGCAGAGCCCAACTCACGAAAATTGTGTTACTGTCCAAATATTTCTGGCCCTAACTGTAAACCCTGCCAATTTATGAAAGGTCATGGGGCGAGTAATGCACAGAACAGGATAAGTACTAACCTTTGAGAAAATTTGGCTGAGCTAGCATGTAGATTTAGTCAAATCTATGTAACTAATGCATTCACCTTTCTCTTTTAGGGAATGCAAAACTTTAATGAACCCCTGTTTTCAGTGGAATCCAACACTAATTTGCAGTGGGCTCACAATGTAACCTCGATCAACTCAGTGAACTTTATTGATGTGAGCACATCTCACCCAAATAAATGTGTTTACTCATGCACAACTCTTGCAGACAGTTTTAACGCCACTTTGAGGCTTAGCTGTGCGGGTTGGGTGGGGTTGTGGCTGTTCTTATGAGCAGTGGATGCTCTTATGTGGACACCAAACTTAAAATAATCAACCAAGCTTTAACGTTTCGACGTACCTAACGTGGGCTTCCTTCTATGATGCATAGTGTAATCTGGTTTTACAGTGCTCAGTGCAGAAGTCACTCTTGTGCAACAACAGACACAGACTGTGCTGATTAACTTATCTTGGGTTCAGTTTTGCAGTAAACCTGATCTCACAGCAGCCACAGATTTTTTTTCTTCTGAGGTTAAAGTTCAATTGTGTCCTTTTTAACCAGAAAGCCAAAAGTGCTGTTGTTATTTTAAAGATTTGTTCATTTACACAATTTCTTAGAAAATACTCACATTCCATGTCACGCAACAACCGGATGGTTTTTAATGTGGATCTTATGTAAGAGATCAACCCAAAAATATTTCATAGCTATGAGGTGGAAGGAACCAGAATGAAGAAAAAGAAAGTAATCCCTGCTAAAATAACTTATGTTTCAACAATTGGATAAATGATAACAACAATCTGACTCCTAAAACTTTTATTATTTAAATGGTAGGTGGGAAAGTGACAGAAGCGTGAAGGCATGAAACCTTCAAAATCTCAAAGTTTTTTCCAGCTGTTGTGTTTTGCATCATTCTCTATTAACCTGCTTAGCCCATTACTTTGTAGATGCAAGACAGTTTTAACTGCTTAATAAAGAAGGTTTAAACTTAATAAAAAGGAAAAATCTGAGCATAGAAATATCTTCTAATTGAAGGTTTGTCCTCTTTTCCTCCTTGTTTGGCTGAAAGTAATCTTAAATGAACACAACTTACCTTTACTGTTTAACAATAACAGTCTTGATTTGTTGTTTGGAAGCCTTTTTATTTAACAAGGTTCTGCCAAATTACACCAACCAATTTTCTCAGTGGTTGTTTTCCTGCTTTAGATCCAGCTTTTAAGTCGATTCCACAGTTGTTAGTCCGGTTGAGCTTCAAGCCATTCCAGAAGCTTATTCTTTCCAAAACCAGTGATCCTGGGTGTTTTGGATCGCACAGCTGTGTGCAAATCTCAGCCAGTAAGCTGATGATTTCATAAGGTTCTGTTTGAGCCACATATTGCAAGAGGAACCTCCTGAATCATAATTAATGATAAAAGTTTATTCTTTTAAGCCAAATGGATAAAGGAGAAATATTTAATTAACACCCCAAACATAAGAAACTATTTGAGCTATTTATGTAAATGTCCTTTAAAGAGATTAAATATATGCTTCTTTAATTATAAATGCAATGCATGTTTTCTTTACAAGAGCAAAAAACTTGCATTGAATTCAGTGCATTGCAAAAGTATTCCTACTCTTATGGTTTCCAAGTATGTCACTGGGATTTGCACATTTCCTGTGGTAAATCAGCACAAAGTATCGCATAATTAGAAATGACAATAATAATCAGAGAGTACGGGGAGAAATATATTGATTTAAACATGTTTACAAATAAAAGCTGAAAATATAGCATGTATATACAAAACCACTTTTGTCCAGCTGCAAGTTTTTTGGGCATGTCTTTCAGCTTTAATCAGTTTGAAACTCAATTTTGTGCATTTTTTGCTTTGCCAAAACAAAAATCTGAAGCTCAGGTCAAATTTAATGGACAGTGTGTCTAAACTGCCCTGCCCTTAGAAGTGAAAGATTTAAAATCAGATTCACGTAGATATGTTTTAAACCTACATAACAGTCTCATGTCTTTAGCAGCCTCTAACTGGTGTTTCTTCTAGGATTGGCCTGGATTAAACCCATACTGACTCCCCCATCAAGTCTTGTATTTCAGCTGCTCTTTCACTGCGAGTATAAAACTTAGTCAGAATGAACCTAAAAACGGGCTCTACTGCATGCTAGAAACCCTCCCCATGCGACAGACTATGACTCAGGTTTCGATTCTGCGTCAGTGTGCTTCAGACTGTTTGGCAGCTACAGGTGAAAGGTTAACATCCCATTCTGTAAGAAAACCTTCTTTGTTGTTTTCGGAAATATCGACTAGCAATGCAATCACTTTGTATTTGACCTATAAATCTTCAAGAAATAAATGGAAAGTGTGGTTAGTTTCAAGGTTTGCTGAAGAAATTTTTTGAACATCAAAAACATCAAAAGTTCAAGACTCCGCTACCCGAAGACAACCTCTGCGACTTTAAAATGAAAAACAAAATTATAAAATTAATATCTGATAATTGTATTTGTCTGCTGCACTTTGAGGACAACAAGCAATAAAAGTTAGGGATTGATAATAAATTAGCCATGATATGAGACTGATCTGATTACATGATGTTCTGATTCCTTTCATTTAGTTTTGGGGAAAATAGAAATGATTTACGTTCACATGTCTAAGACAATAATATCTCCAGCATTCTCAATGAACAAACCCTAAATAATCTAGAATCACACTTAAAAATAAAAAAGGAGGGATTTCACACAGTAGTACTGAAAACCCCCACCCAATGCTGACAGACAAGTCTGTTTTACCTTTGGCCTGCCACAAGGACGGCTCAGACTTTGGAACCAGGGCAGCATATCTACAAGTCCCAAGCAGTCATATACTGTAAGACTGGGGACTATAAAAGCCCCCAGACAAACACGTAATGATTAGTCTTCAGAGAAAGAGGGAGACTCTCCACATCCTGCCGGAGCTAAAACCCATCATGTGGGGTAACAAGCTCTGCCTCTTGCTGCTTCTGGGCACCTCTACCCTAGCCCGTAAGTACCCTGCTTTCATGTTGCATTCAATAATAATTGAAATGTATCATTCATCGGAAGAAAATATTGAAATCAAAATTATTGGCTAAATTTTGTTCATGTGTTTTTGAAAATTTAATGACCACAGTGTTTGCTGCTCACTTGTTGAGTCAACTTAAAAATTAAATAGGCATCTATTTTTCCAACACACACATAACTAAGTAAATAATTTTAGTGTTAAAAATTTGATTATTGACCTCGCTTGCCAAGCTGAACTCCTGTCTTTGTTTTCAGAGCAAGATTTACAAGGTTTGGAAGAACAATCTCCTGTTTGCTTTTGTGAGTTCTTACTTTTTTTTTGTTTAATCAGTTTTGTGATGAGACGTAACCAACTTATCGAACAGACAAAGTCTTGATGGATGCATCAGCGTGTATATTATATTATATTATATTATATTATATTATATTATATTATATTATATTACATCATAAAAAGAAATGTTTTGTTATTATTAAACTTAAAGATCAGATTATTATTAGGTGTAAAAATAAATACATTTTTGCTTTACCCAGATCATTAAAATTTTTAATCAAACTGATTATAATGTACTAAATAACATGCATTATAATTTAGATAACTAGCTAGTTTTTGGTGAATGCATGCAAATAGAAATCTAAAATTGTTTTATTACTCCACATAAGCTTGATTACAAAAATGTTTTGCCATCTGAAACTTTCGCAAAAATCCTAATTTAATACAATTTTTAGGTTTAATTCTTTTTAGTGTAATTTATGAAGTTTTCCTCTTTATAGAAAATTACTTAGAGCAAAAAAGTAGATTTGTACTTCACAAGATCATAGTATGTATATCAGATCATGGTGCAGTACACTAAGATACAGATAAGAAGGGAGTATAAAAATATGTAATTTCATATACATTTTTCAAAAACTTGTGATGTTATAAGTTTGTTTTAATTTAATCAAATCCTAGTTTTAGAGTAGAACAAAAAATGTTTATGAATGATTTTGTGTATGAAACAACACTATAATCTTCTAACTGGGTCATTCGAACTGCTTTCAGTGGCCAAAAGATACAAGAACTTCGGACGGTTTGTGTACGACTATGAAGCTGAGACCCTTAACAGTGTAAATGGAGCATCAGACGACAAGAGTGGACCCAAAGTCTCCTGTACTGTAAGTCTTAAACCTGCTGTTATAATTGGGGGGGTCCAAAACTCATGTTACTTTTAACGTATAACAGTTAAAATGAAACAACAAAATGTTTCATTTGCTGCACAGGTTGAGATCGATGTGCCCCAGACGTGTCGCTTCATCGTCAGAACAACAGATTGTTCTCTGAGCGAAATCACTGATGTGGACAATGAGGGGAACCCCGTGTATCGTCCCGCTGCTGGTTCAGAGGATTTTAAAGCTGCAATGGCAAAGTAAGTAAAGTTGTTATCTGTCCAGAAAAGATTTATTTTATTGTCTGTGTTCTTGGGTTCAACATCTTGGCAAAGTCACCAAGAGATTAAAAACAGCTGATGACCCAAATGCCAGATTGGAACTTAAAACCTGTACCTGTTGCCAGGAACATCTTGAAGGTTGCGGTGGAAGGGCACGCTGATGTTAAGCTGTTCCCTGAAGAGGGTGAGCCTGTCAACATCCTGAACATCAAGAGGGGAATCATCTCCACTCTCATGGTGCCTGAAATTAACGAAGAGGAGACGAAAGAAATGGTACAAAGACTTCTTTTTTTTCTTCTTATTTATCATTTCACTTTTTATAATTTCCAATTATTTCAAGCCAAGTGGATTTGGTGAAGCTTGTGACGTGGAGTCACGCAAAGATAAACAAGTTGCACAAGTTGCACAATGGGTTGATAAGATGCCCCAAGTAGGGGTGATAAATCCTGCCCTGTAATATCGTGTCCTCACAGTGACTATCTCCAAATGCAGGTCAAAGTCTAAGATAAGTTATCGCCTTTTCTGGCAACACCTGCTTCCATAATCGTTCAGGTTCATTGATTATCTTATTATGGGACATAGGGAATAGTTGCTATCAAACTCTGGCAACTTTGTTTTTGAATCCTCATGAAGCTTCTTGTCATTTTTCAGCCCACCGTACATGGAGTGTGCTCCTCCGACTTCACCATCAACCTTGGATCGGACATCGCAACCGAAGTGACCATCAGCAGGGATCTGTCCAAATGTGATGGCTTTGTAGCCCGCAAACAGAACACCAGCCCTCTGGCCCTCATCTCTGGCATGGTGAGAGCTCCTGCTGCCACTAGCTAATGTCTATATCACCTACATAAACTGTGCTTAAAGAACTAGTTTTGATCTATTTAATGTCTTTTGCTTTCAGAACTACCCTCTGTCCAAACTGATCAGGAGCACTCAGACCTGTAACTACAAATTTGACAACCAGAAGAAGCACATGACCAGTGGATCCTGCACAGAAAAGCACATCTTCCTGCCCTTCTCTTACAAGTAGGTTTTCCTGTTGCCATTCTCCTTTTACTGTAATAGATGACAGATTTGAAAATACATATCTTAGAAAATTCTTCAAAAATACTTTCTACATGCAATTAAATACTTAATTTTTTTCATATTTTTCATTTTTACCATTGCTGGAAAAAGGAAAGAATATGGGATTTCAGCAGTAGTGAAGCAGATTGTGACGTTGAGAGAAACCTCCAAGATCAATGACAGAATCTTTGACCACAGTAAGGATTTTGTTGTTCAGAGCATTAATTTAAAAAATTACCAACCATATTCACGTTTTTGTAGTATTTTAATCAATTCGGTTATAAACCTACGCAGATGAAGCTTTCAAACTGCTGCCCATGGATGTTACTGATGACAAGTCCCCGGTGCAGACCAAGGACGCTGTTATTGCCACAATACAGAAGCTGAACACTCTGTCTGAAACCAACGAGGGTGAGGAGCGTGCCAGTCTCTTCCACAAGCTGGTGTCTGAACTGCGTGGCCTGAATGCCGATGTCCTGGCCTCCAGTGTGAATGAGATGATGTCAGTCTCCAGTATTCTTACCTGGCAAGCTCTGGTTCAGTGTGGCACCCCAGAATGCACCAGCGGCATGCTGAAAATACTCAGAAACTTTGACCATGCTGCATATGACGTCGATGCTTTTGTCTATGCCCTGGGGATGCTTTCAAACCCCTCCCGCCTGATGGTGCAAGACATGCTGGCAATGGCTCAGTACAAACAGAGCAAACCCATCATGTATGCTCTGAGCAATGCAGTCAAAAGGTATGTGGGAGAAGTTGAACACTCAGTTGTAATTTATGCTTTGAATTAGTATCTAATCAGTTATTTCTTTATGTTTCTGTAGACTGTACAAAGCAGAGGGAGTCACCCCAGAGATCACAGCTGTTTATGAGTACATGGCGTCCCTCCTGGGCACAGACTGCGCAGGCGAGAAAGAGCTGACCTTCCTAACCCTCAGGGTAGGTAACCATCTGTGGACATACCTGTCAAAATAAAAATGTTAAATATAAAAACTAACATTTACTTATGCTTTTCCATCAAGGTTGTTGGTAACATGGGAGATGCAATGGAGGCAGCCAATCCTGAAATTAAGAACATCCTGCTGAAGTGCATGAGACAGCCTGCAACCACTTTGTCTGTGCAATTGGCAGCCATCCAGGCCTTCAGGCGCATGTCTGTGACAGATGAGGTGACACCAACATTTCTCAGCATTTCCAATTTTGTAGAGACTAAAAAATACAGCGACTTTGAAAATTAACCACCTGCTGTGGTTTTGTCCAGGTCCGCTCCAACATCCAAAGGGTCAGCCAGTACCCCAAGGGTGCCGTGCAGAAACGCCTGGCAGCTTACCTCATCCTGATGAGGGATCCTCAGGACAGTGACTTTGACATGGTGAAGAAGCTGCTAACCCAGGAGCAGAACACGCAAATCAAGGCTTTTGTGTCCTCCCACATCCACAACATCATTAGCTCAACTGAATCAGATACAAAAAAGTGAGGTTTTCTTATTCTGTACTTTAATTTACTGAGGTATTGACGTGCTTTGCTAAGTAAGTTAACCATAATGTAAATACCCTTTTCTTAGACTTGGTGACAGAATCCTCCAAGCTTTGGGAGACACTGACATTTCCACGCACCATGATTACACCACAAAGTCTCGCAACTACAAACTGGGCATTGCACATGAGAACACGGAGGCCAGCATTCAGGGCGATGTCATTTTTGATCCCAACAACCAGTTGCCAAGGGAAGTCCTGTTGGAAACTACGCTGAAAGCTTTTGGATACAGCTTGGATATTTGGGAGGTAAGTATAGCTCCCTGAAACTGTGTTTCCCATTTTTGAACAATCAATGCCCATTCACCCTGACATATAAGCTAAATTTGCCTTTCACGTAGTTTGGCATGGAGGGAAAAGGCTTTGAGCCGACCATCGAGGCTTTGTTTGGCGAGAACGGTTTCTTCCCCGACACCATTTCTAAAGCTCTGTACTGGGCTGAGGATAAGATGCCACCAGAGATTCAAGAAGTTCTGGAAAAATGGGTTGCCCCCTTTAAATCAGAAAAACAAAACGTATGTACTTATTAGTATTCAGCATTTGCTGCTAGCTCAGTTTGCCTGAAGCAGAGTGTATAACAGAGTTGCTTTTCTTCCTAAGGTTCCTGAAAACCTTGTGCAAGAAATTGTTCGCAATTTCAACAAGCTGCTGAGCAATCTGCAGAGTCAAGAGTCTCCTGAGGCTATGGCCTACCTGAACATCATGGGAACTGAACTGGGTTACATCAAGGGCAATGATTTGAAATTCATTATTGAAAATGCAATCCTCAATGCAAGAACTTTCATGCACCATTCCAAGGTATTGTTTTGTACAACAATTTTCAATATTTTCTAACATAGCATTAGGTTTATTCCAAAATAAAACAATCCTGGAACTCTAAAACTGTTTGTTGTTCCTTTCAGTTGAACCTTAATAGGTTGTCAAACTTTGACACAGAGATGTTTGCACACTACATCTTCATGGACAACAAATTCACCTTGCCAACAGCATCGGGTTTGCCCATGACATTTGCTCTGTCAGGCACATTTGTTCCTGGTGCCAAAGGAGGTCTTCACATCGCCCCAAACATGGTAATGCTTTTAATCCCTGTCCTCCAAAATATACTTTTTTCATTGTCATTTCATCTCTTCTTTTTTTCATGTAGTACCTGCATACTTCAAATATAGCGTATTTGTTGTTGTTAAATATTTTAATGAGTTGTTGATATAAATGTGTTCATATCTAAAAACAATTATAATTTATTAGAGTATATTAGGACTAGACTCTAGGAAAGTAACTTTAAGTCATTGATTTGTTATGACATATTTCAAACTAGCACATGGTTGCAATGAAATGGCTTGAAGTAGATGACAGTGTTTCATTTCCAACACTGAAAAGATACAAAATACCAAAAGTTGAAATACAGAATGAGGAACCCTCTCAAAAACATCTTAAACACACTCTGAATGTTCACTGTGGTTATGATTTCAAACAAGCCCAGGCTAGAAAATTTTATGATATCTGTTTTCATTCACAGCAGGAGCTGGTCTTCAGTCCCTCTGTTGGAGTTGAGTTCATGACACAGATGGGAATCCACTTCCCTGAATATGTTGCCTCTGGTGTTGAACTGCACACCAACATGTTCCACGAGAGTTCCCTGAAAGCCAAGATCACCATGAAGCAGAAAGAGCTGAAGCTCTCCATACCAGCTCCAAAGGACACCACAAAGCTTTTCAGAATCAGGTGATTTTTAAATTTAACGAAATTTATGTTATTTTAAACTATACAAGTTAGAATTACGTGTACTGTGTCACCGAGTGATATATTCCAGCTCATAGTTTTAGGTGATTAAACCTTTCCTGTTGATTTTCTTATTTTGTAGCAATAAAGTTGTGATTGTGGATGCTAAAAAGGCCACAAGGATTCCATACAGACAGGGCGGATCAAAGTGCAGAACTCTCTTCTCTGGAATCAAATATTGCACCAACATGCTTTACTCCAACGCCCGTGACAAGAACACTGCCCCCTACTTCCCCCTGAATGGAGAGACAGCGTAAGACGCAATTTGGACAACCCTTGTTTATCATTTGCATTTGCATACCACAATACCTAAAATTTGTTTTTATGATTGTTTCTGTTTTAGGTTTGCCCTTGATATTGAGCCTACTGAAGATATCTCTGAATACACAGCCAGCATTGCCTATGAACTTCTCCGTGAAGGAACAGATGGCAGACAGAGTGTGGATTCCTTGAAGATGACCCTGAGAGCTGAGGGTATGATCATTTTGTGGAAGACTTTACACGAGATTCTGCATATTTGCACCAATCAAAAATAAAGTAATTTTTTTTTTATAACTTCAGGTGCTAAGCCCACAGAGGCTACAGCTACCATGAAGTACAACCGGAACAGGAATGTCTTCACTACTCAAATTCAGATACCTGACATGGATGTTGAGGGCGGGATTAAGATTGGCTTGGCAGATAGCAGTGCAGAAGGCAAATCCCTCACCATCGAGTTCTCCAACAAAAATGTGCCACAGCTATCCCTGATTGGTCGTGCCAAGTGAGCAAACCCAACCTCCAAACATTCACAACATTGGTTTTTATTTTGATGTGCACATGTGACAATTTTTTGTATTTATTACTCTTTGCAGACTTCAGGCCATGGATGATGGGTTGCTCCAGGCTCAACTTCTTGTGCCAGCTCTGAAAATTGATGCCACCCTTGGTGCTACTGTAACCAAAGCAGATGGGCTCACCTTGCAGATCAAGAGTGATGTCAAGCTCCCAGAAATTTCTTCCATGCAGGCAGTCACCTTCAAATATGGTAAGAAAAAAAAAAAGTACCGATCATATTAAAAGAAAGGTAATTTCAGAGTGGAATGCCAAATTTAAATACAAAACTGTTTTTCTATTTTAGGTGAGAAGGAAACTGAGGCCTATCTGACATCCAATGTGAATGCTGACACAAAGATCCCAGTGCAGTATGCTGAAGCCCTCCAATCATGGCTCAGTTTGCTTGCTGAAGACCTGTTGGAAAAGAAGGTTGTGAAGACTGACATGAAACTCCGTCATATTGTTAACAAAGGAATTGAGGTGAAAAGAATAAAATCCTACTGTAGTTTGCTTGCTTCAAGTTTCTATGTAATGTCTACATATTGGCTTGAATGTTTGGTTTGTATGTGTTTTGAATAGGCCACCAACATCTGGATTGACAAAATGTCTGAGGATTGTATTTACATGAAGACTCTGATGAACAACATTGGCAATCTGGAAATGCCATCAATGCCTGAAGTCTTATTCATGAATTTGTAAGTAACTTTACATGAGCATGTTCACAAATACAGTGTTATAAAAAAAGTATTTTGTTTCTTTTGCATTTTTCTGGTTTTGCTCTTTTGTCACACCTATCAGTCTTAGAGAAGTGCAACAGATACCTGCATCTGCATTGTCTTGAATAAATAAATGTAGCCTGCCTATGTATACTTGTGCTTTAACATGCATCCTGTTTTTAATGTTTCACCAGTGAAAGCAAACTCAGATACCAGTTCAACCAGAACCGTTTCATGATGACCATCCCTCTGCCTCTCGGTGGAAAATCTTCTGAGGAATTAGGCCTTCCACTTGTCGTCAGAATCCCAGGCGTTTTTGTGCCTCAGCTGCAACTGGAGGTTGACCCACGGGAGATGCAGATTCCAAGTTTCACCATCCCATCTGAACATGATCTCACTCTGCCTCTGATGGGACTGTTTGAAGCGTCTGCCAAGGTCAACAGCAACTATTATGACTGGGAGGGACTGATTACAGCTGGCAATAACACTTCTAAATCTCCTGAATACGTGGCTAGGATCAGTGTCATGGCTGAAAGTCCAATCAAACTGCTCTCCTTCTCAACTGAGGGTAATTAAAATGTTTTCTTCTTAAATAAATAAAACATTGGCTAATTTTATAGAACCAGCATTAAAGGTGACTCTTAACTAACTACTACTTTACCAATTTGCTTCATTTTAGGTGCCACCAAAATCACAGACACAGAAAGGGAAACTATTGAAGTCACACTTGACGGATCCCTGTCACACATGCTCATAAACACAGGTTTCAGTGTGCTGGAAAGCATTTCTGTCACAGACAATGTACTGACAACAGGTCACTATAGCATCTCTGCTAAAGTTGCTCCAGTGGATCTTGACACATCTTTGACTATTACCACCCAGTTTACCCTTGACTCAGACACTTTCCTTGGAGATCTTAACACAGATGGCAGTATCTCCATTGGGTCAAACATCGCCACCACATCTTATCTCCACACCTTTTCTATTGAGCCAGCCAAGAAAAAAGCAAAAATGGACAGTGCGCTGAAGGTAACATCTAGCCCAATGAAGCTCTCTCACAAGATTAAATCAACTTATGAAGATGAAGAATTTCTGTTTGAATCAACCACCAGCATGGATTTTGACCTGGCTGAGCACACCACAAAAATCAATGTTAACTACAAGGATGCCAAGCTTACCATCCAGTCTGACTCTGTTACCAGGGCTCTTGAGAGAATGATTCGTAACCAGATAGCGTTCTCCATGTCTGACGGACAAGCTTCCCTTAGAATTGAGAACCAAGCTGAAGACACCCAGAACCGTGTGTACTCCTTGCTTACCGGAACAATGAACCCATCTGGATTGGAGATCAATGCTGATGCCTCCATGAAGATCTTCTCTAGCCTCGCTTCTCACAAAGCAACCTTGTCATTGAACACAAATGGCTTGACCACCAGCTGCACAACAACCGCCCAGCACAGTCCATTCACATTTGAGAATATTTTCCATGGTGGAATAGGGGCACCAGGTGCCACGCTGTCTCTTAAAACAAAGGGTACCATTCAAGACAACACGGCTGAGCTCAATGTTGAGGGAAAGCTTTCAAGCACAGAAGTATATCTTAATAGCATACATGAAGGAAGCCTGTTTGACATCAGCGGGCGGAACAGAGTGAACCTCAGGCTGAACGAAGATGGGCTGGTGTTCTCTAATAACATGGTTGGATCTTTTAGGGAGATTAGGACCGATAACACCCATTCATTGTCTCTTACGTTAAGATCTTTAACCCTACAAACCAAAACAGACAACTTCCTTGACAAGAGCAACTCCTACATGCATGACATCACAGTCAACATGGAACACTTTACAGCCTCAGCCATAGTGAAAAATGAACTAAAAGTGATAGGAGTCAACTTTGAGAATGATGCCACATTCAAGGCACAACCCTACAACATGGAGCTGGCTGGGACACTGAAGGGAAGCTTCTCAGAAGAAGAACTCAAGCACATCTATGAAATCAAGTTTGTTGACTTAGTCCTGTCTGCAAAGTGCAATACCAATGGAAAACTCCTGGGATCACACATGACACACACCACTGACATGGAAGTTAATGGTCTGACTATCAAGTTCAGTAATGTGGCCAACTTCAACTCACCATCTCTTCATGTGGACAGCACAGTTAAAACCACTGCAGCACCCTTCACATTCAATGTTGATGCCATTTTCAACTCAAATGGTGAGGTGTACCTCTTTGGAAAACATAGTGGTGAACTGTACAGCAAATTCCTCCTGAAAGCAGAACCAACAGAGTTTGCACAATCACTTGAGTACAGAGCCTCAACCAGCCATGAAGTGACAGACAGACCTACCGTGAAGACCAACGTGAACAACAAACTCAACAGCTTACTAAACCTGGAACAACAAATGGTCACATTGGAGTTGACGTCCACTGTAAACGAACACACCTTCAAACAGATGTTGAGTGCCTCTAACAATCCAGAGAGAATTGGTGTTGATATGAAGGGAGAAGTCTCAACTCCCCTCTTCAGCGACGCCAGCCAAGATTACGCCATCTCTGGATTTCTGAAGTATGACAAGAACACTGACAGCCACTTCATTCAGATCCCATTTATTGAGCACCTTCCCACAGTTATTGAAAACATGAAAAGCACAATGATTAAGCTGATGGACCTCAGCATTGAGATGCTCACAGAGGTCAACACCAAGTATGAGATCAGTGCTAAGTTTCAGGCCAAAATTGAAGAACTAAAGGAAGCAGTTGACAGTTTTGACTTTAACCTCTTTGTCCAAGACCTGAAAGAGTTTATAACATCAGTGGGAAATTTAATCATCAGACTAACAGACCAGCTCCCTACTGACAAAGTTATTAATCTGCTGACATCTATCAAGGACACTATTCGAGCTGAACTGAAGAAATATGACATTCCATCAAGGGTTAATGCAATTTATAACAAAATAGAAGAGTTCCTCTCCAACTATGAGATTGAAAAAATAATTGGGGCCATCATGGATGAGGTTGTAAAAATTATGAAGCAGTTTCAGATCAGAGAGAAGCTTCAACAAATATTTGATGTTCTCAGATCAGTTGACGTCCAGCCTCTTTTCAACAAATTTATGGTGCCTGCAAAAGAACTTTTGAATGAGCTTTATTCCTTTGACTTCAAACTGTTTATTGATGATTTGAGTGACTTTTTCACAAGAACGATCAAAAAAATTAAGTCCTTTGATTATGATTCTCTTGTGGTGGAACTGAAAGACAAAGTGGCAGAGATGACCAAGATTCCTTGCTTTGGGAAACTGTATGGTGAGTTCAAAGTTACTTCCCCTCATTACAGCCTCATGACCACAGCTGAGCTGGAGAACACCACAACTGAACCAGCCACACCAGAGTTTAAAGTAGGCCTGAACTCATGGGCTACTTCTACTCTTAAAGTGCTAGACTTCACTGCTGTTGCTTCTGCACACTTTGCTGCTCCCGAAATGAGCCGTCTGACCATCTCGGAATCCATTAATGTTCAGCAGTCATCTTTCACTCTTGACCACAAGAGCACAATGAATTTTTATGGCTTATCAGCTCAAGCCTCTGGTGAAACCACCGCAAAAGCAACAACAGAGCTCTATGTGGCACAGCTTGTCAACAGTGGATTCTTTGATTCGAAAAATGGATTTTCTGCCAAAATGGACACTGCCTACAAACACGATTTCAAGTTTCCACCCCTCAACATCCTCAGTGAAATGATGATTGATCAAAAGACTGTCTTTGGACTTGAAGATGGCAGCATTCAGCTTACCTTTAATAACTTGGTCAATGAAAACTACAGAATTTTGGATTTCTCAGATGAAGCAAGCCACAAGAGCGACATCAAGATAAATATGGATCTCCAGAACATCAAAGTCACTCTCACTGGTGACACCAGTAGCAGTCTTTTAAATGTTAAGGAAAGTTTTGATGCTGATATCAGTATTTTCTGCCATTTCCTGATTGATGCCAAATTGGAGACTGATACACCTTTCATTAAGGGCAGTGTGGCAGAGCTTAAGCTTCATGCTAAGACTGAAGACATGAAAATTGATTTCACTGCCTCTCACAATGCAGAACTAGTTGGCAACATTGAAGGAACCCTTTCAAACTCTATACTCACTTTGATCTCAGCCACAGAGTTTACATTTGATACTCAGAACAAAGGAAAGGCCAAGATTGTCCTTCCATTCAAGCTCTCTGGAAAAGTTGACCTCCAGAATGATATTACTTTTACTTTGAGCTCAGAAATTCACAGAGCAAGCTGGACCAGTCTGGGCAAGTTTAATCAGTACAAATATTCACATTTGTTCTCCATGGACAATGGTGACAGTGAAATTACTATCCAATCAGAAATCAATGCCGAGGCAGATCTTGAAATGCTGAAGGAACCCATCACTATTCCTGAAGTAACTCTGCCATTTCTTGACATGAGGACACAAAGAGTGGAGAGCTTTTCTCTGTGGGAAGACACTGGCCTGAGCAACATCCTAACCACAACTCAGCAGACACTGGACATCAACTCCAAACTCAAATATGTTAAGAACCCTGAGATGTTCACAATTAACATTAATCTGGATCCAGTCATCCGGGCCATTAATTCCAACATGAGGACCCTGCACAAGAAAATGCTCATAGGCAAGGATAAGGCTGCCACCATTCTGGCTTCGTCTTATGACAAAGCAATGTCAGAGTATGAAAAATACAGCATTGAGCTGCCAAAAACCATTTTAATCCCTGCCTACAAAGTTCCACTGATGAATGTTGAGATGTCCTCCTTCACAATTCCCGTGCCTGATGTCACACTTGTTACAATGCCCTCGCTGCACATCCCATCTGCACTGAGCAAGCTGACTGTTCCAAAAATCATTCTACCCAAGATTCAGAGCATCAAGATCCCAGTGATGGGTGATCTCTCTTATGAGTTCTCAATGGTAACAGAAATGATCACACTTAAAACTGATGCCAGCATCCTCAACCAGGATGGCCTCAAGGCCAAATTCGATGCCTCCTCAATCTCTGGGTTTGAAATTCTGACTGGAAAGATCGAAGCCAACACCAATGTTAACACAGAGGGAGAATTTAAGGTGGCCTCCCTGCTTTCTGTACAGCACTCAGTGCTAGAAGGAAACCATGAGAGCACCATCATCTTGAGTTATGAAAATGTCGAAACATCTATAAGCAATGCAGCAAAGATCAATTTGCCTTCACTCACTATGGAAATCAAACAGGAAATTAAGGGAAATCCAGTAGATGGCATTGTTGTCTCCGTGTCCACACCTTCTGCAGGACTCATTGGTGTACAGATGCAGACCAAGCTGCCAGCACAAGTAAAAGCTCAACTCTACGGTCGCTACCCGGTAAGAGAACACATATACATTTGCTCATTAATAAAAGCTTATTTTCTGTTAATCTAAGATATATGTTTAAATTGTTTTTCTTTTCTAATTTTATATTTTTATTCATGCTTGTCCTCTCAACAGACTGAACCAACAACAGACATCAACATCTTGGGTCTCAAAATGTCTGTAAAGGACTCTGAGAAGCTGAATCTTCAGACGACCTGGAATATGGAGATACCATATGAGATGATGCTGGGATTGAAGAAACAGGTGCCAGCAGCCATGGAAATGGTCTCTGATGCCACTGTGAAGATGAACAGCAAAATCAACAGGCTTGTTAGGAGTCTCAAGGGGTCGTTTGAAAAGTTAAGAAGGCAGGGTAAAGCAATGTTCAAGAAGGCTGTTGAAAAACTGTCTGATGTTACTTCTTCTGACTTTATGACAACTGTCACAGATAAGACCATTCTGATTCTAAAAGAGTCCCAGAAGAAGATTGAGGTTGTTGTTGATGCTGTGATTAAATTCTTGAGACACACCAAGTTCCAGATCCCTGGCTATGACCGAAGGCTCTCTGGACTTGAGGTCTACCAGGAATTCAGCACTTTTGTTGCTGATGTATCTGAAGAGGCTTTTGAGAAGTTCCCTGAGTACTTTGCCACTATCTTTGCATCAGTCTTTGATCACATCCAAGCCGTAGAATTCACCATCCCTGGCTCTAACACCATTGTCACTGGTCAAGAACTTTTTGATGACTTAATGACTGCTTTGAGGAAAATTCAGAAACAGCTGATTGTTAGCACAAGGAAACTTGGAGACATCCAACTGGATGACATCATTAGAAAATTCTCAGAATTCATGCAATTTATCGTTGAACAAAGTGAAAAGTTTTTCCAAACCCTAAAAGCTCCAAATGTTGAGAACATCTCCAGCTTTGTGATGGATGCATACCATGATGCCAAGAACTCCGCTTTCCTGGTCAGTGTTGCCAAACGAGTTGATGAGATACACATAATCATTAAGGAATATCTCAAAACTGTGATTGATAAAATCCACAGCATCTTGGCTGATATGTCAACTTCACAGCTCAGATCAGACATCCAGTCCTGGATTGACTTATCCGTTAAACGCATCAATGCTTTCCACAACACTGTCATTAGGACCCTCAAAGAAAAAAGCAAGAATGTTGAATCATATGTGAGAGTAAGTGACAGACAGATAGAGGTTGACATTCCTTTACCATTTGTTGCCAAATTCAACTAACTCACCAATACAACAAAACCAATAAGCAAGTATTTCAATTAACTACCTTTCTATCGCAACCAACCAACTCCATAGTTAATTTATTGTCATAAAAAAGCTAAAGTCTACAGTCATATGGATGTCTGTTTTTAGTATGAGTCTTTGTGCAGTTGTTCTGCATAATTTTTTGTTTTTCATGGTGGGACTAACAATTTTTCTGATCCAACTGTGCATCCTTTGTGTCTTGTACTATTTAAACCCTATGTGGCCACCAATAAACTGTTTGTACTGCATATATCTCTGTGTTTCTTAGATCGTGCACAGCAAATAATCTTTTTAATTCAGTTCATGTCTATAGTGCTAAGTCATGTCCATCCAGTTTGTTTCAATATAAACTAATCATGCAGACAGATTCAAATCAACATACATTTCAATCAAATTTTAGAAAAGGAATCCAGTTGATCATAAAAAGCCAATGGAAAAAAAATAAAATAAAAAATTGCCTGCAGAAAGTTGTCATACTGAGCAACCATCTGCAGGAAAACAAAATCAGAGCTCAGAGGGCTTTTTCTAGGAAACAAATATAAAACTTTTTTCAGGAAAGAAATCTAAACACAGAAGCACTGGGTCACTGTGGTAGATTCCACAAAAAAAAAAAAAATCTGTCACAATCATTCACCTTAAAAAGTCACGTTATGAATTATGTGGAAACTTCTGGAAAGAAAACATGTAATAGGCTTTTAAAGACTAAAGAGGGAGGCAGAGATCCAGCAGGATAATGACTGTAATCATACAGTCAGAGTTACAAAGGACAGCTTGAGATTAAAGTATATTCAAGTGTTACAAACCCCAGACCTACCCAAATGAGTATCTAAGAATTGAAAGACCTTTTGTCTGTGAACATCACCCAAAATGTGGGCAAACCTTTGTCTCTAGAAGTGCAAAACAGGGGAAGAAAAACCCAGGACATGTACAGCTGTCAGTACAGGTAAAAGTGTGGGTTCAGAAAACCATGTATCATTTTTTTGACACTTCATAATTGTGTGCTACTCTGTATATTGGTCTATGACATAACCTTATATTGAAATCACAAGTGGGTAGTTGCAACATGATAAAATGTGCAATGTAGGAAAACTTTTGCAAGACTTTTGTTGAAAAATTTTAACTTTTTGCAACTGAAAAATTAAAATTTTCTTTTATTTTGAATATCAGAAATCAGTCTACAGCAGACTCCAGCCATTTGTCCTCTATGCTCCCCTTATGCTCAGTTCTATATTTAGTCAAGACTAAAATAGTAACTGTGGCATTCATAGTTCTTGTGAAACAAAGTGGACGAAAGACATACACAGTGTCTGCTTGGAGGCTGCTAATAGAAAACAAGCAAAATAATGAATTATTTGCACTATATTTGTAATGCAAATAAAATTATTATTTTATGTATTTCACATTAGTTGTAATAGAATAAAAATCTCAGGTCTGGCTTGTTATGTAGATTGTGTAAGGGATGTAATCGCAAACGATAAATAACTTTTTAAAATCAAAATATATCAAGATTTAAATTCAAGAAATTCAAGAAAGATAGTTCTTTGTACGTTCCAGTATAGAAAGCAATGTTGATGTGTAAGTAACATGATTCAAAGAAATCAAATAAAAAAGTTCATGAAAAATCACTTTATTTAGATTCCCACTCTTTCCTTCTTAACAAGCACCATTTTCTCCTCACAATATTTCCAGCGTATCATTCTAGTACAACAAATACCCATAAATAGAAACATCTCACACAGTCACTGTTGTCCTTCTCCACATTTTAGCAAAAATAAAGATTAGAAAAACCTGCAGAATTCGATCTGTGTAACGTTGCTGTAAATCAGAGGCACATCAGGGGGGCCATTGTGGGAAAATCAAGCAGTTCAGCACAATGCATTCCTGTTGTGTAGGTCAGCAGAAAGCCCAGCAACAGAAGACAGCCGGGAATGTGACTTTCACACTGTCGTGTCTCTGGGTAGATTCAGAAAACACTCACTTGCTTAAATCCTGGAACATGCTGATGATTTCTCATCAGCAGAAATAAGATGCGTTTCACAAACCTAAATATGTCGTAAAAAACACGAAGAGAAATTTCCTGAATCACCAGAACAGTAACAGTGTCAGTAATCAATGTAAAAAGCTTTTATTTGAACAAGAACTCCCATGACCACACAAGAGGACGTTACACAACATGTGGAGCAAGAGATGAGCTGAACTTATTTCACAACCACCAAAGATTAACCCAGATACATTAAATTCTATCCCATGAGCTTTCTAACCAAGTAAATTTGAATTACATTCATAGTCGCATATTTAGATTTGTATTTAGTGACTTAAAATACTCCTGATGCAGCTTAAGTGTTACAGCAGGTCTGTAGATTCACATTTAATTTTGACACCTTTGTACAGGCTAATGTTACCAGAGAAAATATCATCAGTCTTGAAAAACACAAACTGATACACTGAAGTGCTTTGTTAATGTAAAATACTATTTATCTAAACCCTCCTTGCCCCACAAAAAAACAAAACTGGATTTCTGTGACTATCAAAAAAAAAGTGCCCTTACAAGATACCAAATCATCATAGTAGTTCCTAAGTAGGAAAGTATCAGAATAATCACTCTGAAAAGCTTGGCTTCAGCTACTGTACATATAACTTAGTTTAATTGTACTGTAAAGTAACAGGATTATGTACCGAATAATCAATGACCAAAATCTGATGGTATTACTGTAAACTTGACAGCCCTTTACAGAACAGTTTGGAAAGAGTCAGGTATTTTGCCCTTTTTTCAGGAACATGATGGAATTGTTTTTTCCAACGATGCTGCATAAGAACTATTAGACAAACATGCCAGGGGCATCGATCGTACCTGCTTTGGCAACTAACAATTTAAAGTAGAGCTTCGTGGCAATAGGTACATCTGAAATCAAATTATTATTAAAGGAACACAGAAACACATTTTTCTCACTTTCCACATTGTTTCCCATCATCACCTTCAACCGCTAAAGCTGCAGTGTCTGAATTATTAAGATTTTGTGGAGTGCAAGAATAAAAACTCAATTCAAGCTACCCAATAAAAAAATACTCATCAAAAAGCACAACATAAATATTTAACACTTGAAATAATACTGCCTGCCAATTAGTTTATCTAAACACCATCGCATACACTAACTAGTAAGGCGATCACAATTATAGTACAATATACTGTCAAGCTCTAAAAAGTTTTGACACTATTATGATTTACTTAAACAAAAGTTGGTTCCTCAACCTAAATAAATTAATTCTCACATGAAGTCACTTTCTGGTATTTTGATCTGACCAGGGATCATAATCTGTCATATTTCATTAGTCAGTCAGAACAAATGCATATCAGAACCAGAATTAATGGAAACATTCTGTGACATAAGGCCCTTAGAAATATAACATTTGTCTAAATTAAATTGAAGTAGAATGGGATTGAACAGCAATAAATACAAAGATATGGAGAGGTGAAAAGACATTAAACCCTCTGAAGTAGCTCCTTCATGTACTGTATGTGCTTTAAAAGACCTTTGGCCAAGTAAGCTGTAAGGCAACACTTGCTGAACTAAGCATGGATCAGTTACTGATGTCAGGGTATTAAAAATTTTTTACAAAAAACTAACAAGAGAAAATTCACACACACCTAAACCCACCAAAATTTGTCAGTACTTTCCTATAATTCAGTCCTCTTGAATTGACTTCAGACAAAGTGCACTGGCTGTAAAAACCAAGAGTAAAGCAAAGCCGTCCCTACCTTACATGTTTTTCTACAAACTCCTGCTAAAGCAGGTTACTATACTTTTTCTCACACTTGCAGAAGAGACAAACTAGTTGTGAGCTGGCTAGCAAGTACATTTTAGATTTTAGTTTGATAGTGTTAAAACATTTTTGTTTAGTACCACAAAACCTGGCTGTGCAATCTAATACACCCAAGAGTAATACAAACTGGTCAATTTGACCACCAAGAACTACAATTTTATGAAAAGTAAAATAAATTTCTATTAACTCTTTAGAAAGTTTAGGTGTGACCCCAAAGCTGCTTAAGATATGTGAAATAATTTAAATTCCGGGACAAAATGCAGTGCAATTCTGCATAAATCACGTAAAACAGTCTACCTATTCTCAGCAGCAAGACATGCTAATCCTTCTTTAACAAAAGCAACAGAAACGTCTTCAAGACATTTAGCTGCTGCTTGTGTGCCTCACCCACCCTGTCCTACAGTCACCCTGCCTACATCAAAAACACTGATTTTAAATGGAAAAAAATAAACCCAAACCAACATAAAAACTAGAATCACTATACAGAATACCATATGAATTTCTCTGAATTATAAGGATTATGGTGATGTGCAATTTTACAAACTCGATGCAGATATGTTGCAACACCAAACATAAATTAGAGTGCAGATTTTTGGTGAAACAGTTAATGTAATAAAAAAAATTAAAAAATAGATCAGTAACGGTCTTTGCTTGCAAGCCAGCTTCAGGTAAGGCCACACTCAGTGAGCAGAGGATAAACTTCTCCAAATATAATGAAACAATATGTTGCTTTGTTGTTTTTCGAATCGACTAGGATCATGTGACCCAGAATGAAGACGCTCAAACCAGTGTGTAACACACCAACACCCACATGCAAGCGTGCTGTGAACAATGCGTTTGCAGTCATTGGTTTTGGTTCAGCTGAAGGCACGTCCAAACACAGACCCCCAGCGGAAGGGAACGTCTTGTATGCTGCAAAGGTCCTCCAGACCTTGTAATCCACAGTTGACTCACAGCATCACACAGCATTTGAAGCAATCCCCCGCTGTGGAGCGTTTCTGGAGGGTAGCCCGTGTTGCGGTCTCGAACACCTCCCAGATGCCCTCTTTGGTCCTGGCGGAGCACTCCAAGTAGTCGTACGCGCCGATGCGCATGGCCATCGCACGGCCGTCCTCCGCCTTCACGGGCTCTAGTTTCATCCGGGAGAGGTCGTTCTTCGTGTTCTCGTCGTTGCGCAGATCTTTCTTGTTGGCCACCAAAATGATTGGCACGTTCGGACAAAAGTGCTTGACCTCAGGGACCCACTTTTCGGAGATGTTCCCCAACGAGTCCGGGCTGTCCACGGAGTAGCACATGAGGATGACATCAGTGTCCGGGTAGGAGAGAGGGCGCAGTCGGTCGTAGTCCTCCTGTCCGGCCGTGTCCCACAGAGCCAGCTGGACCTGCTGGTTGTCAACCTCAATGTCGGCCACGTAGGTTTCAAACACAGTCGGGACGTAGACCTCGGGAAACTCGTCCTTGCTGAAAACGATCAGGAGACACGTTTTACCACAAGCGCCGTCCCCGACAACCACAAGTTTCTTTCGCTGGACAGCCATTTGGGTCGCTTCTTGGGTTTTCTTTAAACGCGGCATCCAAAATAACGTCTGGACAGTCTTTCTTCTTCGACTCTGCTTTTAAACTCGTTCAGGAGACTTTTTATGCCAGAAAATGTCCTCTGCAAACTCCACAGCGCTTACAGAAACAACGGCCTTGCCTTTATAAAGCGGGGCTGGTTTCCTAAATATAACAATCCAATCGGAAATAAGGAGGTGAGATCATAGTTTGTAGAGGAAAATGTGATTGGATCTCATTGGTTTCCATAGAGGAGAGGAGGGACAGAATCCACAAGGACCCACCCAGGTGACCGAACTATATTATTTATCACTTAAGTTAGTCACAATTTTGAAAAAAATAAGACATTTACAATATACATTTTTTTTATCAAGACTAAAAATATGTTTTTCACAAAGCGATATTATCAAGATTTTCAACTGGATATGTTGCACAATTATGGGATGCTGCTATTTACAGATCCATGATAAATCGCTATCAAAGGCAAACGTGACAATTAATAGCCTATACACAGAAAAGGCGCTAAACATAGCATTATGTTCGAGCAATGCTATCTAAATTGAACAAAAAATAGAGACAATAAATAAACAAAAGCATTTAATATTTGTTTATCTATACTTTTGTATAATTTTTCAAATGCAGAATTCAAAATTGTGTTGAAATTTGATGTTAGTTCCTACTTAGTAATTTTTTTTTTAATTTTAACTTTTCTCAGGAGTACCATGATATGGACGAGGTGATTAATTTGCAAATGTTTTATAGCCATCCATATAAGGAGGAAGCCAGTTAATTTGTTTTTAATAACAAACAAGAACAAGTTAAATATTAAATTAACTTAATCAAATGCTAAAAAAATAACCCTGTATAATTTCAGCTCAAAATAAATGTATGTTTCGATTGATTATTTTGACTCTTTAATTTTGTATATAAAATGTTTCAACAAATCAGCTATCGGATTGTAGCACTTTGCCCCCCGACTGTGTTTGGCAAAGCACACTTTGATGAAGGACGTAGGTCTACGTAGTTCACGCTATTTACAGGGAGGGGGCACCAGCGTAGGCAAACTCTTAGCTCTGAACAAGCCTTGCTAAAAAATCACCGTTCTCTCCACGGCAACAAAACAATATAGAGTAGGGTTGACGGCTACAAGCACAGAGGCTCCATCGACACGACAAGGCGTGAGTATTTTTTTAACCACATTTAAGTATAATTCAAGCAGAAATCTTGTAAATTAAGATAATCGATGGCGGTTCTAAGCCGCGGTGTGGGTATTTTTCTTTTGTTTAGCGGTTAAGGCCCCTCTGTTTGAGACTTGAAGGGGGGCCATGTTGTTGAGTGTTTGGCTGATGTTTAAGCTCAGACAACAGCAAGTTGGCAATTAGCTCTCTTGATAGCTGTCGTTGGTTTTAAATTGCTTGCTAATAACGATAAACGTTACTGCACAAACACACCAACAACATTTGTTGTCGTCACTTGTGACAGAGTCGACGTTAACAATTGATCATTGTTGAATTCGCGATTTTAATATAAAAATTTAGCGGTACAGACCAATAATAAACAGAAGCAGGCCCGCGGCATTTAGCATTGGTTCGTTAGCCGTTAATGTTGCTACTGCTAACACCCATTAGTAACACAATTTAACGTCAGGGGTCTCTAGTTCAGATATTAAACATTCCTCTATTACGTTATTATATATAATAGAGATCTTAACAGCTCGACATTTGGGCATTTTCAACTGAAATCCCCAATAAAACCGGTCAAAGCTACTAAGCTGGCTTGGATATTAGCAACGGGCTCGCTACCTAGCTTAATATAAGCTTCTGGTTTTATTTATTGTATCAATTATAATTAAATGTTGAGTGTAATTATATCTTTTGTGCATTAAGTTTATATTTAGGGTAACATTTAGCAATTTATAATGACTCCAACTGTTACAATATTTAACCACTACCGCAATATAGTGGTAGCGCAGTGTTAGCTTAGCAATAGCTAAATGAAAGCTTGGTTACACTATATAGTTTTTTCCCTGCTTTTGTTTCTTATGTTATTCATTCCCCACGTCTGCCACATCACACTCCCAAAATAAAACTAGTTTCCTGGTGTGCAGGAACCACAGTAAATGACATAAAAACTATGAGCACTCGTGGTTTAGAGTTAGCAGGTCAGGAATTAGTCTGAACCCAGCGAATACAATGAAATTACGCTCTATATTTAGCTTTGTTTAGAGTGTATCACCCCTCAACAAACACTGGGTTACCTAAAGTGTTAATGACGTGCTTACAAGTGATGATTGTAATGTTTATAAAAAAATTACATCTTTATTTGTGAATAAGCATCAATATAGTCGGTCTTATTTGTGCAATGGCTTCTGGAATATGCAGTGCTATTATATGTAACGTTGATGCCACCTTGCAGTCTTTCCACCATTTCTAATTTTAAAGGGCTTGATATTTATCATATTAATTTATCACTAGTTATTTCTTAATGTTATTACAACTTTTAAAATATCTTGCTCTGACCCTTCTTTATCGACTGTTACAGTTTTCTCCTTGTCAATAAGGCTGAAATTTTCCTGCAGCACACTGTGGCTGTACAACTTAAGTACACCTATTCATCTAGGTAATACAAATGAGCAAAACATCAGGCCCACTATGAGAACTTTGCTGTGTGATAACCTAATGTTAAAATGTCAGGCTTTGTATGACAACACGTTAACAAAACTGAAAATTGCAAAGTAAAAGCTGAAAATTGCAAAGTAAAAGGCATAACTGACTGCTTATAAATGGCTTTAAAAACAGCTTTACCTTCTTAAGAGAGATTGGAGTCGCTCACTTTTCACTCACTTAGGAGTGAAAAGTAGACCGTAGACCTACGCCCTCACTTTTTTGTAAGTGAGGGAGAAACAAAGTTGCTGCTGACTTATTTATACTCCATAAAGTTCCTCCGAACAATCTAAAAATAGTCACAAAATCAGTAACACTGGAAACTTGTTTTTTTTTATAACCATCTCAAAAATATTGGTATATGATGACAGCAATAAATTTCCAATGTATTTTTTTGTAGAATGTACAGTTAAACACATCAAAAAAAGAAATTGGAAAAAAATTTTTTTGTCTTGATGTGTTTCCATTTGACTATCCAAGATCATGAGGGTGCTCATGAGGGTCTGACCTTTTACATGTTGCATTTTTCTTAGGCTTTCCCGTGGAATGAGCATTCCATGCAGCATCCTAGGCATGAATGACGTGGGTTGGCAGGAGACGAGAGGTGGGATGCTGCATGCAAATGGTGCTCCTGAATCAGGGGGTGTTCGGGTTCATGGCGGCGGGCCCCTGACTGCGGTCGGGGGTGGTGGACAGGCTCCTGGGGGGCCACATTTACAGGGTATGGATAGAAGCTCTAACCTTACCCCAGGTACGCCGCAACCTCCGCTCAGTGGAAGATCTCAGGACGACGCCACAGTTGGATACTTCTTTCAGAGACAACCAGGAGAGCAACTTGTGGGTTGCACTCCTAGCAAACACCGTTGGCCTACTGGAGATGCTAATCATGTTGATCAGGTAAATTGTAACTAGTAATGTATTGATCTACTCTTTATTACGTGGCCATAGGCTGGTAAATAATCCTTACCCCCTTTTTATTTTTTGACTTCTAATCTGTGTTTTTATTGTTCATTTAATATGTTATATTAAATGAATAAAATGCTTTTAAGTTAAGTGAAAAAAAAATATAATGTGGATAAAAATAAATAAAAATTGATGATGTGGAACTGTAGATCTCATACATCTTGTCTTGCTTTCAAGGCAAGATTTTGTCTTGAAAGCAAAAGAACACAAACCTATAGTTCGAGTGTCAGGAATATACGATTTACAGTTTGGACGTCATTGTGGCATGGATTTCTACTCATAAGTTTTTCCCTGGTTCCTTTTTACAGTTTCAATGAACACATAATATTGAGGTAACGACATATCAAACAAATCTGAACATTTTGCCAGGAACTAAGATCCTTGAATAAACTCATGTAAAATTGGTCCTTTGTGATCAATTCCTAAATGAAAGAAGTTTCTTAGAGTTCAATATATATCACTCCTTTTATGACCAGAAAATGCCTGGTATGTATTTAATTTTACATGTACTTCAATGCACACAAAGATTTATTTTTTTTATAATTTCTTAAATTAGTATGAAAAAATGGATGGTAAAACTTGAAAATATTTTTTGTGATATTACAGAAAAATGAATTTTTTTAACAAAACTTTTTTTTTTTTACTTTAGGTTCGAACTGTAGATGAAATGAATTATGACTTTCAAGCTCTTGCTCTGGAGTCGAGAGGAATGGGAGAGGTAAGGCATTTTAAATGAGATCTATAATCCCTTCAGGATCATCTAATTGATTTTATCCCCAAAGAGAGAGACTAACTTCTGATCTTCTACAGTGATCAAGAATACTTGTATAATTTAATCAGCTTCACCTGGGAAAACAAATTGTTTTGGCTTCTATTGAAAATTAAGTGTGAATTTCCCCATCCTACTGTTGTAAAAACAATTTCTGCATATTCAGCCAAGTTCTACAGATCGTTTTTATTCTTCATCTTCGTGCTACAGCTGATGCAGGGATTTGTTGTTAAAACATTAATTGTCGGTACACAAATTAATACAGAGGGTACTTTATGATTGGATTAAAAGTTGTTCCAATGGAGGAAGCTATTAACCTTTTTGGGAGATTTGCTTATATATTCACACACATTGCAAATTCCTTCTTGCTTTAGGTATTTATCAACAGTGGGAAAAATGTTTCATTCTGTCTTTCTTTAAGCTTTTGCCAACAAAAAAGATCTGGGATTCTGATGAGCTAGCCAAGGATGGGCGGAAAGGGATGCTTCTTGGTGAAGAATGGAGGGAGAACGCATGGGGATCGTCTCGTAAGTGGCTTTTATATCCTTAACGATGCAAAAGTTATTCCAGCACAGCTAATTAATAGCTTTGTTATTGTAGAAGCAGTTGTAACGATTAATGTATCTTTTTTCTTAAATGCATAAACGGATCTCTGTTTTGCACAATCAGAAATATTTCCAAGCTGCCATATTTGTTTGAGATGTAACCAAGGTAAAAGTATCAGAGCCTCTCAGACATCTCACTAGCATCGTGTAGCAGCAGTGGGAGGATGGACAAAATATAAGCTGTTAAAACAAGACAACTCTGAAGAGCTAAAGTGGATTCATAAGGAATGATTTCTAGTTACTCATTATAAATGTGATACTGATGGTTGAACAGGAGTTAAAATTTTCAAGTTACCTGAAAGCAGATTAAAAAAATGGCTTTGCTTAGTTCTAGAATATCACATTTTCTCTTCCGTTCTTCTCATTTTTGAACCTTTTTTCCAGATCACTCAGTGTCCCAGCCAATCATGGTGCAGCGGCGGCCTGGCCAGGGTTTCCATGGGAACGGTGATACAAATTCTGTGCTTTCGCCTCGTTCAGAAGGTGGAGGTCTGGGTGTGAGCATGGTGGAGTATGTCCTGAGCTCCTCCCCTGGTGACAAAATGGAAGGTCGCTACAGGAACGGCGGCTACGTAAGTTGCCAATTGTGATTTTTATTTTTTCTGTAAAATGATTCTAAACTGAATCTTGCTAAATCACAGGGTGGAGGAGATACTGATCAAGATGGAAGAGAGAAAAGCGACGTACAAGAGAAAGTGTCACCTTTTGAGGAAGACAAAAGCCCTGAGATGAAGGTGGGAGAGGATAACGATCCAGCTAAATCCAATGGAAGAGGTCTGCTAAACGGCATGGATAGAGACTGCAAAGACTTCAAGTAGGTCTTCTTGCCTTAACAGCATCCTATAGCAGTTTGTACAAGTTGTTTTCCTTTTGAAAAATTTCAAAGCAACTAAATTAGGAATGCATCAACCTGATTTCTGTAGCTTATGTCTGATTCACAAAGTTTTGTTTTGCCAGCACAAATTTACTCAGTTAAAGCTTTTTTTTTTTTTTTACATCTATGCAACCTCAGTGAAGCTAAAATATGTAGCTTTCAGGCTTCTTCACTCAGTGCCAGCATTGTGGAGCTCAGTATGGCCTGGTCTTAATAAACAATTGCAATCAGAACCTAGCTATTGCCAGAATACAACAATCCTAGAAACCAAAGTTTCATAACTGAAGTTGTTCCAAACTGTACAATTACTCTTGATTCTGTATGATCTACTAATGGTGCACCAATTGATATCAAAATAACCTTGATGTTCTGGTGATAAGTGCTTTTATCTATTCTCTTTAACACTATTTAACTTTTTCTTGGGCCAAATGTAACAAATGGGGTTAGAACAACATCAGGATGTCTTAGTTGTCACTGCTTTGACACAGAACACAGAGCATAAAATCTAGATAGGTTACTCTAGAACTTGGACCTATTTAAATATATTCAAGCCTGTTTGAGTTATCTGATTGTCTCTATTGTCTGGCGTGGGCTGTGTCTCTCCACCCTGTTTCTCCTGTTTCTTCTAAAACAAACATTTCACACCCAGATAACCGACCAGTCAGATTTCTTAAAGGAAAAGTATCAAAGTAATAGTAAGCTTGTGTGTGGGTGAAGGAAAAAACCCAGTTTAAAACATTTTTTTTTTTTTTGGGTGAAATTACGAAACAATTTCTGTTTTCTTCATAAAACCGTCTTTAATATCATGTCAACTTTATGTTTACTTTCACAGTCCAACCCCCGGGAGCCGTCAATCTTCCCCTACTGAGGCCGTGGAGAGAATGTGTCCCACTCAGACAAGTTTGGAAATGATGGGGCAGCACCACCCGCATGTCCTCCAACAACAAAACCCAGCCCAGAACAAGGTCCCAACTGAGGACTTCCAGAGCCAGGAGGCCCAGAACATGGGCGGCATGGAGCAGGGTGCTGGCGTCGAGTCTTTACAGTTTGATTACGCTGGGAACCAGATCCAGGTCGACTCGTCAGGAACTCCAGTGGGATTGTTCGACTACAGTTCCCAGCAGCAGGTGTGTCTCAAAGCGGAGCGGATTTCTAAGATGTGTCCAGCTGTGTGCTCAGCAGATAACAATCTGTACATGTCTGGGCTGTTTTCAGTTGTTCCAGAGATCAAATCCCCTGACAGTTCAACAGCTTACTGCAGCTCAGCAACAACAATATGCCCTGGCTGCAGCTCAACAGCAGCATCTCGGTACGATGGGCTGCTCAGCTCAGTGTTTTCGTTATTATGGACACTTCAGCTACTTTGTGCTCTCATTTGTCTCAGTTGCATAGTGTTCTAAATGAAATTCTTTTGTGGAAACATCAGCAACATCATTCTTCCTTATCTCCCAGCTGGACTCGCTCCTGCATTTGTGCCAAATCCTTACATCATTAATGCTGCGCCACCTGGAGCCGACCCGTACACCGCCGCCGGCCTGGCTGCAGCAGCCACTTTAGCAGGTGATCAATCAGGCCACATTTATCCCATATTAACTTCAGCTTGTTTCAATTTATCAGATATTTTCCATAAATGGAACTTTAATGCAAACTTTAACGTTTTTATTTTTGCCCCTCAGGCCCCACAGTTGTCCCACCACAGTACTATGGTGTTCCTTGGGGTGTGTATCCAGCCAATCTTTTCCAGCAACAGGCAGCATCAACTGCCAATCATTCGGCTAATCAGCAAGCATCCAACCAGGGACCAGGACCAGGTCAGCCACAGGTAAGGAAGGAGTTCAACTTTCTGTTTCAAACATTTTTGATTCAAGTCGCACTTTTCCTACTCAGAATTTGGATAGTAGGATGAGTACAGCTTTTCATACGTAGTGTTTTATTGTTTTGACCAAAAGGAACAGACAGATTTTGTTGAAAGTTTCAGGAATATTTTTATTTACTTTTTACCCTGATGAAGAGTAATTATACACTACAGAGATGAATTCACTGTCTAAACCATAAATTTCTTGTTTTTCTAGTCTAGGTAACCTAGACTAAATATACATGCAACTGTTCTATGAAAACAAACAAAAACAAAATAACCATAATAAGTTGTCAAATACTTGAGGCCTGGGCAGAGGTTGACCAAAAGAAAATATACACCCAGAGCCACATTGGTTAGTGAGGTTAAAAGCATATCCATGCAAGAATGGGCTAGTCAAAGTATAATCACTGTCTATGAAAGGACTGTATTTTGCTGCTTAGCTGAGCAGAGACATGTCCTTAAAAGACTTGCAGGTCTGAGGAAAAGGTGTTTTGACAAAAGATTTACTCCTGGGGCTCAAATAATAATTAAAAAAGCATGGTAAAACATCATCAAACCATTTTTATATTTTATTTCACATAATTGTGTGAAATGTGAGAAAATCGACAACTGTTTCCTAGACCTGTCAAAGCTGTCTGAAAACCTGTTATTCCAGGTCAAGCACACAGATTTCAACTCTAAAATGTATTCATGTTTCAGATAAACACATTTTGAAATAATGAGAAAGAAATACTTTAAAATTTTTCTCTTATCTCCTTCAGGTGATGCGCACAGGAACCAACCAGCGACCTCTTACACCGGGACAAGGTCAACAAAGTCAGCAGGAGTCGTTAGCTGCAGCTGCTGCTGCAAACCCGGCCTTAGCTTATGCAGGAATGTCTGGTTAGTACAGGGCTTTATGCAGGCAGGCACAGTCTGGCCACCTTTAATAGCTGTTTGTTCTCTCTTTGGGATTCTAAAAGAACAGTGCGGTTAAGATGTTACATTTTATTCATGCCAACATTAATCTTTTATTTTTGTTAACATTTGTTTTTTTTGTGCCCAGGCTACCAGGTGTTGGCCCCTGCTGCCTATTATGACCAAACTGGAGCCTTGGTAATGGGTCCTGGAGCTCGGACTGGTCTGGGTGGCCCCGTTCGTCTCGTACAAACCCCCCTCCTCATTAATCCAGCAGCAGCACAGGCTGGTAAGACTGTATCCTCCTCTGCTAAAGGTTTTAGGACAGAGTTTTTGGTGGTTCAGTTTCATGAAATAAATCCAACTAACACCAACGTTTATCGGCAGCAGCTGTGTCTGCATCAGGCTCCGGTAACAACATGTCTGGACCACCAGCCAACGGTCTGTACCGCTCCATGCCTCAACCTCAGCCTCAGCCGCAGCAGCAGCAAGCCCCCCCACCCAGCAGCGGCCTGACCTCCAGCTCGTTCTATGGGTCTGGATCGGTCCCCAACACCTCCCAGAGCAGCTCTCTCTTCTCTCATACCTCTGGTGCGCCGCCCAGTTCGTCCCTGGGCTTCAGCAGCACAGGCGGCTCGCTCGGTGTGGGTCTGGGCTCTGCTCTTGGAGGTTTTGGCTCTTCAGGTCAGTGGATGAACAAAAAACACAAAAATCACCATCTTAATAATTTTTTTCTACACTTTATCAATGGCATTGCTTTTAGTTTTGTTTTAGGTCAAGGTATTTATTTAACTTTGACCCTGTGATTTATTTTTTCCCCTCCAGTGTCCAGTTCAACCAGTAGCAGTGTGTCTCGTAGGGACTCTCTGTTGGCGAGTTCTGACTTGTACAAGCGTGGCGGCAGCAGTTTAACCCCTATTGGTCAACCATTTTACAACAGCCTAGGTTACTCCTCTTCACCCAGTCCGATTGGCTTAACACCAGGTCACTCCCCGCTCACTCCTCCACCCTCCCTGCCCTCTTCTCATGGGTCATCCTCCAGCCTTCACCTAGGTAAGCATACCTAGTTGATATTAGGTTTTTTTCCCTTCTGTTTGCAGGGAGAGTCCAGTTACAGTGTTCATGTACACAGATGCAAAAAAGCAGTGGATAATTTAATAACTGGAGTGGTTTGTGTGTTTTCTTTAGGTGGCTTGACAAATGGCAGTGGACGTTACATTTCTGCTGCTCCAGGAGCCGAGGCCAAATATCGCAGCGCTGGCGGCACGTCCAGCCTGTTCAACTCCAGCAGCCAGCTGTTCCCGCCCTCTCGACCCCGCTACAGCCGCTCTGATGTCATGCCTTCTGGACGCAGCCGCCTCCTCGAAGATTTCAGGAACAACCGTTTCCCGAACCTCCAGCTCCGTGACTTACCAGGACACATGGTGGAGTTCTCTCAAGACCAGCACGGATCCAGGTGACTGACTAAAATTTTAAGCCAGACTAGAATTTTTCTACTGAAAGGCGAACCAGACAATGTGACCATTACTTCTGATTATTGTGTTGCTTCCAGGTTTATTCAGCAGAAGCTGGAGAGGGCCACGCCTGCTGAGAGGCAAATGGTGTTTGGAGAGATTCTTCAAGCAGCGTACCAACTAATGACTGACGTGTTTGGAAATTATGTCATCCAGAAATTTTTTGAGGTTTGGAAACATTATCTTAGGGCTTTTCTTCTTTTTTTCTATCACTACTACAATGCATAAAATATCTATTGTAATTGATTTTCATTCTTCACAGTTTGGAAGTGCAGACCAGAAGTTGGCTTTAGCAACACGCATTCGGGGGCATGTCCTGCCCCTTGCTCTGCAGATGTACGGCTGCAGAGTTATTCAGAAAGCCTTGGAGTCTATTTCCTCAGAGCAGCAGGTAATTGTAAGTGAGCTTTTACTCTTCTAACAGCTTTTCTATTCAATTTCTGTATCTTTTCCACACACTTTAATTTAAATTTGATCTCAATATTTCCTCCTCTTGGTTTGTGTTTTTGTTTATTTTTCTCCCCTCAGAGTGACATTGTTCGGGAATTGGACGGCCACGTGTTAAAATGTGTGAAGGACCAGAATGGGAACCATGTGGTGCAGAAATGCATTGAATGTGTCCAGCCTCAGGCTCTGCAGTTCATCATTGATGCCTTCCAAGGACAGGTAGCATTATTGCTATTTTATTATTATTATTATACAAGTTTATCAGCTTCAACAAAAGCCCTTCCGCCATTGGGTATGTTCAATGTTTTTAAAATCAGTGCCACTCTTAATATTAAATTAAACATAATTCTAAAATAAAATAAAATTTGTCAAATAATCTCTGCCAGGAATCATCTGAAATGATCAATATCCTGCATATTTAGCTTTACTTTAAGGTGGCTACTGATGAATGGAGAGTGAGAATATTTAGTCACTCAGATCCATTTAATAAAACCAGCCTTGGTCATGACCTCGCTATTAATTAGGACTGGGATGATTAATTAGATCCATCGTGATGAATAGATTTTTGGCTAATTTAGTAATCAATTAATTAACTAGAGTATAGAGACTGGAAAAGGCCAGTTGCCAAAAAACAATGTGTTATAAATCGTAATTAAGCAAAAAAACTGCAAAAATGTATATATTTTGCATTTACAATATTAAAGAAAAGCCTTTCTTTGTAAATTTGTTCTACCCATAAGTCCCCAGGCGGCTTAGTTTCACCTTCACCCAGTTCAAATCCTGTTTAAAAAAAAAAGTCTCACTGAGCAAATTTTGCTATCCATTTATTAGTCCGTTAATCCAAAAACTAGTCAACAATTAGTCCAATATGTACTGATAACTTAGACAGAAAGGGCTGAACTTTTTACGTGTGAATTTTCAAAGTATTATTTTTTTTTAACTGCATTCTTTGCTATAAATGAAGTTTACACTAAAGGAGTCATTGCATTTTTGACAAAATGCTTTACTTTAAAAAGTAATTGAATTATTTATTTGCATATAATGTATTTATAATATTGTATCAAACAGACTTAGTTGAAAAATCTGCAGGATGTGACTATTGATTGTTTTTTATCCAATTGTAATAATAATCAAAATAGTTAGTTGCAGCCCTATTAAAATTTGAAGTCAGATTACTTTAGTCTTAAAATTTAGTGTATTTACAGCTGCTGAATATGTTTAGGTTGAGTGTTAGGTAGCTAAGTTGAAGTAGTTCAAAAAAGTATTTTGGCTTTAGTTCACACTAATTTTAGCAATTTCAGTTATCGTGCATATTCTTTGTTTTTGGTGTCAATCCTCTTTTAAAAAATCCTCCTTGTTTTGAAGGTTTTTGTCCTTTCCACACATCCTTATGGGTGCCGAGTGATCCAAAGGATTTTGGAGCACTGCACTCAGGAGCAGACTCTGCCTATCCTGGAAGAGCTGCATCAGCACTCTGAACAGCTGGGCCAGGTGAGCACACCCACTCCTTAGTTTCAGAATCACACCTGGAAGCTGTAACGTTTGTTTGCAAGGTGCGACGTCAGATGTGTCTTGTGGTCTCTGCATGTCTCCTCCATGTTTGAGCATTTCACTGTCATTGTGGTTTGAGATGTGTTAAAGTCTTAAGATGAATGTAATTGAACTGTTAGCTGTCATGACATCTTGATGTGATTATTTAAACATCCACCCTGCCCCCCCTCACTTATTCCATCTAGAAATATCAAGGCGTTTCATTGGAGATGACACCCAAAACATATTATACAGTGTCCCGTGATGCACTGTTCAAGGTCAGAGCAATTTGCCTCTCTTGCGGATGTCCCCATTCTCCTCTCCCGTTTCCTCCTTTTTGTTTTTCCCTTATATACTCCAAAAATGTTAACATTTAGTTATCAAACTCTCAACTTTCACAAACCTCTTTTTTTAACCCACTGAACAGCATTTTTATTTTCTTTTGCTTCCTCCCTTCTTGCTCACATGTCTGTCTCCACGTATTTTGCCCAGAGCACATTCTGATCAATCTGTTTTCTTCTCTTTGTTTTGATTTGCTGAAATTACACTATTGGAGCTTCCTGAAAACATCAAAGCTCTAAATTTCCAAAAAAGAAGCAACACAAATGTATTTAAACAGATTGATCGAGAAGTGAATGTGAGGGCAAAAAAAAAAAAAAAAAATCAAGGTGGCTTCCCAGCAAATTACTGCTTTAATAAACTGGTAATTGAGTCTTTGTTTATTGCTTGGTGAGGGTGAGTTTTTGTCTCCCATCTTGCCGCTAAAATCACACCCATAACTGTCTATTACCTATTTCTGAAGGGGCAAAGATGCTATTGGTTGCATTGTCTGGTCAGCAACCTTCCAAACCAGCAGCATCTATTTTGTCTGACCTTCCGCAGTGATGTAGTATTTGACATACTACAAATGGGGGTGTCACTCATTCGTCAGCCTGTAGAAATGCATGATTATTTCTCACCAGTTGAAACCAGTGGTGAAAATATTTTTTTGCATGATTGTGAATTGAAATTAAAATCATGTTTCTATGATTTTTCTGTTTCTTGTTTTGAGTGATTCTGTTTTAAACTGCTCTGCTTGTGCTTACGTCTGCGCTGCCTCCTGCAGGATCAGTATGGTAACTACGTCATTCAGCATGTGTTGGAGCATGGCAGACCAGAGGACAAGAGCAAGATAGTGGCAGAGGTTCGAGGAAAGGTTTTGGTCCTGAGCCAACATAAATTTGCGAGGTAAGTGGGAACAAAGAAAAACCCGGAGCCAATAGTTTAATTAAAGCCATTTCTGGTTACATTTTCAGAAATATTTAATTGATTTCACTGAGAAAAAAACAAGACAAAAAACTGTGACTTCAAATTTTGAGAGTTGCAGCTAAACTTCTAGTTTATACTGTTGCAATGTTGCATTTGTACGACTTAATTGTTATGTCTGTAATTTACTCGGGCAGTAAATATGATTTTTATTTAATTTTTTTTATTCCAATAAACCTCCCACAAACTTAGCATTTCATTTAGACTGTTTGGCTTAATTTCTCATAGTCAAATATTTGTTGAAATTCAAAAGTCAAAAATAAGCTGGAACTCTGCAGAGTCCTGATGAGGCCTTCTAGGGTGCATCAAGAACTCATCCTGTCTTTGAGTTCTTTGGTTATTTTGAGTTTCTGACAACCTGCTCTGGTTAGATTGTGGTGGGTAATTATGGTGGTGGCAACATATCGGGGTCAGATTAGCCTACACTTGGCCAGGAGCGCTCATAGTAATTTAATGCAACATTCTTTCCAGTGCAAAAGGAATCTGTCCCAGCAGCTGAAATGAATAATCCACAATCTTCATTCACATAAATAAGGCGCTATGAGCAGGACTCCAGGGATAGGTGGAGTAGCAACCACACCTCCAAATTGTATAAAGCCCTTTCCACTAAAGGAAATAATGCTCTTTAGACTGCAATCAAAATACAGCCTGAAAAGCTGCAAATCAGATGTGGAGTTGGATTTATTAGAGTTGAAGTGGAGGTGGGGGGAAGTGAGCCATTGCGCTTTTAAGAGTTGCAGCTAAACACGGCATGAATGATGAAAAACAGCTGTTGGATTTTATGCGCATGGTTGCGTTTAACTGCACTTGCTGGAAGCTCTGCACAGGCTTCAGTGCTTGATTGCAATTATTTGTATGGAAACTCCATAATGAGGGAGTGCACCACTACATGCAGATATGACGCATGTAGTGGTGGGACAGCCAGGAATTCAGTGGGGAAGAAGTGATTTTGCTAGGGCCAAATACACAGGAGCATTGGAGTTTCTCACAGCCAAACTTTCTTGGAGGTTCTGAAGTTAGTAGAGGTGAAGTTTATTTAAATGCACTCAGTAGTCCTAAAAAAGCAGCAGTCATTTGTTAAATAGATTTATCTAATTGATAATCTGCAATCAGACACAAAAGTGAAACATTTTGTTCGATCTTTGTAAATCGTATTGACCACAAATCGGGGAAAGAAAGCATCCAGGCCAGATTTCACCTCAAATCTTAAACTGTGGCCTTGCTCACGCTTTGATTTGTGTGAAACGGTACCTCATGTGTCCACAGTAACGTCGTGGAGAAGTGTGTCATACACTCTTCGCGTGCAGAGAGGGCCCTTCTGATAGATGAGGTGTGTTGCCAGAAAGATGGGCCCCACAGCGCCCTGTATACCATGATGAAGGACCAGTACGCCAACTACGTTGTCCAGAGAATGATTGACATGGCAGAACCTGCTCAACGGAAAATCATCATGCACAAGGTAAGCACAGCATATGAACGGTGCATGACGTGATGTCAGTCATCCAAAGCAGCTGAAGCTACCACAGCAGGGGAGCTGCTCATGACTCAGTTCCCCCTCACCTTTGAAGCTACATTCTCAAAAGCTTAAGGGATCTTAACCATCTTTCACAATCATCTGCTATTCTGTGCCGCTCCTTTTCTTCCCCAACAAGTAAAGGCATAACTTGACGACTTTTTCTTTTGAAGCAATAGTCAAATAAATTGTTGTGGATAAAGTGTAGCAAATCTGTGTACATCAGCCAAGTTTACAAAGCTAATCTGTGATTAATTTTTAGAGTTGAGAGACATTTGAAGATTTTTGTGCAATGTATGTCTGAAAATGGTTCAGGGAAGTTGTAATTATGATTTATATATTCAACTTTTTTTTTCTAATTTATCATTCCATCTCAGTGTGTGGAAATAAAAATGAATAAAAGGAAAAAAAGTCATTATTTACAAAGCCAAAATGCTCTGATGTTTATCAGAAATGTCTTATTTTTTCCATTTCTGTCTTGTTTCGAAGTTGAATCTTTTTTTTTTTCTAATGTGTTTTCTTGTCTCTCCTTGTCTTAGATCCGGCCTCACATTGCCACTTTGCGCAAGTACACGTATGGGAAGCACATTCTGGCTAAACTAGAAAAGTACTACATGAAGAGCGGCGGCTCTGAACTCGGCCCCATCGGCGGCCCCACAAACGGACTGATGTAATCGACACTCTGGGTCCCCTGAAGAAGTGGAGGAGTTTGAAGCCCAAACCCCCTGTTCTGTGAGATCTTGCTCCTTTAGCCATAGGCCTTTGATACGATTGGTCATCCTTTTTCTTCTCTGGATTGGGGGGTTATTTACCAAATAAACACATAAAAAGACAAGTCAATTTCACCTAAACATGCTGTGACAACTGACCCCTGCCACTCTGCCACCCCTGAGAAAGTACCCAGGGGCCGCACAGTCAGCAGGCTACCTTCTGATTTTTGTTTAGTTTTTTTCCTGGGTAAAGCACAAGCCCGTTGTTAATGATGTAATCGATGTATTTGACTGGTTTTCATATTGTACATTTAATTTTTTTTTTACCTTGTAAATTTTCTGTAGAAAAAAAAAAGAAATTATTACACATTTGCTGAAATTTACAATTCTTACAATTACCACCAGCAAGTGACTTTATAAAGCAAAACTGAGTGATTCTTTTGAAACACAATTCCTATTGTTTTTCTAGCCAGAATTATAATATGTCAGCTGTCCTGATGGAGCTGTTGGTGATTGAATTTTATATTTGTATAATATCCCACCCACAGTACAAGTGTTTCTTCCACATGCCAAAGCAGCTAAATGAGTTAGTTTTCAAACGGCACTAAAGATTATGGATTTTTTGGGTGAGCAGTGTGTGCCACAGTCGCCCTGAGATCCTGCTGACCTTTTTTCTTTAGCTCGCCGTTGGGGATTGGTGCTTTAGACTTGGGTTCATGTTCCACTTGTGGCTATTTCTTGCCTCCAGACTTTGTCGGGGGAGCCGCGCGTTTACGCCAGCAGCTCCGAGTTGGCCTCGCGTTCCGGTACGACAGGCAAGACCGAGCTGCTGCATTCATGGAGCCCCCGTTCTTTTGAGCCGTTCTTCTTACCCTCATGCAGTTTGTCGTTCTGGGGTTGATGAAAGTAAATAAAAGCTACAATTTGACTTAAAATAAATAAATAAAAAAGAAGAAGAAGTGGAGCATGAGGTTTGGTTGTACAGCAGGTTTATTCTTAACTTGAGAGCTTTTACCTAGGGGATAGCAGGGTTGGGGGCAGGAAATGCATTCACATGCCTTGACGGGTTTTAATCCTTGGAATGATTTTTTTGTTTTGTTGTTTCCCCTCCCCTTTTTATCATGTTTTGTGTAACATCTGTCTCGTAGTTGGAGATGATTACTGCCCTAGAAAACAGTACATTTACGTACTGAATAATCATCTCTTGCGTAGAAGTAGTTGAGCGACGTATAGCATCTTTATGTACGAGTAAAATTGTTGCTTATTAGGTGGGATGGAGGCGGCTTGCAGAGAGGATGAAACTCCCAGCGATTAGAAGGTCAGAGCAAAGTCCGAAAGACAGGAAGGGGATAAAAAAAGTGATGTGGAGCTCATCCCATCTTTTTGTCTGAGGTGAAATGAACTAGAAGTAGTGAGATGATTTAAGGAAAGGGATGTTTAAAGAACTTTTTGTATCTTTTTTCTTTTCTTTTTTAATATATAAATAAATATAAATAGTTTTTTTTTGTTTTCCATTTGGTTGGGTTTGCAAGTACAGCGGTGGAGGCCGGCGAAGGCCATCAAAACTTATACAATTCACCTGTAATGCTCGTAGTGATGGCTTCTTTGCTTCTTATGAATTGTAGATTACATGTAGTATATGTGCAGTTAAGTGTAAGATTATTAGTTAAATCAAAAATATGTTTAGCTGTGGTGTTTTTTGACAGGCCTTGCTCTAAATTTGTAGTGATGCTTTTATTTCGTCTGTACAGTTGTACATTTGTAAACGTTGATGCTGTAAATGGGATGTCTTTTACACTTTCTGAGGGGAGGGAAAAAAAAAGAAGCAAAAATTGTGCATTTAGATATGTGTGTGTATATTCATCACTCCTTTCCCCTTGAATATAATGTATACAGTTTTATTTGATTAAGTGATATTTTAAAGGAAAAAAAAATATGGCTTTGCAATCTGGCATGATTTTTGTTTGTTTGTTTTGTTTTTTAAATCTGTTATGGAAAGGCCAGCCTCTATTTGTACTGAAGCTGTAACATCAACCGTTTGTCTCTAATTTGTGACAGTCTACTAAAATTGAGGAGGTTGCATTTAGTCCTCTCTGCTACCATGGAAACTTCACAAGATATGACGAGAATTATTTTTGTACAGATGAGTGCTGTGTTTTGGAACAGCCACAACCTTGTAAGCAAAAGCAATGTAAAATATTGTCAATTATATAAATATGAACATATGAGTTTTTGTCACACTGTCAGTCATGTACATTTTCAGGTGGCCTTATGTACATTTCCAGATGTTAGATGAAGATAACAAACTCATTTTTTTGGAAGCAGAATTGTGACTATGTATGATTAAATTGTTCTTCTAACATTTCAATCCATTTGTTGTGGTTTTTCAGTTTTTGAATTAGGGAAGAGGGGTTCAAAGTGCGGCATGTGGGCCATTTGTGACCTGAATAATACATGTATTGGGACTGCAATTAACGACTGGTTAAAAAAAAAAAAGTGATATGCCAGCTGAGGGAGCTGATTTTCTTTGGTACTTCTCAAAAAAGGTGCCGGCCATTTGAAAACTTCATAGAAAATGTTAGTTGCAACAAAATGTCTTTCTTTCCTTAGACTGTTTTTACTGCTTTAATTTTAATTTTATTGGACAACAAATATCCAGTGACTGTGTGTGTCACTTAGACTTTATTAATTAAAGTTGTCTCTGCAGCAAGCATTTCTAGACAATGCCTTTTATAAAATATCCCATAAGGAAAGTTACTTTATTTTGTAGCATAGGAATAGGAGAAGTTGTGACATGTCTGTACTCTGGAAATGTTTAACAGAAAACTGACACCTGTAGTAATGACGGTATAGTTTCTTTAAGCAGACATTCGTGGTTACGTTTTAATGCATAAATTATTCCTGTACAGTTATATATGTATGAACAGCATCATTTTGCCAGAAAGCATGAAAAGTTAAAAAATTGTCAGTTACAAGAGAGTGCATTCTAACATCTGCCAACAGTTAGAGAATCCCACCATAGGATTACATTGTAACCCTGAAAACAATCAAAAATCTGCATGAAAATTAAATCGCAAGTGTGGAAAAACCGTAGCCATTTGAATATAGTTTAAAGTCTTGTTTAAAAGTTGAATGGGGTTTCTAGATTGAAACATAAGAAGTAAGCCGTGAAAAAGCTGAATTTTGTGAAATTTCAATGAGGCAAAAAATAAAAATTTGCACAAAAACAAATATTTCAAAAAGCACAATAGAGAATTTTAGCAAAAATTATAGCAGAAATCTTCAGAAAAAGCAGAAAAAAAAATAATAAAAAAGAGAAACAAACACAATTACTTAATGGGGGAAGCAACCAAAGTTTTCAGAATAAAGGGTGATATATATATATTTTTTTTTTCTTCCAGAAAGAAAAGTTGATTAAAATGGTTCTGCTGAAGTTATTTGAAACCCATCTGTGTGTCAGTAAATGGCACAAGGCGCTGCTGTTTATTGGCTGTTTTTAATAAAGGTTGACAAGCCAACCTTTATTAAAAACAGTCTCCTCCCATCAGGGACAGTGTGTGATCATTTTCAGGGTGGGTGGAGTTTATGACGTCGAAACCAGCTGGATCTGTAGACAGGTTTTTTTTTTTTTCTTCTTAACCATAGCTTTTCTAAGAAAGGAGCAGAGAGACGCGTTAACAAAAGTGACTCTAACTCAGCCTGAAGATGCGCTTATCCCTGACAGTGTCCGTGGTTTTAGCACTGGGATTCATTCTTCCTGAACGGGTGTCGGTAAGTCAGCTTCTGCCTTTACACCTGATTGAACAGAGACGTGGTGGGACGTGGTGGTGTCCCTCGTCTCACGGTTACCTTCCTCACTTCCTGTTCAGCAATAACTTCGAGCCAAAAAATGTCTCCGAGGTAAAACAGTTTGGAGGTTTTAAACTTTCCAACTAAAGCTGCATGTCTGAGTATTGGCTTATTCAAATCTATTTCTAAGACTTATGCGGTTACTACTATTATTGTTATTATTATTATGATTATTTATTTTTGAGAAAGTCATATAACGCTACTTGTTCACGGGACAGGCTTCAAAAACAAAACAAAAACAAAACAAAAGATAGTGGGCAAATAAATATTATAAAAATGAAATGTACACAAAATATTGGTGTATTAATTTCACAAACATTTTATGGACTACAAAAAGGTTGATCACATATTTTTAATGAAGTGAGAAAACTTTTTAAAAATTATTCTGTATTTGCAAGTGCCTGTTCTTGTAGGTGTATTATTGACCTGATTATTGGGTGTGGCACAATATGACACAACGTCATGAAGACCTGTTTTCCCAAGAAAGTTAGCTAAGCAAATTAAATGTATGCACTTTGTTTTTAGAACTCAAAAGACACACCTGGATTTTTCTTTCACAGGTCCTGCAAAATGTAAATGCTAAACTATTGTTGGTCACATAGAGATATATAAATGTTATATGTTTTATTAATCATATGTATTTAAACCTAAATAGTACACCACTTTAAGGTTTTAAGAAACTTTGAATTGAGAAAATTCAAGGTTTATTTGTTTTGATTTTTTTTTTGTCACAATGCACCAGTTAGAAATAGCTGACATCTCATAAGTCATGGATTTGTTTCTTAAGTTATAGCCACAAAACTAAAAAATGTTTCATCACATTTTCTTTTACTATGCTTTGAATTGTAACTTAAAGCAAAATGGAAAACTTTGTGCTTCAGGGATTTTTTCCCCATGTTTTGGCCTCAATCTTCAGTCTATTTTATCAGGATTTTATGTGAAAGACCAACACAAAGTGACACATATTGAATGGAAAGCATCTTTGAACATTTTTTCAGTATTGGCCCAGATTCTCAATTGCAATTACATCTGAACTTTAACTATGCCATCCTAACATAAGAATGTGTTTTGATCTAAGCAGTTCTTTTGAAACTCTTGTTGTTTACTGTCATTCTCTTCTTGCTCCAGTTTGATTTTTGCAGCCTCAAGCCATTTTTACTCCCAGGATTGTTAATGTATTTAACTTCTTTCATCTTCTCATCAATATTAACTAACTTGCAACATCTTTATCGCTGCTGAAGAAAAGTATCCCCACAGCATCCTGGTGTGTTCAGGTTGATGTGCAGAGGCAGTTTTCATTCTACAACATGCAATACTTTTTGTTGATCTGTCACAGATAATTTCCAATAAAATATATGTAAGTTTAGGTGAAAGGGGTGTAAATAGTGCTTATAATGCACTATAATTATAAGCAGTAACCGTAGCTTTCCTAGGTTTATTGTTGAGTTGTTAGTGGGTGTGGAAAGTCTGACACAGATCATGATGTCCTATGGTATTTTCCTGATAAGTATCTGCAGCTCTTACAGTTTTATGATATGCATTTTTTGCATTTATCAGTTCTTTACAGACCAATAATAAACTATATTTAAACATCTACATTTATGCTTGCTTGTGGTTTACAAATTAACTTGCAAAAACCCAAAAATTGTTGCTAACTTAAATAGGTAGAGTTATGCAATCACCCACTGTTATCTGCTCATGAGTGTTTACTGGTGATGGCTTCCTGGGTCATTATGGGATTGTTAGGGGAAGTTTGTCTCCTTGGCAATATTCATTTCCTTATTGCTTTGTTATCTTCCTTATAAACTTGTATTATTCCTTGACTTGTCTATATGCTAAAAATATTCATTTTTTCCTCCATGAAATAAGCTTTCTGGGCCTCCAGAGGACTGGGAGGGATCTGGATATGACCTGGATGGTTCTGGAGATGATCCAGAAAAAGGTATATATTCAAGGGCTTCCTTTAACCAACTATGATAAAGAATCACTTTCATTTCTTTCCCTAAATATTTTCAAAACATGTTTGTCCTTGTTTGCTTTCTTGCCTGATCAAATTACAAATCTCCAAAGAAGGGACCAACAACAACCCCGACCCAGATGTCGTACAAAGCCCTGTAGATGGAAACACAAATGCTGCCAAAGTATGACCCATTTAAAAAAAACAAAAATCTATATCCTGCTTCAATGCATTTAATGTGGTTGATTTCACAGGAAATGATGCAATGTCTTTTTGTCTTGCTTTAGAGCTCTTCAGTGCTGAATGTGGGGAGATCTCACACGCATGACGGAGATGCTGCAACGGAATTGGTTATTATCCCAAACAGCAAAAGCTTACTGGAAAACAAAGAGATTTTTGCAGGTACTATGGGATGCATGCATACTGAAAGTGATAAAGTTGTAAAGTGTGAATTTGAATTTAGCTCAGTTGTTTGGTTTACGTCCACAGCTGCCATTGCAGGGGGACTCACTGGAGCAATAATAGGAGTTCTGTTATCAGTGATCCTGATTTATAAATGGAGGAAGAAACACAAAGAAGAACATATTCAGAACAAGACTTCAAAAGAAGAATATCACAAACCCACTCAGGAAGTAGCTTTAATTTAACTGTCACATCCACATTGGATTGAATTTTTACAAATACCATGGGTGTGTTCGTCTTCCTGATTGTAGAGAGCTGCTATTAATGAATTTTCTCAAAGGAGAAAATCATCAATATTTTTTTTCCTTGCACTTAATAAAAAAATGTTCACCATAAAGTGTTCACACCCCTTCTCTTTTCTCTTATATTAACAGTTTTAATTCTAAAATAGTTTTTGAGAATTTTAGTTTTCTTAAAGATTCTAGATTTTTACATTTTTTCCCGGATTTTTGCCTTAACACAATCTCAGGTCTACTGACTTTTCCTTTGACTTTGTTCTGCACTGACTTCTGCAATATGAATTGTCAACCTTGAGACCTTTTTATGCGAGATTGCCCATTTCCAAATCATGTCCGATATATTAAATTTAGCAGAGGTGAAGATGCATCTGAGATCAATCAATTGTACTAGCAAAGTCTGTGCATACTTGTGAACCTACAATGTTAACATTTTTAAATTTTCTTTTTACAAAAACACCTTTAAAATGATTGCACTTTGTCATTATGAATAATTTCTGTACAAATTTTTCCATAAAAAATAAAATCTATTTTGGGATCAGACTACTGTATCAAAATAAGTGAAAAAGAAAGGATGTGAATACTTCATGGGAGCACTGTATCTGTTAATTTAACGTTATGTCTGTGATAAAATGTGATTAAAATGTTTCAAGGACCTCATTCTGCCTGTGTTGTAGAAATATATAATATTCATTAATCTAGAAGTATAAAAATCAATAACTGCTAAGCTAAGCTTTGACTTTATTTATCCTGGATTTTGTCTGTTTTTTATAATCCTTCACACTGGTTTGAAATGAGATGCAGTGCATCTCATTTGACTTATCAGTCAGTAGCAGTTTCCATTGTTTTTTGTAGCACAATGAAAAGCATAAAGGAAAAATGGGCGGGGAAAAACTTTTTCAGAGCCTTTTAGGTTTTTACTAAATTAAAATGTTGATTAGTGTGTGTTGCCACTGAGATTCCTGACAAATAATAATACATAGTTTTCTAGTGACATCTCTGCTCTTTTTGTAGGTTCCAGATGTTAGTTTTTTGTATTTTTGTTTTCTTTCTGGCACTTACAAAAAATAAAATGGTGTCATTAAAATCAAAGCTAACTGCTAGTTGTTTCATTCTATGCAATGTATGTACAGTTGTGTTAGAAAGTCTTCAATATAACTGGATTTTTAGTGTTTTATAATGTACTATTTACTCCCTGTATAATGTCTCTCCTTGTGTGTGTGCTTTAATTACATGATACATCTTAAGATATTGGATGAAAACGTATTAAATTTGACAGTTTGTGCAATATTAAAATTATATATCATAATTTTTTTTCTCACATTTTTTTTGCACTTAATAAATGGGAACAAATCTTGTCTTGAGATGCTTAAATCTGTATTTGTGTGAATATAATACTGGTTCGTCACTTGAATTGGGAACGCTTGAGGTTGACTGTGTTTTGTGAGTCCATGCCAACAAAAATGCATTCTTCTGGAAATGGTCAGGTCCCTGGACTGAACTTAAAAAGAAAGAATAGTAAATATCTCCTGACAAAACTGAAAACACTTTCAAAAAAAGCATGTGTAACTGTTTCTCAGGACCAAGTGTCCTTAGAGCCAAGAAGATCATACCATACAATTTAATGTTGCACTCAATAAATAAAAATGTCAAAAGTTCATTCATTTCACCAAGTGAAACATATTTCATGTTTTTATACAGATAACAAAATCTGGTGATTATGATAGAATGTGGGCCTAATGAAGAAATATGTTCAATATCTTCTTAAAATTAATTTTTCTAAAGATAATTAACTTTTTAAAGCATGACAAGCAGCTGGCCACTGGTACTAATCTTTTAGACATTTGTTATGAATTTGGACCTTATAAATAAAATAAATTTAATTTGCAATACTTCACAGCGTTTTCCATCAAATAATTTAACAGGACATTTTCATTTTAATCTTTATTATTCAGAAGATCATTGTTCATCAAGCTTAATATAAAGTTATTCGTCCTTATAAAGTTGTAGGTTCTCCACCCAGGACTGACCCACATGAGTCTGGCATAAGAACAACAAATCCCACAATGCACTTCAGCAGGAAAAGGAGGAGTTTTACTACGTTTCCCATAACATTACACACGGATGCCCCGGCGCCATTGCGATAGTACGAAGAACCAGTAATCAGCATTCCACAACGTTTCTTTCCAACCGCTAATAAAAATCAAGAAGAAGAAGCATTCCACTACATTGACCGCACGAAGAGAACCACGATGGTGGTGTACTGTTGGGTCAAAGGGTGTAAAAGCAGAGGCGACAAAAAAGTGCAGAGGAGTTTTCACTACATCCCCAAAGTCAGGACAACAGAAGGGGAGCAAACTTTGCGACTCAGCATCGAGCGTCGACGAGTGTGGCTCGCTAATATCCGGAGGAAAGAGCAACCGTCCAGGACATCACGGATCTGCTCCGATCACTTTATTAGCGGTGAGGACATTTTAAAAAAAAGTTTCTGAAAATACCCATATTGTCTATGCTGTCAGTCAGTATTCACCTGGTTGCTGTGAATAACTGCACATTGTAGGCAGACCTGCAGACTTGTACGACAGATCCAACCCAGATTGGGCCCCTACATTGAAGCTGACCAAAGAAGCAACGCCTGAGGAAACTGAACTCAGAAGGAGACTCTCTGAAGCCAATTTGAAAAGGTACATGATTTGCTTTTGCACTCAGATTGTGCAGTAATGGTAATTTGATTCACAATATATGGGAAAAAGTTTTTGTTCTGTGATTGTTATTATTTATACATAATTTATAAAATGTATAATACAAGGAAATACCCCCAAAATAAATCCAGATCACAATGTCATGATTGTAATGTATTTAAAATATCCATATAAATGTATTGTTATTGTGCCTTAATATGATCATTATTCCAGTTTCCTTCTTATTACGACAGATATCAAAGAGCGAAGTACCGATCTCACAGAAAGAAGAAGATCAATGCAGCCACTGCCTTGCTGGATCATCACTATGCGCAGGGAGCAAATTTCACTACATCACCACTTTCTGGTTCTGCTTCGAAGCTTCCCAGTCCTACCTCAGATGTTCATTTTGTCAAAACATGGATAGTCATTCCACATGAACGAATAGTAGCTTCCAATGATGATTGTATAAGGGGAGAGGTACTGAAGACAAGGGTTGAAACAATTAATCAGAGTGATGATGATGATGATGACTCGATTATTGAAGTAATCATCGACTAATTTTAGTCCAGTTAAAAATTTAAACAAATTTTTAACTGGATAATACAGACTCTGAAAACGCTATTTTCTGAAAAACAACAGTCGGAGTGGATACTGAGCTAAAACTGTACAAAAACATCTATTTATTTTTCATATAAGTTGAAAAACCTTCACCTGTAAATATGTACTACCTAGAACTTAATATAAAATCCCCTTCGTGTTTTGCATTATTCCATTTTTTGGTTAATACAAAGAATTGTCAGCAGATTAGCCTTAAACTGAATGGCTAAGTCAAGCAGACTGGGCAGAGCTTTTCACATGTTGACGTTAAAAGTATTTTTGTAGCTAAAAATGCATCCTTTGCAACTGATAATCACATGTACACTAATAGAATGGTATGTTATTGCATATTAGGCAATAAATGCTTATTTCCTTTTTTAAAAATAAATGTCATAAATTTGTTTATTTTCATTGTTTATATATTTTTAAAGTTACATGAACTACCAGACCCATAGGGCTCACTGCATTTTCACATTTTCAATATTGAATGTTTGTAACCTTTCTCAATCTTAACTTTACAAGAGGTCAGATGATCCAAAACTGACCTCTTATTATTACACTGTCAAGTAATAAAAAGCTTTCACATGCTTTTATTTAAGGAAGACGGAAGCCGACTGATGCTTCTCTGGAGATAAGATGTGGGAACATAATCATACCAGGGAGCAGTTTTGGGGAGATAGGGGACTTACTTCACATAGAGAATATCATTAATACCATACAATGGTGTGTCAACAAAATCCCAACAGTTGGTTCATAAAGAGGACATATTTATTTATTCTCTCAAATAGACACTCTAATACATGATCAATTAAAATGAACTCTTTTAAAGTGAGTTTTCCCTGAACATTGTGATGCCCAGTTCACACTACACGAATGTCGGGCCCGATTTTGCCCTTACGACAATCTTAGAACGTTCTGAGTTCTAAGATCTTAGAACATTCTGAATTCTAAGATCTTAGAACATTCTGAGTTCTAAGAACGTTCTGAGTTCTAAGATCTTAGAACGTTCTGAGTTCTAAGATGGTCGCTTCCGACAATCGTAACCGATCATCCTGTAGTGTGTGGTGTGTTACGACTGATCGGGTCCAGTCGATGGAACGTGTTTAATCATCTTGGCTCATTCATCGCAATGTCTGTGGTGTTCCCCCAACTTTTTAAAAGTTTTTTTATGAACGATAATAGTCCTTTTTCACGGCAACCAGAAGCTGTATCTGAAAGGGCAGCGGCACTTCCTGTTTTTTTTAAATCAATGTATGGTGTACAATTATAAAATATGAAATAGTTATGGATTTTTTGTTTTTACTAGATATTGTAAATTGTACTTGATTTGTTTTCCTTTCAATTCAACTTAATACAAAAAGAAAGTCAAGTGTGCTGCTACAGTGTGTTTTAATTGAATATTTTTTGCAAAATGTCTAGACATTTAACTTTTTACTTGGCATTACAACAATTAACATACATAAATAATTTAGTCTGCAACACAAAGTGGACCTTGATAATTTACCAAAACACAACAGTTGTGCCAGATTTGATTGACAGTTCCTATTAAAGTAAGAGGCACCGGGGAATCCCAGATGTGGTTGCACTTTACTCTAGCGATTGCTCGCTCTGCAATGATCCGCAGCCGAGCAATGGTCTGGGTCTCCAGACCATTGCTCCTTCCTTGCTGAACTGACCGGGATGCCTAAATGGTGGAATGATGAGTTTGGCTCCAACTTCATGAAGGAGGTCTTGAATGAGGAAGCCTTTATCTGCCATGACTTCATCTCCCAGCTCAAGCAGAGGAAGGATTCCACTGACCTTCGTTATTTCTTTGTCGGAGATGCAGCCTGTGTACAACGCTGAAATAAATGTCACCAACCCACAGGGAGCAACTCCAATCAGCCCTTTCAGAGTGGTGTGGTTCTTGTAGGCAGAGAACGTTTCAGACTGCAAGGTGAGGGATGATGGCATTTCCAGAGCAACTTCTGTGCAGTTCAAGATGACACGGACATTTGGAGAGAACTTCAAAAATTTCTGAGGCATACTGGCTTTTACCTTCTCACGTCTAATCCACAGGTTGATGGAAGAGAACACAATGAACAGGTAGTTGGCCCAGGTGATGGTCACTCGGCTGACAGTAGCTATGCTGACTTGAAACATGTCAGCAATGAGCTGCTCCTTGATGCCCACTGCTGCCCTGAATGAGAACATCAGGAACTCATCAATCAGAGGCATGCAGCGGGCAGGGCTGGCTTCAGCACATGCTTCCTCTCCAAGTTTCTGTCCTCTGGTCCAGTACACCAGGCGTGATGCAGAGGGTGCAATGGACTCCCAGAAGATCCGGAACACACATTCAGATGGAAATTTGGTGTAGAACCGGATCTGTTCATCAGAGGCACAGTAGAGGCTAAAAAGTGTGGCAGACAAATCCACTTTTTGAAGTCTGTCCTCCAATTCCTTGATATAATCCAGCGCTTCATAGAGTGCACCTGTAAAATGACAAAATAAAATAGCAAAATATACGGTTAGCAATAAGTTTTAATGATATATTTGAAACATTACTTCTGTGAAGATCAATACATGTTGTGAGTCGGAGCATAGATGTATACAGCCATTGACTTAATCTCTCCACAAAATACATAACCACATAATGTCATAATTTCATTATTATGTGATAATAATAATAATATTATTATTATTATTATAGCAACAGTTATATTTTACTGAAATTATCTTACATGGAAAATATATACTTTCTTTTACCTGCGGGTGGCTGTGCCGTGTAGTCATGGTCCGCAGTATCATCTTCAGTCTGGCTAGCTTTCTGAGAGGACAAACTGCCGTTTCTTCGCCCTCTCGAAAGCAGACTCTCTCAATGCCGGTTCAGTGAAGTTATTCCAGGCAAACAGGGAAGGAACAGCTCCACTTTTAAGGCGGCTGGTGGTGGATCCGCTAACAAAATCCTCCGGTGTGAAGTGGCGGCTACATACGAAAGTGCTCCCCGTCTTTATGCAAAAGTCCGGACCTTCATCTCTTCGGATCGCCTGGATCCACTGCCTCCGTTAGTCCGGGTCCGTCGAGAACCCATGATATGAAAGATAAGGCCCACATGAACAACCAGGGATTGAACAAAAACAACTGCGCCGAGACTGAGCCATTTTCCTAGCCTTTTAATGCTAACGCTATAGCCACCGGAAGTTATCCAACCCCACATCCGCCTCGGGCCCGCGCATGCGTACTGCCGACCCGGCCAGACGCATGCGCACTGCCGTCCCGGCCCGGGGCGGGGCGGGGGTATAGCACAGAGGACATGTGGTTGAGAAGCGCATTCCAATCTTTGGTTGAAATGGCGCATTTGATTGTATTCTGCAGTCATAATACAATTTTAAACAATACAATAAGTTTTAATTAAAGGAGCTGGAGCAGGCTACGTTAAGCTTTCGCGGTCAATTGGGGGGGGGGAAAGGACAACTACCATCTGATTTTCTAATAACGAATATGTACGAAATGCTTTCTTCTACTTTAAACTGCTCTGATGTTTTAGTCATTCCGTTATATGCATATATTCTACAACAACATAAACACAGCGAATAATTATAAAATTATACGTAAACGGTTAATTAAACGACCAAACCGAAAACATTAAAAACAGTATTTTTTATGAAAAAAAGAAAGAAAAAAAAACTCACCTCCATGTTGCTATGCAACAAATAATATCCTTGCTCACGATGTCTCCAGTTCTTAATCCAAAGCTTTGATTTTTGGTTACGTCTTTTTTGGGTTAACATAAGTCCGCAAACTAAAGTTACCACTTCAACGTCGTTGTCCATGTTTGTTTGTTTACTCTAAATTCAGGTGTTGCAGCGCAGAATTTTAATTTGAAGAGATTTCGTATCTGGAATTAGAATGTCTTCGAGTGAAACCTCACACTCTTACTTTTCTAAAATCGTGTAGTGTGAACTGGGCTTAAATATTACACTTGTGAAATTGATCCAGCCTCCGTTGTACCATTGGTGGTGTTTATGTTTTAAATTTTGACATAAAATTCCACTACACTTTGCATTGTATTATTTAAATTGTTATTGAGGTTTAAAAATTGAAAACATTGACGGGGGAACGTGGACTGACGTGACGACAGATGGTTTGTTTTTAATCTACCTTGTGCGCAGCCGCAGATTGTCGGGGGGAAGTGGTGGGCGTTTCTCCGCGGTCGTTAGCTGTCTGTTGATGCTGAGAAGATTTTTCCAACGTTTCCTGCCAACTCTCCAGATGTTTCTCCCTACACTCGTGGAGGACATGCATCACTTCAAGCCAACCCGAGATAGACTGTACACCACCCGGTGCTGTGGATGTTGCCATGTTCGGACCGGGACCATCATCCTGGGAACATGGTATATGGTGCGTAAGATGGTTCTCGATAACGGTCAATACGCCAGCGTTAGCCTGCGTCGTTCGCCTGTTAAGTTTACATAATTAAGGGGTTACATTAACCTTGCAGTTTATTTAAGATTACTGCTCAGTTCTGATTAGATTTTGGCTGTTCGTGTGTATTTAAATTATTTGCAGCCTCAGCATTCGACCGTGAAAAGCCTGTTTTATGTCGAAGTGACGCTAACGGGTTGCTAATGTTAGCTATAGCTAGCTAACTTATTTGGCGTTTCTCGTGGCTGGTCAAGTATAACATTAGATGTAAAATTCAATAACTTTTTTTATTTATTTATTTTTTTTTACAACAAATGCTGTCCGTGCATGGTTGTTGGAAGTATTTGTGTGAGATCTAAAAGTGTCAAACTTGTGACATTGGACTTAATTAGCCGATATTCCGCTAACTTCTGCATGACGACCGTCAGATAATAAGATAAGAATCAACAAAAGCACAAAATGTAATGGAAAATATTAGCATTTTCAAATACTGGAAAAATCGGAATTTTCCAGTTTGTGTATTTTTCTATATGTCCTTCAACCTTTAGTTCGTATATTCATTTATTTATTCATATGTTTATCTATTTTTCAGTACTGTTGTCATTTTGCCTTCGTTCTTTTACTTCTATAATTTGTCCTTTCAAATTTACTTTCAGACCTGCCTTGGTTTGTTACAGAAGCCAAGCTGGTGCTTATATTTATATTTATATGTTGCCATAGAGCTTGTGCTGCCTGGGGTGTACAGTTAGCAGTTTCTTTGCTTTTAAGATGAATCCCAAGATTTGTTTTATTTATTCCCTATTAATTGTTCTGAAAGCCTTATACGGTGCTTGATCTGCTTGTGAAGTTTGTGTAGTTTGTCATTTCACTTAGCTAAGATATCATAATCTGCAATATTATGTCAATGGAACAAACATGTTTTTGTTCTTCCAGTTAACAGATTACAACTGAATTCAGTTTACTCATCCTGTTATCTGCAGATGTCTGGGGGTGGGAGCCAAGTTCAAACCTCTATACAAACTCTCATGTTTCGGGGAGGTTGTGCAGTTACCAGAACTTTAGCTGGTATTTTTTTACTTTGCCTCAACTGTTGTATGCCGACATAGATATGTTGATGTTCAGTGGATTAACCGCTATCAGCAGGTTGTTCAGTTTTAGTTCCAGGAGCTGCTGTGATTAAAAAAATAGTTTCTTAAATATTCCCCCAGTACTCTAGAACCTCCTTCTTATTTAAAGTGCCAGTCAAGCATTACTTTTATATTGGATTAAATTCACATCTCATCATTAAAAAAAACATAAACCCTTTTTCCTTTTGTCCAGTCTCACATGTGTCTTATTTCTTAGTGTTCTCTGTTTTTTTTAAGTTCCTGTTTTTTCTTCACTCTATCTACAGCTTTGAAAGCAAATTCAGATTAATTCCAAGTTCATTTAAATTCAACTCATTCATTATTCCCTGCTTACCTGTATTCAGGTGGTCAACCTGTTGATGGGAATCCTGCTGACCGTGGCTGTGACGCACCCAGAGAACGTACCAACTATTGACCTGCAGTATGAGGTCATTGACCATTACTTTGCTTCCGACAGGATGTCCGGTAAGTAAAGTTATAATAATTTGATATCTTTTCTGTGTGCAAACTGGTGGATTTGAATTGGAATTTGTTGACTATATATTTCTGCATTTAAGTTAGAATTATTTTTATGTAAGTGCATTTAGACATGTTTTAAATCAGAGCTATTTAAATAAGCTGAATTAATTAAATGAAGTATGAGTAGTAATTTGATAGTAATCTTGTTAGGACCTGGAAAAGAATGGACTTTGATGTGAAACCTTGTACTGAAGCTGCTTATATAAGCACCATTGAGATCACTGTCTGGAATTTTCCAAAAATACTCAATGTTCTCTAACCCTGCCAAGTAAACTTTGAATTTAAAACCGATTTAAAGTCTTTATTTTTTTTGCTTGGCAATTATAGTATAACACTTTGAAATACTAAGCCTATTTATTCAGTAGTTCCAAGTTATCAGCTCCAGTAGACAGTGCTTTTTGTCCCCAAAAGCTGCAAGAAGTGTCAGATGGGGTCATACTGATGCACAGATTGTTTTATCTGAGCTACAGAATAACAAAGAGTTGATACAGACTGCATTACTGCAGCAGCTCTGGCACGAGCCACCCCGGTGCAAGAGTTAACAAAGTGAGAGGATAAGTGATGAGAGAAAAGAGGATATGAAAGGTAGACCATTTAATTATCTTAGACAGTGTCTTTCATATTTACTGACTCTGCTGAAAGAGATCGACTTAATGTTCCCCAGAGCAACTCTATTACAGCTGAGTGAGTTGGCTGTCTTATTGAGTATGCAAATCCCAACTGCCTCTTTAAAGCACAGGCAAATATACATTTAATCTCGACTCTCGGCCTCTACCATGCATTAGGGCTGTACTTTGACCGGAATTCACCGATTGTATCTCTTGCTCTATTGTAGAAAATGCCTGTGTTGGTTTTGCCATCTCTCTGCTGATGCTCACTATCAGTGCCATGATGGTGTATGGAGCAATCACTGTAAGTCGTGGCAGAATTAACAATATTTTAAAAGATTTGTCTTTGTTTTCTGTGAAAATGTATAATCCGTGGAAGGAATTCAGCTTCATTTTTTTTCTGTGAAAGTTAGCACAAATGAAGTTTTTATAAACGGTTATTGAAAGGAATTGTGATGTATCAGGTTTGTTCCACACCATGCTGTGTTTTCACTGCGTGTCGTGTTTACCTCACAGGCCTGCCTGATGGCAACAAGGAGGACAGGTTTGGTAGCTTTGTCACATGAACCTTCATTAAACTGTTAGATTTGTGTGCACAGTTAAAGTACGACTCCTGTCTGTGAACAGGAGGCATGCGGATTGTCCAAAAGTCGTACTTTAGCTGCGCTATGATAACTTTCCAATAAAGTGTTGTAGAAACCCTTCTGGTATTGTGTGGCAGGTGTCTCCAGATTGGAGAAGAACTTTTAGGAATATAATGTTAGTTCAAATAAAGTAGGTCCCATCCTAAGTGTTTTTTTTTAATTATCTTGAAGTAAAATCCAAACTGCTTAGTTACTAAAGGAAGGACCACCTTGCTTATTTTAATTTGATGTCTTCTAGCATCATATGAATCCAATTAATACTTCTTTAGAAAAAACTCAAAACCAAGAGACCTAGGAATAGAGTTAAAGTTTGTTAATTTTAATAATTTCTAGAATTTTTATTTAATGATGTCTAGAGGTTGGATAAAATTAAGCATTCTGGTCCGTCCAAATTCTATAAAGATGTGTCCAAGTTATTGTCTAATCTTCTATTTTCCAACTGTGCCCACCTTCTTCAGCATCGTGATGGATGGCTCATCCCATTTTTCTGCTACCAGCTGTTTGACTTTGCTCTGAGCTGCCTGGTGGCCATCAGTTCTCTCACTTACCTGCCCAGGATTCGGGACTACCTGGAGCAACTGGTCAGTCCCAACAGTTCACTGTCGGGTTCCACCTGTAGTCATCTTATGTTTACTTTCACTCATTAGATTTTTATGATTTTGCTGTTGGACTGTTTGACTCATTCAGCATTTCCTGCTTTAGCCACACAGCATGTTTCACTCATTAGTAAACAGGAAGTCAATATTATTGTGCAGCGCTCACAGTTGATCACTTGTATTTCCATGAAAAAATGCATGACTTGTATGAGAGAAATTGTTTTTCTTATTTGTGGAAACTTTTTCAAATGTTCAGATGTTATAGCTGGAGTTTTCAGTGTGTTTTATTAGGATTACATAAAACAGCTTGGCACAAAGTCATGCATATCTTAAAGGATAAAGAAATATAGTTTTGAAATAATTTGTTACACATAAAAAGTTAAATAATCTTTCATGCATTTATCTTAAGACCCATCTGTAGCCTGAAAGTTATATTCCTTTCAATAGCGCAGCTATAGCTCAGTTAGACTGGATGGAGAACATTTATGAACATCAATTTTAAAGTCTTGCCAAGACTTTGACATTCTAAGACATAAATTTTGGATCTAAACTTGAAGTACCTACATCTGGTCATCGAGAGCTTTGGTCTTCACCGAACACCTGCATTTATACTGAGATATTAAATGACTTCTGAGGGAAAATTATTCCACCAGATTGTATTTGGGGGTATTAAGGTAAGTAGGGTAAAAAACAAATTTATGCTACACTTCAACATTTGAGTCTAACATTACAAAATGTAAAAAAAAAAAAAACTTCACGGTCTCAAGATTTTTACAAGACCCTGTGGATGATGATTTAATAAATCAGGCAATTTTGCATTAATATTGTTAACAGATAGACAAGTATGAGTTGCTAGCTGCACCTAGCAACTGTTTTTAATTGAAAGCAGTTTATGTAATCAGGCCTGGAAGTCATTAAAAACAGAATTATTTAAATGACCTGAGGAATCTTAGCTTCCATGCACAGAAACTGTGCTCCTATAAAGGAACACACTGTTGAGGAATATTTATGATTCTGCAACATTACACCAACAGACAGATGATCGTAAATTATTAGCTTTGTATTTATTCAATTTGTCTGCAAATAAGTACCACCCACCTGTCACAACAGAAGTTTCTGTCTTTACTGTGCAAATTAAATTCATACTGCACAACTTCACAAAACTGTCTTTTTTCTGCTCCTCAGCCGGATTTCCCATACAAGGATTATCTTCTGTCTCTGAACTCAAGCTGTCTCCTCCTCTTTGTGCTCGTCTTCTTCGCCTTCCTGATCATTCTCAAGGTAAAGCAGTCAGCCTGCTGCTTGTCAAGATTTAATCCAGGTTATGCTCTTCAGTATATCATACAATCAATCAGCATGTCCGCGAGTGTTATCTGGCTGTTGAAGTGAATAGGTTTTAGATAGTTGTATTTACAAGCATTAAAAACTGCTAATGTACATGTGTAAGTGCAGCTCTTTGTAATGGCTTCCAGGCTTACTTGATCAACTGTGTGTGGAACTGCTACAAGTACATCAACAACAGGAACATGCCAGAGATTGCTGTGTACCCGGCTTTTGAGACCCCTCCACAGGTATGTGTGAGTTGCAGTCAATATTTACGGACACTAATTTGTTGATATGATGGCATCCTGGTACGAGGTTTCATAGATGTAATGTCGAAGTCGAACCAGCAGGTGGCTCACGAAGCACATTCAGGAAGTTTGTCATGTTAAAAAAGTTTGGATTGTCACAAATGGTGCTTTTGAAAGGCTCCTCTGACTGTCAATGTTCATATTAATTCAAAATAATTTAAATTTTCATGTTGATGGTGTTAATGGCAGCTACATAGATCCTCAGGTTTTGGAAAAAGCAAATGTGTTTATACTTTTCTACACTTAAAGACTATAAAAGCACCAGTTAGTTTTGGGAAGTTCATATTTACAAATGTATGTATGAATGCATTTGTTAAACTCTCTAAATATATGGAAAGAATTTTTTTGTTGTTGTTTTTCATTTCCAAATATGTGAAATTCCCCACATTTGAAGGTAAATAAAAGCAACAATTTTCAGTTTTTATGCATTACAAAGGCAGTCATGTTTTTGCCTGAAATTATAATGACATTTGGAAAGTTATTATTTGTTAATAATGGTTCAGAAGCCAGATGCACATTCGAGCTGAAGAGACATTCATGTCTTTTTGTTTTTTGTTTTACTTTAGCTTAAAATGTTAAAAGTTGGATGTTTTTATTGTATTTTCTTGAATCCAGATTATTTGATTGTTCATGTTTAGCTACTACATTTAGAAAGTTATTCAGCTTTTCTGGAGTAGACATTAATATTTTTTGAATAGTTACTGTTTTTAGTGGAGACTTAATGAATCTAACAACTTCCTTTGCTTTTCCTGTACAGTACATTCTGCCCACCTATGAAATGGCAATGAAGATGCCAGAGAAAGATCCTCCTCCCCCTTACATGCCAGCCTAGACACCAGCCGTGTAACCAGGACACGCACATGCACACCCAGCCATCATATGCATTCCTACATGCCCCCCATCTAACCCATTTCTGAACACCATGAAGTCCTTATCCCCCCTCTGAACCCTCTGTGTCTGTGTGAGTCCTTTAAAAATGTTCTGTTCAATCTCTCCACTGTATTTCTTTTAGTGTTTATAGAGCATCCTGGAGATGTGATGGGGGGAAAAAATGTGGGAAAATTAAAATGTATGTGATAGTGAATGGATGAATGTAGTGTTTGAAAAAAGCATTGGAAGGAACCCCCTCTACCCTTTCTACCCTCAGCCCTTTTTTAAGTCTTAGTGAAAGGGATATGTGAAAAAAAAATGCTTAAAATTTGCTCATCAATCCAGCACCATTTTATTGATAGATCAATATATGAACTACTAAAGAATTGTTAAACTATGACAATCTGCTTCTTAGGCTCTTATTGTTAAGTTGTAATGCAGTTTTCTGCCGTTTAAGACCTAGCATATTCCACCTCTGTTCTGATTTGAGTCTGTAGCACTTTTTTATGTCTGTATTTATTTAGCTTTGCAGTAGTATGGTTCACAGCTTCATCACCGCTTTGCTGCAGTGGCGTTTGAGCAAAGCTGCTCAGTTTTTTGGTTTTTTTTCAGCTGGAACTGAAGGTGAGAAGAACACCAATCGTTTTTTTCTCTCCCTCTTTCTCGCCTGATGTGTGGAGATTAACGGCTAGTCTTGTGAACATTAGTTGTTGCATGCTTATCAACGCAATCCTCCAGTTGCTTTATTGGTAATGATTTAAATCCCTGTGAAAAAAACAGTTGACTTAAATAAATGTGTCAGAACAATGTGAAGATCTTTTGACTTTTCTTTCCTTCATTTATAACCCAAAGCCTCAACTTTCTTAGCTCAGCCTTTTCTAGTTTTGTTTTATGCCTTAAATTCATCTCTTAAACTGGCATGTAACAATCTTCTGTTTAATCTGATCTTGCACATACACTCCTCAAATCTGGTTTTTAAGGAAAACTGGCCAGTTGAGACATAAAAAGTGGTAGAAGATAGTTCTATCAGAAGAGACCACAATCCAGCTCTTTAGCTTCCAGTCAAACAAATTCTAATCCTCATTATGAACCAGGATGGTCATACTGTTGGGATGTTGTTTTTTTTTTTGAGCAAATACAAGGAAACTGATAAAAGTCCAAACCCAGCTGATTACTGGTAAAGAGAGTCCAATCTGTTGGACTCTCCATGCAGTCCAACAGATGCAGATTTTTCTCATCGATGTTGGGGATTAAGATTAAAGAATGAATAATTCTTATATTTTTTGCTAAACTGAAGAATTCAACTTGAAAATCAGATTTTTAGAAATGCATGCTGCCTTTCCAGGTACCACATTGAACTAACTCTGTTCTGTTTTTTTTTTTTTTTTTTGCAAAGTTTTATGCAAAGATGAAAACTTCTAAAGACCAAAATAAAAACCATATGAAAGTAAGAAAATGATGTTTATTGTGAAACTACACAGATTCCTACTGTTTATTGTCAGATTGAAAAGGAAAAATGAACGGCTTTCCTTCAGAGGAAAAATTTTAAAAGAAAATATACATGAGAAGGGAAAAAAATAAAAGGATGAGCAAATGCTTTAAACATGGCTTAAAGAAATCACACTTGAGGAAAAACAGCCTTTTAGACCCTCCTTGACAAATATTTGTTCTCCCTGTCCTGCAAGCCCTTTGGATTGGGTGGGCAGTCTGACGTGTCCCTCTTCAGATCTTCTTATATGTGGAAGTGGGCGATCCCCTGGAAGTGGAGCAGGACACTCCAGAAACCCTGACCCTGAAAAGACACACAGACCTGACTCTGCTAGATGATCTAAAGATGAAGCCTTTTCCCTGCAGCCTTTTCTTTTGTGTTTCGCTGCTGTTTTCTCATGTTGCACGTGCAACCTACCACCTCACAGCAGGAGATCGTCAGCTGAAAACCGCACAGAGTTATGCTCAGATCAGACACAATGCTCAACCAGTACTCAGGACACTGAATCCAGCAAGTAAGTTCATTAAAAATTCAGTTTCTTCTTCAGAAAATATACTTTTAGATGGTAGAGGTTTTATTTTGTCATATAGCATAAATTATGTTTGTTACTTCCAAAGCTTTAGCAAGAAAAAATATTGTGCTCCGGCAACAGATATAGTAATGTAGTTTTACATAGTTAAAAAAAAATTAGTCAACTATCCACTCATTGAACATTTTTATTCTGTCACATTTTTCAGATTTTATTTATAAAAAGGTTCAGTATTATGTGCCATTTTGCTTTGCTTTACAACATAAAATGCTAATAAAATGAGATTTTTAGATATGACTTGACAAAAGTGAAAAGATGAGCTTAATTTATATCAAATTCATTTTGTCAAGGGCAGCATATCAAACATAGCAGCATTTTGTTTTCTAGCCACAGGTTCATTTGCAAACCCGGTCCTTGGTTAGATCTTTCTTAAAAGACGACAAAATTAAAACGAGTAGTGTGAATACTTTTGTAAAAGAAAAGCACATTAAAAGGCTACAATGGATAAAAATTTCACCCACAATTAAGTGTTTTAACAACTGCATTGTATGCTTTTTATGAGCCCTTTGCATGGTGATAAGTCTTCACTGGAGGGTTTCACAAGCAATATACCATAAAAATCCCTGCTTGTTTGAAACATCTCCAATGATTAAATATTGAATTTTTACTAATCATGTGTCTGTGTTCCTGTGGACAATAAAACAATGTCTGATTGTTGTTAATGTAACTAGCGTTAACTAAAATGTCAACTTACAAAACCTTCATGTTTGCCTTCCTTCATTTTTCTAATGTTCTCTATCACTTGTCCTTTCTGGTGGGCCTGTAGATCACAGAAGTGATTACACGTATAGAGGAAGGTATCACTACCACTACCAGCCACCAAGGATCCCTCCACCAGTAGTGTATCGACCTCTTCCTCTATCTCCACCAGTGACTTACCACAGGCCCCTGGTTCCCATGCTGCCCTACCACTACAGGTTCAATGGGCCAGCAGCACCACACCTGCATCACACATTCAGAGGTTTATCTCCACCAGTTGTTCAACCACATCCCCAACACAGAGTCAAAGGCCCATGGCCGTACAAACCACAAGATCCATGTCCTACAAAGTCAGCACCAGCAGCAGCTATTTTAATCCTCCCCACTCTGCCAAGGCATACAGTGAGGCCAATGTTCCCTGCAACTACAGAGGCACCAGTGACATTCATCATGACCACTATGTCCCCAGTGGAGACCTCTGCTCTTTGGAAGCAACCGGTCAGTACCCAAAGCGGCCTCATCACCACCATCAGTCCTGTGGAGACAGGTAGAATATTACCAGTGAGGATCATTTTCCCACCCAACCAATTCTCCTCCATACTTTCAAGGTCAGATGTATTTTTGCAACTTTAGTCAGCAGTAGACCTGTCCTCTTACCTAGGAGTTGGACAACAACAATGGTGCCGCTGTCTCAAGGACGCACACATACTGAGATGATAACTAACAATCTCTCTTGAACACATACAGTGCTGTATTTTAAATAAAACAAAAATGTCTGTGCCCTTTACTAATTTTTTTAAAAAATCAAGTTTTTAAGTTAATATGCTGAAATCGTAATTTTAAGTTTGCTTCTTCTGTTTAATCAGGTTATTTGTCTTGTTTTTAAATTTGTTCAGTGATCTAAAACATTAAAGTATAACAAAACGACAAAAAAAGGAAGAAATCTGTAAAGGGGCAAATACGGTACTTTTTTCATGGTACTGTAGTAGAAAAATGTAAAGAGATCTTCCACTGACTTTCAGGTCAACTAAAATGAAAAGCAGATAGGATCTGACTGATGAGCTACACATAGTTTATTGTATAATGTGCATGATATTGTTCAGAAAGGAATGCTAACACTTATGTCATCTTGTTCAGGTGTTGCGTCTCTTTAATGTTGTGCATATTTTCCTTAAAGGAAAGTGAGATGAGTTGTTGCAACTCTGAAATGATGCATTGTATGTTATTCAGCATACATTGTCATTTTTGTTCAACCAAACCAGAGACGCACTATTGTTTCATTTAGTTCCTTTGGGAACATGCTGTACATCTCAAACTGTTCTGTTTTGGATGATTTTCTTTTCGCCACTAAAACCAAACTTTAGTGTTTTTTATTTATTGTTAAATGGACTTATTCTTGACATGGTTTGGTTGATCACCAGAAACAGACTCTCCGTGCAGGAGTCGCCCCCTGGACCTGATCTTCATCATTGACAGCTCTCGCAGTGTTCGTCCTGCTGAGTTCGAGAAGGTCAGAATCTTCCTGGCCAACATGGTGGACACCCTCGATGTGGGCTCAGATGCGACAAGAGTGGCTGTGGTCAACTATGCCAGTACAGTCAAGATAGAGTTCCTGCTGAAGGACCACTTCAACAAACCTAACTTGAAGAAAGCCATCGCCCGAATTGAGCCCCTTGCGACTGGCACCATGACCGGCCTCGCCATCAAGACAGCAATGAAAGAAGCCTTCACCGAGCAGTCTGGAGCTCGACCTCGCTCCAGGAACATCCCCAAGGTGGCCATCATAGTGACTGATGGGAGGCCTCAAGACCAGGTGGAAGACGTGTCTGCTGAGGCCCGGGCCTCGGGCGTAGAGATCTACGCCGTGGGCGTGGACCGTGCAGATATGCAGTCCCTACAGTTGATGGCCAGTCTCCCTCTGGAGGAACACGTCTTCTATGTGGAGACCTACGGTGTTATTGAGAAGCTCACCTCCAAGTTCAGGGAAACCCTGTGCGGTAGGACAAAGAAGGGCCTTCTGGACCTTTCCCTCCATTAGCCCTGGTCTAGTTCCTCAATCAGGGCACCTACAGTCTACAGGGGTGGTTGCTGTAGAATGTGAATTATTTACAATGTTATTAGTGACCTCTGAAATCATGAGGGAAAAATCAAGCTGCAGATGCTCAACCCCCACATGGACTGCAGATGTCAGCACTAGAATGTGCTTGTTGAGGCATTAATTGCCTGTAAAGTCTTGGGGCTCTTCAGTCCCAAACTTTCGGCTTCAACTTTAAAAATATTAGAAGAAAAATCTGAATGTTTAGATGTTTGCAACCAAAGTGTCCTTATGTTTTTAAATGTTTTTATCTGTGTTTGAAATGACTAATGTACAGAAAAATCTTGATACGGTTAAGAAATTCACAATGTCTGTATCCACCTTAAAAGCACCAATGGTTTGAATAGTTGAGGTTCTGCTGTGAAGGTGAGAAGTTTTGTCTAAGTGTTACTGTTCGTCCCTCTTTCAGGTAACATGTCTGTGTGCTTTCAGTGTTTCTGTGATTTTTACTTTTGTTGTCTAACACACTAAATGCAAACCTGAAAGAAAATATCTATCATTGCATTTATTTATTGAACTATGAAGATTCATTTTCTAGCAAATTCCAGCACAAGTTAGCATATCTCAGCACAAAGCAAGTAAAATACTTTATACCAGACGATGGACCAGACGATGGACCTGCACTGATAATATCCCTCAAACCTAGGTCTGGACACCTGTGCCATGGGACATGACTGTGAGCACATTTGCATCAACAGCAATTCATCCTTTTACTGCAAGTGCCAGATCGATTACGTCTTGAATGCAGACAAGAAAACATGTTCCCCAAAACGTAAGCACACTGAATCTTCTCTTCCATTAATCTTTGTTTTTTGTTGTGATGTTATCGGTACTCTAAAGGTCAGGGAATCCATATAAAACAGTGCATGGGTACAAAACATACCAACCAACTGCTCCTTATACTGCCTTGCAAAAATACATGTAGCTCATTAGGTTGCTTACCTTTTGACATGATGCTGTTACTGAATTTTATGTGACAGACCAACAGAAAGTAGTAATCATGCTAATTCCACACACTTACTAATCATAAAGTGTAAAAATATTCAAATATTTTTACAACTAAAACATATAATAATAATCAAGCCTGCATTTGTGTTCAACCCATCATGTTTCTATCTCTGCTTTAGCAAAGCACCACCTATCATTATGACGATGTTTTTTTCCATTTGTTTCTGCTGTGAAAATATGCTCTCATTTCTGTGCTCTGCTTTTTTTCTTGCTTACTGGTTAAAAAAACAGTGTGGGTGGTTCTTTCTCTGCTTCTTTTTGTTGCTGGACATATGCTGCTACGCTGATGTGAAATCTGCTCTCTCCTGGTGAAGAGGCGAGGGCGGAGGTGATGGAGGATCCCTGCAAATGCGAGGCCATGCTGATTTTCCAGAGGCAGACGCAGGCAACCATTCAGCAGCTCACAGCCAAACATATCCTTCCTGTTGTTTCAAATGGCAGACAGTTTTTTTAAACAGTCTGCTGCACGTGTGGCCTGAGCTGACCTGCAGAGCTCAATGTCATGTCCAGCCACTTTTATTGCTTTTTTTCTTTTTCCTTGACTGGTCAAACTAGCTGACATATCCGGGAGAATAGAACATCTGGAGAACATGTTGGGCCGTGCATGAAGCTTTGCACACTCATAAGAGTGACTACCTTCTTTGTTTGAATCATTGGTTAAAGTCACCCACTGTGTGTTCACTTTCAACTTCTACTTCTTTGCTTTCGCCAGGAGCAGACGACTTCTGGGGGCTACTGTGTTCAAGGACATCATCTATAACTTCAGATTTTGTCCATCAACTAAAGCTGTGACTCAAGATTCAGCAATTTGCATCACATGTGATGTTTAAAAATGATTGTTTATGGAACTAATGTTAAGCTTTATGATTGTTGTTTAAGTTTGACTAAAGATCTCATCAGTGAAGGATAAAATATTTTTTTAAGAAAAGTAACCCATTATATGTTAAAATAGCACTAATCTAGGTTTACACATAAAAAAATAACCAAACATTTTTGTTTTATATATTATGAATGTTATTAAGGGACATGTTTAGCAAAATATATATGTAAAATTAACAGGAAATAAATATGTATTTTATAACTGGCTTTGCTATTTTAATTCTTGGGTTTATTTTTCAAAGTATTCAAGAGCAGATAATGATATATTGCGTAAGATTTATACATTTAATAGGGTTTTAATGTGATTGAGCTTCAGTTGTACACAACACAAGTCTTCAAGAAACAAAACAGAAAAAATTTACTATCCAATGCTGGTGGCAAGATTGAAAGCCAGACATTTTATGCTAAAGATCCAGCTTGACCAGTATCTCGAACAGGTTGAAAACAAAAACAATCAAACAAATAAAGTTACCAGTTAAAACTTTGTGAGACCCACAACTCCAATAAAAGTTTGTAATTGTCATAGGTGTGCATGCAGAATTTGACATTTTTGGTGATTTTTTAAAACTATTGTTTTTTGCGGTGTATTGATACAACAAAACAAAAGATATGGTTTAGTAAATTTTTGTGAATTTATTCTGAACTAAGTCTCAGATTAAATCTTAATATAATTCATGCTCACATGTCCATTGTTTAATTGCTTCTCAGTAAATACTTTCTAGTTGCTATCAACAAGTCTGGCTGAATATTTGACCTCTTTTATTGACAGAATTGGTGCAGTTCATCAAAAGGGGTTAGCTTCTTAACATAAACTCAACTTTTTAACATAATTCAAACATTTTTAACAAGGTTAAAGTCAGGACCAATCAAGAATCTTAAGTTAAAATTAATTTATTGGGTTAGGAAATCAAGCAATATAGACGATCAGTTTTAGCTATTCGACTCAACTTGCACAATGATCAAGTATTGATCGAGTTTGCAGTGGGGTCTCATTATCATGCAAGGTTTGAGCTTTGGTTGTTTCAAGTAAATTTGATCACCTATAACTGATAATTTCCTGGACAAAATTTCTCCAAAATTTACTTTTATTTATTTTCAAATAGAAATTCTCTAAAAAATAAACAATAAAAGATAAAAATTATTACTTATATTAGAAGGGAATATTGAAAATGCCCTTAATACACCAACATTGACATGCCAGTATTTATTTATTTTTTTGCAATTTTATAATAAGCAATTTATACTTGATTGGAACACAGTGAAATATCAAATAGCTACTCTGAGATCAATAATAAAGAGCTAGAAGTCAATTTGATAGAAGTGTCTGCTTTTTCTGCAATCTGCAGCAAAAACGTATGTATCCACAGGCAGAATGAATAAATATCTGACTATTTCTATGTCAATATGGGAAATTAAATAGTAGAGCTCTGACATTTCTGTTACCAAAGTGCCATAGTTCACTCTAACATCTGATGCCAGGAGATTTCTTCAAAAATGTTCATGTATTTGACTCTGCAACTCACACAGAAAATATAATACAATTAAACTAACATGAGATATTTATATAACTTGTCACAAACCCCCCCCAAAAAAAACTCCTTTTAAGACTGGGTGAGTCCAGGAAAACAACCTGTGCAGGTCATCGTTGGAATGTTCCTGAAACAGTCCAGTGGACAGAGCGTCTCCTGTCTGCGGCGTCTGAATGAGGCAGAGTCAACAATCCTGGGTTGGTTCGGATCCTCTTCTCTCTTTTGACTGGACAGCTGTTTTGTGTTAGTTTGCTGTTTCACATCATGGTTACAATATACACACACGCACACACACACTGCGGCTCTTAGTGTGTTCATCTTTTCAGGAGAAAAGATAAATGGGACTCACAGTTGTCTGAGAAGAGGAGAAGACACACAAAGCTTTTCTGTTTAGGTTTATCATTAGCTGTGCTTCGGCAGATGTTGGCTTTTATTAACATATCTGCTTTTATAATTTTGTATATTGGTCACGATTTCTGATTTGAAAATTATAATAAACAATCTGAATTGAAGTAGCTATACTGTCCTAAACCTTACAGTAGGTGTTTTGATTATGTACAAAGTTTTTCATGTAGTGCTTATGATCAATCCAGATGGTTTTCAACTTGAAAACCACTTGAAAATGACTTGGCTTGGCTTGAAACGAAGAATTTCTCCTGTTCAGCACTTCAATTGAACCAACCGACCAAACAAGACAAAAACAACAATCCAATTGAGAATACTCTGTTGGTTTGTTAGTGAGGCAGACCTAACTGGTCTGAATGAAAGATTGATGCCAGTACAACTTGGATTTGGACACTTGTGTGTCAACTCTCTCAGCAAACAGCAACTTTTATGTTGGGCAAGTGCAGAACATAATATTTTCTTAAAATCTCACTGATAAATTACATTTACTTGAACTGATCTGTAATAATTAAAAAGAAAATTCAAAACTTACTGGCTGACAGTGAGAGGTAATGTTTGAGGAGCAACTTAAATTTTTTTTCTCAAAATCCTATCAATACCCAGAACTTTTTCTGCTTTTTGATGTTGTAGACATCCCACCAGGTGAGGCTGTGCCATTGTTAAGCTTTCATAAAACTTAGCAGCAAAAGTTATATGTTATTTCCATTTCCCCAAAAGCAGCCTGTTCGTAGCCTCTCTTTCTCAGTCTGCATGTTCTGTTTGATCTGCGTCAACTCATCGGAGATAAATGAGCTGCTCAGGGAAGCACTCAGCTGCTGACTGACCTCTTACTCCTTGTGTCATTTTTCTCCACGACAGGGGACTTCTTTGCCTGAGAAATTGTCTGAGAATTATATGTTTACTTGTTGTTGTACAGATGACCAAAAAAATATCTCATTACCAATTTAACTGAAGCTTTAGACTGTTTTTATCACAGTGTTTTTTATTTTGTGGGAATCAACATTATTTTGAAGTTATTTATGTAAAATAACCCCTTACTTGAACAATATCCTTTGCTTGCATTGTATTTTCACATGCAGTGGTCATATTTGACATGGTGATATGACTCAACATTAAGACAGCCAATTCATCAGGACATTTGAAAAGTAAAGAGCAACTAAATTGCACCTTATATGTCCGCCTGCATGTCCAGGAATCAGGTCCTAGGTGTTGTTGGAAACTAAATGCTGTAAGAAAAACACAAACCAGCAGGCTAAAGATGGTAGTCAAAGTTTGAAACAAAGAGAAATGCAGTAAGTCAATGGGCCAAATCTATATATTTCTACTAATCAGATTTTTTAAAGCACACTTTTGATTCATGAACACTTGTTACATTTGTAAGAACAAGCATCACAAAATTTCACAATTGTGCTGTTTTGGCTCAAAAAGTAAATTGTGTATGTTTCAGAGGAATTGGCTCATTGATGCTGTCATTCATGAAAAGAAAAACTACCACTGCACATGTGATTGTATTTTTATTATGCCAAATTTTTTGCCCTCTGCTGACTGAATAGTCAAGGTATAAATTATATATTTTATTTACACAACGCCAATGTGGTAGCAGAACTTTTGTGAAAAATATTTCAATCCAAGATGACATTCCACCCAAATTAGTCATGATTAGCAGTGAAAAAACAGTGTGGAATTTGACTGAGAATGAAGTCGGTTGAATTAAAAATCTTTAAATAACACTAATATCAATCCTAAAATGCTTTGTAGTGAGGAACTAATTCTACACACCTGACTAAACAAAACCTGATGGAGACTGCAAAAGACTATTATTTTTTCAAATTAATTGTATTGAATATAATGACAATAGTGTCATTATTATTATTATTATTATTATTATTATTATTATTATTATTATTATTATTATTATTATTTTTTTTTTTTTTTTTCAATAGTAAAACGTGACATTTGGTCTGACAATATTGATATTTGGCACAAGAATTTGATTGGACTGTCTGTTTCATGACGTCACATCCTGGACAACCTTTCACCTTTATGGAGGACGAAAATTGTCAGCTACTTGAAAATGCGCATTCTGAGTTTAACAAACGCAACTTTGACAAGGCGGAGGAGTTGTATGCAAGGTTCATCTCTTCCTGTTTACAGTCCAGGTATTATTTGCCTTTCAAGACATGTTAAAGAAGCTAACGGCTAAGAATATGGGTAGTGTTCTGTAACTTTCACCTGTCAAATTTAGCACCATTAATTTTATTTACCGAAAGCCAGCTTATTTCTATCTTCATTGTGTGTAGGTTTAGTATTCATCGCCATAACGAGTTTTATCTGCGCAGGAGCTGTGAAGCCTCCAAACTCGCCACCGCTTACAACAATCGAGGTCAGATAAAGTACTTCCGGGTGGATTTTTATGAAGCAATGGAGGACTACACCTCTGCTATACGGACGGACTGCCAGTTTCCAATCCCTTTCTACAACAGAGGACTCATCCGGTATAGATTAGGTAACAAAATCCACCCCTGACAGTGAGCGAACGATCTAAAATGAACAAACAAACAACTTGACTATCGCCTTCATCCGATCGGACTCTTCAAATTAAAAGCCTGATTTGCTAAAAAACAAAACAAAACAAAAAAACCTCCAGATATTAAATTTGTCTCCTAAAGAACCCATTATAAAAACAAAATATATAAATAAGAATGTAATGAAAGCGTTGATTTATTTCAGTAATTTAATTCAATCGATGAAACTTAGATTTTAAGGGTTTATTTCTATCATTTCTGATGTTTATGACTTACAGCATCATCATGCATACAGATCCTTTCATACCTCTTCTGCAGCCAGTCTCAAGGACCCCCCAAAGATCTACAAGTATGAAACAGGGAAAATGTAAATAATGATTTTGGAACAGTCAACTGAATCAAAGAAATAATGAACCACAGAAAGCAGTTTCATAGAAATTCTAAACATACTGTTAAAATTTCCTAAAAGAATGACTTAATCTGTCACATAACTGACAAAAACAGGGTACTGTTTTTAAGATAAAAACAGCAATCTAAAAATTTATATTTTTCACAGGTGCAATGTACGTACATATAATTTACACGTCTTTTGCATAATAAGCATTGTCTACCTAGAAGATACTTAATTTCCAAAAGAGCAAAAAATCCATCATGAAGACTTTTTGGAAGTCTGATCACTTTGCCATATGCTTTCAGTGGACACTAGATGGAGCTGTGTGTATCCAGTCATTATGTTAGATAGTGCCTAGAACTTTGGCAAATAACACCATATTGCATTATACTGGTATTTAACTTATCATGTGTTAATGCTGTTTTCATGTTTTCTTCCAGGCTTTTTTGAAGATGCAAAAAGTGACTTCCAACAAGCACTCAAGCTAGATGCTGAATTTGAAGATGCTAAAATGAGTCTGCAACAGACACTTCTGGACCAACAGGAAAAGTTAAAAAGAGGATACTGATGATTTTACACAAGCAAGTGTGTGTAACCTCTTGAAAACCTGATTTCTCTGATACTTGGAGAATGTCCTTTCAGATATTTGAGAACATTTAGGCAGGGACATTTCATGCAGACACTTGTTCCATATTGTCACACTGAAGATAATAAAATATTTGTTTTTATAAGCAGTGAATGAAAAACTGATTATTAATTGTTTTTTTCAGATTTGGGAATCCTTTTTCTTTGGAAAAATTCCTTTGATTTCTGAATTTTATTATTGCTGATTTTTAAAAATTCTTATCTGAGATCTACTTGTTTCAGTTAGGAATAATATTTTCATTGTAAGGCCTTCTTCCTGTACATGTTGTTGAAGAAATACTGAGGAAAATATGGCTTAATTTTGGGGAATATATAAAAAGAATCAGTCTTACCCTAGACTTAACCTCAGTTGATCACAGAAGATGACTGATCAAACTGAGCATAGCACTGCCGTGTGGTTCTTTTTGCTGAAAGGGAGTTCTTCCTTTCAACTACCGTTGCATGAGGTATTTCTGCAAAGTCAGCATCATAATGCAGTCAGCTCGGCATCAATAAATAGAAAACTGCCACCAACTTTCATAACATAATAAACTGAATTTGACTTTTTTTTTTATAGATGTAAGATAGGACTGGCTATTACTGGATCTGAGAGTATATAAGATTCCCTTGAATTAGCATGAATGACACTGAAATGAAAACATGTATTGATTGTCTTGTAAAGTGCACTGTGATGTTATATGCCATGATGTATTGATAAATCGAATTGAAAACCTGATTGAAAAATGTGTTTTTTCTTTCTCTTTTAAAACCATCTTTCTATCTTCTTTTGACAATAGATTTTCGGTGGTAACATCAACACCAATAAGGCAGTTTTTTCCCATCTATAATCATAAAGTTCTCCTTGGAATGACTGAAGTTCTAATTGAATAATTTTGACATTTCTTGTGCAAATCCATTCAATGTACATTGTGCTAAAAAAAAAAATCAACAAATAAATGAGACTAATAATGAGATCAAAAAGTGAAGCTTTGGTTTACCACACTGGTAAACTGGGTCATTATTTTGGTCGGGGCTGAAAATATTGTAACTGGCCTCAAATGGATAGAGGATAACTGCTTTTGTACACTACAAAGCATTTGCCGAAAAAGAAACTTATTGGGCAAAATGTGTCACTAAAATTCACATTAAAATCCAAATGTTCATTCTGAAAGAAAAGTGCTCAACATCCGCTTTTGATAGTCACATTATGGTGTTGGAAATGAAATTTTCTGGAAAGCAGTCAATTCAAAACACCAAGCTGAATAATTTTGATCAGACTTGCTTGTCTCTGGGGAGCGAGGGAGGTTAGGTGTAAGGAATTCCCACTAATTAGGACACAGGTGTGTTTGCGATCAGCACCTATAAAACAGCTGCTGGGGCTTTTCAGAACACATTCAGCTCCTCTCCCTTAGAGCTGCTTTGTCCTTTTGGCTTGTTGTGCTTACAGTAAACCAACTTTTGCTGTAGGTTCTTTTTGTTTGGCTTCTGTTACATTGCTTCATGCAGGAACACAAGAGACTGTAAGCATGTTTTATCTTTGTTTTTTTTCTCTTTAAATGTGTAGAATTTATTTTATCTTTGAAATTCCTTTAATTCCAGGTTGCTCTGGAATTTGATTGTGGCACTTTTTGCCTTGGGTCAAGCATGGTCAAACATGATCAGTCCTCAGCCAAGTAAGCTTGACTTTAATCTGTTCAATCTCATGAGCTTTTTAACAAGTGGTTTAACTAGCCCTCTCAACAGGCAGTGGTTTAAAGGCAGACTGTGTTGGTAATCTGATGAGGCTGACCCTAGATGAGGCTCTCGCAGTGGGGAATCAGCTTGAAGTCGAAGCTCTCAGTAAGTTTCAAGTTTTATCAACTGCAATGACTCTAGCCAAGGTCAGTGCAGTTGCAGTTACTCATATGCTGTCTCTGCCATCCAGATGGCACCCAGTACATCTTGTTGACACCCAGTCTAGCTGCTCAGTGTGGCTACAGCATGGAGTCAGATCCTTGGGGCAACACTAGAATCTACACCTCTCTGTTAGGGTGCTTTGTTCAGAATAAGGTTTGTTTTGGTGCAGTATCAAAGACTTATGCTTCAGCATAACTGGGCTTGGTATAATATCAGAAAGTTAATATCATAACTCTGCGCTTTTAGGATGACATGGTGGTCGGTGTTGGTCTGAAACTCAAAATCTACCGCCATAGTCCTTCTGATGTGGTTAGTCACGATGTGGCACAGACCTGCAGCTACACACGCTGGGCCCCCCAAGAGATCCTTTGTGACAGGAACTACATGGAAGTGGGTCATAATCTTTAAAATGACTTCACAGCTAATCTAGAGGATAGTCTGAAGTTATTTTGTCTTGTAGGTTTCAAGATACATGGCTCCCCATGTTGAAAAGGACTCCCAACTCAACACAATCCTTAGTGTAAGTATTAATGGCTGGCAAGGTTTTTCTGAAGCCAAGCTTTCCAGCCAAAATGATAATGTTTGTTTTTTTTTTCTCCCCAGACTTCTGAAGAAGTGTCTGGAATCTGGAAGATGACATTTTTCACTCCTGAACCTATGTCAATGGTCTTGAAAGAAGCCCAACAGGCTGGTTACAGTGCCATGACAACAGCTACCCGTGTGGTTGTACGAAGTCCTTACAACACAGCAGAGACTTATTCAGAGGCTGTAAGTGGAGTTGAATTGTAAAATATTATCTGCTTGAACTGTAAGTGACGTTAAATATAACCATAGGTTGCTGGAGTCCCCATGGAAGTATTGAAGGTGAGCATTTACCACAAGACTCTAGATGGACTGAGTGTCTTCAACTTGGTAGCTGCTTGTCCCACAGGTAAGTCTCTAAATAATCTGGCTTTACATGACGTTTGACTATCAATAGCCTGACTAAATATTATGACTAGGTGGCGTCCTGTTCACTGGGGACCTAATCTCTTGGCATGTACCTCGCCGTGTGACTCCTTTGTTGGATGGAAGCATTAGACTTGTAGAAATGAACATGGGAATCAATGGACTGAAGTTGGATAACGTTCAGATGGCTGCAAGGGGGTACTATCTGTATACTACAGATTTCTATATTATTGTGGAGATCCCAATTGGCTCACCTGATGGCTACTACAAGGTTGGTTGAGGACTCTTAAGAAATGAATATTGTAACTTTCTAATATTAAATCTGCATGTTCAATTGCAGAGCCATGCACCAGACTTCCAGTACCACATCACCTATACTATTGAGCCAATGCTGGAAGTTTTATGGAAGGCACAGCAAACACAAGACACAAGATATAAGATCTTATTCCCCATTACAACCCCACCAATGCCTCGTCCTCCCTACACAAATGACCGTAAGTTTCAATAAAAAGAACCTGAAAGTGGCATCCTGCAAATTTTTAACATGTCTGGTCTCTAGGTACTGTGCCAGAAATGAGGGAATTCAACTTTTACGTTGGAACATTCCTTCATGATGTGGAGCTGAGGAACATCACATTTGCTACTGGAGTCCTTACTGTAGAGGAGAGCAATGCCAGAGGGTTCACTGTTCAGCAGCATGTATTCGCCAATGGAACATCAGTCTTCTTTATCAAAGTTCCTTTTGATACTGATGTCATCTTCAAGCATGTATGTTGGCTATTGCAGATATTCTTGGCTTATTGGTCCACTTTTGGTTAATCCTAAACTCTCCTCTAAAGAATCCACAGGTCTTGGTGACTACCTACACCCTCAATGTGGTCTTTGGCTTTGTCATTCTGCCTGAGGAAAGTTCATTTGTCTATGCAGTGGAATTGCAGGCATCTCTTCAGGATGTTGGTAAGACTTGTGGAACTGGCACACAAAATTCCTTCTGCTCTAAATGGAAAAACTAAATGACTTTACTTCTTCCAGTGTTGCCTACACTCACTGGCTCTTGTGACCAGGATCAGTTCTACATTGTAGTGAAATATGGCAGCCAAGGGACCAACTTCAACACAGTGGTTGGTGGGTTGGACTTGACACCAGAGTTGGCTGAAGCCTACAAGATCAAAGGCAATGCCACACATGGCAGTATTGAAGTACCATATACAGCAATTGGCTCAGTGTTTGAGGTGAGACTGCAAATCTGAACTGTGTGCTGAGCAGAGTCTAGGGATATCAACACTGAATAGCTTCTTCCTCCAGTTGATCACAACAAATTCAATCCGAGCCAGACTTGATGTGCTTGTGTGGGACCCAGTTACCAACTGGATTCTTTCTGACTTGTTCCTGGCCTGCTACTTCCCTTTGACAACCACCAGTAAGTACATACATACAGCTACTAAATTCTGTTGCAGTGCATCTGAAACTTTGTCTTTTTCTTGAAGGATGCTACCCCAATGGAACAATCAGTGCTTTGGCTGTGAAAGTGCAATCTGTGCCCAATCTTGACCTAAGCTGGTTGACTCTAAAAGACCAGTCATGCACACCAGTCTCTAGCAATGATCGCTTTGCTCAGTTTATCTTCAGTGCAGATTCCTGTGGAACAACTAGAACAGTAAGTCAATATTTAACTACTTGGTACTTACACCAAGGCTTAATTTGTATATATATTTTTTCTTTAGTTCTTCGACCACTACATGATGTATGAAAATGAGATTGGCCTGTTCTATAACACTGAGAAGGATCTTACCCACACATCACCTGTTGACCCTGAATACAGGTAAGGCCAACAGACAGTTTTAATCTGCTGTGGGATTTTTGCTCACTTCATCTTTCTGTAGGCAAACCATTTCCTGCTACTACGTGGTCAATGACACACAAACAATTGCCTTCCATGCGAAGTCAAGATTATACGAACCAAAGGCAGAGATCAGCTCTGGACAAATGATTGTCCAAATGAGGCTAGCAAAAGGTCAGGATGCTTTGTGATCTAAATATCATGACTACTTCCTGTTAAGAGTTCTAACTATTAAAAAATAAAATGGACACTCCCCTCTCTAGATTCTTCATATCGGGACTTCTATGAAGCTGAAGACTACCCAGTGGAGAAATATCTGAGGGAGCCACTATACTTTGAAGTTGAGTTGGTGCAGTCAACTGATCCTCACTTGGTATTGATCTTGGATAACTGCTGGGCTACTCTCCAGAAAGAAAGGACTTCTCTCCCCAGCTGGGAGATTATTGTGGCCAGGTAAAAAATAATCTTGAGCAACTTCAAATCCTTAAACTTGAAGTCAAGTAACTTATTGACTTTCTGCTCCAGTTGTCCATACTCCGGCGACAGCTACACAACAGTTTTCAGTACCGTCTCTGCGGATGACAGAGTTTCTGTACCTTCCTGCTACAAACGCTTTTCAATGAAAATGTTTGCCTTCATTCAGGAAGAGCAGGTTCTGAAGCATGAGGCAAGTGTCAAACTCAAAGGTGCCCAAAGTCTGTCCTCGATGGCTTGCAGCCTGCATGTTAATTCACTGTAGGATTAAAAATCTGAGTAATGGAAACTAACGCTGTAATTTACAGGTTTATGTCCACTGTGATGTGGTAATTTGTAACACAACCAGTCCTGCAGAGGGTATCTGCCAAGGCCAATGTGCTAATCTTGCTGTGAAGGGTACTCCAAAACAAATGAGAAGGGGTAAGTTTGTCTAGTTAAAATAACACGCTCTTAAAATGGCAACTTCATCCAATCCTGATGTCTATTGCAGGACAAAGAAGCACAACCTCAACGCACCAAAAGCAGATTTCCTCTGGACCGATTACAATCAACAGTCTTCAATAAATTCCAAAAATATTCCTGCCTTTGACAATTTGATCTATTCTTGTAGTTAATCTTGGAAGCTTTCAATGTTTTAGCCACTACATGGCAATTCTTCTATAGAAATTTAAATCTAGCTCTTGTAAAAACTTGATCTGAAGAGATCTCCAAACTAGGGGAACAGAACTACTAAATCTTCAGGCAAATGAACCCTTGGTATTTTGGTTCTTATCCTGAGAACTAAACATGTCAAGCTAAACTCAACTGGTCAAAAGCATGTTGGATATCCAGGAAAAACTACTAGTAGGCACTGGAGGGAAGATTTTCAGCACTGCCAATATGCCAAGGTCTCTGGAACAAACTTGAGTCTTTCTCACTAAAAACGTGCAACCCTTCAGTTTGTGGCTTCTGAAATGCCTTTAATTCAAAGTAAAGTGTACAATTGGGCCCAGTCTGAACTGGGCCCAATAAACAATCTTAGTTTATTGTTGAACTCAGGCAAGGTGTAAAGTCATAAACCAAACTCCAGAAGTATAGTACAGCTGATGCAAAACACCTGCACAAGTCATTGTAATTTATATCCATACTGGGAGTAGCCCATCTCTAGCGTTTGCAATGGGTATGAGTACGCCATTGAATCAAATTCCATGCAGCAATCATGCACACAACTCAACATCCTGGGTTTCAGGATGGTGTTATCATTCTGGTTTTCACAATGAAGCATTTTCCTTATTCCTTGTGTATATAATTTGATTTTAAGCTTGAAGTAAAATCTGCAAGGAGGGAAATATGTTATTTTGCTGTAATTGATATTTTAAAGGGTTATCAAACCTTTAGAATATTTTGGGCATCAAGTTTTCTATAAAAAGAAGTTCCCAAACATTTTCTAGTCATCCAAACTGGAGTAAAAAAGAATAAACTTAAAAAAATGCAACTGCAGAAGAAATGTTTGGCCTGAAAATTCCTTAACTCTTGTCTACAACCACTAAATGTACACAACTAATGAAAATGGCTCTGAATATTTTCTTATAAAAAGTGGCAAACTGTGGCATATATTAGCCTCCATCCAAAGTTGAATTTCTGAGCAACAGGGCATGTTTCTTCCATCCCCTTTTGGATTACTGCGAAAGGGCATGCAAGCCACAAGATCCTACATATGTTAATTTGCAAGTGTGGTCACTGTCCTTTAGGACAATTTAATATCGAATGTGAGAATTGCACAGTAATCTTAATGCAGGGAATCAAACTGATCTCATGGGATTCTCTTGAATGCCAGTTGGGTAACTATTCAAATTCAGCCTGAGAAAACAATCCTCAAAGTAGATTAAGGTTGGGACTTTTCCCAAATGGGAAGTGTGGGTAAAATCTAGCAAAACTATACCAATCAAATGAAATTTATTTGTATGGCATTCCAGCAGTAATGCAGTTCAATGTACTTTACATACTAAAATTAAAAAATTTCACAAACACCAAAGTTAAATAAGCAAAAAATTTTGATGAGTGGCATGCACATAAAGTATTCTGGTCAATGTTAAATTTATGGTTCTAAAGCAATTCTAAATGGGTGCGTTTTCAATCTTGATTTAAAGAAACTCAGTGTTTCAGCTGTTTTGCAGTTTTCTGGAAGTTTGTTTTAGAGTTGTGGTGCTTGGAAGCTGAATGCTGCTTCTCCATGATTGGTTCTGGGGTTGCAGAACCATCAGAAAATCTGATAGGTCTGGAAGATTGACACAACCAATATTTAATGCATTGTGGTGCTAAACCAACCTAGTTTCTAGTAATAAGTGAAGCTGTGTGCCAACTCTTGATTGTTCCTCTTTTGGTCCAAAGAACTTCAGTTTTGTATGATTGCAGCAAATATTTGCAGTTTAGATTTACTCCTGTTTATAAGCATAGTATTTCACCCAGTCCGTGCAAGACCACTGGAGTTGATGTAGCCAAACCTGAAAGCTGGAAATGATTCGTATTGAAATGATTTGGAGCTGCAGCATGTTTAAAGTTGCACATTCAATTCAGTCACTTCAGCCATTTACCAGGAAACTTTAACCTTTGTGCAATTTTTACATTCTGTTTACTCCCCTTTTCCTATGGTTCAAAAATGCCAATTGAACTTTAAATTCAAAATCAATTATGCATGATGAAACAAATGAATTGTTTAATACATTTTGTCATGTATTTTTTGTTACACAATACAGAAATGTTTTTTTTTTCTATTTTTTTTATCATAAACCAAGTATTGTAACAGTTTTTTTTTTGCACAGTGAAGGTGTATTGTAATTATATAAACATGAAGTAATTACTTCTGAAATAATTATACTGAAAGAGAAAAAAGTAAACAATTTGGAACTTTTAACAGTTCATTCTTTTATTTTTAGGAAGTAATAATAAAAATGCCTCTTGTAACAGTAAAATGTTGCTTGATGCTGTGAACAATTTTCAACATCAGCTGTTGGTGTTGAACAATTTCACTATCCTATGTTGAATATTAAATCGAACATTCTGCAGAATTATGAGATGATCAACACAAGAGGAAGAACATCTCAGCATACAGTTTTGAATATAAGATGAACATCTTCAGGTGATGTTCATCTACTGAACATCCTCAGTTCAACATAAGGTGTTGAACTTATGAATAACTTCCCCATTAGTGGATGTCCATCTTATGAAGATGTTCTTATATTGAACATAAGATGAACATCCTATGCTTAACACCCCATGTTCAACATGGGATCTTCTAGCAAACCGTCAGATGTTCTTCACTGTACAAAGACACTCCTACATTGAACATCTTCAGCACAACAATATGTTCAACATAAGATGTTCAACATCTTATGCTGAAGATTCCAAGTATGTGCAAACATACAACGTAGGACCTGCTGGGCAGTGAAACATACTAATGGCTTCAGCAAGGAACTGACTAAGGGTACTCAGCTTCAGCATATCTTCATATCCTCTATACCCAATTTTTTTACATCTGAGATTTTCTGTTTGGGAGCTTGATGTGAGGGGTTCGCTGCAGATTGAGTGTGCAGGTAAAATGCAAGTTCAATTCATACACCTAACCAGTTTTTGATGTATGTATTGGAGTTTGTGTGGCCTTTGAACTGTTTAAATGCTTTTATAATTCATAGGTCAAAAATGACCCATAAGACAATCCTCTAGTGGTGTACAGCCCACATGGAAGTAAAGTATTTTTTTCTAATGATTGAGTCCATTTAGGAAAAGTCAAAAAAGTTAGTTTTAGGTATTTTTTCTTCAGCTAACCATGATGGGTCATTTTTTTACCCATACAACACAAGGTTTAAAGCACTCAATTCTGCCCTCTGATAAACTTTCAATATGACCTCACACCTCAAGTACCTGCTTCATTTCCCTGATCCCAAACTATAGAGGGTTGTCAAGATGCCAGTGTCAGATTAGTTTGAAACCATAAAAACCTAGGCGTCAATATCTCAGCCACTGACTGATTCAGTCTAAGTATAACTGCATATGTCTTTAGATATGCGTTACAAGATCTTTCCTAATAAACTAGTCTAAACCATGAACAAACCTATAGCTCCAGTAACATTGTAGGCATAGTAGAGTTAAAAAGTAAATTCTCAGCTTTACAGTCAAGTTTAAGGTGATTAAATTCAACTTAATCTCTGCTTAAAACCCATCAGGTGCCATGTCCTCTAAAGTAGCTGGTTAGGCTAAATGGTGGCATATTCACAAAAAGAAAGCGTCAATATCTGGGTATCCATTATTGAGACTAGCTTACAGTAGATTAAAAAATCCAAAACCAGTTTATTTAAAAAGTGTTTATTTTTAAAGATTGAATCTTATTGGGCCAAGAGACACGTATTCAAAGCCATAGACATGTGAAACATGTTTTTGACCTGCGAAGAGGAGACTTGGTAAGATTAATATTTCCTCAAACAGATAGTCTTCAGAGTGCTGTATCGCACAAAAGCTGAAATCTTCCATCTCACCTTTTGTTGTCTGCTTTGGGTTTGAACACTGGCCTCCACAAATGCCACCAAGGGGATTTTTGAAGTCACATATCACAACGTCACAATGCACATAAAGCTGCAAGATTAAGATGTCATTTGGCTATACGTTTCAAATGCAACAAGACTTATGCACCCAACCCAATTTTGTAAGTCACCTTAGTACTCTTGCCATCACCAAAGGCAAACATCTGGATCTCAAACCGTTTGAAGTGGGAGGGATTCCTAACTCTGGTATCAGTCCAAACAGGATGATAAACTACCTGGTAAGGGTCAGCTGGGTTTGGACAGCTGCAGAAGGTGTCAAGTTAGTTTTTAATGAATCTTAGATGCTAATCTAGATGTCTCATTTTGCAACAGCTTCACCTAGACAAACTGTCAAGTGACACTGTAAAAAAATACCCATTAATTATCAGATGCCATCTGGGTTGGGATGTTCTGTCTTCCTCTTGTGTTGCCCAGCAGTTTTCCAACTCAAGTGAAACCGGAGGGCTAGTAGATTTCAGCAGCTCCACCTCAAAGTACAGTGGCTGTTGTGGATATGTTGCTACGGGATAGTCTTCAAAGTTTTGAAATGCGCTGTAGGAGTCATCTAAGAGATCATGATATTTAGTCACTTAAATCAGTTGCCTTCTCAAATCTGACATTAAGTTTTAGTCAACACTTACCCAAAGCAAGCCTCATTACAACTTGAAACTGGCCTTTAGAGTTTTCAGCATAAGGTTCTCTCCTGTGAGGTCTTGTGTTGAAGGCCACAGACTGACTTGTGTTGATGTCATAGAAACAGGAAATCTTTAAACTGAGAATTTAAAGATTAGTTAATTCCACATCCTTCAAGTTGTCAATCAGTTCTTAAGAGTTTAAAGCTGAGTCTTACTGATACTCTGGTTCCTCTGATGTTGGACTCTTTTTCATTAGAAGTTCATCTGGCAGAGAGATCTCATTTTCATAGAGCATGACATTTGTCATGAACTGAAAAAAGTTATAAGTTCAGCTGTGTTAGAAAGACACCATGTAATCATTGAGTGCCAATGTACCTTCCTTGTTGTACCACATGAATTCACTGTGAAGACAAAGAAAGCATAGCGGTCATCACTGTGGACCGGGCCACAGGAAGGATCCGCAAGGGTGAGCTGGCTGGGGTCTAGCAAGGGCACCGATTCCAGTTTTAAAGCCAGAGCGGTCATCGTGCCATTTGGAAAGCATTCTAGAAGAGAACATGTTTACCATCAGTGTTTAATAAGGTTACCACATGTTAGGGTGGTTATTAGGGGAACTTACTTGTGAGTGTTGAAGGAAAATTGCAAGTTACAGATAATTCTTGAATTTGGAAATTAGTCTCTGAATTACTCAAAACTACATCAAGCCTGTTCCTAGTGGATGACGCTTCAATGGCCTGAAAGAAGGAATTTTGTGTGAAATTAGGCAGTTTGTTCCTTTAAAGATTAAAGCCCTTCAGAGTCATACCTCCACTGCAACATCAGGAGCTAAAAATGGCACAACAAAACTGAAGTGTGTCCCGTTCTCCATATAGTCATAATGCTGAGCCAAACTGGGAGTCATGTACCGCTTCCCCACCATGGTCTGAAAGGTGTAGCCTGGGCTTCCATATTTTACAAGGACATAGAAGTTATGGTTATCACAGCCAGCAGAGACAGAGGGTGGGACTGTCAAAAAACAAAAAGATACATTTATGAGCGTTCAAATGGTGCCATTTGAATTATTCAAATCTTTATAAATGCAGACCAATATCCTGGACGACAGCTTCCAAGTAGGCTTTGTGAGAGAATGGGACAAGCTCATCCAGGATCAGCAGACCAAAGGTCAGGTGAAGGGAATAGATTGTGACTCCTTCTCCAGTCTGACCAAGAGACAATATTGGAATACAAGCCAAACAAAACATTTCTCATCCATGTAAAATCTTTACCTGTTGCAAGACTGCAGGGTCTGCAAAGGGCACTTGGAGGGTAAAGACTTTCAAGCTGGTGTTAGGAGACATGTGCTCCAAGATATTAAAGCCTCTGGCACTGCAGTCTGGCATGGATAGAACTTCAGCATGGGAGGTAATGTTCACTAGAGCCACATCAGCAGCAAAATGTCCAAGCGTCATCCTGAACATCTTCTCCCCTGGAACTGTATCTGCAGGAAGATGCAGGCATTAGATAAGCTTGCAAAGAAATGGTCAAAGAAATAGATAGCCAGTTACTCACTGTCAATAAGTTCTAAGGGTCGTGGTAGCAGATGTGTTGTGATATGAAAAAAGACTTTGTATCTTGTTTGTTCACGAGTGTCATCTTCTGTCCAGAGCAGCTCAAGCATTGGCTCAATCATATAAGAGACATAGTATAAATCACCTTGAACGTGGCTCTGCAGGAGCAAAGGCCAAGAAAGACAGGTTAGCCAGCATTGCCAATCGGAGTACAGTTTGTAAGCCTAAAGATATCTGAAACTTGCCAACAGCACGCTTCACAGATTAAATATCATAAGCCAGATCACCTTGTAGTAGCCACCAACACCCCCAATGGGAAGTTCAGTGACAATGTAGAAGTCAATGAGTGCTACAGAATATTTTCGGGCCTGCATCTCCACGGCGTCAAGCCTTTGGCCATTTATGCCAAAGTGCACCTCCAACAGATTAAACTGTGCAGAAGAAGTCATTGGGTCTATGTGCCAAGGCAGGTACCAGGTGATTGTGCTTCGAGTAAAGAAGACACTACCTGCAAGTTAGGCACAAGGACAAAGAGAAGAAAACAGATAAGTTTTAATTTTGGGATGTACAAAACTGTGCACAAGTCTTTGCCTTGCAGAAGCTAGTCATTTATTGCCTGGTTCTGAAATTAAGTTTATCATTTGAGTCTTTGGAAATATATGCAAAGGATGTAGTACAGTGACATTCTTTATTAGCCTCTCAACACCGTAAAATGTCAAGACTCCTTAGACAAAACAAATTGTTCTTGCTTACCCTCCTGGATTGGACAAGCAGCTGTAGCATCAATTTGTGTTGCAAGCCACTTCTTCTCAAAGATAGTTGAAGTTTTGAAAATTCTCATGGGAACCCCTACTACCTGGATGTCAAAAATATAGAAGTTCAATGAGTGACAAGCAAATATGCACACAATACAATTATTGCACACAAGCTGTGCCAAGTGAAATTGACAATGAGAGGCTTTAGTCTCTCATTGTCAATTTATGATATGACCTATGACATAGGTCACTGTGAACAAGTCAGATTAAACACAGTGATCTATGTCATAGGTCACTGTGACATAGGTCACAGTGACAATTGCCCTTTACGTACCATCTGCATGAAAGTTTCTGGTGCAATCATTGGACTTCTCAAAACCAGCCTTGTAGGAGTATTTCCAATGCCATATCCACGTTGCTGTGCAGCAAGCAAACTCATAGGTTTCTCTCCCTCTGGCGTAAAAAACACAATGGTTGTAGCTTTGAATCCTGCATCCATGGACCGTTTCTGCAAATCAGATACAAGAGGGCAACTTTTATTCAGGCATCCACAAGTTAACCCCACTCGCAGTTCGGCAATCTCTAGAGTTCACCTCTGCAGCTCGACGAGGGTTTGAAGGTTTTAAGCCGTAGATAGGATGTCCAGGCAGAGGAAAGTATTCTGGAGTTGCACGTTTTACTGACACCTAGAGGGGGTTAAAAAAAAACAAAAACAAAAAAAACATGCCATTACCTGTGAGGAACAACAGTTATTCAGATCAAGACCTAGATTTCAGTTCACTCACTTCCATGTAGTTATAGTCACAGATGACTTCTCTGGAGGCCCAGACATCATACTGGCAGGTTTCAGCCACCTGATACACCTCTTCCGGAGAGAACTGATTCCCTTGAAGGCGAAGTTGTAGTGCAGTTGTGAACAGTTCATCATTCTGCAAACAGGAGTGTATCAGGTAAAGAGGCTTAAAGAAATATTTTTATTGCTTTGAGAACTTCAGACTTATTACCACATTTTGAGCAAAACAGTTTTGGAGGGAGATATAAATTAAGGCATTCCCAAACGAGTCACTCTTCATGCTGAAGCCACACTGTGCTGCAATACTCGGTGTAACAACAATTGCTGTGTTATCTAGAATAAGAAAATGTACACATTTTCAGTTTTAGGTGTAAAATTTTGATTTAGCAAGAGCCAAAATAAGCAGGAGCTTACTCATAATAACAGCAACATCCAAAAGCCTTCCTCCAAGTGGCCCAACATCCACACGCATAATATTCCCCAGGCATTTTGCTCTGATATCTGCATTTAAAGAAGAAATAAAAGCTATATATGCAAGAAAAACCTACAGAGTTGGCAAATTTCTAAAAATATGCAACTTCAAGACAGATAGCCTTACTAATACGCAGCTTCTGTCGAGCCTCTATTTTTGCAGCCACTAGCAAGAGAAGAATCCACCTGGGAATAAGAATTAAAAACATGAAACCCCAAATCAGGAACCGGAATCAAGTTTGATTCAATGATAAACCATCACACCTCAATAAAAGCAGATTCTCCATTGTGCAGTCGGTGAGAGACTGGCAACCTCAGAGTTTCCATGTTTGCCACTTCTTATAAAGCTTGTCAAGAGAAAGGAACTCTGCAAGTCAACCCGTTTGGATGTTTAGGGAGAACGTCCCTCTCCCACGAATACAGTCACACACAGCTGGATCCAATTGCAGCCTTTTGGAGATAATTGTGTGGACAGCCTGAGCTAATGTTGATTTCCTGCCAATTGATTTCTGTGTTTTGTCTTGATCTATAAGATGTACTGAATCCTGCCAAGAAAAAGACTGTGCTTATGAAACAATGTTTAATCAAGTAGTTTTAAAGAAATTGAATTGGGAATTAAAATGCTTAGATATTTGTAGCTCATTAGCTTTTTAAATATAGCTGAAATAAGTTTTTATTTTATTTTAAACTCTGAATTGTTGAGATTCTGATTTGAAATTTTTAATATGAGCAAATAAAAAACAGATTTGCTCACCTGGAAACTGAAAATTATTGATATTTGACAATATGTTTTTTTTTTTGCCAAATAAAATTTTTTTTTAGTCAGACTGAAGGATGAGCGTCTGTGGCGTTCTTGCCAGTTTTAGGTGTTTGATTGACTTGATCTGGAATTTGACTGAGTCATGCAAGCAGAAAAAGTATGTTTTGATCTAAGCCATTCCAGTGTAGCGGTATGCGTCGTGAACCTTCACCCCAGTCTCAAATCCTCTGTATCATTTGACAAATTTTGTTTTTAGGATAAACCTTAATTTAGTTCAAAATATCATTCACCATCAACTCTGGCTTATCCTGTTCCCACTAAAGAAAAGCAACTCAGAACTTGCTGCTGCCACAACCCTGAGGATAATATTTTAGGGTCATGTGGAGTATTAGTTTTGAATTATGCATGCAGGCCAAATTCTCTTATTTTGGTTTCATATAATCAGATCACTCTCTTTTGTTTAGTAATTAAGCTACTTCTATTTGACTTTAATTCAATGACATCAACATAACAGGTGGCTGAATGTGTATGGCACACTTTTGAGATTTTTACATGCATATTTAGTCAACGTTTTTAGTTGTGGGAAAAAATGTTTTCAAATTGAATGCTTCTGGAAGTCACTTTAAAACTATTCTTTGTTGGGGAGTGAGCTGTAATTCCTTTTTGCTGCCAAATAGAGTCTGACTCTTTTGCTTGGCGGTCAGCCTGACAGCAGTACCTTCTCAGAGAGGATTAAAATGTCTGATATTTCACTTTGTTCTTCCTGCACAAGCTGATGTCAACTCCTTTAAGCAACAGAGCATTCCAGAAAAAAGCCAAGACACATTTTTAAACTATAAAACATTAAGGAGTTGCAGGTGCAGTCTTATCAGATGGAATAAAATGTGTTGTTATGATCAAAAACGGTAGTAAAATACTGCAACAGTCAATATTCAGAAACATCAAAAGCCTATTGGCAATAAAGAAGCCACAAAGATGGTTCTGTTGTGCATCTCTTCATCTTTGCAGGCTCTCTCTCCTCCCTTGTCCTCTCGCCCCTCCCTGCTCCCTGTAAAAGGCAACAAACTGCTGCCGCTTGGCTGTCCCAGCTCCAGCTCCTCCTGTCCCGTCCGTGAGGCTGCGGCAGCCCAGCTGCTTCTCCTCATGTTGCTCCTCTCACCCCATATCGTCTTGATGGCAGCATATCAGTGGAACATGGGAACAAAACCAGTTGCATAAAAGTTATTTAATGGAAAGAAAGGCTCAAACTACAGGTAGGTTTCCTGTTTTTGTTTTGTATTTAGTTCAAGTGAAAAGTGTTGGAAAATATGTTAGACATGGAATTGTCACTTAAAACTAGTTACTTTTGGGAATAACTGTCATTACATTGTCAATGAGTGTCTTACAGAACAGGTTTCTTTAAACTACTTTATAAGATTTTTGAGCGTTAATACCCTCCTGTAGAAGTGTCTTAGTTTGATTTACGTCTAGACTTTTTCTTTCTTAGTTACTTTTCAGCCAGCTATTTAGGGAAGTAATTTCTAGTGTGTCATGGATTATTATTGTGCTGCATATTGTGCTGGTTTTAAGACAAGCACTGCTGTAGACAATCATACCACCATCAATAAGTTTGACTTTTTGTGATGTTCATTCACTGAAATACTATTAGTTTGATGTCAAATGTGACTGGATGGCCATGTCCTTCTTTTATATTTTAAAAAGTGTCTTTGGGATTATCAAATTGCGTTTTGGCAAATGTAGGGTGGGACGATTTGTTCTTTTTAGACAGCAGGGTTTTGCCTTGACTCTCTCCAATTCATGTATTTGTCTCTGTTTCTTTCTTATTGATGAATCATGAACACTGAGCTTAACTGTGGTTGAACAAAAGACCTGTGGTGATTTTGACATATTTCTGTGTTGTTTTGTGATTTTATAAATGAGTCACTAAAGCCCCAATGGAGTAATTTTGCTGGCCAAATTGGCCAATTTCTCCATTTGAAAACAATGGTTCTTAATGTGGTTCCCTTCAGACCTGAAGTTCCCTTCAGAGTGATTGATAATTAAAAACTTTGTTTCAGCTCTTTTCTTGACTTTCTTCAGATCAAAACATGACATGTTGGTTTTTGAGATGTTTTCAGCTTATTTCATTTTTGTCAGACAAGTTCTGTTCAGGGATTTCTTGGTTCTATAGGTCTGGCAAAAGTCATGTCTGGGTGTGTCGAATGAAACCAAATAATGTGGTTAACAAGGTGGAAAGTAATATTTTCACAAAGGAGCCAGGTTTGTTAGGATCACATGTGCCAAACTCAAGACCGAAGGGCCAAATCTGGTCTACCATAGTTTTTTATATGGCCCTAGAAGCTCGAAAGGGAATCTTTAAAAAAACAATTGCGTGCTTTGCCGAGTGTTACTACAAATACTTTTCTCATGATGTTTTAGGACCATGGGGTATGGCCAAATCCTCCACCAGCATGGAAAAGAGGAGGACCAGGTCAATCTCAATGTGGGAGGTGTATGTCACAAAGTGGACCCGGACATGTTGCTCCGCTTCCCTCAGACACGCCTGGCACGCCTGCTGCGCTGCCTGAGTGAGGCCGCCATCCTGGAGCTATGCGATGACTACAGCCCAACCGAGAGGGAGTATTACTTTGACAGGAATCCTCGCGTTTTCCTCTGTGTGCTCAACTTCTATCACACGGGTCGCATCCACACGATGGAAGAGTTCTGCATTTTTTCCTTCAGTCAGGAAATTGAATACTGGGGCATCCATGAGGTCCACCTCAGCCCCTGCTGCAACACCTGGTACCATGAGCGGAAGGTGTTCATTGAGGACAAAGACTGGGACATCCGGAGTGAAGAACACGAGCCAAGCTTCGATTCCTCCTTTGAGGAACTCTCCGCTCTTGACAAGGACCTGGCTAAGTTCAAAGGGGGATGGTGTGGAGAAGTGAGGAGCTACATCTGGCTCAGACTGGAGGATCCCGCTCACTCCAAAGCTTCAAAGATTATTGCCATTGCCTCCCTCAGTGTGGTGTTGACCTCTATCATTGCCATGTGCATCCACAGCATGCCGGAGTTTCAGCAGGTGGACGATAATGACCGTCCCATCGAGGACCCTGTCCTCACCATCCTTGAGGAGATTTGCATCGCCTGCTTTTCCGCAGAGTTCTTCATCAGGCTCGTTGTTGCTCCATCTAGAAGAAAGTTCCTTGGAAACCCTCTGAACATCATCGATGTTGCTTCCATTTTGCCGTTTTACTTCACTTTAGCTCTGGAGAAATCTGACGAAGAGAGCATGGAGGAGAGCGAAGACCTGGAAAACGTGGGGCGGGTAGTCCAGGTTCTTCGACTCATGAGGGTTCTCAGAATTCTCAAACTGGCCCGCCACTCCATCGGACTGAGAGCTCTGGGTGCAACCATCCGCCACAGCTACCAAGAGGTGGGTCTGCTCATTCTCTTCCTCTCAGTGGGAATCTCCGTGTTTTCTGCCCTCATCTACTTTGCGGAGAAAGAGGAGAAGGACACAGATTTGGGGACCATTCCTTCAGGTTGGTGGTGGGCCATGATCACAATGACTACAGTGGGTTATGGTGACACATGTCCTGTGACTGCAGCAGGAAAGGTGGTGGCCACCTTATGCATCATCTGTGGCCTGTTGGTAGTGGCTCTGCCCATCTCTGTGATCTTCAATAAGTTTTCAAAGTACTACCAGAGGAACAAAGCCATGGATGTACGGTGTGTCACCAAGCCTGAAAGACAAGATCCTGAACTCCCACATTATAATATCAAAGAGCTGTTCACAGGTAGTGTATACCCCTTCATAGGAAGCCTTGCATTCAGGAACAGTGTGAGCAGCAGAGAGGATGACACTGATGCCTCCAGCTTCCAGGACATTGAGATGTGTGATAATGACTCTTGTGAAAATGGCCCAGCAAAATGAGACTCCTGCCATTTCACATAGCGTCACTTCCTTTATGACAGCAAGTCACTCTGTGTCTCTGGGGACAGCGAGTACCATCACTTACCTTACCGTCTTCCTTCTTCATGAGGTTCGACAGAGAAATATGTTGGGCCACAACTTTTTTGTTCCGTGTCTATATGTGTGCCTGTAAAATACACTGTGTCACTAAAACTAGAAAAACTAAACCTCCTCAGAGGTTTGAAAGCCCATTTTCTGCTCGAGAAAACTGCAATGATGCATGTAGGAGCCCATAATGTTAATGTTTTTCAAAGTAATGTCGTTTATTGATTTCCTCTGCTCTCTCAAAGTTCAGACGGAGACTTTGCCAGATGCGAGAGCCCCGAGTGAGAGCACAGTTTGCAGTTTGCATGGCCCAAATTGAAATGAATTTTTTGAATGCAAAATATTACAATACATATATGAAAAGTAAGATAATGCTGATTGTGAGAAACATCTCTTTCAGAGCATTGTTAAAGCACAGGTTGTTATTTTGCTCCTGTGAGCATGAAATAAAACTTGATTCTTATCTGGACTCAGATTTTATACCTTCATTTGTTTTTCCTCAGACAAAAAGATATGTTCTCAAATCTGAGTAAAAGTATCCCATTTAACTGACAAAATTCAATTAAGATGCACATGAAGCTCCATTTATCTGCTCACCCTTCTCTGCTCTTCAGAGTATTGATCTCCTGTCCTCTGTTGTAATTTCCACTTGGATGATCTGCTGCACCACAAAAGGAAATTTACAAAAATCTGGTCTCTGCAGGGGCATCAGTGCAGTCATGCAGTTGATTTGAAGCATTTTCTGACACAGCAAGATGTTACCTGAAGCCTTTGTTTTCTGTCTGAAATTAAAGTTCAATTGGTTCCTTTCTCATTGCTTCAAATAACATAAAAACTGTAAAAAGAAACGGTCATAACTGTCCGTTATAGGCTGCTGGCTTTGTTCACATTGATACAAATATAAACAGATAAATCTAATTACTCTCAGGTTATTTATTGAGTTTAGTAAATGAGTTTCGATCCTTGGTGTTTCTGTCAGATGTGCATCACTTTGTAGATTAGCATATTGCTTGATTCACACTTTGTGTTCAGGTTTCCTAGCTTGATTTTCGACATATTGACAGACAAAAAAAAAAATCCACATACGTTTTTGGTTATCTATAAATTGACATGCAGGGATTAACAGTATACACAGCCATGCAAAAGTATTCACACCAATTTTATAACTATTAACCTCAATGTGAGAGTCTGGCATCCCTGTTAGAAAGTGATTAATGATTTTTAATAGATAGAAAACTGACATATATTTTGCAGTATCTAACAGGTTTTCTTCAGACAGGCCAGCTGACAGCTTTGACTGTTCCCAGGACAGGATCATCTTTCATGTCCCCATAGTCCTCCCTCACGTGAGTTATTGCTCAACCAATGTTTCTATGATTTCATTTGATGATGAACACATTTTTTTAAATATTGGAAAGCCTCTTGCATAACCCCAGTCTTTAACTCAGAACATAAATTCCCTGCTCTCGAGGGTACAGCCAATTAGCACTAAGGAAAATAAATTGTGCTCTTGTCAGGTACCATTGTGCTGAGATACTTTAACATTCCAAGAGGCATTTTAGATGTGTTTTAGATGTAAAAACCCCCCAAAAAACAAAACAAACAAACTTGGAAATAGGCAAATTTTACATGAATAATTTGGAGTTATGTTCCAGAGAAAAATCTGTGGCGGGAGTCCAGTGTACACATTTTGACACAAAATATCTTGTTTAAAATTACATCATAAATGGTGACAAAAAGTTATCAAGTTACATAAAAGCTATTATTTAGGGTGGACGCTTGTAGATGAAACTTAACAATAAAAGCACAACTCAGATTTAGTTTTCCCAGCAGGCATACCTGACCCTGTATTAATTAATCACTATACAAAGCCCTGTGGGCTGGTGCTTTCAGATGTGGTGTTAAAGTATATTAGAAAAATACCAATTACGCGTAAAGGTCACAGCAAGTGTGTCAGCAGAAATGTTGCTGCGGAGAGAATGCATAGGTCCCTATTTCATGTGCTTTACCTTTAGGCCTTTTTTTTATAACCCATGAAATGAAACCTCTTTTACTACATTACAGCTGAAGCGAAGCTGCTTACCCCAACAACTTTGTGGAAAAATGAAGCTTTAAAGATTACCAACTGGATGCGGTGGAGCACTAAAGCACCGGGATATAAGGTGTCACTGGACAATTGGATTCCTGTCAGAAACATTGGGAACACTTTTATAAGGAGAAAAGAAAAACAGCAGCAAAAAAAAAAAAAAAAAAAAAAAAAAAATCAATACGTTTATTTAAGCTGCATTTAATATTTTAGTTCAATGTGAGAAATTGTGTTTCAATCCATTTCACATTTGTTGAAAGGGAAATGTTTGCACACAGAAAAGAGACAGTAAATACATCTAGGCTACTGATGTCATGAAGAGCCACATGACTGCCGAGTCTGCAGACAATTTTGACATAAAGTTCCCATAACTAATAATGGTAAATCTGGATTTTCTTTTATTTTACATATTTTTTACACCAACAGCATCTTGCAAAAGTACTCATACACCTTTTTTCACCTATGTTTTACAAATGTTAACATATATTAAAGATGTATCTTTATGTTTGTCTTCAGAAGCCGCCAATAAAATCCACATCATTGGTTTCTATTTACTTGTCACAATTGGTGACAAGCAAATACAATTTATACCAGTTGAATTATACTTTACAAAATTGGTGTACTGAAATGGCAAAATTACATCAAAATTTGTAGATGTAACCAAAACTGCAAACATGTTTAAAATGTATTAATAACTTTGCAGGACACTTTATTCACATGTCACATGTCAAGTGTTTGAGGAGAAAACAAATTTTTCTGTTAAGCTTCTGACATTTGTTTTTTAGGTAAGGTTTATGAGCTTGTACAGTCCAAAATGCCCGAGAGTCCCTGAACGTCACACAAAGTAAAAGGTCACTGTTAGCAATGATGAATGTGCATATGAGGAAAACAGGCTCTTATAGGGCATAGTTTCAACTTTTTGGTTAATTTATGCATCCAACAGATGTACTTCTGGTTTTCTTGCTGCAAGCTGCGGTTATCAGCAGCCACTGAATCTCAGAAAAAAACAATAAAATGGAGTAATAATAATAATTAAAAAAAAAATAAAAAAAAATCATGTTTAGCTATATCCACATTTTTTCAAATAGTTCAATTTGGTACATTTTTATTCATTTCACCTCATTCAAAGCTGAGTTGTTAACAGCACTTTTATCTAAAGATGTGTTTTCCCAGGGATAAGTGGTAGCTATTAAGCATGTGGATCCATATGGAGAGTTATGTTAGAAGATATGTTTTTCCAGACCTTACTTGTGAAAAACAGCCCAGACATGTCCTGTAGCTTCAGCTCTTAAAACACAATGTGCTGGATCAGAGCTGGTACACGGTGTTCCTCCCTGCAGAGTGTGGCCAGGTCACATCCACTCAGCTTTTTCCAGCAGGTTTGTGGTTGTAGCTTGTGTCACACAGAACAGGGAAACCACTTTGAATACATTTGCATTCTGTTTTCTTTTTCTTTCCAATCATATGTCTTTAATCCAGAATAGGTTATTTTTTTTTTCTTCATTTTGCTTAGAGTTGTCCAACCATTTCCATGTTAAGAACAGCAAATGCACCTGTTTACCAAACTTTGTAGTGCCAGATCTTCGAGGATGAATACATACATATACAGCACACTCTGTAATGGCACTTATGTTGAAGATGTGGGGGTTAAAGACTTTAAGAATATTGAATTTGTTGTTTTAGTTTCTGTGGACAAAGTCTAAGCTTAAAAACTGCATCATTAGTTAACTGCATTATTTAAAAGCATTCTAGCCAAAGCACAATGTACTCTTAAAGGCCAACACAGAAACAAGGAATTGTCAAATAGATTGTCAACAGACCATAAAAAAAGATAGAAATCACCTTCACCTCACCTTGAACACTTGTGTGACTTATCCAATTTGTACACACTTCAACACTGAAGCATTTCAGTAGGGTTTTTTGGTCATGGGCATGGTCTATTCTTGTATTAATGCCTAGAAACAGTCATTATAGAGGGAGAGGTAGTCAGATAATCCAGGGTCCCTTGTGTTGTCTTGTGTCCGCCTCAGAGGGACCAGAACTCAGCTCAGCTTACTGCACACTGCAGCATCAGCTTCACTGTGACCTCTTTGCCTTTGCCTGCAGATTCAATTCTGTTTGGGCAGTTGTGATGCCAGGGTGTAAATCTCATCTCATTATTGGGGGGGACCATGAACAGGAACATTTCTTAAGACCAATTTTGGGGTCGTCAGCAAAGTTACATTAAACCACATTGAAGGTGCAGGACCATAAATGATTAGTAATGCACATCAAACATGTTTTCCTAAGTAAGCGACCTGTTGAGAAGTAAAACTAAAATTCAATTCTAGACTTTTTCAAGATTCGGGGGGTCCGCACTCCCATGACTCCCCCCAGGATTTACGCCTATGTTTAGATGGTAAAACAAAAGACTGATCCAAGCTTCCAGCATCCAATAATTGATTGTTCTTGGGATAAGTAAATGATCTGCATACAGTTTCTACCCTATAGCTTGCAGCTGTTGGGTGAATGCTGGATGGCAGGTGGGCAACATCAGTGGTTTTAATACTTCCTTAATTCTTGTTCTTGGTACATATCAAAATATTTCTGACAAAAACTTTTAAATGTATTGAAAATTTACATGAACATGTCAAGTTAAGTATGAATTCAGATGAGCTGGTTCCCCAGGCTGTCAGTTTTTATGTGAGTAGACTTTTTCTTTATAATTTAGAGAAGTTTATATGAGATACATCATCTGGAGTATATATTATTTTGTTGCTTTGAGAGGCAAGAAACAAACTAAAACAATGTTTTTATACAGCTTTCAAGCATTTGTGAATCCAAAGGGCTGCATGACATTATAAAAAAAATACTGGCACAATGACATAGTTCAATATTGCAGTCACTTCAAGAATTTCCCATCACTGCTTACTCAGCAACTCAAACTAAATCATTAAGAAGATAATACTTTATAAATTGTAGCTTTGCTCCATTATTTACTTTAATGTCTCTGTATGCAGTAATTCAGCAGTGCAAGTGAAGCACAGATTATATATCAGTTTCACTTTCTGAATCTGTTCATCAGTCTGATTGGCTTCATACAAGCTGAATTTACATTTATCTGACATATTTCAGAGTGACAGAAAGCCACGTTGGGCAGGTCTGTGCCAGACGACAAATGAAGGACAGGGTGAAAAAATGTCAGCTATATGATTCTCAGTTGAATGAACTAATGGACTCACTATCCATGCATGGAGAGCTACAATAAAAAGAGCAAATATTTAATGGAGGCAGTAAAGGGCAAAGAGGACTCAGACACCAGCTAATGAATCAGAAGAGGATCGGATGAGCACCGTAGTAAAATAGGACAGAATAAGGATGAAGAATAAAATGTATGTACGTGCAGAAATGCACTGATGTGAGCTGGATATTAATAAGCACCGAAGACTTTCATTAGGTTGTAGTATTAAATGTTCATCAACACTGAGCTCATTGTTATAAAACAAAACAGAAAAAAAAAAAAATCGAAAAAGCGTATCAAATTTACTGCCATAATCGGGGTTAATGCCAACTGCACTGAGCAAATCTAATTCAATTTCTGCCTGTTTCCTGCAAAAGTATTGTATTACATTGTAAACAACTGCAGTCTAAATGTTTCTGTCTCCATTATTAAATGAACTTTCCAGGTCAGAGCATCTTGGGGTGCGGAGAAACATGGCCGACGTGGCGTCAGTCTGAGGTCTGAATCAGTGCAATAAGTAAAATCTAAAACCCAGTTGAGTCACATCAGTGGATGAATTATTAAGTTAGAAACCATACATAAGAATGTTTCTTGGATTTGTTTTATTGGACTGTTTTTTTTTTTTTTTTTTTTTTACAAATCAATGAGCAAAACATCATAATAAAAATAAAAGTTCTTAATTTATTAATCTATAGTATGATTGATTTTCTGTACAGGGAAAGTAAACACACCTTGTGAAGTGGAGATGCTGGGGATGTGTTGTCTGAGTGAGATGCTTTTCTACCTGATATTGAATAAAAAGCCATAATATTTTAAACTGAAGGAGGCCTGTGCCGATTTCAGGTAAAATAATGCAGAACTGAACAAACATATGCGAAAATGTCAAAGTTTACACAGAAATATATGTTAGAAAATGGCACACAGAAATCAATAACTCAATATTAAGAGCATGTTGTGTGTAAGCATACATTTTAGATGACGATTCAACTGCAGTTATCTGCTTTTTAGTTTCCTGGCAAAGAAAGATTCTCTCTTGATCTGACTGACTGTGACAAACCCATTTTAGCCAAGTGGTTGAGTTTAATGGCCCCAGCGCTTTGTTTCTTGTTTACAGCTCCCGTCATTCTTCCAGCTCTGACAAATTGCCTGCCCAGCTTTCAATGGCAATGAAAATTTTTGTTGTGTACAGCTTGAATCAGCATTTGGACACTGCAGCAACTGATTATATTAATAACAAACTTTCTCCAGCTGCACTTCAAATTCCTCCTGTAAATAACATTCAACTCTTATTTTTTTCAGCTTATCAAAGAACAACTGTGCAAAAGCGATTGCATTAGCAAGGAAGAAAAACACAGAAAGCTTTCATACATCCACTTAGACTTGTCATTTAATTTCTTTCAACATAAAATGCATCTGTTCAGTCATTGAATCTGGAAGAACTGCGGCTAGTTCAAGAATTTGCTGCTGCATCAGGATTTTTCCTGCAGTTAAAGTTAACAGCTGGCTCTATGAATTGCAGATAAGTAATAATAACCATTCAGCCTTCCAACGTATTAATAAATGCCCCTTAATTGAAAATGAAATAGAATCCATACCTTCTCTGATGTTATTTCAGCTCCAATTGAGTTTTGAAAAAAACATTATGAGGATTTTGATATATTCATTACTGCAGCTCATATAGTGAGTGACCACATAGACATTTTTTGCTGATGTGTTGGGTATGGAAAGGCAATAAAATGGATGGCTTTTCACATCCAGCTAATAAACTCAACATAGATTGGATAGATGCTGCAAGCCTATAATAATTGCTTCAAAGACCAAATACAAAGTCCCAGAATTTGCCTAACAGGAGTTTAGAGTGAAAAATACGGAGATTTATTATATTTTGTAGCAAATGTTTATGCATGCAAACAAACAGCACACAGTAGTAATTCAAGAGTGACTCAATCTGTCTGCAGATATAAAGATAAATTACCAGACGCATCTGTTGCACCGCCCAATAAACCACAGTAATAACAGTGAATGAGGTGAAATACTCCATCATCCCAGAAAAGTTTCTTTCATATCGAGTTGAAGAGCAGTTTGGATCCCACCTCTTCATTTCTCTCTCTTATTTCCTCCCGGTTGTAGTGACAAGGCAGGTCAGGTTTATGTGTTTCACCATCAGTTATTCTGTGATGTCAATTGACATTAAAATGGAAATTGACTCTGCTGCAGTGAGTCCAAAAGCACTTAACAAAGCCTTAATAACATTATTCAGTGAGGAATTGCTTAGCAGGATTGCAACTATGCAATTACTTTGATTAGCCCAAAATGACCCAATTGATTTCAGAATTACATTTCCTACTGGGTGATCAACATCAAGAAAGGGCCTCCATGGTGAACGATCTTTACTTTTGTCCAGCTTGCATCCTCTTTATGCCCTTCTGCTCATCCTGGTGCTTTTTAAAATCTCATTCTGACTTTAATGTAATAACATTTTCTCTCTTAAAGGACAGAAAAGCAATTCCATTTGAAATAAAACAGTCGTGCTCCATACCTTCTGGTTCCACTCTGATGGTGTGATTAATTAAGATGATCTTGTCTTAAATGTAACTTTTTGATTAATGTAGTCAAGTTGTCAAAAATGTATATTAAATTTAATTGAGTGAAATTTAACATTAATCACAAGAAACTAACTAACTAACTAACTAACTAACTAACTAACTAACTAACTAACTAACTAACTAACTAACTAACTAACTAACTAACTAACTAACTAACTAACTAACTAACTAACTAAATTAAAACAGGTTACGTTTTAACTTGCATAAATAGTGATATAAAGAATTACTATTTGACTATTAACGTCAATTAAAAATTAAATAATATATAAAAAATATGAGCTTGGATATTTATAATATAAAGATTAACATGTCATTACTATAAAAACTCTTGAACTATCGCACAATATATAGTTTTCTAGTAACAAATCATATTTTCTTAAAATTTGTCTACCTTTTACATTGAAAAGAGTGAAGGAAGCCAAAAATACAAGTTACCAAACATTAATGATGTTGCATTATGTACAGCACAGTAAATATCCTTTACAAACATTCGAATTGCAAGGCCTTCAGCTTGATTTTAAGTTTACAAGCTGTAGATCTGCCTGATGATTTGTCCAGTAAGAAGACAAATGTCTCTGATGCAGGCCAATTGAGAGCAGGGGCCACATGTTATCCTATGAAGTGTTATTGTTCAAATAAAAGCTCTTCCTTTAAGACGCTCTCCTCCATCATCGTCATTTGGAGTACAGTTCCCCTCTCACTATGCCTTCACAGGCAACACAAAACCTCATTAGGATCAGATTTTCCTGTTTCTGTAAGCAACTGAAATTATTCAACAACCATAATTCACCTTGCTTATGACTATTACATTACTAATTAATGGTATCTCTCCCCTATAACTCCAATAGATCAGTTTAAATATCTCAGCTCTTGCTGCATTCCTTGCAAAATCACAAAACTTTTATCTGTTTTTTCTGTGTTGCTATCTGACTTTAAAAAAATGATGGAATGCACTTGCATAACAGTCTGCAAAGCTACCTGAAAGCACAAAAAAGCCACAAAGGAAAGAGGGAAACAGCAGCAGTCAGCCTGGTCATTAAGACTCGGTAATGGTCTGATTTAGATTGTTTCTTGGCGCCAGAGAAGATGTACCAACAGATTGATTGCACAATAAAGTGTTACCAAAACACAATTTATTTGAGATTGTCTTTGTATATAGAGGTGTCAACACAAAATTGATTTTCAATAAGAAATATGTAAATATCTAAAAAGAAAATAACTCAAACTTTTAAAAAAAGTTTGAGTTATAAATGATTGTCTGTATTTATTTCAGGAAAACCTGGATGTTGCAGATCTTGTCTGTATAATTTCACATAATATTTCAAGCTAACAACTGAGGCTATGAAGCAATAAGCCAGTCAGTTTCTCCAGCAGCACAGCAACAGGTTTCTCTTGAAAGGACATTCATTACTTTTATGACTTGATTATGTATAACTACACAAAACTGTTTATTTTACCTGACAGCTTTATTTTTGCATCTAAAAAAGCAGCCTTGATTTAGTTTTAATTTCTGGGTCACATTAAGGCAGAACATAGAATCAGATAATAAAAACCTCAACCTCAGTAAAGTGTGAGTTCAGTCACTTCAGAGCAGAAATATTGGCAAGAAAAGAAAAAGAAGTAATGGGTTAATCAATATACAGTGCCAAAGAGGTAATTTTCAAACGGCAGTGCATTGTTAATGTATTTCCATAAAACATGCGTGATCCAACGACAATTAAACAAAGTTCTTGATAGGTAGTTAGTGTTTCTCCACATTATTAACGATCATAGCTGGACTTTCTGGTAATAAAATCTGGAAGAAAAACTGATAAACTACAATCAATATGAAAAGATAGAACTAACTAATCACCTTTTACACTGCATTGTAGAAAAGTGACTTTAATTCTTTGTTTTTTGTGTACAAACAAAATCAAAAGAGTTATTTTCTCTTTTGGACCCAAACTGAACTTAGTTTTCACTGCATTGTTCATTTGTGCTTTACATATAAGTGAATGAACCCTGGAGATGGGAACTTAACAAACATCAAGTCTTTAAGGCAGAAAAGAGTCGTAAGATTCACACTGAAGACACTTTTTATTGCTTTTATGTGTGCGCTAATGGATGCAGTTGAAGGATCCATAAGCTTCAACTAATAGAGTTGATAGATAATAGAGTTAGCACTATCATGCAAGTGCTAACACTCTTTGTTAGCCACATCCTGCTTCGCGTAGAATTCCACAGCATATATTTTCAAAAGACCTAATATGAAAAAAAAGACTAACTAAATATTTACTATTACAGAATAGGACTGTGAATTTAGTTCCTCACTTTTAGTAGCTTGGTATGACTTTTATTTTTTCATTTGTTGAACTGAACTTCGAGCTTGTGCTTTGAAAATGTTTTAAAAGTTTCATTTTTTTCAGTTTTTATTTTTAATTTTGACTTTTTCTTAGTTTTTCTAAAGTAAAAAAACAACAACAAAGGAAATACAACAAAATGAACAAGTTAAAGTCCTGAAACTTTTAAACAAATTGGATTTACTTTCAGACTTTAGGTCACAAGTGGTTCTTTTAAACAAAACTACAGTTGTTACTATTTCTCAACTAACTTGTATTAGTTTTTCCAAACTAATACAATTTTGGAAAAATCTGAAATTTTAAAATGGAAAATGTAAGAAATGATATACAAATCCTTACCAATATCTTGAACTTGAAAACAAATATATTGAAAACTGTTTTAATTGGTTTCAAATCCAGAATATCTTTGTGCTTTTGGTTCTACTAGCGAAATTATAAGATTAAGACGTAGTTCTGCACTCGTTACACTGAAATATCTTGCATAAAACAGCACCTCTGTCCATTCTGCACTTTAATCTATTCAGTGAAATGGTAAAATGGCTCATATATAATTTAAATAATGCATAGTTGGCTTCATTCTAACTCTTGCCTGTAGCGCTATAAAAAGTAACGATATCAGGGGAAATCCCTTATGAGAATCTGCAGTGGTTTTTCATTAAGGCTCTCAGTGTGCAGCATGTTCACTAATGGACCTCTGGCTTCTCGCCTGGATCGATCACCTGGCCATAATGCACAAGAAGTTCTGATTTCAACAAATCAAGAGCCTTCCTCTTGATTCCACATAGCTGAGACTGACACCACATTATTCGTCTGGACAGGTGAGATGCTTAATCACAGTGGTGGCAGAAGGGTGGAGCAGGTGGAGGTGTGACAAACAGAGCAGCCAAACCCTGAGTGAACAGAGAAAACAGTGAATGAAAGACATAAATATGACCATCCTGACTAATACATCACCTGCTGGCTGAGAGGAGAAGGCTCCCTGTTGATGACTTTTTGATGGATGACTGTCTCAATACCCTTCACTTCTAGTGATGGATCACAGCAGGATTTAAGAGGATGTTGACTGAACCAAAACTGTCGGCTAAGGGATTTTGTGAGACGAGCTGTCACAGAAGAAGGAAACATGCTGATGTAGTCTATGGATAGCAGTTGTACATTTATCTAAATTTCCCTGAACACCTAAAAGCGTATTTCTTCAAATGAGACTTTGCTTTGCAACAGATTCGACACATGCAAAACTGTTCATACCCCTCAAAGTTTGTGCTTCTGCCAGAAGCACATTAATCCTTTCATCCTTTAATTGTCTGCTTGTCCTTGCAGGGTTGTTGTCTGTGTCCAGCAGTGATTGGATGAAAAGTGGGGACACCCCATAGAGGTCTCCAGTTCATTGCAGGGCAACAAACTTTGCTGTGTTTTATTATGCTGTCTTGATGTGAATAAACCTGCTCTCTGAAGGTTTCTGGGTTGCTAGAGAAGATTCAATGCCAGGAAAGTTAGTGCACAGGTCAGGGGTAAAGTTATGGAGCCTTAGGATATAAAACACTGCCATGAGCTCTGGACATCCCAGAGAGCACAGATTGATCCATCACTTAAAAATGAAAGGAGTATCTCAAGCTGCTCAAGGACAGCATTAATCAGTGAAGCAGCAAAAAGGTGCAGTGAAAGAGCTGCATAGCTCCTCAGCTGACATGGCAAGGTCCTCTGATTAGACAGCTTTTACACATGAACACCAAGAAATCTATAAGATTGGCAAAAATAAAAAGTATTTGATGAAACTTCCAAAGATAAGGTGGATTAGCAAAGTGTGGACTTAATGAGTTTGATTACAAACCATATTACACCTTGCATACATACATCACATACAATCCTAATATGATCAATTGAAATTAGCTGTGTGCAAAGTCACCACATGTGAAAGTGTTAAAACATGAATAATGTGTTTTTATATTTGTTTTTGTTGCTTATTATCAATTAAAGATCATAGAGTAACCGGGGTGACTCATCTTGGCATTTTAAACAGCAACCAGAAAAAAAAAGTATTAATCAGTTTATTTAGGAAAATGTTCACATCAGCACATTGAAGATGAAATTACTTTAGCTGTGAATGCACTACATGTCCCATATAATATCAAAAGACACTATGTCAAAGTACAACATTAGTGGTGCTAAAAAGTCATTCTGGGAGTTTTTACACATCATGGCATCTCTGATTAATGCCATGATTTTCTAACTGCCTACAGCAACAAACCCCAACAAACTTTACACAAGGTCAGTACTAAATGAAAATGTGCTTTGGAGTGTCCTTGTTACAGTTTCCCTAAAGGAAATCCTGCTTGACTGCAGTGTCAGCAGTAAATATGTCCTTGTATATGAAAGTGTCTTTGTTGAGGCTCAGGCAGGGTGGGCCAACAGCTCTCGTTTTCTCATGAGATGGACACAAGTCAGGAAATGAGTCTGAAATTGAGAGCACTTACAGTGAGTGCGTTTGTTTGGCAGGACTCCAGCCACAACTTTTCACAGTCATGGGTTGTTTCAAGTTTCTGCTCTGTGGCATTTCAAGGCACTTTATTTTTGCCAAGTCAGAGTAGAAGGAAGGATCCGGTAATTTATGAGCCACGTCAGCTGGATGTGGGTCGTTCTGATGCTGTTGCTGTGGCAGCTTGAATAGCGGCTCATATCAGAAATCAGTTTCATCACTTTTTGAAATACTTGCTTCTTCTCTTATGAAGTCTGAAAATAAAGCACTTTTTTTATACCTTATTATAATCCAATGAGAAAGGGTTTGCATTAGCTATTGGCTAGTCATTTTCTTTTTTATTAAGTAGAACTTCATTTGCCTAGCTGGTCCCTATTCCTATATTTGATTGCACTTTTTCATCCATATTAAGGCCAAAGCCAATAGCTATGATGGAAAAAATGAAGCTTTCTCTCCACCAGTGGAAAGGTTTGTTTCATATTTTTAAGAACTGATCAGAATCTGACAATAAATGTGAAATACCGGGTTATTGATTCAGGAACTGACTGACATACAATAGTTCCACCCATGCTGCCCAAATCTGCACACTTATCAGATTACGCTTCTGATGTGCAATGCTTCTTAAACTTCTTCACATATTATTGTCACAAAAATGCATTTAAAGGGCTATTTTGTGATGCACCAACACAAAGTAGTGCGTAATTGTGAAATAGTAGAAAAAGGCTGTAAACATTTATAAAGTGTGTAACTTTATAAGCCACACTGGGTCAATGTGGCTTCATTCATCAACTCTGCCCAGCCTCGCTACCATTTCTGAACAGCGTCACCGCAGCATAATGCTGCCACCAGTGTGTTTCACCGCTGAATTCTGTTTTCAGGGTGATGATCATATGATTAAAGCACATGCATTCTGCTTCACCTGCATGGTTTATTGAGAATGAAAATACTTTAATCTTGATTGAGAGAATTGAAAAGATTTTAATTCGCTTAAAATTCAAGATTTGAACAGTGCAAAATAATCTTGATTGTTTGAATGTTGAGATTATGTTGAAGTAATAGTTGCTTCAATTTTAGCAACTGTGAATTTTAAGTTGGAATTTCGTTGTGTGACAACAATTCAACTTCCTCAAGTCCTCCTCAAGTCCTAAATGATTGGTTATCCAGAATAACTTTTGTACTGATTTGCAAAAAGCTCCGTTGAAAAGGCGGTGCTCGGTGAAAACCAAGCATTTTGCACAACCAAATAACTGCCGGCATATTAAAGGATTTCTCTTTGATGGAAGAATCAAAGCAATACTCCACGTATGTGTTTGATAAGGGAATAACATTATAACCTAATTTAAAGCTAAGAAAAGTCAAACTCATACTCATCAAAAACATAAGCAAAGATAGAAGAAATTTGTAAGTGTGCAGACACTTCTTCACAGTGCATATGTTTGAGCTTTTCAAGGAAGATTTCCGGGAAGACGAGACTCTGATTAAGATAAAAGTATTGCCCTTCCACCAGATGACAGCAGGAGTGACTTCCTTACCCGGCTCAAAGACTAGAACTATAGAGATTAAATTGAGATGTAGATCACATAGAACATGCAAGTGTGAGTCACACACAGCTAACACCTTTGAGGCATCATATCTTGCTTCAGTGGAGATGACTGATTTTCCGTCAGGGCTATTTGCATTATAGGGAGGAGGGAAACTGCTGCTGACTCCGGCTGAAATACAGACAGATTGATTTAATTCCATTAAGTGAGTTACAGTGGATGAGGCAGCAGCTGATCTGTAACAGAGGGCAGGACTGTTTAATGTTCCCCTGGCAGGACGTGACGGTGAAATCCTGCAGTGTGTGCATGTCTGAATATCACATCACATTACAAGACATAGTGAGACTGGTATGAATGAGGAAAGGGGTTGGTCTAATTCCATATCTACAGTAAGAGCCAATGGCTGCCCTGCAGAACTTAGCAGGGTTTTTCCAGCCTTTTGTCCAATATACTCATGATAGTTTTATTTCTCATTTTGTTTCAGAATCAAGGACAGATAGATTAAAGTAACACTGAATGAGATTTCCATTATACAAAGTATATTAAACCTATTTTCTTCACTTCTTCACGTAAAATAAATTATTCATGTTGCCAGGTAAAGCTAAGCAAATTTTATTCAGGTGATCTTTGAATCTTATTGTCTTCTGATTGCAGCATGTAACTACAGGGATCACATAATCAAATCCATGAAAGGAAAAGTTACTTTCTCTGCTGAAATTTGTATCATAATTCTCAAAACTGCAAAAACAGAAAATGATAAAAAAATTTTTTTTTATAATTTTGCATCTTTTAAGAACGACTGACATTATTAAGCACCACAGTGTAACCTGAACATTTTTAACCTTGTTGTATATGTATTCCAGATTCTCTTTAAAATATTTTCTTGGATTTTTTGACAACATAAAATAATGGATTAAGAACACATTGCTCCTCAGATTGTACCTGTATTCTTCTTTAATTAAAATCTTCCACTAGAGGGCAGAAGATACATTTATCAAAACAGCAGATGTTTTAAGAAAGAAATGTGTTAGGTTCATATAGATCCGATAAATAAATATACATATTTTTTTCTACTCAAAAATAGTAGGTAAATTGTAAATAAATAAAGTCTTATGACTGATACATCTGGCATTTATTTGCAGTAAATTCTTGATTTACTGGAAATAAAGTATATCAAGAAAACTAGTAAATATATACCAATTTGAGTACATATTTACAAATTATGTACTCAAACTAGTACATAAATTGTAAAGAAAGGTTTCTGAAAAAAAAGCTGAAAATAAAACTTCTATTAGCGACAAGCTGCTGTGATCAGCGATTCTAATGAACTGTTCAATCAATGAACTGTCAAACAGGGTGACATGCCCAAAAGACTGTGTGAAGTTTGGCCCAAAATTATCTATTAAATTAAATAATAACTTTATTTTGTTTTTTTGCTTTTCGTAGGGTTTATTAGCCTTTATGGAAGTACAAACAAATGGAGTAAATCAGTCACTTAAAGTTTGTAATACTGGCTTTTATTTTTTGTTTGAGTTCCAGTAAAATGCTACAAGGTCAGAATTTATACAGTAAAAACCAATTATAATTAAAAGAATGTGACAGGTGTTCTATAAAACACACCTATAAATACAATTGAGTTATTCACGCTCTGTCCAAACATTTGCGGTGAACAGATTGTAACATGCAGACTTATATTTTCAGTCTAGGTGAGTTTTTTTAATCCTGAAAATGAAAACGAAGATCAATCCCAAACTTGCCATTGCTTGTCCTCATGTAGGGTTGTACTTCCTCTGAAGTTTGCTGCACAAGACTATAAATAGCATTGTTTAACAGATGTATTAGTTCAATGATCCTGTCCATAATGGACTCACACAGTTTGCTGATTTCATCCAAGTTGAAAGGAGGAATCTGGTCAAATATTTTCCTAACCTCTGTAACAACCTCCCAGTAGACCTGATTGAAGTTGATGAATACTACATCTAAATATTCAGACTTGACAGAATCGACAAACTCCTGTGTTTTCTCAATCACTGGCTTCAGGGTGTCATCAAACTTTTCCAGTATCATGTCAAGACTCTCAACATTTTTCACAAAGTCTATTACGTCATCAAAGATCTTTTTGATACTTACTTTGATCTCAATTATCTGCCTTTCAGTAATCACCTCACCACTTGACAATTCCACTTCAAGACTGCTAAATTTCTCAAAAAATAGTCACAGTACACCTCCATGTTTGCATAGATGAACTGATTGGTTGCCTCCATCTTACTTGCAATGCTACCGGTTAGCTTCTTTAGGATTTCGGGAAGAGTGCTCTGCTCATCATTCAGGGGTGTTCCTAAAGTAAAAGGTTATCTGGCTCATCTGATCATCATAACTGATTGCAAAATTATAGGCTTCGTTGACATGGTTAGTAACAGAATCCTGGAGCATCTCCATGCTGCCTATGATTCGATACTTGTCAGAAAAGGCTTCAACAGAAGACATAATTGATGGGAGTTCTGTCTTCAATTGAGCAATCACATCCTCAGGTGCCTTCATGTACACAATGTTTGTGTTGGTTGTAGAGGATATGATCAGCAAGATGTCAAAATCAGTTTCTGAGGACATCTGCATAGAGAAAAGGAATGTTAATTCAGTCAGCTTTTTAAATCTCTAAATGGTAGTTATTTTGTAAAAAAACAACTTACAGGAGAACGGCCATAGAACCTAGCACTCATTTGGGATTGGTCTCTGCAATCAAGTTGAAGGCCAAAGAAGCCAAACGATGGAGTAGAAACAGAGACATTAATATGGTTGCTGACCATGTTCAGGAGGTCGTTCTCAAATGTTGCAGTGGTGGAACCTTGAAAAGGAATAGAAATATTAACTTCTGAGGTCAGCAGGATGTTAGTTATGAGATGATAATGTATGTATTAGAACTATTTTAATCAACTCACCTTCCATGTCATGTTTCAAAACCACAATAGGAGAAGTGCCAGTGGACCTAAAAGTGATCTTGAGGGCAGGGGCACTCCATTCCACGTCAGTGAACATGTTTGTGTTGTACACTGGGCTAGCAAGCTTTGCATTTGTAGTCATCTTCTGCTTGGATGCATTCAGTTCAACATCAGTCTTTTCAAAGTAAGCAAGGTCACCCAGGCTGCTTGGCTGTTTTATATCAATCTCAATATTAGCTTTCAGTAATGAAGGTTCAAAGTCAATAATTGCCTTTGCACTGTGTTTTCCCTCAGTTTTGAAATTTAACAAGTTTGCTCCATTGTTGCCTGAATAGGCAAGCTCTGCAAAAATACGGCCCATTGAGGCTTCGGCAGCCATCTTATGGTTTACATCTATGCCAAGGACTTTGGTGGTGCCATGATTAACCTTGACATCAGTAATAAACTTGCAAGTTGAGCGGACATTGTTTGTATTTACATACACAACAGCCTCATTGTCCAAAACACCTAAAACTAGATAGTTTTCCAAAGCTCTGCTGTCCATATTTGACTTAAAGGACGACTCCACTGAAAGGTACTCTTCGTCTCTTTCTACTTTCACAGTGTGCTCTGCCTCAACCTTTCCAATTGCGTTTATGGTGGGAATGCTGAGCTCACCCTTTAGCGTTAGAGTGGACAAGGCATTGGGTTTGGAATATGGTTTTGCAATCAGATTTTGGCTTGCTTCCAGATTGAGTATGGGTAGGGCAATAATCGATGATGTTGATATAGAGACAGTGTTCATGCTATAGGTACTGTCATGCGTGCCTTTAATGTAACGATTTTCTAGGGAGAGAGAATTGGCTACCTTAATTCCTCTCTTGGTGCTCAGATTGGTAGTTCCTTTGAGTTTTGAGTTCAGACCTTCAAACACAGATGTTGCGGTAGCTCCTAGGCGGAAAACAAGATCATCTTGAGCATGAAGCAAAGTCTCAGCATTAAGGTTTATAATCGCAGACTTAAAAGAATACTCTGAGCTCAGTTTACCCATTGAGGGTATCTGAATCAGACCTGCCACATCAATAATTGGGACAGTGGTGCTTTTTGTGTAAAGGATCTTGGCATCCATATTAAAAGTCTGCTCAGTAGAAGACAGAATATTTTTGAGTCCACTCTTCTCAAACAAGTTCAAATCATCAATAGGTGGAGAATGGAAGTTCACAAAGGGTAGGTCAAGTTCAGGAATGCTAATTGGATATTCCAGGAAGAACAGATCAGTCTGACCATCCACTTCAATTGAGACACCAACATGATTTCTGGTATTGTCTGCAGTGAAGTTGGAGAATATTTTGTACTGATTGAGGCGAGCTAGGAAGGCAGCATTCACCTTTTGAAAGTCAGGTCTTATGTTGAGCAAGTAATCATTCTGCAGGTCTATCTTGGCATTCAGAGATTTGAAAATGTTGACCTTGGCATTTGCTTTGTTTTGTACTTCAAAGAAAACTTCAACAGGGCAGACTTTGAAATTGGCTATGTTAGAGACCACTCCACTAGCGGCACCATACAGCTCAGTGTCATGTTTTGCTGTAATCTCAATCTTCATATCATAAAGATTGGCAAGTCCTGATGCCTCAAGGACACTACTCTTGATGAACGGTGCCTCTCCCTCATTCTGAACATTAAACTTAACGTAGCTAAAATTGCCAGATTCAACTGAAATGAGCTGTTTCATTTTTAGGATTTCAGACTCTGTGTCACCGGTGAAGGATAGGCGGACAGTCTTGGGGTTGAGAGAAAGTTCAAACTTGCTCTTGTGATTGCAATCATGACTGTTAATTTTCCCTTTTCCTGTACTATCTACATCAACATTTAGTGTTAAGCCATCTTGTTGCACAACTGACTTCTGGGTTGCAATAATGTCACTTGAAATATCAGCAAATGGTATATTTACTACATGATTGTAAGTTGTATGAACAGTAGAGGTCATTCCCCCTGCCACTGCAATAAAGGCTGTGTTCATCAAGTTGGCCGAGTAGGGTGCAGTATCAACCTTAACTGTGGTTTTTGCTTGTGCTTGGGCTAGTGCTTGAGCTAAAACACTATAGAGAGTCACAGATGCCTGATGATCAACACCAAGATAAGTGTGTTTGAATGTTAAAGTTTCTGCGAGGACAAAACGTTTCATCTTTGGGATTGCGATGCGAGCATTGCTGTCAAGCTCATAATTAAGAATTTCTGAAGTGGGAGATTTGCCCTGAGAACTAAAGGATCCAGTGAATAAAGGTGACAAGTTGTTCACAGTGGAGTTCTCGAACTGAGCAGATGTCTTTATAGTGTACAGGGGAGATTGGAATCTAATCTCACCATAAAGTTTACCAAAGCATGGAAGCATAATCTCCTTTGGAATTGTTGGCAGCTTTATTTCTGGAATCTCCAGAGCTTTGGCAAACTTTTTTGTATCTACTTGTGGAATGCTGGGAAACGTGACTTCTAGAAGAGGGATTTCCGGCAAGGTGATCTCAGGAAGCGTTGGGAGGTAATTCAAAGTCAGATCTCCAAAGAAAGCATCTAGATCTGGCATTTTGATTTCAATGTTTACAATGAAATCAAATAATTCAATGATCTTCTGATTGATGGCATCAAATGAAACAGTGAAAGCTTTCACAGTGTACATGCCCAAGATGGTAAACTCAGGCATGTTAATTTCTGCTGGAATCTCAAACTTATGATGGAGCCCCAGCTTTGTGGAAGGCACAACAAGATCTGTGAAAGGGAAGGTGAAGGATGGCAAATTGATTTCAACTGATCTCACTTCATTCAAAAGATTTTCAATGATCTGGAAAACCTCACGAACAATTTCTTCATCAGGCAACTCCTCTTTTATTATACTAATAACATGATTGATGTTGTTTAAAATAATATCTATTCCAAATCTGAATAGGTAACTAACCTCTTTCAAAATGTCGTTAAGATCTTCTCTGATGTTAGGATTTCTGAATTTCTCTTTTATGAGTTCAACAAATGTCTTGGTGACATGTTCATAGATGTCTGTTGCATAATTAACTATTTTTGCAACTTTTATTTCTCTCAGATGCTCTACAAAGTCTCGAATAGATGATAGTACTACATTGGCAAATTCTCGTGCTGCCTCAAGTTTCTCAGAAATCTTGAGAGTCCTGATTATCTCATTTGAGTAATTTCTATACTCTTCAATAATTTGATTAGTGTTGTCCACAATGTCATTGTAGTTAATGGACTTTAACTTTTGGAGCATGGTTTCAATATACACATTGAGCTGTTCAATTATTTTGTTAACCTCAGTTGCTTTTAAGTACTCAATAGTGGCTTGAAAGATTTTTATAAATCTGTTGGAGATGTCTGAATCCTTCACAATTTTTACAGCAGCCTGGATGGTTTCCTGAATTCTCATTTGTTTAATGAGGTCTTCTGCTTTTTCTAAGACAGCCTGAGCCTTTTGGTCAACTTGAAGATATACAACTAACTCTTTCATCTTAGTAAAAATGACATTCATTTTGCCAACAAGGTCAAAGTTATGCATCTCACGCTTGATGTCTTTCATTGTCTTATTCAATATGTCTACTGGAATAACATAAACAAAGAAATCAATTGCCTCTTTTGTATTTTCAGATGACATCAATAAGTCTGAGAAGTCAAACTTGTCAATTTCATTTCTAACTTTAGTCACGATGGCCTGTACTTTAGCTTTGATCTGAAATCGGGCTTCAATATTGGACAGGAATTCAATACTGCTGCCTTTAAGTTTTTCTAGGTCAAATTGTTGGATCAGTTCACTTATAGTTTGAATCACATTAACAACTTTAGCTTTGATCTCATTAAAGTTTTCCAGAACATTTTTTATCTCCTCACTAAAATTTTGATAGAGGAAGTCAGCGAAGGTTTGGATGTAAGATGAGAGATTGATGAAAAATGTCTCAATGGCTTTCCTGAGACTTTTCAAAGCTGCATCCACATTCTCTCTGGTGATAAAATTTTGGCTAAAATTGTTGAAAAGCTGTTTCAATTGATTCACTTTATCTTCTAAGTTAATTTGAGTAATAAGATCACTTACTTCCTGGGGAAGAGTCTCAAGTCTTGCCCTTACCTCACTTTTGTTGAGGAAATTTTGTAGAGATTCTGCTACAATAACAATTAATTCCTTGACGCGCTCCATGAAGACAGGCAGACTTTCAATCAGGGGGACATGAATAATATGACTTTGCGTGCTTTTGTCATATTTGAGGAAGCCAGAGATGGTGAAATCTTGGTTCTCTGTGGAGGCTGTGTTAATGATGTTTGTAAGGATTGTGCCTCGAACCTCAATTCCTACCCTCTCCTGAGTATTATAAATCTCTATGCCTTGACTAAATTCATGCTGATTCATTTTAGATTTAACTTTAAAACTTGTTTTTTGTTCCTGAGGTGTTAGGACAGTATCTATGTTGTTATCATATGTGGTCTCAAAGGAAAGGCGGTTGTCTAGCTTCTGGGTCACTGACGCTCTACATTCATGGGAGCTGACAAAAGCAAGGGGTTGTGCTCTCAGAGAAGACTTGCTATAAAGTTGGCCACTGTGCTGTCGATAGAAGGTAATATCTCCATCTCCACTGAACATGGCATCAAGGTTGAAATCAAAAGGGACAAAATTGCAGCGAATGGTGTGTTCAAAGCGAATAGGCTCGGAGTTAAAGCGGACATTGTTACTAAACCTTGCAGCAAGGCCAACAATTTCAAGTTCAGCGTCGTGCCAAATATGACTGCTCAATATCTTTCCAGAGGTGCTGTACTTTGCACTTGCACTTAGATCTGCATAATTAATCTGGTATGTGTGTTTTATTTCCTCTACTCCATATAGGGCTGTCAGTTTTCCAGTCAAGTCAATCTTGTAAAGTTCTGCCAGTAACCGTGCATCATTATCAAAAGTGGCATCCAAAAGTTTCAGGTGGTTGTTGAATTTTGCAGAGGCAGTGTGAGGCTTTAGGCCAAAGATAATATCATGATTATAAGAGGCATATTCACTTGCACCAGCTTCCGCCTTTGAGTTGAAGTCCAGACTAGAAAGAGTGATTGTCAGACTGTTAGAATTATCCACTTTGATATCATGAATTGCAGCCTTGTTGGTAATGGATAGAGTTGCTCTTGAAGCATCTATTCCAGCATCGAAGGTGTTTTCTAGAGAGAGTGGGCTTTGGAGAGTAGTTGTTCCACTTGTGCTTAAACCATCTTTGTTCATTTTCAGTCTGGCCTCATGTGTAACTTCATTCTCAAAAAGCTTTATGTTGGCATTGCAGCTTACTGTCAGACCATTGTCATCGAAGGTGGACATGAGTATGGAGTAAACGCGATTATCAGAGCAGTCTCCATTCGTCTCTATTCTTATAGTGGCTCTACCAGCACCAGCAGAGGCTTCAGCCTGGTTGTTAATCTTGAAACCAAGAGCTTGAGCGCTTGCGTCACATTTCATTATCAGCTGATTCTCTTTGAAAGAAATTTCTGCGACATGTGTGAAGATGTCCTCCAAGGCTTTGGTGTTCGATTTAACCAAAAATTCACCATTGCTAAGGGACCCTAAAAATTGGTTCTCGGCTGTAAAAATGGTTGAATCAAGTTGGATTTTAGAATCAATCTTTGCCTCAGGCTTGAATGGGAATACAGAAATATCCTGGACTGAAGTGGTTGTGCCATAAATTGGTCCAGCCTTGAATGATCCCTCAAAGTTGTTGTCGACATGAATTTCTTGAGTATTAATTTCAGTCATGCTTGTGTGCTGTAGTTTTGCATTAATACCAAATTGACTTTTGGCTTCGATTTTGGTGCTTGATTTCAAAGTGAATTTGTCTGAGATAACTCCATCTTCTTCAGTACTGAAACTAGCTTCGAATAATTTATGGGTGAAAGAGCTTCTCAAATGACCCTTGATGGATTCAGTTATGGACACCATCCCAGAACCTAAACATAAAAGAAAAGAGAAAAACATATGTGAAGAATAACAAGATGACCTACTAATTGTGATGCCCTAATAATTATGTACGACCAAGCAAATTACATGTCTAAAATTTTCCCCATGAAATGTATAGCATAGTGTCTCTGCTTTCCCAAAAAGATGTGAGCAACTGGTCAGGCCAAGTAACCTGATCAAAGCCAGCTCATAACCTTAAGTGTGCTTATATAAAAGACCTTACATTTTACTTCTACAAATATCTGGCGAGACAATTCAAAAACTTTAAAAATAGTTATCTGGGAAACCTCCATTAGTTATTCTCAAAGAAGGCTGTTTTGTTATTGGCAGCTTAAATACTGACATATTGGTGACACCTTGGGGAAAAAATAATCTTATGCAAAGTGGCAAAATGATTTCAGAGCTTTAGTAATAGTTGTAGTAAAAAAGTAACTAAAATATTTTGACAGGAGACCAAAGTGTATCTTCACTGAAGGAAAGATGATCGAAATTATTAACACATTTAACAATCATGATATACCTTCAACTGCTACAGAGAGGATGTCAATCGGGGAAGTTCCTTTTGCATCAAACCTTGCAGAATAGCTAGGTGGTTCTACGACATCTTTTCCAGCTGCAAGTGTTGCTTCCACATCATAGAGATTGCTGTTGATCAAAGTTGAAAGCTCAATTTTGCTAAAGAGAGGAACAGACACAGTGAAACTCTCTGGAACAGCAATGTCGGGCATCGGGATTTTTCTGGAGGCAATGTCCAATCCAAACTGGGGTATAGACAGCCTAGGAATGGTAAGAGCCGGTGGTGTCTTTCCTCCTAGAGGCAGCGGGATTACAAATGTGAAGTGATCATCGTCGAAGTAGAAGATGGCCTTTGCGTCACTGTTACAAAAAAAGCAAGTCCCATATATAAATGTTTATGAAAACATATGTAAACATTATTAAAATTAGCTTTGATTTACTAATCTTACGCATTCAGGAAGAGTTTCTCTGGCAAGGAAATATCTGGTATGTCAGGCAATCTGAAGTTTTGCATGTAAGGGAGCATTTCAGCACCATACTTTTCCATGTAGTTGTTTGCCGCCTAAAAAAATCACAGGCATGTTTTTATTGTTTTTGGTTTGTCCACATCTTTGACAAATAAATTCTGATGAAGGACATATACCTCCACAAACTTTCTGAAGATATGACGAACTTTCATGTCGGTCTGTGCCACTTGCATGTCAAGAATCTTATTGCCATACTGCTTAATGATGTTACCATTAGGCAAGAAGGTGGTTTCTGTGTCCACATCAGATTTGAACTCCAGCTCAATCTTGCTGCCATCTGAAAACATAATTCAATACCTGCATTACTTAAAAAGATCTGTCATTTATGAATGAATCAGTTTTAAAAAGAGTTTGGAAAAGGTAGGTAAGTTCAAACAGATTTTAGTGACTAGCTCAATTAATCAATTGTTTGGTGCATTCTGCCACAAACTAGTTGTTGCCAATGTATTTCCAATTAGAAAACTACCAAAGTAGAATTAGTTTTACTCAAACTTTCTTACACATAAGAAAAAAAGTCAAATGGGATTACCATATTTAATTTCAATTTTCTGCTCAGAGGAGGCATCCATGACCTTAATTTCATTCTCAAGCTCCAATTCCAGCTCATCATCCAGATCATCATGTTTCAGACTAGCAGTGACAGTGGATTCAGCGTTGATAGAGGGCACCAGGAGCTGGACTTGCAACATGCCTTCCTTTGTTTCCTTCAAACTGAAAAATGTATCAGCCAGTCAATCTTGGGCCCCATCATTGTTATTTTATGTATTCAAATTGCATTTCTTACTTAGCACGTCCAATCAGGGAAAGCTGAGGGACGTTCATGTTGATGAAATCAAGAAAGATGGAATGAGTTCCTTTGGCTTGAGTATTCCCATCAATGACACCGAGTCTGATTCCGACCTCCACGTCAATGTCAGGGATCTGAACGTCCGCTGTGATGACATTCTTTTCTCTGTTGTATTTCATCACTAGTTGGGCTTCAGTTGGTGCTGCTCCTATGGTTGGTCAATCAACGGTGTCTTAATCCTTCTTGATTTGTCCAATTAAAGCAACATTTATACTGATCCCTACCTTCAGCTTTCAAGATAAACTTCAAAACATCAACCTTCTGCCGGCCTTCGTCTCCCTCCTTGAGGAGCTCGTACGTAACAGTGGATGTGTACTCCGTAACTTCTCCTGTGGGATGGAGCTCCACAACGAATCTGTGTTGTTCAGTTAACAGAACCTGTTAGCTAATCACATGCTATTTTTGACATCACTGGTAGTAAGGAACTTCAAACTTACTTGCTGTCACCGGTCAGGGGGAAGTAGGGTGCAGTCTCATGAGAGAATGCATCAGTGTACTGCAGAGCAGAGCAGTATTTCATGCCAATGAAGGAAGGTGTGCACTTATTTAATTCAACTGTGTCTTTCACCACCGGAGGTAACATTTTCACGTTTGATCCGATTACTGCCACGAAGGAGTTTCTAAATTGTAAAAGTAGCAAGAATTTAAGTTCGCCTAAAAGCTATAGTTCAAAATGAAAACAGTTTGAGCATGTTTTTGTATAGCTTACGTCATTTGGATTAGCTTGGTGGGGGTTGCTGGGGCTGGAATAGTCAGCTTGACGTGGTCACGTCCCATTGAGACCTTGGCTTTGACCCCACTCTCGTGGAAGAAGTTAGTGTGCATCTCTAGTCCAGAATTGACATATTCAGGGATGTAGGATCCAACCTGAGTGACAAACTCAATGCCACCAAATGGCATGAAAGTCACTGTGCTCTGTAGGTAAACATAGTAAAAAGATTGATGCAACAAGACTTGAGTTGATGCTGTGAAAAAGTTATAAGCATCCTGTTACTGTAGCCATAGACAATCACCATGTCACGAGCAATCTGAAGTCCGCCTTTGAAGCCAGGGGTGAAAGTACCAGACAGTGCGATCCTTAGAGGTACTCCAGTAACAGTTGGAAGGAAGAATTGATTGTCCATGAAGATGTAGTGGGCAGAGATTGTGTTGTCAGGGCTAGTCATCAGGGATTTTAGTATCTGTGCCAAAAAAGTCCACAAAGGACATTTAGCACATAAATTACAGATTTTTAACAAAAACTAACATTCAACAAGAACTGCTAGGTTCTGCTTCTTTGAACTCACTTCATGTGGGAACATCTTTGGCATCTTGTCAATCAGCGTGCTAGCAGAGAAGGCCATGTCAACGATGTCATTTGTCCTGAGATATCCCAGCTCATTTCCCAACAGTTTCAGATAGACCATTGCTTCCGGAGATGGAGCTGTCTTCAGTTCATTGACCATCTTCTCAAGGTTTTGTCTGACCTCGCTCACCAGGTTGTTAGAGGTCTACATGAAAACATGCACAATTCCTTAAGACTGCCTGCTCTATCCCACCTTCCCAAAAAATCATGAGATGAATATATGTGAGTATAGAATGTTGCTGGAAGTACCTCCCTCTTCATCCTGTTTCTCTTCAGTGCAGGTATGGCATTCTCCAGGATCTCGCTGACTCCTTCTGGCATGTTTTCGGACACGAAGTACATTGTCTTTAGGGCAGTATCGGGGAAAAAACCATTCTCTCCAAACAGGGCCTCGATTGTTGGTTCAAATTTTTCACCTGTTATACCAATCTGCAAAGATTGAGATTTTTTTTTATTCCAAAGAAACTGTTTTAGTTTAGCAAAATTCCTCAGGGCACAAAAGATGTCAAATAGTTTAAAGTGTTTACCTCCATCATGTCAATCTCAAAGCCAAAAGCCCTCAGAGTCATTTCAAGCATAACCTCCTTGGGCAAGTAGCTGACACCCTCAAAAATCATGTTGCCCTGCACGGATCCAATCTTATAGTTGCGTGAAAACTTGATTGGGTCCATTGTGGGTCCGATTTCATTGCCTTGCAGGGCATCCTGAATCTTCTGCCTCAAGCTGTAGAAAGAAAGAACACTCTACTAAAATAATGACAATAAATATGCCTGAATTTTATTCGGCAGCATCGCTGAATCTTACGCTTCGGTTTCTGATTCAGTCGAGGACAGAATGTTGGTTATGTGGGAGATTACAAAGCTCCTGAATTGTTGGTCAGGCTCACTGGACAAAACGTTGATCAGCTGTGTGAGCTCACTCGGCTGTGGGTCCTTCATAATTATAAGATATGCAGCAATGCGTTCTTGAACAGGGTTGCTGTTGTCCAAAAGCACCTGCATAAACACGTCTCTTGTCTGCAATCGACAGACATCAATTAAAAAAAAAAGATTAGAAATGAAATACTGACAGGCAAAATAAAAATACTGACTAGAGTTGTTTTGCTTACCTCATCTGGGACTGGAATCTGCCTGTATACTTGAATAGCAGCCTGCTGCACTATTTGGGAGGCTGCAGGCTCCTTCACACACTGGATCACAGCAGTCCGTAGTGCTGGACTAACAGGAATCACAGCTGGAGCCATATTTCCAATCACCTGAAAACAAATTCAAGCCAATTTTCAATTGGGATTAGCTCACCTTGGAGATTCTTAGAAACACATTCAGATGAAGAAGCGCTGAAGTTTGACAGCTCAGACTTTTATGCCCAAAATTTACGTGGTGCAGATCTAAACTTAGGAAATTAGCACCTCAACCTTTTTCTTGACATATATATTTTTGAATTACTCTTACTGATGGAAATTTATACTGAGTATCATTAATATCAGACATAATCCGCACATTAAAAATATTAGTTATTTTGACAACCCAAATGCCAAAAGGAGAATTTTGGAGGCAGGAGCATCACATTGTGGGATGTTTGTTACTTTTCTGCAAAAATCCTACAGTTAAAGGAGAAACAATGGGAACATTTTTGCTGAACATTCCTAATATGAATGTAAAGAAAAAACTGAGGTGTATTTTTCAACAAGATAAAGTTCCCAAACATGTAACACCAAAACCTCTCAGAGGCAACAAGATGATGCAATCAATAAGTCAACCAGTGTGCAACTGAAAACATATCAAAAGAACTGTAGATCTGACAAGTTTTCCCATTACGGAAACATCTTGAAGTTGTCACAAAAACAATTTTCTACTGTTGAATATATTTAGGTTCATATGTTTGATCCTTATTCCATTCATCTTCCACTTTGTACAAAAGTTACTGGACTGTGAATCTGTTAAGTTTCTATATGTAGGTTACAGATATCATTGCTAAATCCAGTATGAATTTCACGTCACTAGACTCATTAGAAATATGTTTGCCAATAACATGTGGATGTTTTTGATACTTATATCCCCTCCCATATGTTACCGTCATTACATATTCAGTACATTCTGGACTTTTGTTTGTATTGTGAGGTAATAGCTGTGATACTTGCCCTGAGTGTCATGAATGTGTGATCCTTCACCCCAGTACAGTCACCCAACTGGGAAGCCATGAACTCAGCAACAGAGTGGATCTCTGGAATAGTTTTTTTCTCAACCTTGTAAAATCTGTAGAAGACACAATGATAAATGCACAAGAGTAAAATCATGCACATGGTAGAATAATAGTAGTCTGATGCATTTTACACAAATGGTCACCTACCGTTTGACAACATTGCTCAGGGCATACATGATGGGCTTACTAGGTTTGTATTTGGCCATTTCGAGCAAATCATTGATCAGGAGCGCAGAGGGATTGGATATGAGTCCCAATGCGAAAACAGCAGCATCAACCTCAATGTCTGCTGTGTCGAACGTCCTGAGGATGTGCATGATTGCACTGCTACACTCGGGGGTTCCACACTGGGCCAGAACCTGGTAGGTCAGGAAGCGGGAAAAGGCGACGACCTCGGGAAGGGCAGCTTTCAGGGTTTCAATCTTCATTCCACGGACTGTGGAGATGAGGGCGTGGAAGAGGTGTGCCCTCCTCTCTCCTTCGGTCTCAGGCAAATTGACCAGTTGTCTCATGAGATTCACAGCTGCGTCTTTATCCTGGATGTTGCTCTTGTCCTCGACAATCTCCATGGTGAGATCCTTGACATTGTTGTCTTAATATAAAACAATCAGACATTTGTAATAATTGTTATAATCTGCAATCCACAATGCAGTTTCCAAAAAGATAATTTAATTATGCTGGTAGTTTATGCACATAAGTAATCACAAATATGCTTACACAACTTCATTTTCTGTTCTTATCGTTCTTCTGTAAGAATTGTGTTTACTATTTATATATAATAATAATTAAATAACCACAGTCACTAAATTACAACAATTTGTCTTGTTGCCTGACTGAAATTTTTTTAATGATTTTTGAAAAGTGACCTTTAAGAGTGTACTTACCATGTTCAAATACTCTGTCATTATGAGAAGAAACCTGAACCAGAGTCAACTCCTGCTTTCCAACATTGGTAAATCCATATTTTCCCCTGTAAAAAAACAACAACAACAACAACAAAACATGTAAAGATAAGTGAACAGAAGTCTAAGCATGAATCTTTGTTCATTAAATGATAACACTCTTGAAGGATTTGATTTACTTGTGGGAGAAAGGTATGACGAGGTGTTCTTCAGTGCAGGAACCAGAGGTCATGTGTTTTTTCTCATTATCAAATTTGTAGTTACATGTTTGGGAGCTTCTGATCAGCTGAGCCAACGGATAGTGCTGCAAATTAGGACAGCGTGAAGTTAGTAATGTAGACCATTTAAAAAAACACAGATGAAATGTTTGTGTCGTCACATAACATCAAAGTTTTATAAATTGCATTGCTAAATCTCATATTCAAGCACAGATTCAACATAGGAAAATGAATACGATTAAATCTGTCAAGAATACATGTTTTTTTTTTCACAGATTGTTTGTGCAAAACCATTTCCTGTGACCTCCTTGCAGCATGTCTTTAGGGAGTCTTACCATGCCAGTAATAAGTGCCAGAGGGCTGCTGTGATCTCTGATGGGCACAAACTTGTCACATGTGGACAGATCCCTGTGCAGGTTGATGTCAGTGTCAATGTCCTCTCTGGCATTGCTCGTGTAGGAAGTCATGCACTTGCCATGGATAGTGGGCTAACATAAAGATGGAGAATTAGAGAAGATAACTGCATGATGGAAATTAGAAAAATACATTTAAAGAGCTCCCCATTCTTAATGGCAGCTTCAGTAAAGCCTTGTAAGAAGCCTTTAAAATCATATTATGTTATATACACACACACTCATATATATATATAGATATATATATCTATCTATCTATCTATATATATATATATATATATATATATATATAGATATATATATATATATATATATATATATCTATATATATATATATATATATATATAGATATATATATATATATATATAGATATATCTATATATATATATCTATATAGATATATATATCTATATAGATATATATATATCTATATATATATATATATATATATATATAGATAGATAGATAGATAGATAGATAGATAGATAGATAGATAGATAGATAGATAGATAGATAGATAGATAGATAGATAGATAGATAGATAGATAGATAGATAGGTAGATTTTTTGTGTGCTTTACTTTTTATTTTAAGGCTTTTTGCACATCTTTTCCAGGGGTGCCATTAAGTTCAACCATTAAGCATTTTTCTTAGTAAATCCCACTACCATGTTGCTGTTCTTGTCTTCCTCCAGCAGAGGCACAGCCAGGGCAGAGACGATGCCTCTCTTGAAGTTCAGAATAGTTGTTGTTTCGCCATCCGCAGGGAAGAGCTTCACGTCATACTCACCCTCAACAACAAACTTCAGAGGATGCCTTTTAGAAAATGTGATATATTTTTTGTTACTTATATATCAATTTTTCTTCAGAAGTTTTTTATTTCTTTCTTTTAATACCCATACTTCAGGAGGTTTATCTTACCGTTCCATTTCAGCGGCAAAGCCGTCAGAGCTGGCGGCTGGAAGGAACACGGGGTTGCCATTTGCATCCGTGTCCACCACCTCGCTCAGGCTGCAGCCTGTGGTGTGCAAGATGAAACTGCACATCTGTGGAACTTCAATCTCAACCTGTGTAACAAATCAAAAGATTTTTATCCTGTCTTATGAGCAGAAAAAAAATGTAATCTGATTATTATAAGACAATGCTACCTTGCAGGAGGCCTTGGGTCCATTCTTGAGCTCAGAGGCCCCACTGATGGCATTCAAAGATTCAGCTTCATATTGGTATTCATATTTGTGCAGAGGCTTGTACCGTTGGGCCACTAGAGGAGATCAAATAAAGATTTGAAGCATCTTGATTCTGTATTGTGAATCTTTGATCATTTTATAGGAACAAATTGCCAGAAGCAACTTACGCAGACAACTTGACAATGTTTCATCTTGGGCAACTGTTAATGAAAAATCAGATTATTTAGCTTTTTTTTGTAATATTTCCCAAAAGGGTAACAAAATAATTATGTATACTTGACTTGTGCTAGTACAGTTATAAATTATTATGGTTAAGTGTTTCTTAATTGATTGTTTATGGATTTGCTGACTTTTTGAAAACAAAGACGTCATCACAGTCCCCTGATCCAAAGTGATGCTTTTAGTTGTTGAACAGTTTAAACTTCAAACTGATTTGGTATTTTTGTGGCCTTAAGCAGATTTTTTTTTTTAATTTTTATAAATAATTAGACTATATAATAAATACTGTAAACCATTTAATATAACTAGTATATTAGGTTTGGTAACACTTTATTTGACGGATTGTGAATAAGACTCTCATGTCACCGTTATAAGCATGACATAACACCTGTCATGAACATGAATAAGTCTTCATGAATGTTAATGACTGTTGTCATAAAGTGTCATGACATTTTCATACTAAGTTGACATTATTCAAAATGTTTTTGTTATGACAACTTGACATTAACCAAGAAATCATGACCTGACATAAATTTGTTATAAAACTGTTACTGATTAAACTTTAGCTTTAATAACATAAAGCTACGTAATTGTTTTAAGTTTAAACAGTAATACTTTTAGAACAAATTTATGTATCATTTTCTTTAGTTGCTTTTTCAAAAAGGAAGCATGAAAAGTATTTTTACCAGAGATTATGGAGAGGACATGTACAATTCATTAGTTGCAATTCATGTTAAAATATTTTGCCTTTACTGTTTAGATATGATCATATTTAAACATAGACTTGTGATGTGAGATGCGTTGAAAGGTACTCACGAGCCAAGGATGATATACTGAGGAGCAGCAAAAGGCAGAGCTTAGAGACCCCCATGGCGGGCTCTTTGTAGCTCTCTCCTCCCGGGTTGGCGAGTTCTCAGACTGATGTCTCCGTCTCAGCTCGGCTGTTTTATACCAACACCTGAACTCTGTCAGAAGGCTGCGAAGCACAGACTGTGCTCTGAACTCTCAAAGTCCACTGCACACTCCTGTGTGGAGGGACAAAGGCAAAAGGTTTGAGAATGTAGATCGAAGCATGCTTACAAAAATTTGTGCTTTATTTTAGATATTAATTTCTGGCAAACAGTGTTTGAGTGAAATGAGAGAGATATTTTCTTTCTTTGTGAGGTCATTAAAAGTTACAGAAATGCTCTAATTTTATTTGTTGCTTTCAACAAGAATTTGATGTGTTGTCAGCAATTAAAACACACTTTGAAATTATGCTTAGTGTTCACTATTTTTTGAATGTGCATGCACAAAAAGATAAATATGCATCTTGTCAATAAAAGTCATTTAACTATTGCATTCTTTAGATTAAAAGAATTTCATTTGATTTTGTCAAATATTCTAGTGCAACAATGAAGAGATTAGATTTAGTCCACAAAGCATTTCAAAAAACAAAAAATGTCATTCTTGCTGCGGAACTCAAAGGTCACTCTTTCCAGCCTGATGCTGCAGTCTGAATTAGGTCACATATTAGTGATCACTGAGTGATCAAAGCATGATTTAGAAACAAAGTCCCTGAAGTCTTTATTGGGAAAAGATAATCTTATCAAAAACTTCATAACTTCTGAAAACCTCTGATCTGAAGAACAACTATTACTCTAGATTTATTTTCTTAATTATGTTCAGTTGGTCATTTAACATTCTTTTTTTTTTTTTTTACTGATCTTCCTAATCAGTGTTACTGTTAGTATGTTAAACACTAACATTTAACATACATTTTTTAAAAGGATATTTGAGAACTAATCAGACATGGACTTTCAAATGTAATTATTGCTTATTAAGACAAAAAGATGTTATTCTATATGCACTTACTGTGTTTGTCTCTGGAACAAGAGTCAGCTGCTTGTTGTTCCTTTTCCACTGTCAACAGTGAAGACAGAGAAAACATTTACCAAACCTTTTTGGGGGTAAGAAGATGAACTTTGAGACTTTGATCAACAAATACCCAGAAGTCCCTGCATGCATCGATTTGCTGTTAGAATTTGGGACGACAGTTTCATTTGTGTCAGCTTTTTTACAAAACTTTTAAGTTGTTCCTTTCATTTCGTCTTACAATACACATTTCAAATGGCCACACAATGTTTGAGATATCAGAGTTATTAACTTCTTTTAGTTCTTTTTGTTAATCTTTTTCTGTTTCTGAAACTGAATGTTGCGCAATGGTGAGTTGCATTTTGATCTTTAAAAAGTGATGCAGTGGCTGCAGTCACAATCTTCACTAAATACTTAATTTTTAGCCTTTTAGCAGACAGGGACAAATGTTCAGTATCAGTAAATGAATAAACCTGATTGAGAGCTTGGAAATAGATTTTTTTTCCACGACAGTAAAAAAGAGGATTTTTTTCTAATAATAAAATTAGTTCTTAGTAGCAAACTGACAAACTGTCAAAGGGGAAAAACAAGAAAGACTTTGAAATCTGTGATTTTACACTATAAGGACATAATAAGGTAGAAATAGTGTGTGATTGAGAAAGAACCTCATGACTCAATGACTTACTAAATCCCATTTCCGCAGCAATAACCAAAAAATTTATTTTATTTTGTCTGACTAACTCTGACATTGTTATTCCGACACCTTGACTCTGAAGTTATGAAACGCCTATTTTATAACTTTTCATCTTCTCTACCAATTTTCAAACAGATGTGTTCACATTTGCTTTTCCACCAGCAAAAGGCTTGTTGTTCATTCAGATGCAGCTTTGTAAATCCTAACAATTTTGTAATTGTCTTTGCAGTGAGAGGAAGTTCTTAATTGCAATTCTTGTACAGGCTGATATTGTACTGCCTGTGGAAATCAGCAACTGTGCTTCAAATTTTCTACACCAGGTGAATAATCACTGCAGGTTGATCTGCCTCAGTGTGTTTGGAAATGATCTTATGTTGCTTCTCCATTGGAAAGGCAGCAATAGTTGCTTCTCTGATGTCTTTTTACATTGCCTTGGTGTTAACACAGCCTTGTATGCTATAGATAAACTGCAAAGTCTGATAAATAGCAGCATTGTGGTGTGGAAAGGTGTGATGTAAGGAACTGCACATTTAACACTGACAGGTTTATCTTGTCCTGATACGTGAGCCCTATATCTGAAAGATGTACTTTTCTCTTTAGCTATGACTGTGCCAAAGACTAATGTTGTTTACTGGATAAATTATTCAGTGAGCAATATGCTCCCCTCTGTTGGGAATTCACAATGTGCAAAATATTCTAATGTTGTGCATACTTGTTTACTACTCCTACTGATTGTTCTGAGAGAACATAGTCTTTTCTCTTCTGTATATCCTAAACCTGCTCAAAGCATTTACATCATAACTAAGAGATTTTTTTTCTTATCAAGGGCTGCACATATTTTTGTAAACAAGCTTGTTTATGAGACATGACTATGGATTTGCAACCAAGCTTTTTTTTTTCTCTGCTGACCTGAATTGAGTTCAGTTGAACTGACTGAGGTTTGGATGAAGAACAGTTTGGGACTGAGAAAAATCACAAGTGTCAAAAGGAAACAGGATTGGGTACGGGTCTGCAGGCAAACAGTTCTGCGAAAATATACAAGTGCCTTCTCTGAAATACCTTCATAGTGGAATATGTGTCCTTACAAGTAATGGGGCAAAAATGACTGCTGACCAAAAAGAACACAAAGTCTGTCTGAAATTAGCACACACACATAAATTTACCTCCAAAACTTTGGAAAGTATTTTGTGGACTGATGAGACAAAGAGCACATTTTTGCTGTTTGTCCATCTCAGTTCATCTGGCATAAAACATGACAGCTTTTCACAAGCTGAGGACATCAGACTTCTAGCCAAACATTATGGCCGTCCATATCTGGAGCTGCTTTGAAGAAATTGATCAGATCATAAATTTTACAATTTCCCTTCAAAAAAAAAAAAAAGTCTTAGTGAATGTATGTATATAGATATACAACAGCACAAATAGTTCAACAAATGTTTAAGAGTGACAAAAATCAAAAGTAGAGAAAATCTGTAAAGATATTCTAATATAAAAGTGTTCACTGTGTATTAATGTTGCAATATATCAACACTGTATTCATTTTCCGTAAACACCTATTTTCATCAAATTTGGACTTATTTCGGCATTTGACTTCTTTTTCCTTGTTGTGATTTCAAAGGCTGCAATGAACCTGCTATTTGCTCCTGCTTTTATTTTTATCAGGGCAAGGGGATTTCATAAACAGCCGATCTATTTGCTCACATCTTTTGCAATCAGCTTGTGAAATCTGGCAGCAACTCCAGATGAAAATAAAATGATCAGAAAACTAAAAGGGAAGAGCTGAGAAACAAAACAAGCATTAGAAATTATTCATAACCATAAAAAAAACTATATGATGAAATTAATTTATGATACCAAAAAAGAAAACTTACAGAAAACTTGCCAGGCAGCAATGGGAGCTCTTACCTAATCAACTATTAAGTTAAAGGTCAGTGCTTTAATCAGCTGGAAACCCTGGAATTTAAAGCTGTCATTTTTAACAATTATTTGCTTCAACTTTTGAAACATAAAACACATCAGTCTCCTGATTGTAATATTTTCAGACGGAACATGACATGAGAATTTGTGAAAGACAGTAGTTTGTGCGTAATCAGCTGTGCTTTGTTCGGTGTAATCCTTATCTCCAGGCTTCTTAGTCACATTTCCCAACCTGCAGCACAGCTTGTTGCTCTCAGTGGTTTTACAAAGAGCTTTTTCAAACTGGAGTCTCAGCATGATTCAATTGCAGATCCAACACTGTTCATGTCTTTACCTCCTCCGACGCATAATTAGAAGAGATTTATTTGGAAACCAAATGATTGGAATTTGGTGCAAAAATGTCATGAGTTGAAACAAATATGGAAACATCTAATGTGAAATATTTCACATATAACAATATATAATATATGTGATATTTCACATATCACATATAACAATTATAATAATATTCTGTTTGTTCACCCAGTGTATGTCTTCAAAATTATTATAAGGGTATCTATTCAGTTAGACAAATGCAATTAAACAACTGAGAGCTGACATGTGTCCTTCTATCATCTGTCTGTACCCGTTTGCTCTTGTAGGGTCATGTCCCCAGCAGTTGTTGAGCAAGAGACAGCATAAACCCTGGAGAGGCTACCAGTCCATCAAAAGCCACTGATAACACTCATGTGTCTATTTATTTAAGTTTTGCCTTGCAGCACTCCTCCACTCCGTTCACCGAGGACAGAAACTCATGCCACCCATATCAAAAATAATCAGTGTTCATGTTATCTTCCACATACATACCCCACCCTCCCATCCCATAATGTCTTCGGCCTGCTGGGACGCTGTGAAACCTCTGAGCTACAATCAGTCTCATCTACCATGGGAGGAAGTTCAGCTGTGTCCCAGCTCTCTCACCTGGCTCCCACTGAACTAATAAGACATATATCTAAGATTTTGTTATTTTTTTTGTTTTGTAAAAGTAGTAATACATGGCATGTTTTTGTTTTAAATGAAGAAGATAAATCGGTGTGCCTTGCTATGTTAGGAACACTCCTGCATTTGTCATTCCAGTTCTTTCTTTTAGATGTGTGTTGCTCTGTGACTCCATGAGGAGCAAATTTTCTATTTGTGTGTGTGTGTCTAGCAAGGTGACACTACAGCTGACTTTGATTTTATGATTTCTTTTTAAGTTCTGCTGTCTTTTCCTGTTGCCATATTCATTCTTTCATTCAGTTGTTAGTAGTTGTCAGAAAACTGTTCCTGTTTTGTCACTTTTTCTGAAATATCTAAGAGCAAAGTCGGATCCAGTTTTTGAAGTGATGTTAGCTGTTCGATGACGATGCATCTCAAAGAAACGACACAATGAAAGCTTCATATATCACCTGACACAAGTATTCTGCATCACTTTATGCTGCTATCTCCTGCAGTTTGCTCACCTATTAGTCAATCAGGTTGAGCAAACATTGGCTGAAAGTCCAGACACAATGAAGTCATGCACCAGGTATCGCTGTGTCATAAACTGGTTCGCCATATTGTTCTCCTGCTTTATCAACAGATGATAGACAACAGACATGACTGCTCTGATACAACCTTTCCACAGAAGGAAGTCAATGTTCATTCATAACAGAAAAAAATATCCCATAGTTAACCATTTTAAAGAGCTCATTTAACTAGACGGACAGAGAGGTTGTTTTCCAGTTTTAGAATTGAATTGAATTTAATCAACAATTTTGGAACTTTTTTCCCCCCGTTCTCTTGAACAGCTTTATTTGCAGACTTGTAACAGTGCAGTCGATTGAGTGCAATAAAAAGTGCAGAAAAGCAATTGTGATGAGATAGGTGAAGGTTTTATGTCGCTTATCAGCATCAAATAATTCTACTGTTTGAACCCTAATTACATAATTTTACTTTCTACCTTAAATTGAACAAATCAAAGAGCATTTATCCTGAGAAAAAAAAGTTAATTAAAGCAGTAAAAATATAGATAAATCGATTATTTCTCCACTGCCAGTCAAAAAGTTTTGTTTGGTATTTTTTTCCCCAAAAAACTTTTTGATAAAGATCTGTAGTTGCTGAATGTTTAATGTATTTATATTATGAGTGTTTTACCAAATATCATCAGGAGATTTCTACTGTTTGCACTGGTAGAGTTAAACTGGTGCACCAGTGGATCAGTGATTAAAGTGCCCGGTACACTCAGCAGAACCCCTTTAAAACGTGTAATAAGACTTCAAACATATTCATGTTTTGCTGTTGCATAAGCTCACACAGCTTTGTGTTTTTCTGATGTTGGTATGACATTAACATAATACCTGATTTTCTGAGAAGCTGTGAAAAGTATGACACTATCACACCACACAGAATCCAGCAGAATCATCCTTTACAACTAAAAATGGGGGCAATGCCCCGCAGTCTGTTCAATGTAAAGAAAGTCAGTACAATAACTAACCAAGGTCTTGTTGAAAATGGTTTAAAGGTGATGTGACAAACTATCAGTGACCAATAGGACGGTATGACACAGCATGGCACCACTACATCCTAATAAGGTAAACCCTGCCCCCACCGGGTCTAAGCGGGCCTCAGCCTCACTCGTCCCATGAAGCCCACCCATCAGACGAGCTTCAAATGTGACCTACTTAATATCCAGTAACAATTATCTCGAAGCAGAATGGAGAGCATCTGGTGCCCTCTACTGGACGAATGCATTGCCACTGATTTGCACTGTATTTCATCATAACTTTCTTTCTTTTTTTGGTGTATTTTTTTTTTGTATGTGTGTAGCTTGTGTTTTAATGTGGGTTTGAATTTACTGCATCATGTATTTTAATGCTGATTATTCTGTCATTAACCATTTTAACTTGCAGGGCTTAATTCACACTGAATTTCAGTGACACCGATTTCATCATCGCTACTATTCATTAAACAAACATGAATTTAAAAGCTTTGAGTGATAAGTACACTTTGTAATTTAATAATATTGGACAGAATGAAACAGAATAGACTAGTCATTTTATTATTTTCTGTAGGACTAATGTCTTAAAGTAAGGGATTTTTTTTTCCAACTCTTGATGCAACATTGATTTTGTATTTCCTGGATGCTTAAATTTAGGTAAAGCTTCAGATTACAGATGGATGATGCACGTAAACTAGTGACTGCAGAAAAAGCCCAAACATGGCTCTGTATATTATCCAGACCTCTCCACTTTGGTCTCATCTTTCCAACTGAAGCTGTTAAAAAAAAGAGAGAAAAGTTCTTGCTTTCAAAGTCATTGCATAATGTCACTTAAAATAAAATTATTCCATGAAAACAGAAAGCAGGTGATCCAGTTTTAAAAAATTTGTTACAAGTGATCAAATTTAGTTTACCCAAGTAAATATATTAAGTTGTCATGCTAACCTCTGGAAATAGGCACCAGCACTCTTGGCGACCCCATTAGGAATAAGTGTCTAAGATAATGGATGGCAATTGTCATGTTAAACAAATGTAAATAAATTAAGTTTTATAAACTTAATTTGATAAACTTAGTTTGATAAACTTAATTTGGCTACACGGAAAAAAATAGCTTTTTTTTTTTAAGTTGACTAACATTTCTCTTTAACCTTCCTATTATGTTGTAGGTCAAAAGTAGTTTTTTTTAAAAAACTTTTTCTAATTGTCGTAATAGGTAGACTCTAGATATAAATGGAAAATGTATTCATTTTACACATTTGCAATTCCCCACTGCGTCTATATTTTACATAGATACCGTTTGGGTCAATTTGACCCAGCAGTCAAGTTGGAAGGGAAAAAAAGATTTCAAAAAATTCCAATTCTATATGTTTCCTTGCAGTTTGAACTGTATTTCACCACACACACACGCATATGCACACACACGCACACGCACGCCCACTCATCTACACACATACAAATTTTTATGGGAACCTCTTCTGCTCCTGTGGGCAAACTCCACCCACACTGAGCGGACACTCAGCAGAAGTGGGGGAAAACATAAATACTCTCTGTTATAAAGATCATCCCTTGACAAAAAATTCAAAATGTAAAAAAAAAATAAAAAATCAACAAAAAAATCTATTTTAAGAATAATTTTTGTTTTTTTTTTCAGCTGTTTTTTTAGTATATGAGTCATTAGTACACTTGATGCGTACTAATGAGTAAATTAGTAAATTGTTAGAAATAAAAAAAACATTATTGTACAAATATTGATTCAGATTGTTAATGTTGGAGTTAATAATCAGATGCAAAAATGTTTTGGAAAATATTTTTGGTTTTTGATACTGTTGCATGATTAAACACTCCATGGGTCAAACTGACCCAGGAACATTATTGGTGTAGCTCAGAAACAAGCAAAACAGGATTAATTTAGTCATGTTGACCTTTGGACATTTGGACATTCTCTTTACAATGTCATGCTTTTAGTAGGTAATGAACTTGTTCTTTTTTGGGGGGGGGAATTTAATCTACTTGTGATTATAGACTTGGACAATTATACTTGTCCACAATGACTGCTGATGTTTTAATTTTTGGGATTTTGTTAATGCACATCTACAGGCTCCCGATCAGTAATCTCATCCCCTTTCTGCTTAGGAGAATATTTAATTTTAAACATTATTTTAACAATACCAGACTGTTAATATCAGATGTCAAACTGGGTGTAGCAACAAAAGCAACTTCAGGCGTTTATTACTTCTGATCCCCTCCTCCATCTGTATTGAAGTCATGCTGCGGTCTAGATAAACACTCTATGTGCTTACAGAAACAGGTGTCAGGCTTCAGCGGGTTTTACGCACATACATACACACACAGACTCATGCCAACACGCGTACATACACTCATGGTTAATTATTTATCCACCCACTGTACCACTGATATACACACCATCCTGCCTGTGTCACCAGAGAAGTTTCTGATGGAGAATCAAGAGAAAAACCCTGAAAGAAAGCTTATAATAAATTAGAATAGCATTATAAAAGTAATTTATTTTCATAAATAAGTTTAAACAGTTAAGATAAAATACTGGCTGATGATAATGGATCCCCAAACCTTGAAGAAACATCATGTGAATAATGCGCCGTTCCGTCCGCTTACTGCTCCTGAGCTTGATCTCCAATGAAAAATATACTTTAATATTTTAAAAAGAGGATTTTCAATCACTGAGCAAAAGTCTAGCCATTTTTATCTTTGGCCATAATGAGATGTTTTTGATGTCATCCCTGGTTTAGGAATGGTTTAAAAGCAGAAATGTGTGTGAGAAGGCTATCACAGCGCTGACTTCAGCTCAAGTCTCAAAGTCAGCAATGACTTTGCTTCTCAACTCCATCAAGGCTGTTTTCATCCCTCGTGTTGTGCATTTCATCTTTTTACCAGACTTTCCCCTTCCACTAAATTTTCCCTTGATATTCTTGGAAACAAGCATAGACTGTGCAATGTAAGGCTGTGAAGCCAGTTTAGTCCGTAATAACACATTTATTTAGGAAACTAACTTTGTCATCGACTTCTTATTCCAATTTTCCAATTTTCTGACAAAATAAACTCGAGGTTTTCCTCGGCTGTACCTTTATTTAGAGCTTGAAATACAGGACTTCATGTGTAATAATCTGTATGAGTTCCACTTTTTGAACTGAACTACCTAAATACATTTATTGTTATGTGACTCGTCAATTTATGGAGATGGACGTGACTGATCAAATATGAGAAGCTGATTGTAAATGTTTGAAAACTAGGAACTGACTGTCAAATATGCTGCACAATGTCAACTTCCCACAACTTCTGACAGACCAGAGCGATAAGTGAAGAACATGTTCCCATCCCTCCCCTCCCCCCCTATATAACTCGCATCTTTGGTGCACTTGGGCAACGTTTGCGTAACTGTAACATTTTTGCCCTGAAATGCGTAAAGTTTATTTTAGATATTGCGCTAATAATAGTCCGAGGAGATATTTTTCCACAGTGTGTGTTTCTGGTGGTGTGGAAGCAGCGAGTTTGGGCGGAACCATTCAGCGCGCGAGGGGCGTCGAGGAGCAACGTCGATAAATTGTAAATATCTTCCTCCACACACGACAGGCTCCGAGCAAGAAGCTTTTCCTCTCTTATGCTATTTTTACAAGGCTTCCATGTGCTGTAAGAATATTTACACGGTTTCAGCAGCCATTGGGAATCGGTTTTAATTGTTTTCTGGAAGAAAAAAAAGCCCCCCCTTCGGTGTCAATTTGGTGGAGTCGGATGAAAACCGAGCTGTGCGTGAGTGTGCGTGCGCCACATCTTCCACTAAATGATAAAAGCCACTTCAAACTGCCGGGGACCGAGCTTAAACAGAGGCGTTCAAGTCCATGCAGACCAAACTCGGCTTTTCTCTGTTACTTCCCGCTGAGGCCGCACAGACTCAGTGGAGCGTCGTGTGTTTTTGGCTTTTTGCTTTTTCTTTAAACCGTTACAAGTTGACGCGTAAGTTCGGCTGCCTGCAGCGGGATAAAGTGGACTGTTTCCTAACGAGGAGCCGAACCTGTACAGAGGTGAGTTTCAGTTGAGTTTAATGTATTATTTTTTTTCTACTGTAACGTCCAGTGTGTCACAGTCTGGTCAGTTGGACAGAGGCGGGTTTTACAGACGGACAACACCCGCACACGTCACACCTCTTCTGAAAAGTTTATTCAGACAACCAGATGTCACAGAGAGGAGAGTTCATCCCAAATACTGACACCGCCACGCGAGAAATATTTGCAGATTTAGTGAATGGCTTTCAATGTGCCTTAACAATTAAAAAGTAATCTGAGTAATGGTTATAATACAGTTTCTTCTTCTTCATGAAACTGTGAAAAACGTAATTTGACAAAAAAAGCAATATGGCTTCACTAGCTCCATCTTTTCTTTTATTGTAGTGAAATGGTATTAATATATGTTGTACTTGCAGATACTTTTTTTGTGTCTTTAATTGTGAAATCAACGTGCAGTCAACTTAAATAGAACTGCTGTTTACCAGCTTCTAGCATCAGTGGCCATAAGTTGTCATTTATTCCTCAGGACCTTCACTGTTTCTCAGCTTTCTAACCTCTGGATTGCTTTTCTGATCACATGACCTGATTTTGGCCAAGCTCCTGCTGCTAAACAGATGGCCTCACATTTGACTCCATAAAATATTTGGCATATCAAGAGGTTTATGGTCAGCTTAATAACTACAAGATGCCCATGTTGTTGGGTCGCAAGACAAGCCCAAACCATGACGTACCCACCTCTGTGCTGCGAAAACCCCACCGTTTGCAGAGGCTTTTGCAAAACCACACAACTGCCACTACGGACATGAAGAAGTCTGGTTATTCCTTATTATTTTCCCAAATCCAACTTTGGAAACCTTTTTCAAAAGAGGATCCATCTTCCAGACAACTAACATGATGGGCATGGCATTGTTTAGAAAAAGTCTGGAAACCCTTTTCAGATTGATAAGTAGCAATAATACAGTCACACTATAACTGTACTAACACACAACTGGATGCTCTGGATGCTCCAGCTGCCATAATAGAGTTGGTCACACTTCCTGAAGACCTGAATCCACACGAAGGAATCAGTGCATTCGATTAGCACAACCTAGTTGCTACTTTCCCTGTGAACTCCAAGGGAAACTGCAAGAGCATGGATAGTTTTATAAACTCAGCTTATGACAAAATTTGTTTAAATCTTTTTTGTACACATGATGGTAGACTGATAATAATGATAATATTTAAAAAGGTTTGCTTTCATTTGAGTATGTATTTGACCATTTTTTGCATCCTGGTCTCAGTGAATTCTTGGTTACATTTGTACTGAACAGGTTAAGTCTTGCTTGAAATGTTGAAATTTATCAATTAAAATGTAAGTTTCATGCAGTCAGACGTTTATGAAATCAATACATTCAAAATGTACTAATTTGACATTTTAAAATTGAAAATGGTAGCTCCAACTGTTTTCTAAAATGTTAGCTTTGATAAAGGAAAAAAAAGAGACAAAGCTGGAACAAATGGATGCAGAACAAAGTGTCTACTTCCAATTTGGCAGCTCTTAAAGTTGAACATTTTAAAAGCACACTTGCTGAAAACGTGCTTTGTTTTCTTTGGTACCAATGTACCGTATTTGGTTTTACGATGCTGTTGCCTTGACTACCGGTGTGTGTCAGGGAACATCATCCTGAACCGTTGCCTGATTTTCACTGACACGGGTAAAAAGAGGCAAGGCTGGAAGCAAGAATTTTCCAGAGGCTCAGTTTTCTCATTTTCTTCCTGATGTTCTGGCTCCTCACCCACCTGCTGCTCCTGTATTGACTGCAGGAGAGAGAAATATTTCAAGATGAACTTTCGTTCATCTACACAAAGCATGAATACCATATGGTCTTTGCTTCATATTGGTTAATTTTTTTAGTCTTCTTAAAAAAATGGTCAAAAAGCTTTGCCTCAATCGAGAGTTTTCTAAACACATTGGAGCGATTTTATAAATAAAAGTAGAGATTTTATTAATTGTTTTTGTCAGGTAATTGAAAAGGCTCTGAGTGCAATAACTGTTACTACTGTTTGATTTATGATTAGTTAGCAATCATAACTAATCAGTTATGATTGGATACATAGTTTTGGATACATGGTTTTTATTTGTATAACAGATTTGAGAGGAATACATTTTACAGTTTCAAGTGTTATTTCTCCACCTCTTTTGCACATCCAGAAACAGACATTTTCAATCTTAGACTCAATTATAGAGGGATGGAAATTCTTTTTAAGAGTTGCTGTATAATCTCAGGCCTGGACTTTGACTGGGCCATTCTAACTTTTAATTTATAGCTCTGGCTGCTTGTTATAGCGTTATCTTGCTGAAAGATGAGCCTGTGTCCTGGTCTCAAGTCCTTTGCAGCCTCCAGCTTCTACCAGGCTTGTCTTATATTAAATTCTATTAATCTGAGGAAAGGCATTCATGCTGCATGGTGCTGCCTTAAACCTGTTCCACAGGGTGGATGGAGATTTCAGGATGATCTGCAGTTAATTCTTTGTCTCATTTATCCTTTTGCATGGAGGCCAGAAAGTAAAATTTTGATCACATCACACCAGAAGACCCTTTTTCCCAAGCTTGCTTTGTCTGAACTCTGAAATCAATTGGTTGATAGGTTTCATTTAGGAGTATCAGAGTAAAAGGGGCAGAATTCTTATTCACAGCACTTCTTTAGTGTTTAAAAGTGACAAAATGTGAATACGTAAACGAGATCCTCCTAAACTTTGACCCTGCAAATGTCACCAAGTCAACGCCAAATCTGCACATTGCAGTAAAATGGGCCAAGTGGCTTACTTACAGTCTTTTTCTGCTCTGAAAACAATTACAGTATTACATTGTGCAGCACTTTGAAGAAGAGATCTGCTTGAACATTAAAAAGCCCATTTATCCTCTCACTTCCAAAACACTCAGAGTGTTATTTAAACACAGAGTAAATCATATCAGAGAGTTTATATACTTAGAATCATTTCTCATGTCTCTTTTAGGTAACTTTTTTTCTCCTTCCTTGTGGATAAAGCTTAAAACAGACAATAAGGTGAGCCTAAAAATGGAAAACAGCTGTAAAAAAATGGCCAGGGGTTTACAGGAAGCCTACACAGGGCTTGTGGAAGGGGTGAGTGCTGCTCTGGAGCTTGTGTGAAGCAGTCTCATTAGGCAAAGCAAACCATGCAGACCAGAGATGGGGGTTGGGGACAGGGAGGGAGGCTGTTGCTGTGTAATTGAAGAGAATTGCAAACATAGAGCATAGAAAGGCAATCTCCAGGGGCTGCTGTGTATCAAGGACCGGTCACAAACTCTCAATGTTTTCCATGACAGTGAGCGTACAATTTCATCTGCAAAAGGATGTCTTGAGGGCAGTGTCTATATCTATCAGCCTTTTCTGTTTCATTTCTCTGTAAGAGCAAAAACAGAGGGGCATATGTCACATTATAAGCAGAAGGAAATAACCGCCCCTGCAGGAGGTTAAAAAAAGAAAAGCGAGTCAGGGACTTAGAATAATCTATTAAGTTGTTTACCTAGGATTAATTTTGCTACAGTACACTTCTTCTTCAATGAGGACGTCCTCTGGGAAGTTAATGTTTAATTTCCAAGCTTGGTATCTGTAAAACACTTCAGTTTCCCAGTTTGGGCCCTGCTGGGTTTCATGTGGCTTTGTGGGGATAAACAGTAGCGCCCATATCTACGTCTGTTTCTGCTCAGCCTGAACACTGAGCTGTCTTGGAAAAGTCCATTCTCTCCTGCTTCCTCATCCTGTTGCATGTGCGAGAGAAAGTCATACGGTCAGGCTTGCAGGCTAGTGCGTTATTTATGCTGCAGTCTAGATAACACCAAATCGACAGGAATGACATTATGTTCTGAATTCAGAAACACTGAGTCGGTCTTTAGTTTTTCTTGACTTAACACTAAGTCAAGCATTCAAAAATCAACACACATTAAAATAATGAGCATTGAGGATTATTTTATTTTTTTACTTTATCACAATCTTCCTAAAATAATAATAATAATATAAAAAACCATTTTCATAAACTTTCATTGTGAACTGAAGAAGATTGATAATGAAGCAGGAACAAACACTACGGGCAACATTCAATGATATGAAAAAAAAGTACATTTCAATATTGGTGTCTAATCATATTTTTAAAACTTGTTTTAGTTTTCGAACAAAACCAAAATTTGCTTTGTTGCTCAGTAGGATTTCAGGTCAACTTTTGAATCAACATCTGCACAAGGTCATCTGAGGAAATTTTATAGTTACAACATTTTACTAGCATCTAATTAAACTGAATTGACCACAAAGATGCTGTGATGGAAAACCTTTGTTTACATTAGTAACAATAAGCAATCCAAGTCTAATGCCAGACTTGGTAAGTCTGAGAGAAGCTAAAAAAAATTAAGAAAAAAAACAGGATATGAGGAGATTTTGTTTTTTTTTTTTAAAGCAAAAAAGGCCTTGGAAACTTAAATCAAAGCTACAACACTTTGCAACTGTGCTTAATCTATTCCTTTTTCATTTAAGAGCCCCTGCTGCATTGTTAAGATCAAATTCTCACATCTGCTTCTCTCATCACATTGTGACTCTGGTTCAAAGAAGAGCAGGAAATTAAACTTGTGAGGCAATTAAAAGAAATGACAGTGTCTATGTGTACTCAGATTCACACTGTCTTCATCTGTTCTTCAAAAAGAATCAGTCTGCTGGCAGTGAAGAGCGAAGCGATGAGATCTAATATCTTTCAGCAAAAAAAAGAAAAATCATTAGAAGGAATAGGGAGAAGTGGAGGTGTTATATAGAAAGGTTATTATGTAATAGAACCTCTGGTATTACCAAAGCAACTCATACTGTATGGCTGGAAATAGTTTTTCTTCTATGTGTCATACTTTTTCCATTCTTCCCAACACCCACACACCCCTGTTTTCCATCCTTCCCACTCACACTTAAACAGATACAAGTAAAAGATTAGCTCGGTTTTATCGATTTTTGCCTCCACACTTTAGCAGAAATGCCATTTGCTTAAATTTACTTGGAAGCTTGTGTTTTTACTAATCTGTTCTATCGCGTTTCGTGTATTGGAAACATTTACTTTTACAAGTAACCAGACTGCCTTTTCACACTATGAGCCATTTGCAGTGTCACAACCACCAATTTCTGTATACTTTATAAAATATGATTTACCATTATAGTATAATTGCAAGGCAGAGTGGAAATAATTTTTTAAAAATACAAATTTTAAAAATGTGAAATTGTCTTAAAAATGCATTGCTACAAAAAGTTACATAACTAGTAAAAATTATCTTATTTTTGATATCAGTTGAAATCCAATTTTGTAAAAACTACAGAGGATATTCACTAAGAGCATAGTGAAAGCAATGCAGAAAATATGAAGCATTTAAAATTTGGTCCTGCTCTTACACTCACAGGTAAGTAGAGCATGAACATTTGACTTTGTGCTTGAAACATGACAAAGTGTAAAATTTGTCTGTATTCAAAAGGTTTTCCGACCATTCTTTGGTGTGTTGTTTTCAAGGTCAGATTCAAAGCTGCCATCACCATTTTTCTTATTTGATAAAACAAAATCAATTCCCTTATATTTGAAATAAAAACAAATCCGCCTTCACAAATTTTTCTCGCCAGATAACTTTTTTTTTGTGTTTGCTTACCAAAACAAACCTTTATCTTTACATCATCATGCAAGGTGTCACTTTCAAAAATTAGATTTTGTTCTGGATGTGCTGTATTATCATATCACCAATCATGAATGCCCCTGCATGCATGAATAAACAGTTTTTGCAGAGTATACCGTAACCATAGGAGCTGAATTCGGACAAACCACAGAAACCAAAGGTGAATAGACCCAGGTGGCCAGATGCTTTTTAGCCATCATTTGTGTCTGCTTTTTATTCAGTAATAAATTACACCTGCTTAAATTAAATTAGATTACCCATTTTCCCAGGATGGAGGGGATTGTTATCGAGGTGAATGTCTGGTTCTCTGTCGGCTACAGTAGTCTGTGTCAACCTGACCTTTTACAAAGTTGCTTTATTAAGATTTATAATTCCTCCCCCAGGATCCTTGTCCCCTTTCCAGTGGAGGGCAAGGTTAACAAATTAACTCTATCCACACACACAACCACCTACACGTACACAGACAAACACATTTATTTATTCTCTCCCAAACATAAGCAGAATACTTTCCCAACATTGTTGAAATCTTTGATGTCTTGGTGTTGAACAATCCACCTTTTTCTTCTTCGGCTTGATTGAGAAGAATTTCTAGCACATGTTTAAGAAGGAAACGCTGTTGAAAACTGAGAAGAATAATTGATCCAATGAATCATTTATGAAATTCACACAAGGTTGTTAATGAGGTTTGTTGGTCCCCTGCAGGAGCAGAGGAAGTGGAGCAGCCTTTGACGTGGGGCGCAGTAGTGCGGCTTGAGTAGAGACACTTAGAAGAGAAGGTAGAAACGCCAGCTCGGCTGTCCGCCTCGGAGCGCTGCATCATGGGGAAGCAGAACAGTAAACTGCGACCTGAGGTCCTGAACGACCTGAGGGAGAACACAGAGTTCACCGACCACGAGCTGCAGGAGTGGTACCGAGGCTTCCTGAAGGACTGTCCCACCGGCCACCTGACAGTGGAGGAGTTCAAGAAGATCTACGCCAACTTCTTCCCGTATGGCGACGCCTCAAAGTTTGCGGAGCACGTGTTTCGTACGTTTGACACAAACAGCGACGCCACCATAGACTTCCGGGAGTTCATCATAGCTTTGAGTGTGACATCACGTGGCGGGCTGGAGCAGAAGCTGCGCTGGGCCTTCAGCATGTATGATCTGGACGGGAATGGTTACATCAGTCGGGCGGAAATGCTAGAGATAGTTCAGGTGAGGAAAACATGTTCTGCATTATAACTGATTGCATGTTAAATATGTCAGATTGCATGAAGAGGTAGAGAAGGTTTTACATCCGCAGATGAGAAAGACAATAGAGGCTGTCAGAACCAGTTGGTTCTTTAGTATTAATTATTCTAAACTTTTAACCCCTTCTTGGTTGTTTGTTGTGTGCATTTCTAATATCTATGGTGCTTTAAGTAAATAATTTCCACTGATGCTGCGAGAGACTCACAGCTTACTCCTCCTTTATTACAGCCTGCAGCTTGCAAGAGCGTTTCTAAGAATGTGAAGGAGCTCAAGAGGAAAAAAAAGCATTTTCTGAAATAAATCTAAAACCAATAACTGTATCATAGCTTCTTCACTTTAAAATTTTATTGTCTTGCAAACGTATGTACACCTCGTTTCATATTTTAGCAGGTTACAAACAGCCCAGGAAGGGGAATTCATTTGACTTTTACATATAATAACTGCAATACACAAATTTGACTTTAATTCTAAAGTGGCAAGAAGAAATCTATTTTTGAAGGAAATCTTTAAGAAGTCTTGCTTGTAGTTTCCCACAGGTCATGTAAGGGTCAGAGCACTGACTGCACAAGTAAGCGAGAAATATTGCACGTTTATGAGGCAACTGACAGATCATCTGGTGCTTGTGTGCTCCCCTTTGTAATGGCTTGCAGTAAATCTATTGCATTTTAATCTCTTACAATTGTAATAGAAAGTTGGTGTTTAATAGAAAACACCAACTTTCTACTAGGAAGACTAAATATCCTAAATTTCAGTCTAGAAATGCTTTGCTGCCATTCTCTACAAATCTCTATCTACCAAGTACAGGTTTGCCAGGTTTTCTGGGTAAACAGTTTTTCTTTGGCCTGCTAGTTTCAGAGGAAAGAAAACGAATGACCTCGTAAAACTAGCCTTGTATGTCACTACCATATATGACGCTGAAATCTACACTCATGCTCTTTTAGAAAAACATACTAGCGGAGGAGCACTTTCAAGTACAACTCATTCAATGGGTTCTCTCTGTATCAAAATAACTCCCCACTACTTTAAACATTTTAAATAACATTTCCACTCAATTATGTTCAAAAATTCTTACAATATTCTGACTATTTTTAACTGTTTTTGTGTTTATTTAGTCCAAAGATCCATCCAGTAGCTCTCTCTGCTTATTTTTTATTAATTGACGAAATCAAACCAAATCTCCAGTCAGTTCTATGCTCATCACTGTTTGCAAAATGCTGGAACATACTATTAAAATTACATTGTTTTCAAAATATATTTATATGTCATTTTAAGATGTGAATTTATAAGGAACTGTAGTGTACTCTTTGTTATGCAGGTAGGTTTTACTCACTGTGCGTCTTACTGCTGCAGATATATTTACTCTTCCAGAATGGAGAGCAGAGCAGAATGCAGGGGCATCTCATTATTAGCTCTGTTGTGTTTGCTGATAGAAGCGAATGTGGAAAAATCAAAGTTGGGCCATGAAGCTGCTCTCTGTACTGTGGAAGTCTGTCAGAGAATCCTCTGCAGATTCAGTTCTCTGAGCAACGGAAACAGGTTTGAGCATCAGTAAGCGTAAGGTTAATCTCACATAAGAATAGATATTTTTCCCACATAACTCTGCAGCAACAAAGATATAATTAGAAAAGTCCTCATGTACATAACTGCATTCCCAATTATGTTAATCTGTAGGCCATCTACAAGATGGTGTCATCAGTAATGAAGATGCCAGAGGATGAGTCGACGCCAGAGAAAAGAACGGATAAGATCTTCAGACAGATGGACATCGACAATGATGGTAAGACTGGTGTGATGTGTATGTTTTGTCTGTCATACTCATGCTATAACTGATTTTTCCTCAGCATTTTCTCCTTAATGGAAATAAGTTGTTTGCCTTGTAAGAAGGACACACGTGTTCTTTTCACACAGACCAGAGTGCATGGCACATTGGCTGACATGGAGTTAAAATCTTAAAATAGAATTTCAAAAAATGAATTGCTGAATTTAATTTGTTTCACTTTCAGTTTTTCTTTAGCAGAACTCACCCTCATTTTGTTGTAGCAAAAAAAAAAAAAAAAAAAAGAGGGTGATCTTTGTAGCAAAAGTTCTCACGTTTCATTTTATTTCCACTCTACGTGGCCTACAGCCACGTAGAGTCATAGGTCTCAAGAAGGTTCCATGATGGATGCAGCATTGTCATCCATATATGGCAGTAACTTCCTCTCAGAAGTGCTTTTACTACAGACTGACTCACAGGTTGATGGAACAGGAGGCCTACCAACAATTACTCCACACAATACAGTAAACTGGGAACAAAAGTATGGAAAATCAGGAAGAGAAGTAGTACTGTCCTGGACGGGTTTGTCATGATCTCAGCCATTTCCTCTCCATAGAAAGGAAACTGAAGCAGTGGGGATAAACTAAATCTGTATAATGTAGAAAATTCAAATTCTAAAACAATTCTACCTGGAAAAGTTAGTTTATTAGTATTCCTAATAGTTTTAAAATAAATATTACTGAGGCATTTCTTTATGTACAATACAAAACATCCTTTTTAGAAACTTCTAATCAGGAAGCTGTGACTTGAAAGCTCATTGCAGCTGACAGCAGTTTTTTGTGGTCACTGAAATCTCCATCACAACAATTTGATGCCATCTTCATGACAACCAATGGATTGGTAGTGATGTGAGGACAAAAACCTTTTTTTCTAACCTACCATCACAAAAGCAAATAGAGTTTGCTAAACACTATTCAGATTTCAAATGGAACTGTACGGCTTGTTTGAATGAAACTAAAATGTATGTAAATGTATTTTTTGTTATAGGAAAACAATTAATATTCTTGAAAGCTTAAATGAGGCATGTGTTGCCTAAATCAGTGTGTTAAATCTTTTCTTAAACTGATTGGAATGAAATTAGTCTTGTAAGAAATTGCACAAAGCTTTCTGCAAGTAAACATGACGTGTTTTTTGAAAGGATTTTTTGGATTTCACACATATCGGTAACTGGGGCAGAAGTGATTGTGTTGCGACACTGAAAAATCAGATGCTTGTTTTTCCTTCGTCAGATGACTCATTTCGCGCTTCGTGTCGGTTTGTGCTCTGCAGGTAGATTGTCTTTGGAGGAGTTCATTAAAGGTGCCAAAAGCGACCCGTCCATCGTCAGACTGCTGCAGTCGGATCAGGGAACCTCCCGCCAGTTCTGAGGATACAGAGAAATCCACTCTGCTGCATGAGAAAAACCTACCACATAAATTCAGCTTTACACCATTCCTTACCTCCCCTTTTTAGCTAACACTCTTGTTTACATTTATGTGTCTTCTCTCTGGAGCCGTTTTGAGTATTTTTTTGTGCTTTTCCTAAACCTTTCCCATTTAGCCTTTTTGTTTAATTTAAGTGCCATATAAGTATATTGACTGGATTCAAAGGTTAAAGTGTTATGGCTACCATTACATTACAAAAGGAAACTAATTAAATGACTTAAGAGTTTGATTCAACTGTGGCTTATTGTGGTTTAAGAGAACAGATGCTTACAAAGGTCTGTATGCCTTGATATAGCATGGCTCACTTATTTGTATTTTTGGATATTGTGAGTATAATGTATGTGAATAAGGAGGCAGGGACTGGTTGTTTTTATTCCTTTTTATTTTTGTAACAAAAATGTAATTTTGTTTTCACACGAATGAAATAAAGTTGTGTAAGAAAATCTACACAAGTCGTCCCACAGATTCTCCCCTGTCCTGGACAGACATGACGCAAACCCACCCAGAGTCTCATTTACCGTTTTTTTTGTTTTTTAAAAAAAGGGAAAATATGCCAAGTCAGGTTGAATCATCACCTTTCACGAGTTCACATCTTAAAACTGTTACTTTAAGGCAGCTGAAGAAGGGAGAGGGAGTCGCATTTGGAAAATAAAAAATAAAACACTTAAATGAACCTCCCCCTCCTCTCTCCAGCTGGTGGCAGCTTTATAAATATTCAGCCTTAAACATTCAGTAGGTTTGTGAAAATGAGTTCACCTCAGGGACAAACACAGGCGCGCACACACTCCCCTCCCTCTGGGTGACAGATAAGATGGTGTGAAAAACCACAGGTGACTCTCATGCGCCTCTTCTGGAGTATTTCAGTAACTGGCCAGTGTGGCCTCCCATTCGTCCACAGGAAGGGGGAGGCGAGGGACAGGACCAGACAAGACCAAACCCAAATCAGTCTGGGTCCGATCCTTACGTTTGGACTCATAACTCGTCCTTCTCAAAGTCCTCGTCCAGATCGATGTCACTGAGGTCGTATTCCTCCTCCACAGGAAGCTGAACGTGACAGAGAAAAAAAGAAAATAAAAGAGAATGTTAGAATAAATGATGGATTGTGGTCCAAATATAAATTCAGCTTTATTGTAATTGAATATTTTCTTTTAACTACAGGTGATTTTGAAAGACAAATGATGAAAACTTAAAGAAAAAATTCTAAATGATTCCCTTTATATAAAGTTCTGAACAGCAAGAGCTAAATCATAACTGCACTCAATCATTGTTGAGCTACATTAGAAAAAAAACACAAATCTCATTCATTTAGCATCAGATTTTTTTTAGTAAATAATTTTCTCCACAAAAGCCATTTAGTTTATATATTCAGCAATCAGTTTGCACTCATATGTACAGAACTAATTAAGTGTAATGATTAGAACTTTACACATTATTCAGACTTCACAGTTCAACATTAAGCATGTTAAAACATTTAATGCAGCCAAATGCAAAAAAAGGTCAGCTTCAGTTCAGTTAAATTAGAGACTAAATGATATACATACACACAGGTATTATGAGTTCATCTACCTTATTTAGATATTAACATCAGAAAATTACTACAATGATCCAGAGCTAATTAGTGAGGCAAACGCACCAGATCGAAAATAATTGAAATAAAAAAAACAAACAAACAGCTTTAATCTTTAATCAGAACCCACTGTTTCATCTCCTCAGCTCCTTTTTATGCAGGCAGTTGTGCTGTGGCTCCCTTAGTACCCAAATGCCATTATGCTAACCAACTTGAGACCTTTTCAACCTTTGAAATACAACAATATGACTATATTTTTGCAAATTGCCTCAAGATGATGTGGTGTGAATTGGAGCTATATAAATAAACTGAATTAAAGTCATTCAACATGAAAGCACACTTTGGTCAGCTTTGTCTGAGTTTCGAAATAAACGGTATCTATTAGTGAACACTGCAGCGATATTGTGGAACCCTCTACACAGTAGTCTGCATGAAAACTGAATTTTGCTTGAAACATTTGAGTTAATGATTCTGTTGACTGATTGCGACGAACACAATTAGAAGCCAAATTCAAAAAGCTCTTTTTAAGTCGCAATGTTAGTGTTATGCTAAATAATGATAATAAATGAAACCCAGTTTATTTTCTGTTAAGATATTAAAGTTTAGGCTTGTTCATTTGAAAAATCGTATCTTTATAATGCTCCTATCAGAGCACCATTGCCTCGCATCAGAAAACTGATGCAGCCACACTCACCTGTCCATCTTTCCCATCCCAGGCTTCTACAGCGTTAATTTTTGGCATGACTCCGCCTCCCAGTGTGGCGGTGGAGCCTCGGCCCACGGAAAGTTCCCTGAAAACAGGTCCTCCATTTAGTCTGCTGTTTGCTTTCTTTTACTAAAGAAAACTAGAAAAGCAGGAAAAGTGCGCCCTCTACCTGAGGAACTCGTGTATGCCAGTCTCACTGAAGGAGCCTCTGAGGAGAGCGAACTTCATTTTGCGAGCGTTGATGGCGGCCATGGCCGGGTAGCCGAATCCGCCAATTCCTAGAGAGGTCTCCAGCTCCAGCTGAGCACCTGCCTCCGTCCAGAGCCAACTGGAAATAAAACAACAAAAAAGATCAGAAAACTGTAACTTTGATAGAATAAAGTAATATTCCGTAGCATTAATCCTCACCCCCACAGCTTCTTCTTATACTTTTCTGCCATCTTTACCATCACATCTAGATAACCATTTCTACCGGATGCACCTGTTTGGAAACAGCAGAATGGTATTAGGATTTCTGTATGTAATCTGTGTTTTAGATTTTTGGTGTAATTTGGAAACAAAGTTTTAACATGGGAGATGGGGGGGAGGGGAGTAAAGACGCATTTCAGCACCTGTATCCAGGATATGTGGAAGGACGGCAATTATACACAGCTGACTGTCGTCACAGGTCTTCTTCAAGACGTCTTCATTAAGGATCTGAGAGAAAAAGTTCATTTTAAACTCAAAGTATTTTCTGTAAAATAAAAACGGGTTCATATAAATGTCTTATTTCTTAAAAAATGCAATTTTACACATCTTCAGATCAACATTTATCAAATGAAATTTGCTAAATTATAAAATTTTTGTCCATTTGTAAAATAAAAAACTCTCTAGCATATCAATGTTTTGAATATGAGGTCACATTGACAGACTGCTGGATGCAACCGATTTAAAAAAATAAGAATAAATCATAAAAATAAAAAAATAAATATTGAAATCCTTTTAATACATCTTAAAACCTTAATTTTTCTTCATAATACAAACCAATATTTTTTTCATTCCATTGCTTCTTGAGGACAGAATGAACATTGATTAAAGCTTCTATTTTAGTCATAGCTTTAGCTTTAATTGTACAACACCTGAAGCAGTCATACTTGTTGCCACAGTAATCAATCAAAGTGATTAGTATATGATGGATGATCACTCTGACCTCCAGCAGCTCAGGAGCAGGAGCGTTGTCAGAGAACAAATCCATGGCCTTCTCGATGATGTCCCCTCGGGTGCGGCCTCCTTGGTAGTCCTCAGGCTCCTCCCCTTTACGGAAAATTTTGATTGTGGGAAATCCGCGAATCTAAAACATACAAAAACATTCCTTTAATACCAGTATCAGCTGTCTGATGTGGGAAACATAAAAACAAAAGGAAAGCCATTATTTATGCTTAAAAATACACCCATGCTGGGGATTTTGGGGCATAAGTTTAAGCCACCGAATGCAAAAGACTGAATCGCAAAAATGCATGTACTATTCTAGTTTTAAAAAATATTTTTAAAAACCAACAATCTGGCAAAATTTATTTATCTCTTTTAGAGAACAGAGGAGATATTTCCTGAGTTTATCACTCAATGAAGTTTCAGCTACTGAAGATAAACATCCAGTGAATGCTCAACACCAGATACTGTATTAAATCATTTCATACACCTAGTTTCCAATGATATATTTAAATTATTTTACACTTCCAAATCATCAGCACCAAAATATCTGCAGTTGATCACTGGAGAGCCAAGGCTTTGATTTTAGCTGCTGAAATATTTAAATCAGAACGTCACAGTCTGCCCTCCGCTTCTTACAGATGTAAAACTCAAGAAATCTCTCATTAAGCAGCTTCATAAAGATATATTTTTCAAGCAGACCAAAAGCTCTGTATATGTAAACCACTGGAAATGCACTGGTAGAAATTCACAGCCCAGTTTTGCACAAATATCAGGGTTGTTTAGCATTTGGAGAAATGATGACACAGCACTGAGTTTTTAACTCACCCCATAGCGGCTGGACACAACCTGATGCACGGTAGCGTCTACAGCCCCAAGGCGAACTTTGCCCTTGGTCTGCTCCTTAACAGCTGTGGCTGCAGCTGTCCACTCAGGCTCCAGGCTGTGGAGGAGGACACAGTCACCATTACAAACACACACACACACACAAAAAAAATCACCTCAAATTTAATTTTTGTGCAGGCTTATGGTTTCTAGTTGTGGAGTTGACAAATTTTATAACTTCTAGAAAAATTTAACTAAAAATCTCTGCTTTATTCTAGTGCCTGAACAAATCTAAGAGATTTAAGGTCTACATATTGCTTAGTAAAAGGGTTTATCTTGAGACAAGTCTGTTAGCTACTGAATCTTACTTCTTGCAGTGTCCACACCAAGGTGCAAAAAACTCCACCAGCCACACGTCGTCACTGTTCAGGACGGTCTCATCAAAGTTGGCGTCGGTGAGCTCCACCACATCCTTCTTGCTGCCACCGCTGCTCTGCTGGAAGACAGCAGGAAGTAAAAGGAAAAACCTTTCATTTCCATCACTTCCATTAAGAGAGTGAAAGCTTCAAAAGGGTTCCAGTCGTTGACTTACCTGCTTGTTGTAGCTGGAGCCACCAGACTTTCCACTCAGCCTCTCTTTGACGAGCGTTCTTAAAGCATTCATTGCTCCATCGACAATCGCCTGACTACTGCGTCCTCCTAGTGGCATCAAAGATTTATTCAGTGCATCATACGTCTTCAAACATGTGGTTATTAAATCAGCCACAAATCATTTTATGATAGCATCAAATAAAATGCTTCTAATACTCACCTTGGTATTCCTCTGGTTTATTTTTATTTGCCCCAAAGACCTTGATGGTGGGGAACCCTCTGACGCCATATTGGCCTCCCAATGACTTGTGCTGGTCAGCATCTACAGCCCCAATCTTCACAATACCCTGAAAGATTGATCAGACACGTTTATGTTTGCCACATAATAACTTAATTGTAATTAACTTTTTGTTTTTGAAGAAGGTTTCTGTTGTGGTATTAGAATGAAACATTTTGTGTATCAGTTATTCTGCTGCAACAAGAAGCAGGCTTGCCAATTTTTAAGCTTCAGATAAAAATTTATCACCCTGCCCCTTCTTTTTCTTGGACACATATCATTACAACTCTACTTGTCTTGTCTTCTCAAAATAAATGCAGAAGAAAGAAAAGAATGACGTGTGACATCTCTGTTGGATTACCTTGAGGGCTGTTGCTGCTTTCTTCCACTCTGGAGCAAGATTTTGACAATGACCACACCTATGAGAGAATTAAGAAAAAGGAATAAAAAAAAAAAAGCAACAACAAATGACTGACCAAATGGCCATAAATTTCTGCAATTAGAGACACACAAACTGGTCAGCAAAAGACTGGAATCCAACAAAGTTGTTTTTGGATGAGCTCTAACAGCTTAACGGTAGCTAAGCTGTTAGAATATCTGCTTATTCTTTTCACATTCAATAAATTCATCAAAACTAAACATTTTTCTCTCTGTATTTGTAACAGTCACAGAAACCCAAAATGAATCAAAAATTTTTTGAACTGCTCTGAGACTCATGCATCAAAACACTGTCAACTCTGAATCTTCCTCAGCTTTTGTTTTTTATTGGGGGTCATAATCAGGACAATTTCTAAGATTGTGCGGCTCTAAAACTTTTAATGCCAACACAGGACAAAAATTAACTCAACAGTTGTATTGTTCTTTCAGATGAGAACAAAAACTTGTGAGGGTTGTGCTCTTCACAGCTAAAAAGTGGAAAGCAAATTTTGCATGCAAGCCTTGCCTTTTGTTTTTTTGATTCACATGTAAATGTTTAAAAGGGAAGGAAATGCCTCAAACAGGCGACTGTCACTTATCCACAAATCCTTTCTCATAAAACTATCACTGCTGCATCATTATTGTGATGAATGAATGCGTACATCTGTATGAACTCACCAGGGAGCATAGAACTCCACCAGCCACAGACTGTCACTCTGGATCACATCCCTGTTGAAGTTGGACGGTGTGAGCTCAATAACATCATCACTGGAGGAATACAAGGCTTGGACCGACAGGACCAGCGAGCAGCCCAGCATTCCTAAAACACAAGGTGAACGACCAGCAGGTTTATCTCAGCGACTAGTGATGTTAAATCAAATCAAATAAAATACTAACTACAGAAGGACAGCAGAGGACTGTTTATGCAGAGCTAAAGATTTGATTTTGAAACATTACATCAAATATAAAAGGCCTACTCCTGCACCGAAACTTAGCCCTCCCTGCAAGCTAACAATAGTAGCGAAAAACGCACTAAAATACTTAAAACACAAGCAATTTTCGTTACTAATGCAGCACAATAATACTACAACATTCAATAACTTACCAAATAAAAGCGAACTCATGGTTTTCACTTCTCTCAGCTCGTCTCCTCGATCGAAACAACAAACAGACTACTGCCGCTGCTCACGCTCTCACAAAAGTCTAATGCAGAAGGGGGAAAAAAAATCTCACCGTGGCCCACGCTGATTGGTCCGTTGTCGGAGACGGTGAGGTTGGACCAATCAGCGTGCGCCGTGTAGTTTTGAGGAGAGACGAATGAAGGGAAGGAGGAGGACGGAAGCAGTGTACTTTCTCTGCACCAGGATGCGTTAGAGATAACTAGGCTGACTCATTCTTAAAATTTAATGACAGCAGGATGCGTGTGGATTTGTGTTGAACCGTTTTTTTAAAAACTTATTTTAGAACTAGAAAATACAATGAAGAGCAAGATTATTAATGCTCTTTGAACTTTTGCCATTTTTTTCCCACATCATACCCCAAAACTTTAGTGTATTTTGTTTGGCTTTTAAATGATAGGTTAACATAAAGTAGGGCACAAATTTGAAGAGGGATAAAAATGACAGCAAATAATATTCTGAACGCCCAACGTTTGTTGGGCATTTTAATTTGATAACACAAAATAAAATCACGTGAAACCGATTCAAATATACTTACCAAATAGAATCCATCTCTTATCAGCGAATGAACACGCTTATTCACTAATCATTTGTGAACAAATAACATCTTGAAGATCAAGGCAGGCAGGGAACACAGCCAGTATAAAGTTTCTAGCTATAATTAGATCAAAAGGTGTTCAACAAGTTGTGCAAAGTTCAGATTATCTCTAAAAATGTGTGAAAACAGACCATCTTCTTGCACTTTACAACTAAGCGCTGCTTTTCTTCATCACATAAACAATAAAATGTTTTGCTGAATAACTTTATGGAGAAATTAAATAAACAAATTTAAGTTAACGTTATTATTACAACAACAACCTTTCTTTAAAAAAAAACAATACAATCCATCTTAAATTAAAAATTATTAGCCAAAATAATATTTTCAACTCACTTCATTCCACAATAACAAACAGAAAAATAACTGAAAACACAGGATTCAAATTCAAAGGTTGAAAAGGATCGATAAATTCATCGGTTTTTCTTTATTTTTTCTGAACTTTTAACATGTTTAGTTCCTGAAACCCACAACTTTCGCACAAATGTAATTTCTCTTTACTAAGCAATTTCAAAACAATACATGTTAAACAAACTAAGAAGGGGAAAAATACTCCATGAATACTCATAAACACACTATTAAGCAATAAATAAAACAGATATCAGATTGATTGGTTGTGATCAGTGCAACAAAAGATGAGCTGCATTGGAACAATGTGACCACTAGATGGAGACAAAGTCCAATACTCACGGAACACCGAGGAGTACCGTGAGTATTACTGTAATACTTGTAAAAAAGAAAGTGGTTAAAAAGTGTTCATTTGTAAAATATGAAATTTGATAAATAAATAAATACAGTTATTTGTAACAATTTTTATAACTATTGTAATACGTTCTTTTCTCAGACACAATGATAAATGTATTGGTCATAACGTGTGTGTATGTGTGTGTTATTTGTGTTTGTTATTCGTGTTATATGTCTGAAATAAATCATTCATCCATTCCTTCACGTCCTTCTAATGAGCTTTCCATTAATTTATCAGATCAGCTGTCAGGTCATTATTATCGTCTTAAAGGCCAAATGACTCACTTGTCCTCGTTACTGGTATAATAATGACAAATAATAATAATAATAATAATAATAATAATAATAATAATAATAATAATAATAATAATAATAATAATAATCCCCACTGTAAAAGCTCTTCATCTTCATAATGCTGTTAAAACTGTTGCAGAGAAGCTTTCAGTTGGAGTTTCATAATGATGAATCCAGTATGGATGACAGGACGGCCACATTTTGGGCTGACAGAGAAAGTCTTGTGGATATTTCTTCTCAACAGGTTGCTCTCACGTTGCGACGGGAAGCTGCAGTTCTCATCTGTAATTTCGTCAAGCTCACACCTCACAGTGCTTCTTCCCACGGAGCGCGGAAAATTGCGATCCGCAGCGCCTGGCTGCACTGCGCCGCGTCCAGACAGTAAACAGCAAAACACGCAGCAATCCCGCGTCACAGCCGGAAATTGAGAAAGCAGCTGTAGAAATAAATGTGCGTGGGTGCACAAATCGACTTCTGAAGTCAAATGTTGAAATGTAGTCCATCATATTTATAATTTCAATGTTAAAAGTGATAAGTTTGAGAAAACAGAAGTCCAAATGTTGATATGGAAAGTAACAATTTTGGCTTTAAAGTTTGGATTGTGCTGAATTTCACAAGTTAAAAGAACAAGAGAATCTTGATTTCAGGGAGGCTTTTAACTTTAAAAGTCAAAATTGTGACTCAAAACTATTGAACCTAATAATCATGACATTGCATACAGAATCGTGACTCTGTTTGCCATTTTTATCCTCTAAGTGATTCCACATTATTCCACACCTGTGTTAGTTAACTATGAACCCTTCTTATCATTTGAGTGTTTCATTTTTGAAATCTCTGCCGGAAGTTAGGATTTCAATTGCTCTGACTTGACAACAGGCGCACTTCAATGCCAACTTTTGCAGCGCGCACAGGCGCACTGTTCACTGCCAAACAAGGGTGCATGGAACTGACAGGACTTCATGCTGCAGTCAGGTCGAAGAAAACAGATCTTCTTTTTCATAACTAATATATGTACATATATATATTCTATTTAGAGGAATCTAGCGACTACGTAAGACGCGCCAGGACGCCTGGTGACATTTATGTGGAAATTTCATTCAGTTTTGAATCTTCGGAATAATGTGGGGAATCCAGAGAAGTCGGTACGCGGACTGCAACGGCTCTGAGGCGAGTGAAGAGGCGGAGATCGTGGTGAACATCGGCGGAGTGAAACAGGTGTTGTATGGCGACGTGTTGAATCGGTTCCCGGAGACTCGGCTGGCAGAGCTGGTGGACTGTTCTCTGAAGTCTCCCGAAGAGATATCCTCATTGTGTGACGATTACGACCCAGACAGCGGGGAATTTTATTTTGACCGGGACCCTGAGGCTTTTAAGTGTATAGTGGAGCTGTATTATTACGGAGAGATACACATAAAAAGGGGCATCTGCCCGATTTGTTTCATGAAGGAGATGGACTTCTGGAAAATCGGCGCAGATTTTCTGGATGAATGCTGCAAAAGCCACCTGAAAGAGGTTCAGGATGAACTTGCAGAGATCGCAGAAAGAGTGAGAACTATCTTAGTGGACAGAGAGGGAGACCCGTCAGCAGGAGGCTGCCAGCGCTTCCAGGCGTCCCTTTGGAGGCTGATGGAGAAGCCGGAGTCCTCAGTGCCTGCGCACGTCATTGCCATACTTTCTTTCATCTTCATCCTCGTCTCCTCGGTGGTGATGTGCGTCGGGACAATCCCCGAGCTTCAGGTGGAGGACTCCGAAGGCAACCTCACCGAGCACCCGACTCTGGAGGTCATCGAGACGGTGTGTATCGGTTGGTTCACCATAGAATACCTCCTGCGTCTGATCTCCTCTCCGAACAAGATCAAATTCGTCCTGTCCTTCATGAACATCATCGACTTCATGGCGATCATGCCCTTCTTCGTGGTGCTGATTCTGACCTCCTTCGGCGCCGGAGTGATGGAGCTGGCCAACGTGCAGCAGGCGGTGCAGGCTTTGCGCATAATGCGCATTGCGCGCATCTTCAAGCTGGCGCGCCATTCATCCGGTCTCCAGACGCTCACATCTGCGCTGAAGAGCAGCCTGAAAGAGCTGGGTCTGCTCCTCATGTACATGGGGGTGGGGGTGTTCCTCTTCTCAGCGCTGGGCTACACCATGGAGCAGAGCCACCCGGACACGCTGTTCACCAGCATCCCGCAGTCGTTCTGGTGGGCTGTGATCACCATGACCACTGTGGGCTACGGGGACGTGTACCCTAAGACCACTCTAGGCCGGTGTAACGCGGCCATCAGTTTTCTGTGCGGGGTCATCGCCATAGCGCTGCCCATACACCCCATCATTAACAACTTTGTGCTGTTTTACAACAAGCAACAGGTGCTGGAGACCGCAGCCAAGCATGAGATTGAACTGATGGCGCTGCGCTCCACTGAAGGCGAACTGAGGGCTGCACCCGAGCACCGCGAACATGTTTGCGATACCCGCGTGTGGGACTCCTCCATGAGCTCCTGTCACAGCGATACGTTCCTACCTCTGCTGAAGGACACCAGGGGAGGGCCGAGTCTGCAGACCCCGAGCATGGAGACTAGCTTTGAGAGCACAGCAGAGGCCTCAGAATATTTCATCTCATGAATTTGGAAAAACTTGTCTTACCTGATAAGAAAAAGCATCCGCAAGATGATCTAATCACTTTGTTTCTTTGAAGTACTGCATATGCATGGGACATTGGTTGAGGATTTGAAAATATCCCCGCTCTCAAAAGAAGATTAAAAATAAAAATGCATTCGCTTTGGACTTGATAAACTCGCAGCGAACCCAGATTTGCATATGGCCTCCACCTGAACACCCATACAGGCATCTTACTTCAGCCAACATTTACATATGCTGCCCAAATAGTTAGAAAATTCCCTGACGAAGGGGTCCCAGTAAGGACTGTATGCAGGTCACATTAGGCTCAATGACTTTATTATTTGCCACTGAGGGGTTCTGGCAGCTTTTTCTGTCCAGGCAGCAAACATTTCCATGTGGGACCAAACATGTAGGGAAAAGTCAAGTGAATCTATTTTTGCTGAATGGTACAACATTTGTTTTCATGTTGGTATGTTATGAAGGTAACATTGGATCCATTATGCATATATTATGAGGGTAGGAAATGAGTTGAAAATACCACCCACTTATATTTTACTGCAGGTTGAATAATTGCCCCATGTTATTTGCCTATACTTTGCCTACTGCAGGGAATCAATGTTTCCTGAAAGGTTTTCCCTATGTCAGCGTCTTATGCCCGCTACCATTTACACATGTGGCCCAAAAGGGTTGGAAATATTGAAGCTTTTGCTCAGTTGCAATTGATTCACTGTGAAAAGTGAATCAATTGCCTTTTTCAGTAAGTCCCTATTTGAAGAAGGTTTTTCTTTGAAACGCCACTTTTCCCCATTTAGGCATCTTGTCAAAGTTAACATTTACACATAATGCCAGTGAGACATGGGGTTTAAAATGGGCCTCAACTGTGCTAAATGCCTCCATGTCATTTGCCGACATATCAATCCTTTCATAGATAGCAGTGGGTTTAAGTTTGTTCAGATGTTCTGTTCCAGGATTAGTTTTTCTCTTTTAGTCACCTTATGACAAAAAGAGATGGCTCTTTTAGTCATGACATTTTGGTAGGACAAGGGTTGAAAACAGGCACTACGTGGGCAGGTTGTATGAATGCAGGTTATATGTTATCTGATTGTACTTATTTGATCAAATCCGGATACAAAGATTACCCATATTCATCTATTTTATTGATTCTGAATGTAAATTCTTTACACCCAAGTGAGACCCCACAAGGACATTTTTAGGATATCCTAAATGAGGTTTTGCTGAAATGAGGTTTGTCTAGTAAACCCAAGTTGGACCCATACATGAAGCACATTGTGAGCTCACACCCACCTACAGTAACCATCAAGTCTGAGCAAAATCCACAAACACATACTGGTTGTGATTTAACACTCCCATACAACTAAATTTCACTTATACTGTAGATTGGTCTGTAGCTTTGTTTTCATGTGAGGCAGCTTGTTCAGGAGAAAATTTAAAAAAGTCAAATACCTTCATGATAACTGTATGAGCATAACAAAACAATCAAACAAAAAATCAGATTGTACTGTGAGTTTGTGATTTAATTATGGACATTTCACTGGCGTTGCTGGAAGCATGGAATTGGAGATGCAAGCCCTCATGGACTCTTAAATGTTGTTTATCACCCGTGATTTACATCAGCGTGATTATTGTTTCTGTGTCAGTGCAGGGTGAAATCAGATGAAAAATGCACAAGAGTTTTTGCAGCAGCTGCGTCATTTGCCTGACTTTTTGTTAAGCAGATTTTAGGGACTTTGAATGTTCCTCTTTCTCCAGGGTTCGTTCCAAGTTGCCGTCTTTCCGCTGATAAAAGAAGCAGAAATCGGGAGGTGAAGAAATCCCAAACCACATGACTATACTCCAACAAAATCATCAGCAAAGAGAAAGATGAAAAAATGAGGAGCTGTGTGGAATATGTATTTTATTGTGATTAAAGTTGAATGCAGCATTTTTGTGCGTCATGCTCCAGGTTTCTAAATTATCCTGACAGGTGCCATTTTTAAAAGGAAAATGTTCACATTTTTGAAATGCCTTAACTCCTACACTGACAAGCCTGAATGATTTTGAGTTTGCTACACAATTAGAACAGTCACTTTAGCAGTTAGCTGGCACAGCAGGGATGCTGCAATGCCCGACACGACATGATTCAAGCAAAGACTGTACATCTTTGCAGAGCCTTTTGTGACATTAGGGTCATCAAATCATTAAATGGACAATCTTTTCACAGGAAGCATGAGCAGGAAAAAGAGGCAGAAAATAAAAAGGCAATTGTTGAGCACTTAAGAGGCTTGATTGTAAGTAGACTGATAAGTTGATTTTTTTTTAAGCAGCTGAATTTGGAGTATGTTCATGTTTATGTGCTGGTTAACTATTTTTACACATTAAGAACATTTAATTCGGTGGTTGCCCAGTGAAATACTAGTCAGAGACAAAAAAGGAAACATTGGTTAGTTTCAATGACTATTTGACTGGTGAATTACAAAAAATAATTCATATAAACAAATAAATATATGCATGTACTTAAAGCTATATGGATTCTTATCAAGAATTGATACACTGACATGATCAATATGGGTGCACAAAAACACTGCTTAACATTTTTTTCTAACTTCCCAACTAAAGTAAATAAATTTAAAATCAATTTATTATTATCTAGAGCATAAAATACAGGACACTGCTGCTCTCCCAGTGACGAGCTTTGTGAATATGTCACTTCTACAACATGTCAGTTTGGAAAAGAGAAACTTCTCCATCACCTCCTCCTCGGTGATGTTCTCAACTGAGCTCTAAGTCTTCCGTTCTGCAGCCTGAAAGCGAGAACATGAAGGTGGTCAGAAGGGAAGGGGACTGTTCAGACTGTCCACCCACATCTTTTACTCCACAGCTATCTCCTCTGGCCAGCAGGAGATTCACACATGTCAAAGACAGAGAAGAGGGCCTTTGTTGGCGCTGACAGGTGAAGGGAGGAATGTGAAAAGCATCCATTGTGTAACAGCACAATGCTCCCCTCACAGCAGATGCACATGCAAATACACACGTGTACTGTCAAGTTCAAATTTAGATCCACAATCGCATGCGTGTCCAAACATCACTCCTCTCCTGTCCGCCGCCTACCCACATCAGCAGACAAATGATTGCACTCACCCAAATCCAGCCCTGTTTCGTCTTTACACTTGCAGTCACGTGTGATGTACTGTACAGTGACCTGCTGTGATCTGCCAGCTATTCACAAGTTTTAACACCCACATGTTGCTCATTTGTTGCATTTTGTGGGTGTTTGAGAAGCAACAACAGACAAAATGCTCATTATCCCCTCACCAAAAAACACATACATTAACTTAACAACAGACTGCTTTCCTCTTAAACACAGTTGATTTAAAATAAAAGTTGTCTAAAATAAAATCTAGCAGAAGAGACTCCAATAATTTTTTTAGCATCTCTGTTGGAATAAATGGAGTCAATATGTTTTTTTTCTGAATTACTTTATTATATTCTGACATTTAATATGATACTTTTCTTCGCAATGGGTAAAACTGCCATGCTAGTAAATTATTGTTTATACTAAAGTCACTTGTATCATAATTATTGCCACTTTGGCTGCTATTGCTTCTTGCAACCCCATACTGCCATGTTGCCACTTCTGCCATGTAACACAGTTCCTCTACAATGTGAGCTTGATCCAAGGTCCATCAGAGAGGGAGAGCCACAGCCAGACAACCTGAGGCCACAGGAGCTTCCACTGTTTCTGCCTCCTCCCTCTTTCCCAGTTTTCAGCATCCGACTCTAATAATAAGCACGTCAACACTTTTAACTTGCTGTCAGATTAATTGAAAGACTGACATGTCTGTTAGATTTGTCGGACAACATTCTGCTGAGGCAACTAGTCAAACTGATCGACATCTTCTATTGTGGAGTGTCACGGAAGTTGCTGTCATGCGCGAGGTTACACAGTGAGACTTTCAAGTGTTGTATGAATTTTAAGAATCGTTCTAGTGTGTGCAAGGCTTAAGGTTCCAGCTTTACACCGACAATGAGATAAAGAAAGGGTGAAAAACAGGAGCATCTGGAAAAGGCTGGCTGAAGCTGGAGTGAACAGAGGAAATTACACCAACTGACTGTGCAGGAAATGGGGAAACTAACTAAACACAAGTAAGTGCCATGAAAACAAAGTTAAATATAAAACACATAACTCCAAACATAATAATCAGAACATTGAACTCAATCAAAATCAAACTCTTAAGTCTACGCATGTTTTCCATCTTTCTCTAACAGTTAACAATAAGGTAAAGGTCATTTTATTTACATATCTCGTTTTCAACAACAAGGCAATTCAGAGTGCTGATGAATAAAATAAAAATGTTGCATGAGTCCAAAAAGAGACGAGTTGCATTTACTTTTCAAGGTTTTGTAATTTTAAAAAAATCAAAAACAATAATTTCTCAATGTGTGTTTTCTTCCCTTCTTAATAAGTTGGCTCAACTTAAAGGTTTACTTTTTCATTGTGAAATTATACACATGGCACTGAATTTGTACACATTTATGACTATTATTGATATATCGTGCAATAGTTACAGTAAAAATATAACTTTTAAAAAAAAATACACAGAATTATTCTGACTCCTGCTTTTTCATAGTTCATAATGGGTTCCTGACTCCCTGCTTTGAACATGTATTTTAGTGCTTGTTGTCACAGTGTTTACATTAGCCCGCCTCAGATTTTCATCAACAGCTGCCCGCAGAGATGGCTGACAGCAGTCATCTGCAGTGCATGCATGTCATGTTTGTTCGGTTCGACGCCGCAGTGGGAACGATCCTGCTTTCCCGCCCCGCGTCGTGCCTGAATGATTCTGTACATAAACACCCAGACTGGACCTTTTGAATGCTTTCAGAACAGATTTACTGTATGCTCCAAGCAGATTGGGTGTCACCAGGAGAACTGGTATTGGTTGGCTTTCAGGGAATCAGTGTGATTCCTGAAATGTCACATTGTGTCCAGTCGAGCCTCGGGGCTGATTGTTGAGTGTTGACGTGGCCGGTTTTGAGCGTCACCCAACAGTTTCGATGACAGCGCAGAAGCACTGACTTGTCTGCCTCTCCCCTTCTCCCTCGACCTTTTGTAGGGGGAGATTGTCAACACCTGTTCCCCCTCTAAAAATAGGGAAACCTCTGTGAACAAATGAACGGACACAGACAAACTCAGACAAATCATGTTGTAGAGTGGTGCTTTTTTTTGTGGTAGGGGAAAAGATTCATCTCAACAATTTATTTCAACAAACTTGAATATTATTATATCGACAAAAGATAAAACCTGCATTTATATCCTGCTAGAGTAAGAATGCATGTGCATAATGCCTTTAGCAGCCTGCCTCACTGAGACATTTCTTCATTCAAGAGATATTTGCAGCTGCCAGAAAGGGAAAAGGTAATCTCCCCGATGTCAGATTCAGAAGACGACAAAAAATAAAAATCATATTCCAGGAGTGTTTTAAATGCTGCGTAGGTGCACCCCGAAGCACTTCAGAAGGCGAGCTGCATCAAAATTGCCTGCAAATAATTATACAGATTAAGTATGACCTTCTATGAAGCGGTAGGAGATGTACCTAACCCAGAAAAACACATCTCTCCAAAGTGGATTCACATTTCTCTCTTCGCCTTTAAACCGATCGGTTTTAGAGCTCCTATCTTTCAGAACGTTCTCTTGGAAAATCTTCCACTTATCTGCCTGTGGGGTTTCAAATGTGCAGATGAAAAATGCGTGAAATTTATTTAACCTAATGCATCTGCAGGTGGAAGCTTTAATACTTTGGATCCCTTGCTACTTACAATTCAAGATGTTGTTCTGAAGGATAAAACATTGCAGCAAACGAGATGCAATGAATTAATCCTTGCCACATGGTTTATATCCTTTTAAAGTTTGCACATTTTCTCAAACCACAAACAAAGTTCAATAAATTTCACTGGGATTTTAGATGATTGATCAGCCCAAAAATAATGCATAACTGTGAAGAGGAAGGACAAAGAGACATGGTTTTCCATTTTTATGATAAATAAAACCATTTGGCATGGATATGTGTTCAGCCCCATTAATTGGATACCCCGGAGTTAAATCCAGTGTGAGAAATTGCCTTGTCATTGAACTTTCTGACATACTTTTAAAAAGCTTAGCTTATCTTTAGTACTTTTATTTTATTTAAGGGTATCAAAATGAGGGGGCGGCAAATGGTAAATGAAAATCACACACACAGATTACATTTGTGTTCAACTTTTTCTTGCCCAATCACAAGCAAATAACTAAACTAATTTGAATATTTTAAGGTTTTTGCTTCTAATGTGAATTTCTGTCAATTTTAAGGATTACATTTGGAAGACCAAAAGACCAATGTTAGTTAGCAGCAGAGTTTTACTATTTTAATTTTTTTTGGAAAAGTTCATAACGTACCTGGATTATCAATGGAGCCAATAAAACTGAATGATAGATAAAACTTTCTATGTGAGAATGATTTGCATGTAGAGTTGCTCTCGCATGGATTTTTCATTTTAGGCAATAACTCAGTTCCGCAGGGAGCTGAATGTGGCTTTGAGAACGTTTAGATTCAACATGTAGACTCTGAGTAATGCTTACGAGTGCACTGAGAATACTCCAGTGGTAGTGTATCATATTGTCAGATATTTTTATTACATGGTAATTTACATTAATACTTAGAGAATATTCCGCAAGGAAACATGTAATGCAGAAAGCAAGGAAGAATAATGTCAGGAGTGGCACTCGGTCTGCGTCTAGTCTCAGTATCCTGAGGTTTACTGGAGAAGTTATGCTCTCATTTGTTCTGGTTGTGAACCACTTTTGTGGGGATTTTTACATGAAAGACAAGCTGAGAGCCTCTGGGCCATCACAGTGAATGCCAGTGAGTCTCAAGGAGATGATGTGGTCTTATTACTGTGAAAACATCCAGACGCTTAACGACACCTGTTCTCTGCTGATAATAAATGAAAGCAGAGCAGATTCACACCAGAATGTTTCTTCTGATGTATGTAAATCAAATCACAGGTTTCTACCTGTGCTATTATGAACTGATTAGTTTAATCTGTTATCTTCTTCTGTAGTATTTAATTGGTTTAGTAAATTGTAGTTTATAAAGTCTAACATGGAAGGATTTGTTTTCAAGTCTCATGCACAATTGGAGGTCTTGAAATAATTATTACAGCTTATTGTTCATGATTATATTAGTTTGATTCAGTACATTGAATACCTATAAAAATGAAATATTGAAAATGTAATAGCTTTCTCATAATAATGAAACCACATTGCACTTCATGATAGGGGGCTTGCGGAGGCTCAAAGCTAATCTACTCAGAAACATTTTAATACTTTTAATACTTTACATGTATTTTGGTGAATGTAGCTTGTCGTGAAAATACAAATTTAATAGATTTTTATCTTTACATTTAAAATAAATCTATTTTTTTTCCTTTGTTATTACAAAACCTTCTCATTAACTTTGCTGTGGCGATGATCTTTACACCACAGCACCTTGCTATTCTGCCATCACAGCCTTTATCAGCTTTACCAAGGCCTTCAGCAAAAGCACCTTACAAACGTATTGACACCATTGGAGTTTTCCCAGATGTTATACGAGATACAAATGTTTAAATCGAAAAAGTGTGGCTTGCATTTGCATTCAGCTACGTAGTCACCAATATGTAAAATTACTACATGTTTTAAGTGCTGCAGCTTCAAGCAGGTTTTCTCCCCCATTATGCCCAACAAGCTTCTGTCACTGTTGAATCTCCACAGCATGATGCTGCCACCATCATGCTTCACAGTGGCAATAATGGGTTTGAATAGATGTGCAATATCAGCTCCTCAATACACACATTGTTTTGCATGTATGTCAAATGTCATCAATCACAAGTCAAAATACATAATCGGATTTTTAATTTCAAAACCTTCTCTTTTCTCTTAACAGTATAAAATCCCAAAATGTTCATGTTTGTGGTTATAACAGGTCAACATGTAGGACAAAATCACGAGGCATGACTAGTTTTGCAAGGTACTGAATGTGAAGAGCCTGAACCCGAAGCTCACTGAAGAGATTATAACTAATAGCCGCCTCAGGATCGATTGTGATTCCTCCAAAGAACAAGAATGTTCCTTGGGAACAGACAGTTAAAAGTCAGACCTTGAATTGAACTGAACAGTCTGGAAACAGTCTGCATTAACAATGAGAAGATGAAGAGTCCTCCAGAGTTATATCTAGTTACGCTTAATTCCCAGCTCCTCCTCTCGTCAGCAGCTTCATACAGAAAATTCCCAGTGGGTATTTCTTTATCTTCTCCCTCAGCAAAATGGTCCCTTTGAAAGTAGAAATTGGAGAAATAAAGTAAAAACCATTATAATTGAACTCAGTATTGGCTTCATATTAACATGTAATCTCTTCTTTGCATTCCATTTACTTGGCTG